>NC_090271.1:131571000-132262000 GCF_040414725.1 Anabrus simplex | reverse complement strand
TCATGGCTTGTTAAAAGGACTTAACTCCAGTTTTTAGCGATTTTGACTTAAGTATCAATACACGGTCTACAGAACTCAATACACAACATTATGTTAAAACAACTTTAGTTCTAGAATCCTGCAGCATAATATTGGTGATGTTATTCTGAGATGAAGTGTTAATAGGATTTAAGAAAACAACAATATGACTGGAATCCATCAAACGTTCTGTCCCACATTCTGAGAAGATAAGCTCCAAACTACAGAGTACATGGAGTTGAAATACTCTGCAGATATGAAATGTTGTGTAGTTACTTCTCCATAGATCAGCAGTCCTGTTTGTCATACTTTCAGACTTTCATAGCCAGGAGTACAGGCAATAGTTCTTCCAAAGACTTAGCTTACCCACAGGGTAGTGTGGGTAACACAAAATACCTAGCTGATATTCAACAGGTGCTTACCGTATATTCCTTGTGGTACAGAAGAAGACACATTTTACCAGGAGATTCTGCGGTGGAACAATGAAGACGGAGGTGCAGATGTTAGTGACGACGACTAATGAAATAATATTGTCCCGCTCATAACTTCTCGAGTAGTTAGCATTTGATGACTTAATACCTTGCAAATGACAACATTTTATACGAACCTAAGTACTTTTACAATTTGTCACATGTCTCCAAAAAGTGTGTCTATGTCACCTTACAATATTCAAGAATGAATTGTTGTAAAAAGGACTTAAATCCATGTACTTTAAACACCTTAATCTGTATGTAAAATTGCATACAAATTAAAGATCTTACAGTACATGTTATACAGTACATTATAGGTTGAATCATGAGAATAGTGTTACAAGAACAAAATTAACCGGCTGATAAATAACTGATTTTTATATCTCTTAAAATTAGGTTCAATGGACTTACGGCCTTTTAACAAGTCATGATTTAATTATTACCTAATATTACCTAGCCTAACGTATTGAAATCTAATCTAACTATTCTAATGTAATTATGCCTCATGTAATTCAAACTATCCTGTTATTAGTGGCTTCTTGGGCTTACAAGTCAACGTTCCAATATAGTTCAATATAGTGTACATACAGTGTGTTATCACAGTTGTAAACTGTCAGAGCTAGCCGTGAATTCTTTATACTGAAGAAAAACATTCGAAGCTGGAGTGGAGAGAAAAACTGAACTTCATTAAGATAAGTTCCAAATTTACATATTCATTATTATTTCAATAGAAATCAATCAACATATATGTTTATACTTTTTAAACATAAATGTTTATAATTTTTTAAATATTTGAGTGTGATTTGATAGAATCTGGTAATGTCATTCTATTTTAATTAAGTTGTTCCTTTTTTAAGTTTAATACTGTTACCATACGTTATTTCAGGCAGTTTATACATTTTGATTCAAAATTAACTTCAGCAGATCGAGGAACTTATCAGTTATAAATTAACTGAAATAAAGAGCATCATTTTTCCGAGATGCACTGTTAGAGATACTGCATACTCTGTAAAGTGGCGAATATTTATGGGCAGATGTTCTAACATTTTTATTTCAAATGTTCAATTAAATCTTGAAATTTGATGCGGCAAATGGAAATTAAAGAGAGAAAGGAACTCAGGATTATCAGTTTGCGAATTTATTACTTCTAAACAAACTTTACCAAATCTTTCTGATTTAGATCTTCTGAACTCAATAACGTACAATGGGTGATTGTTAGGTCCGCCCTGTCAATATATTATTCAAATATTAAAATATATTGACAATAAATTATTCAAATATTAAAATATATTGACAGGGCGGACCAAACAATCACCCGTTGAACGTTATTGTTATTGTTATTACGAGTCAATACGGACCAATTAAGGACCGATATGGTCAAGTTTGTCGTCTTCTGAACTCTCCATTTCCATATTTAGCAGAAGCTCGTTGTACGAATCCATATGTCGATATTGAGATATTCTTTTAAAACATAAATATTTTGTTTCATTTGCACCCTTTCACATGCATTTTGCACGTAGGTCTCCACACGACGCCCGCGTATTCCAATTTCGGCCTGACCAATGTACATTGCAACTTAATACACTTTTTATTTATTTAAAAGGCTTTACATTTGTTACTACGAATCCTGAAGATCTACGTGCTTCAGCGACTATCTTCTTTACATGGGAAGTTAATATAAGCTCCCGGTCTAATAATAGTCCGAGGTCTTTCCATTCTGTTACGGATATGAGGTCATCACACCCTAAGTTGTAAATGAAGAGGGTGTCTGCTTTACTTCAGGCGAACGATGTGGACACACATTTTGGAATGTTTAGATATAATTTATATTCTGTCGTCCAGTCTGTAATACTGTTCAGCTCTAACTGAAGATGTTCATAGTTGTTAATGGTTAAATAGACTTAAATACTTTGAATTCATCAGCATATTGTGCCCGTCGTAGTCAGTCTGCGAACACGAGACACCCCAGGGGTGCTCAGTCCGGTGGCTGTAGGCTTATAAAATAAATGAATGTGGCAGGATTTTATCATAGGGTTCATCAAATAAGCACGTTCCAGGTATAGAACATATATGACACTTTTATTTAATTAAATGCAGTATTGGCCATCCTGAAATCTATGATTATGATTATGATCGTTACGTTATGGAATTTAATATGGCTCTTGATGTAACAAACCTATGTGCAATCAAATGGGATGGTACACGACAGTTATTTCCCTGACATTCTAACAGAGTATTTACATTGTGAAAAAAAAATTTTTTTTTCTCGTCTTTAAAGTTATTAAGTTATTGGTTTAAAGTTGAATTAAAATTTTCATTCAGAAAAAATGAGGTCTGGGCCAAGCCTTCATCGATAATCTGGAAAAAATGCAGTAATTGTAAGAACGAGTATAATAAAGAAATATCCAAGATTCAAAAGTTAACACTCATAGCAAAAATAAAATTTACAGTCGTTGTCTTAACAATAAAATGAAAAGTTGAATTTGCCTTGGTTTTCTCTAAGTTAATCCGAGACGTCGGATATACCTGTTCACGTCGTCTCACATCTTTTTCCGTGAGAATTATACTGAACGTTAAGTATTTGACCAACAATTAAACAAAATAAAAACGCCTCCTGGGCTTGCAAACGTAAGTAAATGGGGAGAATACCATCCATGTGGAAATCCTGTCCACTATCAATCGATAATATCAGTGTCACATATTTCAGAACAGAACACATAAAAAATAATCCTCTAAATACTAACAAATAACTACTTCTACAGCTAACTACGGAAATTGTCAAGAAGACTGTAAGTACCAAGAAGAAAATATCTACACTATGTACATGTCGACGAGTGTCGATCAACCGTATTACTCTCCTATTAACAAATTTATTGAGTTACAGCAAGATTGAGTTATCACATGAGATCGAAAAATTGCATCAACGAATGAGCTGATATAGTCACGAATCAGATATTATTTAGATATTTCGTCGAAGACCTGTTCTTCAGACCTAAGGCCTTCTCGAACATTCATCTGTACCTTGAGCTTGAAATTACTGGATTACTTGAGAAAATTTGGGATATTCCCTCGAATTAAAAAGTACATCGATTAACATGGACTTTCATTTTCTTCATCTGAAGACACTAACATTAGACTACACTGCATTTATCGCGAATAATTCATTAACATGTAAAAAGCTCAGTTTCACGAAGATTTGTGCCATGCACAATTATTCCATATACTCTACACGTACAGTGTACCACAATGACGACCCTAACTTGTCGCATCCTAATCTCAAATATGTGTAGTCATGAAATATCAGGACCTACCATCGTCCTACAAATACATAATATCCACTTAAAAGTGTCTCGATGATTAATTACTCCAACTAATTATCACATGCTCCCAATGCACATGTTCACATTAAATTCGTACTTAGAATTCGGACTCAATATCCCGATGACACGTTGTCTCAGACACGAGGTACAAGTAGAAGTTCCAATACAAGGAAAATATAGAAAATGTGGACGAAATATCCTACCATTAAATCTATCAGACATAAATTAATTCATATTCGTGACGAAATTTACTCAATAAGCAAAGATGGTGTCGATAACACATGGATAACTCTATCAGAACCCTCACTGTCAAATTCATGGCCACATGGTCATTAAGTAATCACATGTGTCAGTTTTACGACGTATTCGAGTAAATAAACAGCCATAAAATGTGTCAAAATAGCTTACTAAGAAGAAAGAAAGAATAGAACAAAACTACAGAGAACAGATATAAATGAGACGTAATCGACTTAACTTATAGAGAAATCTTCATGTCTGGAAGTCTGGGTTCTCAATCAGCCATGCCAGGACGAAAGAATCTGCATCCCGACGCCGCTGACGATGGTCGATAGTTTAGAACATCATGGTGAAGCACTGGTAATCCATGATGCGAAGTTCCATCCTCTTCTGGAAATATTCACGTCCACGTCTTCCGCGTCCACTCGTAAGAAAGCTGAAACTTACACAAAATGCTTTAGAGTAGGCTCCAAACACACACGTAACTGTATTTTGGAAATGACACGTACTTAAGGGATTAATATCTGCACATTCGACGTCTGATCACAGCACTGTTCTAAATTGTATCCAATTTTCAGACGTGTAGAGCACAGGAGTGAAGCCAGTATTCACGACGTTCCAAGCTGAGCGACTGAAGGTGATAGTCCAGGAACACGCCAGTGTGTGAGTGAGAATGAGTATTCGTATCACATGACTTAAATATCATGTCTGGTGCACATGCACGGAAGTAAAGTCAATTTAGACACTAAATTCTTCTACTGTACGAATCTACACTTCATCACCATTTCAGCCACAAGGTCGTGTAAATTATTTCAAAATTTCAGTTTTTAATTTATATCCTCCAAATGTGCTATTCTTTTATCCAGTTTATTTTACTTTAACCCTTGAGCCTTCCGTAATTATGCACGTCGCCACCGAAGATATTACGAATATTTCATTCATATCGTTCCTTGCAATTACAGGTGACACGCGCTGGCCTCCTTCTTTCACTCGCCAACCTTCATTTTTTTTTTATTCCGTTAGCCAGCCGGCCGCTCTCCGCACAAAAAAACTCGTTCTCGCCCTTGTCCAAGGTCGCGCGCACCCCATCTCGCCGACAAGCGAACACAAGCCGCACCAACACCTGTTCACTCATCGGTGGCCTCACGGTCACAATATATTAAGCAATCAGAATTTCACGTGATTAGGTAGATCGCTGATAAGTGCGAGAAGTATTAATAGGCCCAAATAAATGCCTTGAATTACTTCTGATTTTACCGGATATTCATTAGAGCTATATCTTCCATTATTCCTAGGGTACAATACGACACGTATTGTTTCCTTCCACTCAGATAGGAACAGAAGAATCATAAGTATGAATGAGAGAACCCTAATTCATATAAGTTATTTAAAAGTGTATCATGATTATTTTTTTCGAAAGCTTTCTCGAGATCAGTGAATATAACATAGATGCGATCGCCGCTGGCTTGTGCTGTGTATACTGACCGATCCAACTATCTGCTGGTAAACTGGATGGCAGCTACGCGGGAGGTAAGCTACCTGGGGGCGTAAATCAGCTGGAACTTTGGCTTGCGTGATACCACCTCCACGTAAGCGCTAGGTAACTACCCGGAGCTAGACACCGATATATGGGGTTGGCTAGAATTATTTTCAGCTACTTCTCGCTTTTGACTGAGGTGGTATCTATCGTTAGATGCATGAAGCTCATTTCGATTGTCTTATTTTCCTGTGCTTGCATCTGCTGATTATCACCAACAAGCCTAATAAAGCGAGCCTTAGAGTTAATGACAACAATTTATGTCAAGCTTTCATGACGTTAATCTATGAGCTTCAAAATCAATACCCACTTGGAATTAAAATCTGGAGATTTTAATGTTTACATTTTCTTACCCCAGTTTTAGCCAGTCATGTAAGGCAGCGTTTTGGGAAGTATTCTCGTAGTAGATTGGTCAAGGAGCTCGCTCCGAAAAGAAGGTACGCAAGTTCTCTTTGTCTTTTTTAAATTCAAATTTATTTTCGTTTCCTACCGTTGTTCTTAAGTCTCTTTTGCGTACTTCCATATACGTATATACACACATGTTCCTTGCGGACTTATTGTCTTCGAGCATTCTATCTGCAAGCTTCTGTGAATTGATTAAGTATCTCCATTTACAACTAGCTCTGTGACCCCGTTTAGTTTCACATGCTTCCATTTATTAATAACTAGCGAATGTACCCGTGCTTCACTACGGTATTCTACATTGTATTCGAATATCGAAGTAAATAGTGTACATGCAGTAAATAAGATTGTTTTAAAATTGCATGTCTCTTAGCGTTATCCAATAAAGAGCATGGGGAGGTCCCCGTACGTTGTTTCCGATGTAAAGTGTTTCTTACGGATTTGTGATATAACGGCAGGCTCCCTTGCCTACTGCCATTCACAATCGAGTTGGGAAGTTTACATTATAATTGCAGGCCCCATTGCCTACTACGCGGACAGAATCGATTTGGGGAGTTTTCGTTAAAATGGCAGCCCCCCTTTCCTACTTCCAGACAGATTACAGTTGAGGAGTTTCTATTATAATGGTAGGTAATTACCCTACTATCACTCGAAATTGAGTTGTGCAGTTATCATTATAATGCCAGGCCAATTTTCCTACTGCCAGCCAGCTTACTACCAGTCACACCAAGTTGGTGAGTTTCCATCAAAATAGCAGGCCACTATGCCTAATGCCAGTCACATTTTAGATGAGGACATTTCTTTATAATGGCGAACACCCTTGCCTACTGCAAAACACAATCGGGTAGGGGAGTTTTAAACAAAACTGCATGCTCACTTGCCTTCTACAAGTCAAATCCAAGAAGGGAACTATTCATTACAATTGTAGGCCTTCCTTACTAATGACAGTTACACAGGAGTTGGAGAAGGAACCCTTTCCTACTGCCAGTCAAAGTCGGTGTGGGGAGTACTGATTACGATAGCAGACCCACCCTTTCTCGATCGCTAAAAATCGACATCAGTGAATATATATATATATAGATCGACATACGAAAGTATATGCGTGTTTACAAAATTGAAGACCTTCATTTACAGATTAACTGCTACTAAACGTACGTCATATCGACAAAGGATTATACCATAAGACACGCCGGATTTAGTGGCCTAAATTTCTGGTCCTATGATATGTCGTCTATTCTTGGGTCAGATTGAGTTAGAAACGTGGAACAGGGTAAAGTTTTTGTAAGATTATCTCACATTACATTACTTTTCGGATAATTATGTGACAGCTACGTACATAGCATTTAGCTCATATATGGCTACTGGGTGGGCCAATTTTCGTGAAGAGTTTGATGATTCCGTATTTCAAATAATTGAAAGTATGAATTATGCATGTGAAAATTCCAAATTGACTTAACATCGATTAATAGAGAAAAATAAAACGTAAAAGGGATACAGATACGGCAAAAAGTCAAAAAGCCAAGGTTGTACATCATTCCAAATTGAACGGAGATTGTGCAATCCGTTATGTGATAGGAATTTCCGAAGGTGTGCACCATCATTAAAATTGCCTGCATATTTCGATATTCTTCGGGGATAAAAAGTGAAAACTTTAATGATCTTGGTAGTTTTCCGTTCATTACAGGCTAAAACGTATAATTTTGTCAAATTTCAATTACCTTCTTTTTCTTCTGGCAGATTATGCCGCAATCTGGATTTTGGGCGAGGCGGGTAAAAATTAGGACTTTCAGGAAACTAAACCAAAAAAATATGCAGACGGTCATTATTACCCCCTAAACGGAAAGCTGTACGAAAATTTCGCCAAAATAGTCAGTGTAGAGGCACACAGCCGTTACGATTTGATTTATATAGATAAGGAATCTGCTCCATGTAAAACACCTTTTGGGCTATGTCCGCTGGACTTAACCTGCAAAACTGACCATTCATGATATCTCCCTTATTAATCCTCTTGACGGAAAAATGCACATGAAAAAAAGGTTTAGAGGTGGAATTCCATCACGTTTGTTCGATTTCCAGTCAGGTTGGTCTTGTTCTGTATATATTGTGGAAGAATAAAATCACCATTTCGGTTCCCTATAAACCGCCAGTCCATTCCGAAACATGAAAAGTTATTTACGTTTAAAACCTACCTTTGGACAGGTGGATGCTAAATATAAATTTTGGTTCGAATGACTTCAGTAGTTTTCAAGTTGTAAGGAATACGCTTCACACGCACCCGCTCGTGAGTTAAGTCCGGTGGTACTTGTACAGGAACACGGTCCGTTAATGATATCTCCTGTATTAATCCTCGTATCGAAATGATGCACATCAGAAAAAAGGTTTAGAAATTAATTTTTACCAAGGTAGGTAGATTTCCATTAAGTTTGGTTGTGTATATTTTGTGGAAGTGCAAAATCACTGTTTCGGTTTCGTATAATCCCCCAGTCAGTTCAGGGATTTAGAAACAATATTTTCCCTAAAAACTATCAAGGACAGGTGTATTCTAAATATGAGTCTTGGTGGAAATACATCCAGTAGTTTGTAGCACTCGCGTACATACGGCGTAATTAAGGAAGAAATAATACAGTTAATAAAGTTGAAAGTAATAGAAAATGGATTATAACTGAGGACAGCCGGATAACGACAAATAAGTAAATGCCAAGGGAATGTATTGGAAAATCAAATGCCCGTCAATAAATTATGCTAGTGTGAGTTATGGATATAATAAAGCGGTAACAGAGGACAAATTTAGGTCCATTGATTCTTAGGTAAACAAATAATAAGAAGATGACTAATGGTGTTATTACTTCATCTATTCGAGGGCGGATATAACCTCCAACGATATTCCGCCAATATCCCGCAGATGGGCCGATTGACGCCTCTCTTGCCATCTACCCAAGGAATAACCACGAATTTAATACATGATGAGGAAAACGGCAATACGTTACTTCCCTACTGGCATGCAGTCAAAGACGTTGCCATGGTAACCTGTAGGTTCGTTGTCGGTCTGTCGGTCACTAATTGCAGAGCATGATACCAGCAGAAAATTGTAAATTTCTCCGTCATGTGAAGAGTAAGATAAATTATGAACATAACGAAAGTTGTTTACAATGAAGAGACGTTTCACGTACGGTAAACGAAGTTTACAGAAAATCAATAGTATAAGAGAAAATGGTGGAAAACCATTCTGGTTTTCCTATAAACCCCTGTCTATTCAAAGATTTTAAAATGATATGCATATCGAAACCTTTCTCTGGATGAGTATACTTCAAATATGAAGTTTGGTTGAGATCTATCCAGCCGTTTCGACGTAATGGTGGAAAAATCATTCTGGTTTTCCTATAAACCCCCCGTCTATTGAACGATTATAAAATGATATGAATATCGAAACGTTCCCCGGGATGATTATACTCTAAATGTGAAGTTTGGTTGAGATTTAACCAGCCGTTTCGACGTGATGGTGGAAAAACCATTCTGGTTTTCCTATAAACCCCCGTCTATTCAAAGATTTTTAAAAGATATTCATATCGAAACCTTCCCCGGGATGAGTATACTGTAAATATGAAGTTTGGTTGAGATCTATCCAGCCGTTTCGACGTGATGGTGGAACAGACAAACAGACAAACAGACAGGAAACGTAAAAACCACCGATTCGGTCTTGAGTTGACCTAAAACGGATAAATATCTGAAAAATTGGCCAAAAAAAAGAAATTACAGACAGCGGACCCCCTACAATTTTATTTATATACATATGAGTCTTGGTGGAAATAAATCCAGTAGTTTGTAGCACTTGTGTACATACGGCGTAATTAAGGAAGAAAATAATACAGTTAAGAAAGTTGAAAGTAATAGAAAATGGATTATAACTGAGGACAGCCGGATAACGACAAATATGTAAATGCCAAGTGAATGTATTGGAAATTCAAATGCCCCTCAATAAATTATGCTAGTGTGAGTTATGGATATAATAAAGCGGTAACAGAGGAGAAATTTAGGTCCAGTGATTTCTAGGTAAACAAATAATAAGAAGATGACTAATGGTGTTATTACTTAATCTATTCGAGGGCGGTTATAACATCCAACGATATTCGGCCAATATCCCGCAGATAGGCCGATTGACGCCTCTCTTGCCTTCTACCCAAGGAACAACCACGAATGATGCATGATGATGAGGAAAATGGCAATACGTTACTTCCCTGCTGGCATGCAGTCAGAGACGTTGCCATGGTAACCTGTAGGTTCGTTGTCGGTCTGTCGGTCACTCAATGCAGAGCATGATACCAGCGGAAAATTGTAAATTTCTCCGCCATGTTAAGAGTAAGGTAAAATATGAACATAACGAAAGTTGTTTATTATGAAGAGGTGTTTTACGTACGGTAAACTAAGTTCACAGAAAATCAATAGGATAAGACAAAACCATTCTGGTTTTCCTATAAATCCCTCATCTATTCAAAGATTTTAAAATGATATGCATATTGAAACCTTTCCCGGTATGATTATACTCCAAATATGAAGTTTGGTTGAGATCTATCCAGCCGTTTCGACGTGATGGTGGAAAAACCATTCTGGTTTTCCTATAAACCCCCCGTCTATTCAAAGATTTTAAAATGATATGCATATCGAAACCTTCCCCGGGATGAGTATACTCTAAATATGAAATTTGGCTGAGATCTATCCAGCAGTTTCGACGTGATGGTGGAAAAACCATTCTGGTTTTCCTATAAACCGCCCGTCTATTCAAGATTTTAAAATGATGTGCATATCGAAACCTTCCCCGGGATGAGTATACTGTAAATATGAAGTTTGGTTGAGATCTATCCAGCCGTTTCGACGTGATGTTGGAACAGACAGACAGACAGACAAACAGACAGACAAACAAACAAACAGACTCGAAACGTAAAAACCACCGATTCGGTCTTGAGTTGACCTAAAACGGATAAATATCTGAAAAATTGGCAAAACAAAAGAAATTACAGACAGCGGACCCCCTACAATGTTATTTATATAGATATGTTTCATTCTAATGATTAACTTTATGAGTATAAAGCTAAAGAACAAATTGTGGGTAAATATCCATTCACTAGCGAATGTACCCGTGCTTCGCTACGGTATTCTACATTGTATTCGAATATCGAAGTAAATAGTGTACATGCAGTAAATAAGATTGTTTTAAAATTGCATGTCTCTTAGCGTTATCCAATAAAGAGCATGGGGAGGTCCCCGTACGTTGTTTCCGATGTAAAGTGTTTCTTACGGATTTGTGATACAACGGCAGGCTCCCTTGCCTACTGCCATTCACAATCGAGTTGGGAAGTTTACATTATAATTGCAGGCCCCATTGCCTACTACGCGGACAGAATCGATTTGGGGAGTTTTCGTTAAAATGGCAGCCCCCTTTCCTACTTCCAGACAGATTACAGTTGAGGAGTTTCTATTATAATGGTAGGAAATTACCCTACTATCACTCGAAATTGAGTTGTGCAGTTATCATTATAATGCCAGGCCAATTTTCCTACTGCCAGCCAGCTTACTGCCAGTCACACCAAGCTGGTGAGTTTCCATCAAAATAGCAGGCCACTATGCCTAATGCCAGTCACATTTTAGATGAGGACATTTCTTTATAATGGCGAACACCCTTTCCTACTGCCAAACACAATCGGGTAGGGGAGTTTTAAACAAAACTGCATGCTCACTTGCCTTCTGCAAGTCTAATCCAGAAGGGAACTATTCATTACAATTGTAGGCCTTCCTTACTAATGACAGTTACACAGGAGTTGGAGAAGGAACCCTTTCCTACTGCCAGTCAAAGTCGGTGTGGGGAGTACTGATTACAATAGCAGACCCACCCTGTCTCGATCGCTAAAAATCGACATCAGTGAATATATATATATATATATATATATATATATATATAGATCGACATACGAAAGTATGTGCGTGTTTACAATGTTGAAGACCTTCATTTACAGATTAACTGCTACTAAACGTACGTCATATCGACAAAGGATTATACCATAAGACACGTCCTATGATATGTCATCTATTCTTGGATCAGATTGAGTTAGAAACGTGGAACAGGGTAAAGGTTTTGTAAGATTATCTCACATTACATTACTTTTCGGATAATTATGTGACAGCTACATACATAGCATTTGGCTCACATATGGCTACTGGGTGGGCCAATTTTCGTGAAGAGTTTGATGATTCTGTATTTCATATAAGTAATTGAAAGTATGAATTCTGCATGTTAAAATTCCAAATTGACTAAACATCGATTAATAGAGAAAAATCAAACGTAGAAGGGATACAGATACGGCAAAAAGTCATAAGACCAAGGTTGTAGATCATTCCAAATTGAACGGAGATTGTGCAATCCGTTATGTGATAGGAATTTTCGAAGGTCTGCACCATCATTAAAATTGCGTGCATATTTCGATATTCTTCGGGGACAAAAAGTGAAAAATTTAATGATCTAGGATGTTTTCCGTTCGTTACAGGCTAAAACGTATAATCTTATCAAATTTCAATTATCTTCTTTTTCTTCTGGCAGATTATGCCGCAATCTGGATTTTGGGCGAGGCGGGTAAAAATTAGGACTTTCAGGAAACTAACCAAAAATTATGGAGATGGCCATTATTACCCCTTAAACGGAAAGCTGTACGAAAATTTCGCCAAAATAGTCAGTGTAGAGGCACACAGTCGTTACGATTTGATTTATATAGATAAGGAATCTGCTCCATGTAAAACACCTTTTGGGCTATGTCCGCTGGACTTAACCTGCAAAAGTGACCATTAATGATATCTCCCTTATTAATCCCCCTGACGAAAAAATGCACATGTGAAAAAAAGGTTTAGAGGTGGAATTCCATCACGTTTGCTCGATTTCCAGTCAGGTTGGCCTTGTTCTGTATATATTGCGGAAGAGTAAAATCACCATTTGTGTTCCCTATAAACCGCCAGTCCATTCCGGAACATGAAATGTTATTTACGTTTAAAATCTACCTTTGGACAGGTGGATGCTAAATATAAATTTCGGTTCGAATGTCTTCAGTAATTTTCAAGTTGTAAGGAATACGCTTTACACGCACCCGCTCGTGAGTCAAGTCCGATGGGACTTGCACAGAAAAACGGTCCGTTAATGATATCTCCCTTATTAATCCTCGTATCGAAATGATGCACATGAGAAAAAAGGTTTAGAAATTAATCTCTACCAAGGTAGGTAGATTTCCATTAAGTTTGGTGGTGTATATTTTGTGGAAGTGCAAAATCACTGTTTCGGTTCCGTATAAACCCCCAGTCATTTCAGGGATTTAGAAACAATATTTTCCCTAAAAATTATCAAGGACAGGTGTATTCTAAATATGAGTCTTGGTGGAAATACATCCAGTAGTTTGTAGCACTCGCGTACATACGGCGTAATTAAGGAAGAAATAATACAGTTAATAAAGTTGAAAGTAATAGAAAATGGATTATAACTGAGGACAGCCGGATAACGACAAATAAGTAAATGCCAAGTGAATGTATTGGAAAATCAAATGCCCCTCAATAAATTATGCTAGTGTGAGTTATGGATATAATAAAGCGGTAACAGAGGAGAAATTTAGGTCCAGTAATTCTTAGGTAAACAAATAATAAGAAGATGACTAATGGTGTTCTTACTTAATATATTCGAGGGCGGTTATAACATCCAACGCTATTCCGCTAATATCCCGCAGATGGGCCGATTGACGCCTCTCTTGCCTTCTACCCAAGGAACAACCACGAATTTAAAAGCATGATGAGGAAAACGGCAATACGTTACTTCTCTGCTGGTATGCAGTCAGAGACGTTGCCATGGTAACCTGTAGGTTCGTTGTCGGTCTGTCGGTCACTCAATGCAGAGCATGATACCAGCGGAAAATTGTAAATTCCTCCGTCATGTGAAGAGTAAGGTAAATTATGAACATAACGAAAGTTGTTTATAATGAAGAGACGTTTCTCGTACGGTAAACGAAGTTTACAGAAAATCAATAGTATAAGAGAAAATGGACGAAAACCATTCTGGTTTTCCTATAAACCCCCGTCTGTTCACAGATTTTAAAATGATATGCATGTTGGAACCTTCCCCGGTATGAGTATACTCTAAATATGAAGTTTGGTTGAGATCTATCCAGCCGTTTCGAAGTGATGGTGGAAAAACCATCCTGGTTTTCGTATAAACCCCCGGTCTATTCAAAGATTTTAAAATAATATGCATATCGAAACCTTCCCCGGGATGAGTATACTCTAAATATGAAGTTTGGTTGAGGTCTATCCAGCCGTTTCGACGTGAGGGTTGAAAAACCATTCAGGTTTTCCTATAAACCCCCGTCTGTTCAAAGATTTTAAAATGATATGCATATCGAAACCTTCCCCTGGATGAGTATACTCTAAATATGAAGTTTGTTTGAGATACAGAAAATCAATAGTATAAGAGAAAATGGAGGAAAACCATTCTGGTTTTCTATAAACCCCCCGTCTATTCAAAGATTTTAAAATGATATGCATATCTAAACCTCCCCCGGGATGAGTATACTCTAAATATGAATTTTGGTTGAGATCTATCCAGCCGTTTCGGAGTGATGGTGGAAAAACCATCCTGGTTTTCGTATAAACCCCCGGTCTATTAAAGGATTTTAAAATAATATGCATATCGAAACCTTTCCCGGGATGAGTATACTCTAAATATGAAGTTTGGTTGAGATCTATCCAGCCGTTTCGACGTGAGGGTTGAAAAACCATTCAGGTTTTCCTTTAAACCCCCGTCTATTCAAAGATTTTAAAATGATATGCATATCGAAACCTCCCCCTGGATGAGTATACTCTAAATATGAAGTTTGGTTGAGATCTATCCAGCCGTTTCGACGTGATGGTGGAAAAACCATTCTGGTTTTCCTATAAACCCCCGAGTATTCAAAGATTTTAAAATGACATGCATATCGAAACTTTCTCCGGGATGAGTATACTGTAAATATGAAGTTTGGTTGAGATCTATCCAGCCGTTTCGACGTGATGGTGGAACAGACAAACAGACACGAAACGTAAAAACCACCGATTCGGTCTTGAGTTGACCTAAAACGGATAAATAACTGAAAAATTGGCAAAACAAAAGAAATTACAGACAGCGGACCCCCTACAATTTTATTTATATTGTACCAGTAAAAGTTTGGGGCGTAAGGCATGAGATGGATCTCAGGTAGTGGAAGTTGGTATTTGGAGCCAGTACAGAGCAGGACAGACTCGCAGGGCGAATAATAGGTGGTTATACCCTTTTTTCAAACAATTTATTAATTATGTTGATCAATTCACCACCCTGCAACGTCGATATGGAATGCAAATAATTTGTTGAAATCAAAAGGGTTAACGTAACTCTTCTTGAATGCAATGTGTGAAAATAAATAAATCTCACAGATCCAATAGTCTGTTACGAAAACATAAAGTGTCAGTCTTTCACCTAAAGTCTTTCTAAGTATTATGGCATGACATGAACACACTTATAATTGAAAATAAGAATTTGAACTTCTGTTGAGAGTTTCTCAGTTTGTGAGCCTTGAAACATAGAACACTTGAAACTCCTAGAGTCTTTCTTATGTGAAACAAATTTTAAAAATAGATTTATCATTAAAAGATGAATTTTGAGTAATGGTGGAAAACTACGAAGTATCGTCACACGCAGCACTGGGTAAACCACTGTTCACGATTGAAAAAAAAAAAAAAGTCAGTTTGTGACTACTCACTTATTAAAAACTTGGCTTACGAATACTGATGAGGATCTGGAACATTCCGCGGGTGCGGATGATGACTCAAACTTGAAGTTCCGCGAAGAAACCACGTTGACGTCATAGATGAAATGATGTTGAAGGCAGTTGGATCTTGTAGAATTTTCTGAAGATTTCTGCTGCTCGTGAAAATGATCTCGACACATGGAACATGCAAGTAGTATTTACAGATGCTATGTTAATTTTAGGACGTCAAATGAGTGATCACAGTCCTTGTTGCAAAAAGAACTATTTTGAACTGTCACTGAGAACGTCCAACACAGTGCAAACACGTAATATTTCTCATTACCGTCTCTAACCACAGTCTTTGAATCGTTATCCTGACAGATAACACTGATTCTCTAATGCTGATAGAACTATATTATTTTAGAAAAAGTTCTTAACTTTCACTAAGTTTATCACTATAACACGTCATGTCCAAATATAGCACATAAATAAAAAGACACAGTCCAAGGTTGTGCTATGTTAGAAAATAAGTTCCAGAGTAGTTAAAGTTACTGTACACGACAGTTTCTGTTGGTAATTTAATACTGTGTGCAATTAATTAAGTCCACACGTCATGTTGTGAATGTCCAGTATATAACTTTGAAACTTCACTGATTTCGTACGTGTTATACTTCGAAATGTCTGTAAGTTATATCGTAGTCGCGGCACACTAGACTACTTACGGTGCGACGTCTTTTTTTTTTCAAGTACGATGGCGATTTACTAGCCCGTAATTTCGTCTCCGCGAAACACGACGAAAAGTACTGTCTTCGAGACTGCATGAACATACTATGTGAGAGCCAGTCCCCCCTCTCTCTTACTCATACACATACTGCACTGCTAGACTGGACTGCTTGCAATGAACTGAACTCAACTCAACACACAACACTACTACCTGTTAGCCTTGACCCAGTGGCATATAAAGCTGGCGCTGGGCGGGGTAGTTCCTCTCTCGGCCATGTGACCGTGAGTGCGTAATTTCTGTTAGATTTTAAATCATTGTAACTCAGCAACCATAGGATGGATTAATTTGGAATTTCTAGAGATTAATTTTCATGACGTCCTCTACCTTTTAGCGTTTGTTCCATTAAAATTGGTACAGGCGTTGAAAACTTTCGGGAAAAAAAATATTTTCGAGAAATATCGCTAGGGGAGGTGAGCCTTGAACGACAGGTGACGTCACTTGACTCCGCCTAGCGCATTCGTGGAGTCGGGTACATACTGGAACATTCTTTTACTTAGATGTTCGTACGTCGGACGGATCTTATATGCTAGAACAACATTTCTTTTGATAACTATGGACCAGGATCTAGGCTTTACTGGTACAATATAGATAGGAAGGAGGAGTTCGTGAATGGAATAGTTTCCTGTTTTATTGAAATCATTTACGAGGAGACTAGGTAAGTTATAGGGAAGCTGCTACATGGGTAACAGTCCTAAATGCAGGTCAGTGATGATTGGAATTAATCGTAACATCACCTTGTATAAGTAGTACACATATAAAGCATTTTTCTAGTGGACATAATATAGTGAACAACCATTTGAATGATATATATTATTAACAGAAGAACGCATGAAGAGAGGCATGCAGATGACTACAACAGCTATTTATGAAAAAAATATTCGGCATAATAAAGATTTGAGCCTTTCTATCTCACATTACGAAGTGAGCACCAGAGTCAATACGCTACGAGAACGCTTTAAGGTAGTGTAGGTACATATAGCCTACTAACTTATACTTGGTGTCTGAAAGAGGAAAAATTAAAATTCGAAAATTAAAGGCCATTTGAGATGATTTACAAACAGGTTTTAATTTTGTATCCTTGTAGAGTTTCTTCGCGAAAGCTTGACATATAATATGTGTCTCCGACGCTGTCGATGCAAGAGGCTGGTGTGCCGTTGCAACCAAGGGAGGCAGTCATGTTCAAAATCATGCAATACAGTACCGATCACTGTAACGGTATCAAGATTTTACCAACATGGTAAGCTAATTTAAGGTGTATGTCACCAGAAATACAGCTAATAATGTTCGCTCTCAAAACTTGTCCGGCAGGTAAAGTCTTATCGGACCCTCGAAGTGGCCGATAAATTACGCGCCGGGTAACTACGATTTATGCTGCCGATAACGCTATGTGGGAGTGGTCGAACGCAAATACCCTTTTACGCTTAGGGAAAGTTACGTGTTACTTTGCCCGTAGGTTGTAGAACCGGCTATGAGTGAAATTAAATTTTTTACTGTAGGCCTTTTGAAAACGTCCTTTGCTGTTTTTCTGATATTAAAGGTTTTACGTGATTCTATAATTTATTCTAGGATAGAGTACAAATTCAAATATATTTGCCACTGTTGACAATATGGATACCGGCCGATAATTACTAATTAGCTTCGGGTCTCCTGATTTAAATATTGGGCACACACTCGACAGTTTCCAAGAGGATGGACGTTCGAAATTTTTACAATTAAAGTTTAAATGGAAAGAAAAGGGGACTTAAGACGGTATATGCAACCTTTAATTATATCTGATCTGGCCCCGCGGATGACTTCGGTTTAAGTTTTTCATCAGCATTTCAATAGCAGTGCTAACTTATGTAAATTATTCGTATTAACATAGGCCGCTGTGTCTGGCGCTTCCACCGAATAGAAGAAATTTGCAAATCCTGCTGCACTATTCTGTTAGTTATCTAATATTTGATTACCGTATTTGAATGCATTGAAGTTAATCATTATTTTTTCATTCACTTTTTACCCAACAACAACAAGAATATTTTGTATTACTTGACATATATTTTTCTACTGATGCAATATTTGTGTTATAAGCCGATCTCGTCGCCGACTTGAATTTCGACCTGCTTTAAATGGTCTATTACAATATTTTAAAAGGTGCTTTTCTGAGTATTATTTTTCGTTTTTTATTATACCATCAGTAAACTAAATCGGGATACCTCCTCGATTATATCGTGCATGTTCTAAGAAAAGGTACATGTATTGCCGAGTATACATTAGTGTCAAAGCAGTCTACTGCATTATCGACGATAGTGCATTCGTATAATGCTCCCCAATTTATACTTACTAGCTCAGTGTGCAGATGTTCACAATCAGCTCTCCTGAAATTATAACCTGTTTTGGAGACTCCAAAACATTTTTTATAATGTGAAGTGACGTGGAGTTCCGAGTGATCTCAGATGGTATGGAATCAGCACTCCATATACATATTACGTTTGTTTCTGATCGATAATTAACGTTAAATCCAAAGTTCTACCATTGAAGTTTGTAACAGAATTATAAGAAGCCAAATTTTACATGTTCATGAATTTTTTTTAATATCCTGCGTTTGTCTATTTCAATGTAGGTGTGCCTCATTGTTACATATTGAAGGCATCTTAAAATCTCCGGCAGTTATCATATTATTCTTGTAGATCTCATAGGGAGATTCCAGCCATCCAAATACCTCCGAACATATATATAACTTTGAAGAAGGTGGTACGTGAACACCGCAAACTTATCACACTTTTCCTTGAACGAGTTATTTTAGATGCAAACCTTCGTAAATATTCGTTACTTGTTCAAATTTCATGACGGATAATCCGCTTTTGATTTCTGTGAGGGTAATAATATTAATATAATAATAATAATAATAATAATAATAATAATAATAATAATAATAATAATAATAATAATCTTTCTATATTCGTGTCAGAAATATCAACTTTATTTACATATATTAAAAAATCATGATGGCTACATTCCTGCTATACAAATATACAGGTCTATTATACAATCACAGATAAAGCAGCAATTCGAGAGCTAGATGATTCTTGCCTAGTATTGGGCGACGTAAACAGCGTCTCAAGGTTAACTGATGTGCGGAGAAATTTTTTTCTAGATTTTAGCTTCTGTGTGTCTGGGTGGTATCCATATAGAGAATGCGCTTCTGAAGAAGATGACTGGAGCCTTTCTTTGTTAGCTGCTACCTCCCTACAAATCTCACCGGGAGAAATACCAGCTAAAAGCTGGACCTTCTCAATGGATGTAGGTTTCAAACATCCTGAAGCTTTCGTTTAGAGCGATGTCGACCTGCTGACCTGTACCAAACCGGGGAGGCATATTCTCCTGCAGAGTAGCATAGAGCTAGAGCTGATGTTCTAATTGTTTGTGGTTGTGTTCCCCAACTTGTTCCTGATAATTTTCTCAGAATGTTGTTTCTAGCAGCTATCTTTTGTTTTAAGTTTTGGCAATGTTTCTTATATATTAATGTGCATTCCAGCACAACTCCCATGTACTTTGGTGTAAAGCAATTGGAAATCATCAGCCCATTCAGACTTATCCTATTCGCTTATGCACTCAGTTTTACTTTCTTCCTCCCAAAAGCTCCACTGATATTAATAGCACCACGTCGAATTCCTTTTCGTTAACCGAGTTATTTCCAAAGAGTCCATGGCCTTTCAAATGGAACCTGAGTCACTGTCGTAGACTCGAGCTGGCTTAAAACATTCAAAGGCGAGTGTGGTAGATTTATCTTAAGTAGGGTATTTTATCTTAACTTACACATAGCCCCTGTGAGAATTTCTCCTCCAGCAGTTTAAAATCTACAGGTGGATTAGATAGTCCTAGTTGCCTGAGCCCCTGGAGGGCTACGCGCATTGCCTAAAAAAATATCTAAAATGACGTTTATGTTAAAGTAATAATATTATGGTTGACTATGGACTATCCGCGGGCGGATTATCTGCTATCCCGATTAACCGCGGTGGCCCAGAAAATGTTAAAATTTTAAACGCAAAAAGCCCCAAGAAATAAATCTAATTGCGCTTTACTGCACATCACCTCTCAAATAGTTGACGTACTGAGGGATGGTTTTGACCGTGTTCAGGTTCAAGGTTTAATAAGCGAGTTTCTGCAGTACCTGCTCGTTTCTTTTGGGCGCCGAGAGAAATCCGAAAATCGTAAACGTGCAGGGTTAACAATAAAGCAGAAGCTTTACATAGCGCGTAAACTTGGAGAAGGCACTTGTAGACAGCAGCTGGTTTTGCCTTACTACGTTTGTTAAATAACGATCCGGAATAACAAGAGAAACACTGACAAAATAATTTTTGCTATCTGCTCCGATTCTTCCAAGAGTTTGTCAATTCGGAAAACAGTAATTGTAGAATTTCGATAAAGAGATATTGGAGTGATTTCACCTATACTATTTACTCTATAGTATTTTAATATAAATAATTGCTGCGTTAATATTCATTTCGCTTCATTTGTGAACTATCCGATTATCCGCGGTTTCCCTACCCCCAATTTACTGGGGATAATAGAAAGCCTAATCTATGCTGCTTTACTTCCCACTAACTATTATTACAGTTTTCATAGGTGCTGGAACTTCGTTCCACAGGAGTTGGTAAATCCACCGAAACACGACTGACATATTTGAGCATTTTCAGATACTATCTGATTAAGCCAGGATCGAACCAGCCAATTAGGGCTCAGAAAGTCTACGTTCTACTGTTTGAGCCACTCGTCCCCGCGAAGTGACATTTATGTTACGGCTAATAATAATAATAATGTCGTGTGGCTATTTCTAGCCGAGTTCAGCCCTTGTAAGGCAGACCCTCCGATGAGGGTGGGCGGCATCTGCCATGTGTAGGTAACTGCGTGTTATTGTGGTGGAGGATAGTGTTATGTGTGGTGTGTGAGTTGCAGGGATGTTGGGGACAGCACAAACACCCAGCCAACGGACCACTGGAATTAACCAATGAAGGTTAAAATCCCCGACCCGGCCGGGAATCGAACCCGGGACCCTCTGAACCGAAGGCCAGTACGCTTACCATTCAGCCAACGAGTCGGACACGGCTAATGATATACGTGGTAAATGGTATAGGAATTCCTAGTAGCATTCTGAAAAGCAGTACCTCAGCTACCAACGATGGAGAATAATATTTCGTCGCTGAATTCATTAGAAGAAGATATATCGTGTTCTAATTTTGTTGAAACTAGAGTGTGGAGTGTTCTACATAAAGAATAGCATTTTAAGGATTCCTGTCTTGAATCTCAAGCCAGTTCACATTAACGTAAAGGGGATTGCATTAAATCTCCTAAGTTTTGAACGAATCTTAACTTAATGTTTATTCGTCCCAGTTTCTAGAGCTCCTTTTTTGTTTTATAAGATCCTGTAATGATTTTGTAACTAATTCAACTCCTTTTACTGAAAAAGCGAAAAAGAAAAATGTTATTTACGTAAAAGCTTCGCGTCGGGTAGGTCATCACGTTAAAGACAGGGAACTTGTTTGTCCAAATTCGACATCATTCAAATAGTTCACCGTCACTCTTCACCTTTACGTTATGTAGTTATTAGGAAATTGCTTTTTTTGTTGTTGCTATTTTGCTTTACGTCGCACCGACACAGATATGTCTTATGGCGACGGTGGGATAGGAAAAGTCTAGGAATGGGAAGGAAGCGTCCGTGGCCTTAATTAAGGTACAGCCCCAGCATTTGCCTGGTGTGAAAATGGGAAACCACGGTAAACCATCTTCAGGGCTGGCGACAGTGGGGTTCGAACCCACTATCTCCCGATTACCGGATACTAGCCGCACTTATCCAGATTCCATATGAGACATTGCGAATACAAAATGTGAACTCACAAAATACAGGTTTTGTGCAACAAGTAGTTGAAATTATTTTATCCGGGCGAAGTCAACATGAAAGAGCTCACAAATGTCAACTTATGTACTTTCTCAGGTAAAAATATTTATTCAGAAAACGTACAACTGTATAATTTACTATTTCCTGTGCTCTACGTTTCGGGTGTTGTCAAGGACTGAATGTCCCTAATGAACAATAATATTATATACCTTGCTTCACCAGCCCGCGTCACGCGACATACGTCATGGGATATGCGCTGAAGATGATACTTCCAGCAGGTAATAATAATAATAATAATAATAATAATAATAATAATAATAATAATAATAATGGTGCCCTTGCTGGCGGGACCTAGTGTTTACAGTGCACTATGTCTTCTGGTATGGGCTAGAGTAATTTTGTTACTTTCATTGATCTGTCTCAGCTTTATCCTTGGCTTTGACAAAATGAAAGTGACTGAGGTATGAGTGATGCTAGTAATGCCATTCCTTCTGCAGCCAGTCCCTGCTATGAATGGTGTGAAATATTGCTGATCGGATCAGTTAGTGCATGAATTTCAGTGGGCTTGGCAGACTGATATGTAATAGCAACTTCTGGCTCGGTGAGGAAAAGCAACGGTAAACTACCTCACTCATCACTTCCCTAGTACGCCTCTTCAATGATGCCTAGGCCATCTATGACAGCTGATGGCGAAACTGTTGAGGATCCAACCAGCCTTCGGGCTGAGGACTAAACATACGTATAATAATAATAATAATAATAATAATAATAATAATAATAATAATAATAATAATAATAATATCTGGGATAGCATATACAGACATGTTGATTTGGCGCCATTTAGGCTGCTTCCGGGTCAATTTAGAAGTTATGTTGGGTGATCTATGGATAGTCATCAATTAATGTTATCAGGTTATCACCAGATATCTCTAACATGCTGATATCGAATGACCTGGATCACCAAGTCGATTTTTTTTCTGCCTTTCAAAATCTGGCTAGCTTTTCTTGGTTGGAAGCCGTAATCTTGGAATCTGTGGGACTATACTTTATCACTTTTCTACAGAAGAGATTAAAAAAATCAAATCAAATCCGTGTACGTACAGGCTATGAAAGCCGTTGGAGGAGTGGAAAGTAAACATTTTCACTCTCCATAACCTCGGCAACTATAGGGGTAGAGTGCTAACCCTATATCCGGACGCCTTTTCTCCCTTGTACTCACTTTTAGTATAGGCTGAGTGAACCTCGAGGTCATTAGCCTCTCCAGAAGTGGAAATCTAGTTTTTAACCTTATCAATTGGCAATCGAAGCCTATCCTTTGGGTGAACTGAGCACACCTTTACCTCCTCGGCTAGGCATTTCCTGTAGATAGAGCTAGCAGGTGACAAGTATTCGTACGAAAATATATTCACAACATTCAAAATTGTAATTCATTCTATTATTAAATCATTTTAATGTTATTGATTTTACATTCCACTAACTACTTTTACGATTTTAGGAGATGCCGAGGTGCTGGACGGTTGTCCCGCAGGATTTCTTTAATATGCCAATAAATCTATCGACACGAGGCTGGCATATCTCAGCACATTCAAATACCACCGGACTGAGCCAGGATCGAACCTGCCAAATTGTGCTCAGAAGGCCAGCGTTCTACCATCTGAGCTACTCATCCCAGCTATAATTTAATTACTTTAACTTCAGTCAATATTGACTTAAACTCAAACTCCGTTCCTCGCAGTAGCAAGTCAGTGGTAGCTTGGAGAGTTATGTAATAGGTATATGAAAGTCAACGCCAGAGTCACAATTGCTTTGGGGCATGATGAAACCATTTACTAATTCCATTTTCATCTTGATACTACCGTAAGTCCACTGTGACATCGTTGGAGAATAAGTTCTGAACATTTGCAATGCCTCCAGATGTATTAGGTTAATGAAATACTGTCCATATTGAGAAGCTCAATTACTTGTTCTAAAATACACCCAGCTCACCTCGAAACCAGCTATAATGTTCATTCTTTCATTATATAATTCGATCTTAATGGAAGAGATTGAATACATTTCACTGTTCAGTAGTCCGGCTCCATGGCTAAATGGTTAGCGTACCGAGCTCGATAGCTGCAGTCGCTTAAGTGCGGCCAGTATCCAGTATTCGGGAGATAGTAGGTTCGAACCCCACTGTCGGCAGCCCTGAAAATGGTTTTCCGTGGTTTCTCATTTTCACACCAGGCAAATGCTGGGGCTGTACCTTAATTAATGCCGCGGCCGCTTCCTTCCCACTCCTACCCCTTTCCTGTCCCGTCGTCGCCATAAGACCTATCCGTGTCGGTGCGACGTAAAGCAACTAGCAAAAAAAAAAATGGTTAGCGTGCTGGCCTTTGGTCACAGGGGCCCCGAGTTCGATTCCCGGCAGGGTCGGGAATTTTAACCATGATTGGTTAATTTCACTGGCACAGGGACTGGGTATCTTCATCATCATTTCATCCTCATCACGACACGTAGGTCGCCTACGGGCGTCAAATCGGAAGACCTGCATCTGGCGAGCCGAACTTGTCCGCGGACACTCCCGGCACTAAAAGCCATACGCCATTTCATTTCACTGTTCTGTAAAAGAATTGTATACCAAGAAGGAGAAGAAGAAGAAGAAAAATGGGTGGAAGAATATTACTGAGGACAAAAAGTCAACACACTGAATTAAAGTTAACAAACCTAGTGACAGATGATACTGAGCTCATATAGTAATCAGATAGTGTGAAAGTGTGATACGCTATCACACATTTATTCAGGGAGTAAACACAGTCGAATAAATAGAGTAAACAGAGTAAACAGGGTTGCCGACAGAGGAGTTCGAAGCCACTATCTCCCGAATGTAAGCTTACGGCTGTGCACCCCTAACCGCACGACCAACTCGCTCGGTACATTTTTTCCAGCAACTGTACAACTTGGACCCTTAAAAGAGAACACACTGCCTAACCTTTTAGAAGTACCGGTAATGTTCCTTGGATTTGGGAATTGGCTCGTTAATTTGTGTTATTGATCAAAGGTGTTATTTTAATTGGTCTGTTCACTAATGTTACCAACATGTTGAAAACCGAATTATACTTTTGACATCAGTGCGTGCAGAGCAACAAAAACTGATTAATTAGAAATTTAAAGAAAATTACAAAAATTTACAACCAAAAAGAAGCGCATGTAATTGTTAAAAATGGAAAGCGTTACCGTCAAATCAAAAAAGAACGCAAGTTTTCTGAGGAACTGTATATTTGATGTTGATGTTTGGATGTTTCCGGCAAGTTAAAGTTTCATCGTAGGTCGAAGAGGTCCATGCACTCCCGGGTTAAATCGGCATGACCTGAACACTGAGGACAGTGGTAACTGTGGATAAATCTTTCATGACTTATTCTCAACCTACATAAAACTACTGTCTTCCTCCATGAAGACTGGAAAGAGGACAAATACACGGCAGTCGTCCTTTAAATTGCCCTTGGCTTCTCAGGACTTCGAATAGTTAGCCACTCAAACTCCCAGGACGCTGGGACACTTGGTACAGATAGGCTATTTTCGTAGCGGGCACGTTCACAGGTCACAGTGATTCACTTATTAAGAATAGGAAACGGGGGGGGGGGGGTGGAGTATTGAATTTAGCATACCAACAAAATATGACATATTTAAATGACTACTGGTTAACGAAATTGAAAAGGATGCTTGATAGAATAAGAATGGGAGATTATTTGGATAGAGAGATGCAGAACAAAGGCAAGAAATGGTGCAAAATATAACGATTAGAGTGAAAGATACTGAAAAGCAAATGATTACGGAAGAATGTAAGACAAAAAGTACGTTATTCGAATTTTGTGAAATTACTCAAAAAATGTCAGTTAAGAAAGAAAAGCTTCTAAACAGACAAGTAAGAGTTATGGTGTAGTGGCCTCATCATCGCCGAGCCAAAACAACTGAACATAAAGAAATGAAATCTTCAGGATTCATTTATATTACAATGTAGGTGCTCTCTAAGGGAGGATTTTTGGATATTCCTTCGCTAAGGAGGTGAAAATGGGGGGGTGAAATTTTAAAATGAGTGTATCTATATCTCAAAACTTTAAAAGTTTACAGATGTAAAAATTTGTATTTAGAATATCCTTTAAAAATAAAGAAACAGGTATTTTTTGTTTCTGGAAAATCCAAATAATGGGGGATGAAAAGGGGGTTAATTTTTAAAATGAGTGTATCTATATCTCAAAACATCAAAAGTGTACAGGTGTAAAAATTGGTATTTAGGATCTCCTTTAAAAATAAAGAAACACGCATTTTTTGTTTTCGGAAATTCCCAATAGGAGGGGTGAAAAGGGGTGAAAAACTGGTTGAATGCCTTTAATGAGGATAATTATATCTCAGAAACTGAAGGTATTACAGACGTGAAAAGTGGTATCTCCTTTAAAAATAAAGAAACACGTAATTTTTGTTTTTGGAAAATCCAAATAGTGAGGGGGGTGAAAGGGGATGAATTTTTAAGATGAGTGTATCTATATCTCAAAACTTTAAAAGTTTACAGATGTAAATTTGATATTTAGAATCTCCTTTAAAAGTAAAGAAACGCATATTTTTTCGTTCTCTGAAATTCCCACTAGGAGGGGTGAAAAGGGGTGAAAAAGGATTGAATGCCTTTAATGAGGATACTTATATCTCAGTAATTGAAGTTATTACAGACCTGCAAATTGGTTAATGATATCTCCTTTAAAAATAAAGAAACACGTATTTTTTTTTTTTTTGGAAAATCCAATTAATGGGGTTAAACAGGAGTGACAAATTGTGGGGAATTTTTGGAAAGACCTTATCTACAGTATATCTCAGAAACGTAAAATACTACAGACGTAAAAATTGGTATTTGGAATCTCCTGTAAAAGTAAAGAAACATAGGTGATTTGTTTTCTGATAATCCACTTAAGGGGAAATAAAAAGGGAGTGAACTTTTAAAATGAGAATTTCTAAAGTATATCTCAAACACTTAACGTTACAGAAGTGAAAAATGGTACTTTTTTTATCTGTGTTAAAAATAAAAAACGTGTATATTTTGTTTTCGGTAAAACCACTGTGTCGGACGGGGGGGGGGGGAGGGAGTAGAAGTGACTGAAAATGGGTTGAATTCTTTTAATTAGGATACTGATACCTCAAAAACTGAAAATGTTACAGACGTGAAATTTGGTATTTGGAATCTGCTTTCAAAGTAAAGAAACACGTATTCTCGGAAAATCCTATGAAGGGCCGGGGGAGGTGAAGGAATTGAAAAATGTATTGAATTAATTGTATGCGGATACTTATATCTAATAAAAACTAAAGTTGTCACAGACGTGAAAATTGGTATGTGGATCTCCTTTAAAAACAAAGAAAAACGCGTTTTGGGGGGAAATCATCTTGGGGGGGGGGGCGGGAGTGAAAAGTGGAGTTTAAATCCTTAATGAGGACACATATCTCAAAAACTGAAGGTGCTAGAGTTGTGATAATTGGTATTTAGAAGATCGTTTACTATTAAAGGAACAAGTATTTTTGCCGGAAAATTCACTTAGGGAAGGGGGGGGGAGAGATTGTGAAAAGAGGTGGGAAAAAGTGAATTATTTTCATGAGGATACTTACATCTCAAAACTGAAGGAACATTGGTATTTGGAATCTCCTTTAAAGATAAAGAAACACGCCTTCTTTTTTTTCGGGTGGGGGAAGGGTAAATCAACTTTACGGCGGCGGTGTGAAAAAGGAGTTAAGATCAATTGATTTTACTGTTCATAATGCTCTTATTATGAGCCTCCGTGGCTCAGGCGGCAGCGCGCCGGCCTCTCAACACTGGGTTCCGTGGTTCAAATCCCGCCCTCTCCATGTGAGATTTGTGCTGGACAAAGCGGAGGCTGGACAGGTTTTTTCTCCGGGTATTCCGGTTTTCCCTGCCATCATTCATTCCAGCACCACTCTCAAATCTCATTTCATTTGTCATTCATTAATCATTGCCCCAGAGGAGTTCGACAGGCTTCAGCAGCCGGCACAATTCCTATCCTCGCCGCTAGACCGCTGACCCCGTCGAATGACTGGAAACAGGCTGTGGATTTTCAATGTACTTATTCTGATTATAAATCGATCATTTTTAATCTTTCCTGGGTTCGTTTACAAGAGCCATCTTTTCCTTTGGAGAACGTTCTTAGATTACAGTAGATTCTCCTGACATATAAATAAAAATTTAAACACATTTGAAACAAACGATAGGAATGCTATTGACTGTTCAATTGTTCGCCTCTATAATAAGGTCAATAATGCATGGAAATATATAATTCGTATCGTCAGAAATCCCGCGCACTTGCCTACGCGTGACAGTGGTGCTGGTCACATAGTCAGCAACGACAATGGCAACAGATGAAATTTACCGCCAAGTAGCGGTCTTGCATCTTGCTGTGGGGTCCTGAACATTAATAATAATAATAATAATAATAATAATAATAATAATAATAATAATAATAATAATAATAATAATAATAATAATAATGTTCTGGACCATCGTCAAAATGTGCGGATCGCGCTGGATACGGGTCCTGGCCAGGTAATGACTACGAAAACAGTCCGGCCGCGGGTTCAGTACCGCCAAGACACCCTAGACGACACCACGCTGGATCTCCTTAATGATTTGATCCATATTAAAATGCTTATAGGAAAACATGGCAAAGATTTAGGAACCTATCTGACCAGGCGGAATACCTGGACCTAGCCCGGGAAGTACGAAGTCGATTGCTGGAAAGAAAGATTGAAAAATGTGAGTAACTTTGCCGTAATCTCTCAGAAAACGAGTCAGATCGCGAATTTCGGAGGATTATATTTAAAACGTTAAGCATTCAATTATACATTTCAGTATAATACCGCAGCGAAGCACAGGCATCTTGCTAGTGGGACTATATAAGAATAAGGGTTAGAGAGAGAGAGAGAGAGAGAAATATGACGAGAACCGTTGTTTAATTTGTGAGGAAATAATGGAAGAGCTGTATCTGTTGAGAGTTTGTAGGGAGACGGAGGCAATTAGAGTAAATTATCTAGGAAGAGAATGCAAAGAAACACTAGAAAGAGATAAAGAATTGTACACAATAGTTAAATTATTGAATATGTTTTAATTGTAGAATAACACTATAAAGGCTGATGAGACAATTAAGCTCTAATACCTCTATGTCCTAGATTATATAACTCTGTTAGCGTCTAGAACAAAATAAATAATCCTTAAAGAAAAACAAACTACAATTTTGAAATTAGATTGATATAGTTAACAAGTTGAATTATAAATGTTTAATGTTGTAATATGCAAGTATCAAAACGCATTTTGGATTACAAGGTCAGGTGATCCGAAACTGAAGGAGGGGAGTATTCCATTCTATTATATTCCAATAGTTCACTTCCTTTAAAGCCCAATGTGCTAATGCTATTCCTGTTTATACCCATACGGCTGGGAAGCCATGCAAATGTGATTCTGATACCAGAATCATGCTGGCTGGATAAAGAAACTCTTTATTAAGTTGAAACCCTACGTCTTGAAAGACGGTTTCCTCCTGGTTAAGGGATGTGAAAGGTACGATGTTCTCTAATTTAACTGGATCTCTGATGAACACTGTGCATAGGGCGCTTGACTGGATGAAAGGCTGGATAAAGGAATAAAAAGTTCATACCCAACGTCTTGAAAATCCGTTTCATCCTCGTTAAGGGGTATGAAAGGTAGGAATTTCTCTAATTTATTTGGGTCTCTGCCGGACAGTCTGTGAAGGACGTTTTACTTTTCACCTAGCGTTTATAGAGAACGTTCACTGCAGTATAATTTGCGTGCCGGGATGACTGATTCAGATGGTGTCCTAATCGCATTATGTGAATATTATATGGCTGATATGAAGCACATAAACTGATCATGAGTTAGCCTCATGATGTAGGACTAGCATGCCTGCCACTTACACGAAGACCGCGTGGTCAGTTCCCTGCCATTCCAAGGATTTGAATTCGAAAATGAGGACTGTAACCCCCTGTTTTATGCAGACTCAGGAGTCAGAGTCCTATTCCTGTTATGCTCTGGTAATCGACGAGTGACTCCGGAGTCATGGAGTACTGATTGTGAAAGCCGGCTTTCAGTACGTTGGTAAGTGGTACAGTGAGTAAAAAGCAAAATCACCTCCGTACAGGCCATGAAGGCCCTTGGAGGTGTGGAAGGTAAAGGCTTCCACCATTGTTAACCTCAGCACGTGATGGGGTAGAGTGGTTAGCTCTACGCCCAGCCGCCTTTGCCCCCAGGAATTAACCTGGTACTCATTTTTGGTGCAGGCTGAGTGAACCTCAGGGCCATATGCAGCTCCGGAAGTGGAACTCTCGTTTCTTAAATTTTACGACTTCTTGACGGGGATTCGAACCCACGTCCTTCCGGGCGAACCGAGCACGCCTTTACCGCCTCGGCCAGGCAGCCCCTGGTACAGTGAGTAAGGGCAATGTTATTTGCCAGAGGCAAACTCAACTTCATCATCACCAGGCCGTACCCGCTGGACATGGGAAGCCACTTGTTAAAATTCCGTTTCACACTCATTTCACTGCAGTTAGCAGCAATTGAGTGCGTCCTTTAGTGTTTCCTTGTCCTGAGAGCAAGGCATGTTAACAGGTTGGCACGCGAAGACAACCAGGAAGTAGCGAGGATACCTCAGGGACACACTTCTTCAAATGACAGATATCCGATAGTTAGATTATCGGAATGTATGCACAGCGCAAAGAATGTTGTTCCTCATAAGAAGGTTAAGAACTTGTTCCCATGGGAGGTTAAGATTGTACACAAAATTGAAAATGACATCGCTTGTACAGACATTGCAAAATGTGTAAGGTGACTATGGAATCCTGAGATGAATTACTTGAACTAGTCTTATTTAAAAATATATATATTATATCCGAATTTCCTGAAACAAGGCAGAACACTAATGTTCTGGAACGCACATAAACGGAGCTAACTTCACCAAAAGTGTGAGGCCGTTCAAGTCGTTCAGTGATAACGGACGACGGTAGGTATTACTGAGGATACATTTTTAAAATTAGCTGTTGTGTACCAGTCGTTTTTATAAGTGCAGTAGTATGCCATCTAGTGGACATAAGTAGCATCGGAAGAGACAAAGAAACAACAATAATTAGTCAGAGCAATGTTATTGTTTGAAGCCTCCGTGGCTCAGACGGTATCGCGCCGGCCGCTCACCGCTGGTTTCCGTGGTTCAAATCCCGGTCATTCTATGTGAGATTTGTGCTGGACAAAGTGGAGACGAGACAGGTTTTCTCCGGGTACTCCGGTTTCCCCTGTCATATTTCATTCCAGCAACACACGCCAATATCATATCATTTCATCTGTCAGTCATTAACCATTGCCCCAGAGGAGTGCGACAGGCTTCGGCAGCGGACACAATTTATATCCTCGCCGCTGGATGGGGGCTTCATTCTTTCCATTCCTGACCCGGTCGAATGACTGGAAACAGGCTGTGGATTTTCATTACAAAGTTGCACCAAAGCTACAATAGTTCAGTTTGAAGAAAAACACACATTTTTGTTGTCTGCGAGGTGCAGTCGAATGTCATCAGTTAACCGAGGAGATTGACATATTTCATATTTTGATAGACATATTCATAATCTTCCTGATCAATAGGGGCTAATGACCACGCAGCTTTGCAGCTTTTAAAAGAATCATAAAAAAACCTTCGTCAGTTGGTTCGTTACCATGGCGACTGAATGATATTTCCACGTCAGCGATGCTCGCTGCAGTTGGACTTCGAAAATACCCATTGTTACAGCTCGTACAGTAAATATGTATTAGCTACACAAGATGCAGGTGTCAGTGTTAACGGAGGACATTTTGAACACTTCATGTGGTATGCAGGTACGTTTCGTTTCTCTGTGTTTCCCATTATTAATGTATTATGTAGAGTTGTAGAAAGTGAGTTCTAAATGGAAATAAGGCGTTTCTGGATCATATCCACATATTTTCTTTGTCAGGAATATGTACTGAAAATTAGCCCTGCATTATTGTTACGTCTTGTATATTTTTAAGACAGAAAAAGTTATTTCTGGATATATTTGAAAATGTGTGAAAGTATGATAATATAATACTTTAGACGAATTTTAACATTTACTGTTTATCAATACAGCTAGTATTAACGAAGAAATCTGATGTTTTCTGTTTAGGTCTCCTTAATTTTGACACACCACTATAATAAATAGCCTAGTGTACAATCCGACTATCTCTGAACATAAATACCGAGTTTTGAGAAATTCTGGTTAGTCACATTCCCGTGGTGTTGTAACAAAGACGGGCACAAAATTGAACTGACCTACTATCGAATTTTGTAGATCTGATCGGAGATATAATACGGTGTAAAGTAAAAATTTGAGGTGTACCTTCCCAGTCCTAGCACTGTCCCTACCTTGCGTCACCGAAAGCTTTCAATGCGTTAGTGTGACGTTAAACCAGTAGAAGAAAAGAGATGTTTTTTACATGGCAGGGCTCATGTTATAAAACTTACTATACTGTTTGACCACTCGTTAACTTGCATTTAAAATACAACAAACCTACTACTACTACTACTACTACTACTACTACTACTACTACTACTACTAGGTCTACTACTACTACTACTGAACTCGGTAGCGCAGTCGATTAGTCATTGATCTTCTGTTCTGAAGAAAGACGATTCGATCCTGGCTAAGTCAGTGACATTTATGGGGGACCAAAGTATGACTCCTTTATCCGACCCTTTAAAGAATATATTGATGGGATATTACCCAAATAACATTTAACAAAACTTTCGGCTAGGTCATTATAACTTGATATGCAGAAACTGTAATAATAATAATAATAATAATAATAATAATAATAATAATAATAATAATAATATTTTTCGTACCACTAAGCCCTAACTATTTTCTGTGTTTTTGGAGACGCTAGAGATTGCAGTAATAGTTCTCATCTAAAAACATTCGTAGCATCTGCCTTGTATACCTACTGAAAGACTTTGAATAATACATTATTTCTAGATGGGGTTTTAATAATAATGTCTTGCATTAATAAAGCGTCGCATTTCAACATATATTTAGGGGAGCTTCGAAGGAGACAGTGTTGTATGCCTTAGTGGAATAATCCTAGCAGCTATGTTAGTATCAACTCCTGGTAATGAGGCCGATAAATCACGGAGGGAGCTTGTAAGTCCGCAACACATATTTGTCTTCCAGTAAATGCAACATACATCTCCACCAGATGTGGCAACACACCAAGCCCTATTCTGCGATGCGTTTATTTATTCAATGAGATTCCCAAGACCATGATTGGTACCATTTATAGTTCCAGGATTAAATACTAGTGTTCCACAACGGCCACTCTGAAATCTACACTTCAGATTCAGAGGTAAAAGCATAATTTGGGAAGATTATCATCTGAAGATCAGGGCCTCGAATGGAGTCTATATATATGCGACTACTGTGTTTATATCTTCCCTTTTCTGGAACGTAGATTATTGCTTAGTTTGAGTTAATATAATAACTGAACGTAGCCTTTCTAGTCGATTAATGAGTATATTTTAATTAACTGAGAGGGTGGTACATTTTAAAAACTGATTTCGAGTTTCATCAGTATTCTATTTTGATTAATTTTATGTATAACCTCTACCTTTTATATGTTCATTCCGATTATCTTCCTGCCATCGTTCCCGCTTATTTTTACCAGCTATAATTCTTGCTACTTTCTTGTCTGTCAATCACAACTAATTAATATGTATCCATGTAGTAAAAGAAAACTTAGTCTCAGACGGGAAATTTTTCAGTTGTACTCAATATTTCTTTCTTTAACGACAAAAAAATATCCCGTTATAACTGTAGGGCTAACAGTTTTTGCTGTGTTTTTGATACATATAATGTATTGAATATTGATTTATGTTGATTTGTGTGCTGCTTTCGTTTCACAGAATACCGCTGTTTCCGTCTTGAACCTGATATCCTGGTACTTGATACAAACTGGACTGTTATGGTACACCTGCTCAATTACTTGCGTTCTCCTCTTCTCGGCCTGTGATTATGAGTTTTAATGTAGTCGCGACATCGCTCGAGACCAGAGTTGTTGAGTGCCAGATTTTTCGGTCAGTAGATTTACTGTCTCGTTAATGAACCCCATTCAGACGGCTTTTCGCACTCTGAAATCCCATCATGCAGTCTAAAGATCAAATGACAACGAGCGACTTACATTCAGCAAGTCTGAGAGTGGAGACCAAATTATCCTACAGGCTGGCATTACTTCCACATATTTCTGCCAACTTGGTCAGCTCTTATTATCTCCCCGTCAACATGATTTTAGGTTTGCCAAGCTTTGGGAATCAATCCTTTCCCCACCCTTCTTTAACTGTATACTTTTCATTACTCGTGTTTTTCGAAGGGAAAGTATAGTCTGCTTCCTCCTACGAATATCATCGCGAGAAGAATGATAATCACACAACACAGAAATCACCACGACTATCTCAAAAAACACGTGTAATGGTTACTAGGCAACAGCCGGGTTTCTCTTGGCTAGTGTGGAGGAAAGCAACATTTCATTTAATGTTAGTAAATAATAATAATAATAATAATAATAATAATAATAATAATAATAATAATAATAATAATAATAATAACCGAGCATGTGGCTGTGTTGTTAGGGTCGCATATCTATCACCTTGCATTGGGGGATAGTGGATTCGAATCCCACTGTCGGCAGCCCTGAAGATGGTTTTCCGCGGTTTCCTATTTTCACACCAGGCAAGAAATGGGGTTTTCTTATGGCGACGATGGGATAGGAAAGGGATAGGAGTGGGAAGGAAGCGACCATGCTTTAATTAAGATACATCCTTACCATTTGCCTGGTGTGAAAATGGGAAACCACGGAAAACCCTCTTCAGGGCTGCCGACAGTGGGATTCGAACCCACTATCCGCCGAATGTAAGCTCATGGCTGCGCGCCTGTAACTGCATGCCCAACTCGCTCAGTGAATCAGTTTTCAAGACAAATAATCCAGCTGCATACAAATTTTCTTGAATTACGTGAGAAGACGTCGTCATTTTTTGTCCTTTAATTATAACATGTTCAACGATCTTCAGAAACGTTATGAAAAATGGGCGGCACGTGATGGTACACATTTTAACACGTACTGTTCCAATGCAATCTAATAACAATGCCAGTGTCCTACTGTCGCATATGTAATTATTATAAACACGAAGTCTGTGACATTTATATCTCTAAGTGCCCTGACTCGCTATGAAGCTATGAACGAGTTAGCCTGCAGGTATTGATGTGATGACTTCCTCAGTCGTATTATTTGGTACGCGTCCGCTACCTCTCATATCATACCTCCTCAGTTAAGCTCATGAGGCTGAGTGAGTACCGTTTTATTAGTGCACGAAGCGTGAGTCGGTATCGGAGCCTCCAGGTAAGTAGTAACAATACAAACCCTAAACCATTGAATACTAGAGGTATTAGATCGCTCAAAACGATCTCAGAGCGGGTTTCTTACGATTTATTATAATTCTGCAACGGGAGTTGCATTGAGGAGTATCGATTCTGAAAGTAAGATGACAGAAAGAAGCCTAATGAATAATATACTTCAGTACTTTATGGCACTGACCACGAGAATGACGGTGAAGCCAAGGTCCGATAATGAGAGGAACACTTGCTAGTTACAGTGAACTCATTCATTATGAGGGTAGCGACCCGAATACACGAGCGCGGTAATCATATCCCAGTCGCGGTAGCCCGTGTGGTGAAGTCTGTGTGTAGTGCTGGTCAGCTGACCTCGTTGAGGTTTGCTTACAATGTTCAGACCAAAACCGTGCCACCTACAGCGTCCCTCCAGCAGAACTGAATACACTGGAGAATATCTTAGCACACATATTCTCCAAATTCTCCAAAACATACATTTCTATACGACCGCTCAGAAACATGCAATAGTAAAGGAACGCTTTGAAGTTCTTGAAATAGGAAGTAAAAATATAATGACGCATATTTGTTTAAAAACTTGACATCATTCCCTGATTAGCTTATTTACTATTTGTTTGTCGTACTTTTTGGTCATCCTAATTAATATTTGGTAAATTGAAAACACTCGCTACAATCACGTTTCATTTTGTGCCGTAAATAATATAGTGGGGCAATGTCGCGGTCAGGAATGCAAGTTTTAACGGGAAAAGTTACAGCGTGATGGAAATTGTCGAAATAAAATAGCCCTACCATATCAAGTCAGTGTCGAGTTCCACGTCATTTTCCTCCTCTGCTCGGCTGGAGGGCTCCAGCTGCACGGAACTCGCCTAAAGGAGCCCGGCCACCCTAAAATTGAAATGCTCCCGATAAGCTTTTACAAAGCTCCACAATTATTTTGGACGTTTTGGAATTTCTAAAAGCTACTTTATCCTCTCGAATGCGTTTTCGATAATTCTGAAACCACTTACCGTCCATATTTCACAACATTTTACAGCAGAAAGAAAATGTTAGTACTTCTTTTCTCATATAAGCCAGTCCCGCGATGTAGGGGTACAGTGCCTGCCTCTTACTTGGAGGCCCCGGGTTCTATTCCCGGCCAGGTCTGGGACTTTGACCTGAATCTGAAGGCCGGTTCGATGTCCACTCAACCTATGCGATTACATTTCAGTAGCTATCTGACGGTGAGATAGTGATCCCGATCTAGAAAGCCAAGAATTTCTTTTTTTTGCTACTTGCTTTACGTCGCACCGACACAGATAGGTCTTATGGCGACGAAAAGCCAAGAATAACGACCGATAGGATTTGTCGTGCCCACCACACGATACCTCGTAATCTACAGGCCGTCGGGTTGAGCAGCGGTCGCTTGGGAGGCCAAGGCCTTTCGGTGCTGTTGCGACATGGGGTTTGATTTGGTTTTCCCACATGTACATTTAAAGCTTTTCAGTCTGCCACAAACACTAAGTACAACACATATAACACTATCATATACCTGTAAATGAACACTTCTTTTTTGCCGTATATATCAGCACTCACTGAGATAAATCAACCGACACCTCACTCGACGCTACACCACGTGGGGATCTAGAGCTGCGCTAATTGATAGCCGCGCGGCACGGCGAATTTAATATCTGAAGATGGCAGCACTCTTGCTTCTCGCGGTCATATTCACCGGTCGAAGTACGGTTCCGAAACTATATATGTTTTCTCGCACCAAAACATCCAGAAAACAAAATGAATAACTCCAACAAATAACAATCAATATAAAACATATTTGTTAACGTGGCACGTTAGGTTGGTCTTTGTCCTTCAGTTCCCGAGATAGGGGTTTCAGTGTGCTCAAATGTGACAACTCCATGTCGTTTGATTCCAGTACATTAAAGCACTTAAGTTTGGGGGGCGGGGGTGGAGGCGGATTTTCGATGTCCCGTCGTCTCTTAAAATATACAGCAATTGAAGGGACATTCAGCAATTATTATTATTATTATTATTATTATTATTATTATTATTATTATTATTATTATTATTATTATTTACAATGTTTAAAGTTTTATACTCAATATTTTGTAGATTTTTCTCGGCAAGTAAGAGTGCTTCCAGTCTACACAAGATTCAGTTAAATCATAAAAGAACTGCATATATTTGTAATGAATAATTATCTCTAGTGTGATTACTTTTTCTGACACTGAAGATAGGTACCTGGAAATTGAAACATGTATTCCCCCTCACCCGGCTACTGTAGGACTGTACGTAGTGTTTACCTTCTAATATATTATGTTTCCAGGCTCTTACTATTCGGATGTTATTTATGTCACCTCCCACGCTATTCCGATTATTACATTTTACTGTTCTCTCAGTTATTTAGCCAATGGTCTGTATTTATTTTTTTGTTTTAAGGCTATGTAACGACAGCTTTAGCATTACTGCATTCCATCACATGCACAAATTACCGTGGAACCTTGTTTCACTCTGAACAACTGAAGAGTGCAAGCTATTATCTCAAGTTTAACTAGTCAACTTTGAAAAATATGACTTGTAAACCAACCTTGTCTTTGAGATCTCACTAAACCGTATAATCACTAATACCCCCATCCCTGTACTTCCCACAAGTAATATTGCCGGAATGTTCGGCGTAGTAGAGACAACCTGCAAATTTGAAACCAGGAGACGAGTGGCTAACAAACTGTACGGCTATGCCCTCCATATGACTTTCTTGTTGTGAAATAAAGTGTTTTATTCAAGACGTTGGCAGCCAGCGGCTTGTATACAGATCTCCGAGCTGACGGCATCGCGCCAAAGAAAGTATGCTACGGTAACACTGGCTGAAAACAACGGTGTGTTTGACCCTGATTTCACGGCATGTCTCTCAAGCCGTTCTTAGGTCACGTGCATATTTAAGCAGCAGTGCCTCACAAAGCCCATTTTAATTCGCCCGCGAGGCGATCTGATTGGCTAACTTCAGCAGCTGACAAAATGACAACGGTGCGATATATCGAATTATTTGTATCAAAATTATTTATCAGTATGACCAACACTCTAACGCTCATATACCCCGCTCAAGTTGCTTCCGAACATTCTGTATATGGCCAACACTCTAACGTCCATATACCCCGCTCAAGTTGCTTCCGAACATTCTGTATATGGCCAACACTCTAACGTCCATATACCCCGCTCAAGTTGCTTCCGAACATTCTGTATATGGCCAACACTCTAACGTCCATATACCCCGCTCAAGTTGCTTCCGAACATTCTGTATATGGCCAACACTCCACCGTTCATATGCCCGGCTCAAGTTGTTTCCGAACATTCTGTATATGGCCAACACTCTAACGCTATATACCCGGCTCAAGTTGTTCCCGAACACCCTGTATATGTGTATTCTTCAATTATACTTTCACAGGTCGTGTGAGAAACTTGACAGTTTTCAACACTGCGGTGATATTTTAGTTGTGAGACAATATTCCCCCCAACGCAATACGATATTTCCCATGCCCTAGGGAGAGCTTTTTTTACTTTGACCGTAGCTATCCAACGAGAAACATACCTTCATGCCTGACAAATCATGCGCAACTAATGTGACAGTTACGAATCTTCACCTCATGTCTACAATGGCCGTAAGAACTGGCTCTGATGTGGGCCTGCTCTTCAATGTGAGTCTCCCGAAAGAAGAGTAATAGAGTTAAAGGTGATTGGTTTTCATCTCGCTACTCAGTGCATTCTTTAGGTCAATCGGTTACTCTCTGACAAGTGGCATTCTTTGCCGATCAGTGCTAGAGTGTCTGCCTTCGAATCCCAAGATCGCGGGTTCAAACCCGGCAAAGGTAGACGGATTTTTGGAGGGATGAAAGAGTTCATTCGGCACTCCTTGTCGGCATGTAAAGGATTTATGGTGTTAAAATTCGTGATAACCCGACAAAGTTAATTAACAATCTGCCATTGAGCATCCAGCAGAGAACCATTTCTCCTATACCTGGTAGAGTAAAACAGAAGGTCGAAATTGATACACAGGTAGCGTAAAAGGCACCAAGTAAAATGCCTGCACATGATGTCTGAAGCTGTACGATTATTATTATTATTATTATTATTATTATTATTATTATTATTATTATTATTATTATCTCCCTTTCCCTGTAAATAGAGTGAATAAAGATCACAAATACGCTTCCTCTTAGCATACATTTTGTTGTTGAAAAATATTAATAGTCCATGGTGGGTATAAGAAATACGGTATATCGTTAAGAAATTAACTACGGTATCGTTATGAGCGCTGGAATTACCAAAACGGACTGTACCAAGTCTTTCGATCTTCACGATGGCTGTATTATGAAAACGGTACCCTGTATTCTGGGACAGATCGCTTTTTGACCCCCAGAAGTTAAATTTTGCAAACGCGCATGGCCGCAATATTTGTAATAGTAATCTCTGCACCGGGCGAGTTGGCCGTGCGCGTAGAGGTGCGTGGCTGTGAGCTTGCATCCGGGAGATAGTAGGTTCGAATCCCACTATCGGCAGCCCTGAAAATGGTTTTCCGTGGTTTCCCATTTTCACACCAGGCAAATGCTGGGGCTGTACCTTAATTAAGGCCACGGCCGCTTCCTTCCAACTCCTAGGCCTTTCCTATCCCATCGTCGCCATAAGACCTATCTGTGTCGGTGCGACGTAAAGCCCATAGCAAAAAGAAAAAAAGTAATCTCTGCATTCGAATACAAATTATTATTTTCTGCAAGAGATAGGAAGGAGAGACTCTGGCAGGATGGTTATCCTCGTAGCCCTTTGGATAAGTCAGAGGATCTAGGGCTGATACTGGACGACATTCACGTTTTTCAGCTTGCTTATCTTACATAGAAAGAATTGTTTTAATAAAATTCATTTTATTGACGCATTGCAATACCTAAATTAGAATCAGAAATTGTAATTAATGTTTTGTTGACGTTTTATCCTAAATATGCCACACACAAAAAAACCACTCATCTCCATCCAGGACACTAAGTTCCTTGGAACGGTGGAAGATACAGCGTTCCACTATTTGACAACTCGACACTGAATTGGATAGTACTGAGAGAGTTGGCCGTGCGGTTAGGGTAGCGCAGCTGTGAGCTTGCATTCGGGAGATGGTGGGTTCGAACCCCACTGCAAGCAGTCCTGAAGATGGTTTTCCGTGGTTTATCATTTTCACAACTATACCTTCATTAAGGCCACGGCCGCTTCCTTCCCACTTCTAGCCCTTTCCTATCCCATCGTCGCCATAAAACATATCTGTGTCGATGAGACGTAAAGACAATTTATAGAGTGGATAGCTCTAGTTTGAACTTCTTTGCTTCCAGGATTTAACCTAGTACTCATATTTTGTGTAGGCTGAGTGAACCTCAGCCAACCCTGCGGACTAGGGGTAGCGAAACTGACTCTTAACCTACTGGAATTTTTACCTGCGGGCTTTTTCGAGGTCCACACAGCCTAAAGGAGAGCAACTGGGGTGATAACTGACACTGAGCTAGCGGCCTTGTTTTAGAAAACCAAGCTAAACGGCCGAGAGGATACGTCGCGCTGACCATGTGTCAACTCTTAATTTACAGACCTTGGGCATGGGCAGCAGTCGCTTGGCAGTCCAAGGTCTATCAAAGTTGTAGCCAGTCAGTCGGTCGGTTAGTTGGTTGGTGGTTGGTTTTTAGTGAACTTCAGGGTCATGTTCCTTTCCAGATGAGGAAATCTCGTTTCTACTGAATGCGTAACTAGCTTGTATAATTGTTAGAGTTAATGACATAATGTAATGATGTACAGCTCCCATTAGGTTAAAATTCACGAAAAGAATGCTCGCCATAATTGTCATTACCGTAACTCCAGCTCTGTGATTTCTGTTCAGGTTTGATATTTTAAATGTATTGTGCCCTTTTAAGGCACCAACTGCGGTGATCTCTTCTTTCTTCTTTGCGCCGGCTGCTCCTGTAATAAATGACATATAAATCATACTCACCGCTGCATGTAGACTCTTCTTTCTCAGTCGTGCCCGTTCGATATCCCCGGAGAGGCCACCCGCTGATAGAGGAGTGAGGGAGATGAAAAGAAGGGGTAAACTAACTAAAATGACGGTACCCAAGACTGAATTAAAATTTAAATAAAAGACTAATTTATTCAAATAAAATGCAAAATGCTAAAATGGACGTAGATTGAACTAGTGAAAAATGTAAACAAATGAAAATAAAAGTGACTAAATAAAATATTAAAAATTGAAGGTCTGCCTTCCAAAACAAACATAAAACTGCCTGAATAAACTGACTGAAGGTCAAACACCTTAATTAAAATATGCCAGACTATCTTGACATTGTCTACAAGTTGAATAAAAATGACTCTGTATAAAAACTCTGGTCAGAAAAACCACCTACTTGAAATATAGAAATAAATAATAGAGAAACAATCTCAAATATAAATTAATGAAATTAAAATAGTTGACTCACAATAAAGTAAATTAAATTCTGTTACGTCGATCAATCCACTGACTTATCAGAGTTATTAAATGTTTAACACATGTTGCTCATTTGGGAAAAATACCCAAATTTAAATAATCTTGGACTGCACTCAGCAAGTGTATCACTTAAGGAAATAATTCTTAGAAAAAGAACAAAACAACCATGAACATCACTTTCATTTCCTACATAACCGTTGTCTTATACAACCTCTCATGATTAAACAAATCGATTATCGTAACATCACTCTGAGTGTATCCAACCACTCATCTACATGTCAGACTTCACTTGCTTGCCTGTGATAGACTGGACTCTTAAAATAAAACAAAATTTTAGGCCAAGTGCCTGATGTTAACATTATCGAATGACAGCGATCTTTGTACATTAAAATTTCTATTGACTTTGCCGCTAACTGCTTTTCATTATAAATTCATATTTGTGGTATCACCACTAGATGGAGGCAGGTACCATCTTCTTTACCACTTATTGCGGCAGTTTTATACAATTGGTTTATTTAAAGATCGCTTCATTCCAAATAAAAATTGTAGTGGATTTTAAATAGAAAGTTTGGTAATTACTTGGATGCCTGGTATGAGCATACCACTACTATTTCGACTGTGACATAATCGATGACCCACTAAACCTAACATCTAACCTCTTATTTACATCATTACATTAATTTAACGGAGAAACCACTGCTCCGATCAAAACATACAGGAATCAAAACAAAACTAGCCTAGCTACACTTATCTATTTACAACAAATCAAATATAAATAATTCACATGCGCTTGCGTCCTACAAATAACGGTCAAAGGTGCACTCAGAAAGAAAACAATAACAAACTGGATCCCACCATCGCGGCCTACTGGAAATTAACAAGGATAGAAAAGCGCAAAACAAACTCGGAGTTACCAGAAAACATACCCCGCTGCGAGTAGCAAAATATTGCGAATTTGACGGCAATCTCAAATTTCAGACGACAAATGTCTGGACATAATATTATCTAACCTTGATGGAAAAATTTACTGTTCTTTCACGTTATCCGTGACTCTACATAAATATTCAAAACACATTGACTCGTCGCTCTGTCCACATTGTACACTGGCTAGCATTATTAGTCGAGCATCTATTCTCCCTGGAACTATTTAACAAATACAGGCTCCTGCCTGTAGTATCATACCCATGTCGTAACAGATTTAACGCACGTGGTTAAATTCTTCATTTCACACTTCTATTTCCTCATTAATTCGCGACGTCATTATAATTCATTATTCCCACAATACAGCCTCGCTCGTACCCGGCGGGCAAAAATATCTGTCGTGCACATTACGACTTCTCATGTAAATTCAAGACATGGTTCAAATATCATATTTCCATCATCAACGTAGATCATCAGGGATATTAATCATCTAGCTCGATCTCTCGATCATTCACTGTTAACACATCACAAAAATCACAGAGCTGACTCATCAATGGCGCTCATTGTTACTATAAAAGGAAGTGACGAGATTGCCTCTCAAAACACAAATGTTGAAACGTGCGCAACCGCAACTACAGGAATAAAATATACTCGCGTCTAACCGAAATCGTCGCAAAAATCCGCGGGATAAATACCAACAAAACCGGTCATCTGAAAGATGATTCCGCAACATAAAACAAACTGAAATGCGCAAAATAGTGAAAATAAACCTTGAAAACATCGCGGTAGTGTCCATAACATCAAAACTCCAACAAAAGAAAATATAACTCAAAAACCAACGATCTAAAATCATGATGAAATAATAATAATAAACTGACATTACACTCGTAGATCAAAAATCAAAAGCTGCCTAACTGTCAAAATGACATACTACAGAAATCAACCATGAATACACGCAAACAAACATCTACTTAAACAAAGTGCACAAAAATAAGCCTATCTGAAAATGCAACATAAACATTATTATTATTATTATTATTATTACTGTTATTATTATTATTGTTATTATTATTATATTTACTGTGAATTATTTACAACCTTACCTAGTACTCTAAACTACACTGATCATCGATTTTGCCACGGTCCTACATATTATTTACATGATTTTATGATGCTCATACCTGTATGGTGGAAGCAGGTCAGTTCACCCACCGGTCCCGGTCATGGTGGAAATTAGAATTCCATCTTCAAGGTGATGTGGTATTCCAGATTTTTATTACACACGCAAATTTGACACATTCTTGCCATGCCGTGCCACACGATTATATTAGCATAAAAACACTCGCATTTCTCTCACTCCAGTGAAAGTTTAGAAGATGCCACTGCAGCCTCCTGCCTGTTGTGTAGATGAAGGTCGCCTCGCTCTTTACCTGCAAACACCTGCTGGCCTTCCGACGATCCCTCAGCTCTGTTTACATTACAGCTTACAGTACGTTAACCCTACTGGGGCATAACTGTTCCCTCAAGGTCTGCTGTTGCGGCCTCCATTGAATAAAGTCAATCACCTTCCCGTTTGTCTTACTAGTTTCCGCCCATAAACATCTCGCTTGCCAAACAGTTTGTAGAATGGTAGAATCAAGCTAAATACCGTTTATGTTGTGGAGGAAATTATATACTGATCTCACATGTAACACTCCCCACTGGTTAGAAATGTTTTTATGTAAATCTGCTGGAACATGAATTTGTTTCCCTCGACTAGTAATGTGAGTTCATTCAAGTTGAAAGTGTAATTCTTGCCTACACTCCCTGCATTTACAGCAAAAGTCTGTGAAAGTGTTCATTTTCTGAAATGCTTATTCTCCCAAGTAAATAATACAAGACTTCCTAAAATGCCTACAAGTGTCTAATCGCTTTGGTACCAGCCAAAATAAAGCTGACTAAATGCATTTTGCTGACACACTCTGTCACTCTGTCAAAACGTAAATTCACTAAGAATACTGAAATAACACTAAAGTACTCAAGACAATAACTGAGAGCATTCAAAACAACTGTGAACTGAGAACTTCGAAGACACTGAGAGTTGATTCACACTGAGAATTCTAGAACTGAGAATAACTGAGTAAGACTCAAAACACTGAGAACGACTGAGAATAACTGAGAGTAACTGAGTAACTGAGTAACTGAGAATAACTGAGTAACTGAGAATAACTGAGAATAACTGAGAATAACTGATTCACACTGAGAATTCTAGAACTGAGAATAACTGAGTAAGACTCAAAACACTGAGAACGACTGAGAATAACTGAGAGTAACTGAGAATAACTGAGAATAACTGAGAATAACTGAGTAAGACTCAAAACACTGAGAACGACTGAGAATAACTGAGAGTAACTGAGAGTAACTGAGAATAACTGAGAGTTCGACCCTGTGGTCGCTGGGTTTTATAAAAATTTCTCCCACCACCAGGAAAATAGTTCCGTGGAAGGGATGTGGCGTAATAATCTAGTCCTTGGGAGCGCTTTCTCGTACATCCGTAGGTTATGGTTTTCAAAATTTATACTCAAAACTTCCTAAATTCTGTCCGACTCACATGTGATATTGCGCCGCGGGAAATGATCATAGAATAATCCACACGATGATGCGCGTCACTGGTGTTATTTTCTTCCGGTGGATGGCCTCGTTCAGCCATGATGGCTCCTTATTCTGGGTTCTATTACTCCTCCGTTCGAAGTTGAATTTTATTAATTAGGCACTGATTAATCACAGATTGGCACTGATAATTCGCCAAATATTATAAAGAAGTTAGGACACTGTTTTTCACTACCACATCGGGCTTCAGATCGCGAGATACTGATTATAGATCTCCCGGTATGACAGCTCATTCAAATTTAGAATATTCTGATTGGTTGAGACTTTCGCGCTCTTTCAAAACGTGGTGCATCCGCTTCCTCCCACGAATTGGCGGTTACTGTCGTTGGTCCTCTATTGTCCTAGCTAAATAGGTCAGGCTTCACCGCGTGCTTTTCTCATGAGAACGAACAGCAAGTGCCCACTCCCCGGCGGTGTCATAAAATTTATTGGATGGGTGGTTTACAATCTGGTCGTGTCTAGAGAAGAGTTTCGTGGATTCTCTCGCCGTCAGGCTGGCGCCAGAAAGTTCCTTTGTGACTGCTAGTTTCACAGCCTTACTGTGGTATCTCATATGTGAAATATACAATTTAATTGTGAATCAAATTAGGCCAATTCGCTTATGGGTGCAGTATTTTGTACCAACATCGGAATAATTCCATCTCCATATGTTGTTAAACGTAGGAAAGGGCCGATAGCACTAATTTCGCAAATAACAATAATAATAATAATAATAATAGTAATAATAATAATAATAATAATAATAATAATAGTCCACAAGTTGAGTAGTCGACACGGTTATTACTTCTCCTGTTTGGTCTTTCTCGATCATATCCTATAATACGAGTCGTTCTTAATCTTTATGTCCAGAATTGTATTTATTTATTATTTTTACTCGACCATACTATAATAGGCTATTTACATGTGACGTAACTTTATCTTAATGACATACATTAAAATACTGTTCTTATTCGAACTATCGATCTGCAACTACTGTAACATTATCTGGTATCTATTAATATCGAACGCAACACAATACGCACTCAAACAAACATTAACCCCCCACCCCTACCGAGCTCGATAGCTGCAGTCGTTTAAGTGCGGCCAGCATCCAGTATTCGGGAGATAGTAGGTTCGAACCCCACTGTCGGCAGCCCTGAAAATGTTTTTCCGTTGTTTCCCATTTTCACACCAGGCAAATGCTGGGGCTGTACCTTAATTAAGGCCACGGCCGCTTCCTTCCCACTCCTAGCCCTTTCCTGTCCCATCGTCGCCATAAGACCTATCTGTGTCGGTGCGACGTAAAGCAATTAGCGAAAAAATATATATATATTAACCCAACTTCACACTCTCCATTGCGCAGATAAATTTTACAAACTGGACAATCCGTAGCCGGTATTTAAAATAGCATCAATAATATTCATGTTAATTTTAATATAATAATCAAACTCAGCTAATTACCTGTGTTTTAATGTGTCTCGCTTTGTGGTTAAAATTCTCGAAACCACAGCCGTGCCTGGTGCATCCCATCTGTTGGACTAGTCGGGAACGCTCATGGGTTCTGACGTGTTATATTTTGAGGTCAAAATTTCCGAACCACAGCTCTGTTCCGTGCATACCATAATTGGGGAGTTTTCCGGTATTGTAATCAGGATGATCTTAACGCAGGGTGAAACGACTTACACTACACCTTCCTTCAACTATTTACTGAACTCTCTGTTTAAACCTGCGAGTAACTAGGTCACGTCACAAAGAACATAACACAAAGATCCATGCTGTCAAACACACCCCTAGCGGGACATACCACAGTAGGCTATATGCTTCAGGGTACACCCAATAAAATGGCAGGTGCTATCCAGAATCCTTGACACCATTGGTCCGACTAGTCGGGAACACTCTGGTCGATATACAGCATGACTGCCCTCTGTCGCAGTTGTCGAAAACAAGTTGACTCATCACTGTTGCATTCTCAATAAAGTACGGAAATAAGATATATTGTTAAAATTCTAAACTGAGGCATCTACTTATGGTCGAACAAAAACGGTTGTATGCATCTTCTTCTTCTTCTTCTTCTTCTTCTTCTTCTTCTTCTTGCGTTACGGCCTCTGTAGGACCACGGACAGCTCCTTCATGGATTGCATTTTCTTCTTCTCCTCCCAGAACCTCTTCATCCTTTCTCTTCTTCTCTCCCGCTCTTCTTCCGAGATATTCAGTATCCTCTTCTCTTGTCTACTCCACTGGTGACTCTCAATCCTTTTCCTGTATCCATCCCTATCGTTGATCTCTGGCATATTAGTCGGTATGTACTTGCTTTTCCAATTTTCCTTTTCTTCCACCTTCATCCCCAATTCTGACCAATCTTTCCGGAGTTCAACTACCCACTTGGTTCCTGTCTTTCCTCGTGTCCTCGCTGTTGTTTCCCATACTCTTTTCGTCATTCTATCCATATTCATCCTGATTACATGTCCCGCAAACCGTGCTCTTTTCAGTCTGATTTCTTCTGAGATTGTCCTCATGTTCCGGTATAGTTCTTCCCTGGGTCTCCTCATCCATCTCTCACCTCCTCTCTTAGGGCCTAGTATTTTCCTCAATATTTTTCTCTCTTCTTTCTCTAGTTGTTCCGCACCATTTCTTCCTAGTGCTATTGTCTCAGCAGCAATAATGCTTATATTTCATAAGCATACCCGCGTCTTAATAAATAATGGGCTCGTTGTTTAATATACTATTGTATATTTCAGACTCTGGAATACACTTTACTACTAATCCTGTTTTAAATATTGTAAAGTTGTAATACACATTCAGGCAACTTCCTCTTTATTACCTCTTTGACTGAGGAGCCTTCAATGTTTTGCAGCCCAAAATAGCAAGAGATTTTGTAACCTCTGATAAATGAACTGCAGCATTTTATTAGGAGCCAGTGTAATATTTATTGGTGAGATTCTTCCTCTTTCTCCTCCTAATTGCACTTTGTGTTTGATTTCAGGTAAGTAGACCAGACAACTTGTCGTGCATTATCATATCGAGCATGCTGAATAGCTAAGGTAAGCCACTTTCATCACTGTATCACTCAAATATGTTTACAGAATTTCGGATTATAACCTAAATTGCATTTATCCCGAGATATCCTATTATAGAGAAAATGCTTCCCAAACGTTCTCCAATCCATGGTACCATGTGGAAACATACGGATTTAACGTGCGCTTCAATGAATTTTATCTAGTAGAATTAAATATTTCTGAAAGTACTTCACATATTTGAAGGTAAACGTTAAAACTTCACCTCTTCAAATTATGACTGATTACATTACAATTTAAAACTTCACGTTATTCAAGTATTAATTCGCAAATACAGTACAGTTTAAAGTATTGTATTTTAAACTAAACCCTTGCCTCATTCCGAGGTGGTGCAGCTCTTTCTAGGCACACCCCGAATGGAGGTCAGGGATTTTTACCTGGACCTGAGGGCTGGTTCGAGGTCCACTCAGCCTACGTGATTAGAATTGAGGAGCTATCTGACTGTGAGATGGCGGCCCCGGTCTAGAAAGCCAAGAATAACGGCCGAGAGGATTCGTCGTGCTGACCACACGACACCTCATAATCTGCAGGCCTTCGGGCTGAGCAGCGGTCGCTTGGTAGGCGAAGGCCCTTCAAGGGCTGTAGTGCCATGGGGTTTGGTCTGGGGTTTGGTTATTTTAGTACAGTACAATCTGAAATGTCACATTATCAACATATTAACTGATGTGGCCGTGCGCGTAGAAGCGCGCGGCTGTCAGCTTGCATCCGGGAGAGAGTAGGTTCGAATCCCACTATCGGCAGCCCTGAAGATGGTTTTCCGTGGTTTCCCATTTTCTCACCAGGCAAATGCTGGGGCTGTACCTTAATTAAGGCCACGGCCGCTTCCTTCCTATTCCTAGTCCTTTCCTGTCCCATCGTCGCAATAAGACCTATCTGTGTCGGTGCGACGTAAAGCCCCTAGCAAAAAAATATTAACTGATGAAATACAGTATAATTTAAAACTTGAAGTTATCAAATTAAAATTAATAATTGATTTTACATCCCACTAACTACCTTTACGATTTTCGGAGAGCCGAGACTCTGGATTTTTTGACAGTAAATCTACCGACACGAGACTCACGTATTTGGGCACCTTCAAATGCCACCAGACTGAACATTAATCGTATGAATAACCCAAAAGTGCCATTCCTTATTAGCAGCTATTCATCCAGTAATTAGTGTTTTATTCTATCTTTTTATTTTATATTTTATTTTATTTTAGTTTAGTTTATTTTTTATTACGCCAGGCACAAGACGTTTGACGCCACGGACTGAATCAGAACACGATTGCTTGATAAAAGTACCCGAAAGGACGAAGAAGTTTCATACCATTCACTGCTTGAAAATGACAGAGAATCCAACTACAATTTCACGACACTGCTTCAGGGTCGAATTTTATGGTCTTGCACAACTTTCCATTTAGGGTTGGTACGAATCGACATCGTTCTTACCCCGCAAAATCACTTGAGTCTTATAACCCTTTGGAACGGCTTTAAGCGTGTACTAAATATTTTATGTATAAAATATAGGCCTACACGCTATTGCCAGTGAGAGAAATGAGACAACTGCTCTACCATCTTCGATGCCAGACTAAGTAGCTCAGATGATACACAACTTGTCTTCTGAGCCCAAATATGTGGGTTCGATTCTGGCTCAATCCAGCGGTATTTACAGACGCTCAAATACGCCAGCTTTATGCCAGTAGAATTCCCGGCATTTAAAGGAAATCTTGCAGCACCCCAGTGTCTCCAAAATTTGTAAACAACAGCAGTTAGTTGGACGTAAATTCAGTAACATTATTAACATTTTTTTATTCAACTTCGATGTGACGAGACAATGTCACCTCTGGCTCGCGTTTGATGTTCTCTCGCCACAAGGTTAAATTAATAACTTAGCGTGTGCGAGGTATTGTATTCGTTTTATTGCAAAAATGAGTTTTTTCAAAACAGGGAGGAAGTGCTGATGGGCAGGATTATCAAGATTACGAAGTGGAGTGTATAAATATTCCAAACAAAAAGGACTAAACAACTGTAAATTTTGTGAGGCTTGGTTCAGTGATTTAACGTGTAAGCACTCTGAGTTCAACGAGAGAAAATACGATTTAATACATGAAGCTGAAGGTACTTTTTAATTTGTTACTGTAATAATAATATAAGTGTATTTTTTGATCATATGAAGGTATTCATATTCTTAAAAGTTGAAACATCAACCCTTTTACTTAAAATTCATTGTTAGCGCTATTAAGTCACATGGGTATTAAAGCGCACATGTGATTGTAGACAGTACAGTATACATGGATATGATTTGTGAATCGAGTCTAATTTTCACAGTTAAAAGGTGGCAACCCAGTCTGTACCGTTATCTCAGCGAATATTGAACCCTGGAAAAGTACTGTAAGTTTGATTATGAGCCCCTTTGTAACATTACCGACAGTGAATGCAAATTTTCCTTATCTTTAAAAGTTTACGAGTTATTTGCGGAGAACACTTCAGCACATATTTGTAGAGTTCGACAAGAAAAATAGTGAATACTCCATTACACAGCCTCTTCTGCGTCACCAGCTCGAAACGTGGAGTCAAAGTTAAATCAGGAGAACCGTATTTGTCTCTTACTTGGAGGTCCCGGGCTCGCTTTCTGTCCAGTCCAATGATTTAAATTCTAAATTGATCGCTGAAACAGGATTCATTCACTTCGTGCGACTAGATGAGGAGTTGACTGACATGAGATGCAGCGGACCCAGTCACGGTGCGAATGTCGTTACGCTGACCACGTGTCAGTCTGATATCTATAGGCGTCTGGGCAAGTCAAGACAAGTTCTTAAGAATCTTGATGGAAGATACTGTACATTATGGCAATAATGTGAAGATCTAATTTCCAGCTCCGTCTGTCTTCACAAGTGAACTTACACCGCTCTTAACCCTATTCGTGTGTGATTAGTTGGGGTGGTTTCCCTTCAAGTGACATAACATCTTGACGGCGCGATGGTTCTCTGTTAATTTCAATGAGACCACAAACTATGCATTCATGCCCGTGACGACACCATTTACAACCTGGAGTACGTCACAAATGCTAACATATTAATCAGGAGTAATCCGTCTCCCGCATTATGCCAGCGCGGATAGCAACGGGAGACAGCTGTCCTCAAATGTGCTAATGAAATGCGCAATGTAATATCGAAATGCGAGTTAGATTGAGGACAACCCTAGATCTATATTTACTCATCTATTTCCCTGCTGGTTGGTAAAAGGCGTTCCCTGCTTGTGTGGTACAATACGCATGGCGACAAAAGATTATATTAAAAACGTTACTAGGTTTGCATCCATTTCATATGGCCGTAGACGCCAAGAAGTCGGCATATTGTCCCGCACGTATTATTAAACGTGTCAGAGGGCCACAAGCAGAGTGGCCATATTTATAATACTCTCAAATGCCACCGAATTCAGTCGGAATTAAACCCACTATCTTTGAAACAAGAGTCCAAGAGGACATATCCTATGTTATCAAATAATTTAATATATTCTTTTCCCCTACATATAGATTGTTTTTGGCCTTACTAACATGAATTACCTACCGTTTTAAGACGACATCTGTACGTTTAATCAAGGTGTTGTGTTTTGTTGTTCTTTTTGTCGTTGTGAAAGACATTGTCATCAAGATGGCGACACGAGCGTTCTATGAAGAAGTTACAGGTTGAAGAAATCTTCTCAGAGTAATGAAATGAAAACCTACAACCTGTTTTCCAGTCATTGACCGGGTCAGGGATGTAATGAATGAAACTTATATAGGCTGTTATTACAATGGGGTCGCCACTCCCAAGGTGATTTATTAATGAGTGATAAATGCTATCAAATGATAATGGAGAGTGTTGCTGGAATGAAAGATGACAGGAAAAACCGGAGTACCCGGAGAAAAACCTGTCCCGCCTCCGCTTTGTCCAGCACAAATCTCACATGGAGTGACCGGGATTTGAACCACGGTATCCAGCGGTGAGAGGCCGACGCGCTGCCGGCTGAGCCACGGAGGCTCCTGCCCTCAGAGTAATATTCCGGGCAAATTTGCCGTGCGGTCAGGAGTGCGCAGCTGTGAGCTTGCATCCGGGAGATAGTGGGTTCGAACCCCACTATCGGTAGCCCTGAAGATGGTTTTCCGTGGTTTCCCATTTTCACACTAGGCAAATGCTGGGGCTGTAGCTTAATTAAGGCCACGGCCGCTTCCTTCCCACTCCTAGCGATTTCCTGTCCCATCGTCGCCACAAGACCTATCTGTGTCGGTGTGACATAAAGCAACTATTATTATTATTATTATTATTATTATTATTATTATTATTATTATTATTATTATTATTATTATTATTATTATACAATTAAGTCTGTCTTGTTTGTGCGCGTAGATCTCGAGAACAATCTAAAGTTTTTTGTTGTGGTGTACACCGTTATATAGATCATTTATCGAGGAAGATTTAGCTGTACGAAATATGAATCGACAATACAGGGGAGATGAGCACTGAGCAGTGGCTATTCGTGGAGAAACTCTAAGATAAAACGGCCATTCAAATCATTTCATCGGCTTACGCTGCCTAAATTGTCAACGTTAAAACGAAAGACTGTTGATCATATAAAGCTATACAAAGAAGTTCGCGACGGTATATACTGTAGGCCTACCTCTTTCTAAAAGGTAGCCCTCAATGAGCGATTTCATATTAGGAACCATAACTGGAGGGTAATGGTATAATACTTAAACAATATTGTTCATTTACTTCAATTAAGATAAAATTCCATTTACTTTTTTTGCTAGTGGTTTAACGTCTCACTAACACCTTGAAGGTTTTCGGCGACGCAAAAATGGGAAGGGATAGAACTGGGAAGGTAGCTACCTTATTTAAGGTACAACCCCAGAATTTCCTGGTGCGATCATGGGAAACAAATTAAAAACATCTTCAAGGCAGCCGACGGTCTAATTCGAACCCACCAACTCCCGAATGCAAGTCCACAGGTATGCGACTTTAACCGTAGGTCAACACGCTCGGTAATTCCATTTACATTATGTAATGTACATGAATAATTTAGGCATTATATAATTTAAGTAAGTAAATTCGTGTCCTCATACCCAGCTGGTCCAGCTTTTCCCAGGCACACTGCAATGGAGATGATCTGCATTTAGCTCCCCCTTGCAAATCTTCTATTTCTGACAGTACCAGGAATCGAACACGGGCGGTAACGAATAGTGCTAACCGTTATGCTGTGAAAGCGGATGTTTTTTTTAGTGAAAGACCAGGAATGATTTAAATATCGCATGGGGAGGAAGGGGCGAGCTAATGAGCAAGCGACCGAAAGAAAAACTTCGCACTGGCTACGTACAGTAGGGCCTACATGCTGCAAATTAGCATAAAAACAACGAATGTCGTCTACGAGAAAATATTACAAGGTCTGTAACCATAAATTCAAAATTGCTCCCGAACGAGGCCGGGGTGGGTCGCTATTTCATAGTAAGAAATACTTTATTATTCTACAATTTTGTGTTAGTTATAATACGAACGAAGTGGTGGTATGAGTTGTACAGAAGTAAGCTTGCACTTGTGAGGTGATGGGTTTGAACTCCATGGTCGTCAGCCCTGAAAATGTCCTTCCGAGCTTTGCAGTCTTTCACAGCTTACCAGTGTTGGAACTGTACCTTAATTAAGGCTTTAGCCACTCCCTAATATCAGTCCTAGCCCTTCTGTATCACAGCGTTACCAAAAACCTGTATTTCATGTGCCAGTGAAACGTTGAAGAACTAGGAATGTTCGGGCTTGGTAACTTGAGACCCATTTGAATCTTTCAAGTCAAATTGAATCCCTCTTCAATTTTCGTGATGGTTAAGTTGAGTTTTGCCTCAATTCAGGTGAACGGTAAATTGATTTCCGCCTCGTAATCCGATAATCCAACTCGACCCGAGTATTTAATGTTACGTAACAAAATTTTCTCTCCCACTTCTTGCAGACTTCGGGCTGCGCAACAGTTTAGCAGATTGGTGTGGTTAAACATTTTGCCTTGATAGGGTGGATAGTCCCCCCACAGTTTTCGCAAAATAAATTCGTTAGTATGAGTTACTTGTAATGAAAAATGAAATGAAATGTCGTATGGCTTTTAGTGCCGGGAAATCCCAGGACGGGTTCGGCTCGCCAGGTGCAGGTCTTTCTATTCGACACCCGTAGGTGACCTGCGCGTAGTGATGAGGATGAAATGATGATGAAGACAACACATACACCCAGCCCCCGTGCCATTGGAATTAACCAATTAAGTTTAAAATCCCCGACCCGGCCGGGAATCGAACCCGGTACCCTCTGAACCGAAGGCCAGTACGCTGACCGTTCAGCCAACGAGTCGGACGTTACTTGGAATAGTTTTATCATACAGATAACAATTTGGAAGAGCTGGTGCTGTACCTTAATTAAGACAACGACCGCTTCCTTCCCATTTGTAGCCCTTTCCCATCTCATTGTTGCCATTAACACCTATTTGTGTCGATGCAACGAAAAGCCAGTTGTAAAAATAAAACAACAGTTTACACAAAGTCAGATCAGTAGTATGTCCTGATTAATCTTCTTTACTGTCTATTCCCTAAAAAAATGTTTCTTTTTAGATTATTTTGTTTTCCTTTCTTCCTGTACTTTGTAACTGAACGTATACATCTGACTGAATGTCGGTCTAAACGTCAGTGAAATTGTATGTTTGGGTGCGAGGAGTAAAACAAGCCGTTCAATCTGCCATGGAAACCTTCATTGTTGTTATTATTTGCTTTACGCCGATAGATCTTACGGCGACGATGGAGGACATGAAAGGGTTATGAGTGTGAAGGAAGCGTCTGTGGCCCCGATTAACGTACAGCCCCAGCCTTTGTCTGGTGTGAAAATTGGAAGCCACGGAAAATCATCGTATGGGCTACCGACAGTGTGGTTCGAACCTACTATCTCCCGAATGCAAGGATACTGCGCGATACTAACCGCACGGCCACTACCTCTGTCTGGAAAAATTCACAACTATTTGTGTTTCGGTTTATGGTAGCAGCGAAATCGTTTCATATAACAGGGGAGAAAACATTGATTCTGCCGCATTACATGTATCCAGGATGTAGTCATTGAAATCTTGTAATATTGTGTGTGTTACTGGCACGTAAATGAACTCCTGCGGGACTAAATTCCGGCACCTCGGCGTCTCCGAAGATCTTAAAATAGTAGTTAGTGGGACGTAAAGCAAATAACATTATTATTATTAATATTGTGTGTCCTGGTCGACAGTCGTTAGATCTTCGACAAAGCAGTCCTCCACGTCTCTGGGGTTAAAAAGGGAAGTCCAAAGAAGTGTTTTAATTATTTTTACCTTTTTATGAGTTCGATTTGTATTCCTTTGTCAGACCGAGGGCTTGTATTTTGCGCCACCAATCTTGTCCTAAATGGAAACGGCACCCGTTTATTACAGCTGAAGGCCAAAAAAGCGTTGCGGCCATTCTAATTATATAAAATTCACTGTAGGTGAAAATTTTAAGCTAAGTGTCGCACTGTGAGTTACAATATGACGCAACATTTTACATAGATTTCAGTTGCTTTATTTGGCATCAGAAAGAATGCAAGTGCATATATAATTTTATCAGCGCATGAACAGTAAACAATTTTTAGTAAAATTTGGGACAGTTTGAAATGTGACATCTACGTAACCTGTATGTTTCCCACAAATTATATAGGTTTTACGATCATTTATCATTAGGAATGTCTCACCGTTGTTGGTGACTTTCTATTTCTTGCATTACGTCACGTGTTTCTGTGACACTTTTGGGTGAATGCGAGCATGTGTACGATGTATATTCCTTTACGAGTTCCGGCTTCATGGCTAAATGGTTAGCGTGCTGGCCTTTGGTCACAGGGGTCCTGGGTTCGATTCCCGGCAGGGTCGGGAATTTTAACCATAATTGGTTAATTCCGCTGACACGGGGGCTGGGTGTATGTGTCGTCCTCATCATCATTTCATCCTCATAACGACGCGCAGGTCACCTACGGGTGTCAAATGAAAAGACCTGCACCTGGCGAGCCGAACTTGTCCTCGGACACTCCCGGCACTAAAAGCCATACGCCATTCCATTTCATTTTCCTTTACGAGGACCGTACCTGCCAGGATTAATGTTTCCATGTCACTGTATTTGCATTCTCCGTAGAACAGTTTTGATGGTGAAATAAAATGGCGTATGGCTTTTAGTGCCGGGAGTGTCCGAAGACACGTTCGGCTCGCCAGGTGCAGGTCTTTAGATTTGACGGCCATAGGCAACCTGCGCGTCGTGATGAGGACGACAAATACAACCAGCCCCCGTGCCAGCGAAATTAACCAATGATGGTTAAAATTTCCTACCCTGCCAGGAATCGAACCCAGGACCCCTGTGACTAAAGGCCAGCACGCTAACCATTTAGCCATGGAGCCGATAATAATAATAATAATAATAATAATAATAATAATAATAATAATAATAATAATAATAATAATACATACATACATACATACATACATACATACATTAAATACATTACATACATTATCATTATAGACAGTTATGCCTTTCAGCGTTCAGTCTGCAAGCCTCTGTGAATTTACTAAACGTCGCCTCAATCCTCGCTTTGCAACTAGTATTGTGGCCTCATTTAGTTCTATACCTCTTATCTTTAAATCGTTAGAAACCGAGTCTAACCATAATCGCCTTGGTCTACCTCTACTTCTCTTACCCTCCATAGCAGAGTCCATTATTCTCCTAGGTAACCTATCCTCCTCCATTCGCCTCACATGATCCCACCACCGAAGCCGGTTTATGCGTACAGCTTCATCCATCAAGTTCATTCCTAAATTAGCCTTTATCTCCTCATTCCGAGTACCTTCCTGCCATTGTTCCCACCTGTTTTTACCAGCAATCATTCTTGCTACTTTCATGTCTGTTAATTCTAACTTATGAATAAGATATCCTGAGTCCACCCAGCTTTCGCTCCCGTAAAGCAAAGTTGGTCTGAAAACGGACCGAATAATAATAATAATAAATAATAATAATAATAATAATAATAATAATAATAATAATAATAATGGCTTTACGTCCCTCTAACTAATGTTTTACGGTTTCCAGAGACGCTAAGGTTTTGTATAGTTATTTTCTCTAAGTATGACCAGATGCGGATGTTAACCTGAAAGCTTTCTACAATAATTTTCGCTTAATTTTATATAACACTTAGGCCTACATGAGTTCAAGGAGCAGACCCACCGCTGAATGCCATCCTTTAATGTTTGGTGGAAGCGAAACATGTAACCATCAACAATTAACAGTCACATGAATTGTGTGAGCAGATTATATCAGCTAAAGGACACTTATCAGGTTGATAGTAAAAGTAAATAGTGGTGGCGCAATCATTTTATTTTATTGATGCTAGTGTTGTCAAATGAACCTTCGTGAAAAGAGCCTGAAGGACTTCAGAAATTTAGTTAGTTCTGCCTATGTTTTATCAAGGGATAAGCGCAAAAGTTCTATCAGTGGCACTGCAATTTTGAAAAAAAAAAAGAAGCCTTACATCCCCAAAACGATACGTCTGGAGAGTTCTGCCCACCATGCATGAAAGTCTACAACGAGAAGGTGTGCTGCATGAAGCACAAAGGAGAATCAAGTTCACACGTAATGAATATGTTCCGTGTGTAATGTTCCTCTTTGCCTTGGGACTACAAAGACAGCCTTCCAATTTACATACCACTTGAAGCGTGGTGATGCAGAAGTAAGTACCACCCCGTTTTGCACAGTTTGGACAGATTAATTTTATAAATTACAATTAATATTAATCTATTTAAATAAAATCGCAACGACTGTGTGTACATTGAATATTTTGGCGAAATGTTCGTACTGTTATCCGTTTCAGGTGTAATAATAACCATCTGCAGGCTTTTTAACTTTGGATTCTGTTTGTATGAGTTCTTATAACTGGAAAACGATTGGATATATTTCTACTAAACTTCATGTCTACCTGACCTTGGGTAGGTTTCTGGAGCAATATTGTTTCTAAATCTCTGAATGGACCGGAGATTTATAGGAAGATTGAAACAGTGATTTTATCCTCCTACAAAATATACATGACTAAACTTACTGAAAATCTACCAGCCTTAATGGAAATCAATTTCCAAAAGCGTTTTCTCATGTGCACCTTACCCTTACCGATAGGAGGATTAATAAGAAATATATCATTAACGGATCATTTTTCAGTCTATGTCCCAGTGGACATAGCCTAAAAGCGGGTTCGTGCAAAGCATATTTCTTATAACTGCAAAACTACTGGAAATATTTCAACCAAACTTCATATTCAGCGTCCACTTGTCCAAAGGATTTTTAAGGCTAATAGCATTTCAGTTTTCTGAATGGACTCTGGGTTTATAAGAAAATGAAACAGTGATTTTACTTTCCCACCAGCCTTGACGGAAATCAATTTCTAAAAATTATTTTCATATGCACATTTTAGATACGAGGATTAATAAGGGAGATATCATTAACGGATGGTTTTGCAGGCCAAGTTCAGCGGACACAGCCGAAAAGGTATTGTACGTGGAGTTGATTCATTTTCTGTATACATAAAGTCGTAACAACCGTATGTCTGAACGTTGAATATTTCGGACGATAACAATTATCCATTTCAGGTGTAATAATGACCATCTGCATATTTTTTTAGTTTTGGTGTCTTTCTGTCTGAGTTCTTCTGACAGAAAAAACTACTGGATATATTTCTAACAAAGTTCGTATATAGATTCCACCTGCCCTTGGGTAGGTTTTATGGTCAATATTATTTCTAAATCCCTGACTGAACTGGGGGTTTATAGGAAGATCGAAACAGATGTCTCACCCTCACACACAATACACATGACCAACATTAGTGGAACTCTACCGGCTTTAGAGCAAATCAATTTCTGAACCTTTTTCCTCGTGTGCACGTTTTCGATAGGAGGATTTAATTAGGGAGATATCATTAAAGGACAGCTTTACAGACTAATTCGTCTCACTTTAAGGTGGGTTAACGGGAATAACTGAAGAGTTATTTTACTGTTTTCGTTAGAACAGAGATTATCGTCAACTGCTGGTTTTATGAATCTTCAGCCACAGCGCCATTATTATTATTATTATTATTATTATTATTATTATTATTATTATTATTATTATTATTATTATTATTCGGTCTGTTTTCAGACCAACTTTGCTTTACGGGAGCGAAAGCTGGGTGGACTCAGGATATCTTATTCATAAGTTAGAATTAACACTTTTCAGATAAACGATAATAATATGTAACCGAGAAGTAGGGAGAATTCCGCACAACTTCTGATCGGGAATTGTACCGTTCAATAAACTGTATTTTTGTCCTCATTTTGTTTCGACTTTGTTTAGTTTGTTTAGTAACTTCACGTTACTGCCACGTGCTTTCGTAGAAAAATATCAGTTCAATATGCCGTATTAAACGTTTGAATGCAGGCATGTAACTTTTCAGAAATTCGTGAAGTTATCGTGTAATCCATTACCAATTCCCGAGCGTAGAACGCGTACGTGTGCTAACTTTTAATATATTAACACGAACTTTAAAATGATTAAAGTTCTGCCTTTCAAAGGTATTCTTATTTCTGAATGTCCTGGATATGAAAGAGCTTGTCATTGAATGTCGTATCAGTGTTAACATTATCTTTATACGCGTGAGCTCATCTTGTGAGAAAAACACAATGATATTGGCACTGTTAACTATGAACTGCTTAGGCACACTGGAATAAGACTGACGTAAATGAAAAAAAAATGTTTTCAAATTTCCCTTTCGAGAAATCAAATGTTTATAATTTGAAATTGATAACGATGAATTTATTTCCGTTTATCGAATAGTTTTTGAGAGATATCTGCATGGCATTTGGAGTTGACATGTGTAGGATTCAGTGAACTGAAAGGCGTAAACTGACTCAGGACCTATGAAACTGCTATGAATCCCTATAGAGTATGATGGGATGAGGTCTCTCTGATAAAAGAGCCTTCTATGCAGGGTGGTCCAAAACAACGCGAATAGAGTATATGAGCGTTACAGCGTTGGTAGAACTGATGAGAATTTGAAAAGAAAACGTCGAAATCTTGCGCGGTTGTCATTTTTTCAGCATATCAGATGTAAGGCTTTTCAGGCGTTTGGTCTATTAACCAGCGTTTCGTCTTAGGTCTGACACTAGACTCATCAGAGTGGAATGTGTCAGACCTCACCCACTGACGCTGGGTGTATGCAGGTGAACTTATCTGAAGCCTATTTAAGAGGCAGAGTCTGATAACTGCATACGGCAGATAAATCTTCACAATGGAATTATTGCCCGCCTAGCAATTCCGAATGGCAAATTCTAAATTCCTATGGAAGGAATTAGATATTTTTCACCAATAGAGCATGTCAAAAAACAGATCAGATGTAAGGCTTTTCAGGCGTTTGCTCTATTAACCAGCGTTTCGTCTTAGGTCTGACATTAGACTCGTCAGAGTGGGATGTGTCAGACCCTACCCACTGACGTTGGGGTGTATGCAGGTGAACTTACCAGAAGCCCTATATAAGAAGCACAGTCTGATAACTGCATACGGGAGATAAAACTCCACAATGGAATTATTGCCCGCCTAGCAATTCCGACTGGAAATTCTAAGTTCCCAAGGAGGGAATTAGATATTTTTCCACCAATAGAGCATGTGAAAAAACAGATCAGATGTAAGGCTTTTCAGTTGGAGTTGACAAGTGTAGGATTCAGTGAATTGAAAGGCCTAAATTGACTCAGGACCTATGAAACTGCCATGAATCTCTATAGAGTATGATGGGATGAGGTCTCTCTGATAAAAGAGCCTTCTATGCAAGGTGGACCGAAACAACGTGAACAGAGTATATGAGCGTTACAGCGTTGGTAAAACTGATGAGAATTTGAAAAAAAAAATCCGTCGAAATTTCGCGCGGTTGTCATTTTTTCAGCTACTGAAGTTAGCCAATCAGATCGCTTCGCGGGCGATTTCAGATGGGCTTTGGGAAGCGGTGTTGCTAAATCTGCACATGGCTCATGACCGGCTTGAGAGCGCCAATAGAAGAAATAAACTTGCCCAGGAGAGGATCTTGAACAAGGACCTCCCTGCTGATGCACTCGGTCCACAGCAAGCACGCTACGGTGGTATTGGCTGAAACCCACGGAGTGTTAGTGTTTGATGCTCCGTTCTCGACATGGTTCTCAAGCTCGACCAAGCCATGTCCAGATTTAGCAACACCGCCTTCTAAAGCCCATTTGAATTCGCCCACGAAGTGATCTGATTGGCTAAATTCATCAGCTGATAAATTGAGACCCGCGCGAGATATCGACATTTTTTTTCAAAATACTTAACAGAATGACCAACGCCCTAATGCTCCTATATTCGGTTAACGTTTTTTCCGACCATCCTGTATGTTTCTCAGTCATGGCCATCCATCAGTAATTCACATCATAGCCTGCACGGTTGCTAGATAATATCGCGTCACACATTTTTTAATCAATAATTTCGTGGCGCCAATTTTCAGACGTCCCACCGCCATAAGACATGTTTATGTCAAAAGTGTTTTATTTTTCCTACTGGTCATCACTTTCGTGCTGGCCCATTAACTATCTATTTGCTGCACTGCATTGCACTATTATAGACGGTATGCCTCCTGAGTTTACACAATCAGGTGTTCCGTGCTTCATCATGCGCAGCGCTTAAGGAGCAGAGCTGTAGAGCCAAACGCAGCCGACTCGGTTTACCGCATGGCTTAAAAACTGTGGGACTCAATTTACTGCTGAGGGAATGTTAAGCAACTAATATGTACTCAGTTTACCTAACTCAGAAATGGTGATGATAATAATAAACTAATAATAATAATAATAATGATAACCAAACCAAACCCCATGGCACTACAGCCCTTGAAGGGCCTTGGTCTACCAAGCGACCGCTGCTCAGCCCTCAGACCTGCAGACTGCGAGGTGTCGTGTGGTCAGCACGACGAATCCTCTCGGTCGTTAATCTTGGCTTTCGAGACCGGGGCCGCTATCTCACCGTCAGATAGCTCCTCAATTCTAATCACGTAGCCTGAGTGGACATTGAACCAGCCCTCAGGTCTAGGTAAAAATCCCTGACCTGGCTGGGAATCAAACCCGGGGCGTCCGGGTAAGAGGCAAGCACGCTACCCCAACACCACGGGGCCGGCTAATAATAATAATAATAATAATAATAATAATAATAATAATAATAATAATAATAATAATAATAATAATAGTTATATGTCCCACAAGCTACTTGTACGGTTTTTGGAGATACTAAAGTGCCGGAAGTTTTGTTCCGCAAAATTTCTGTTACAGTACTTGTCGGTAAATCTACCGACAGAAGACTGGCATGTTTGAGCGCCTTCAAATACCACTGGACTGAGCCGGGATCAAACTGTCAACTTAGACTCATAAGGTCAACGCTTCTATCGTCTGAGCCACTCATCCCGGTAATAATAATAATAATAATAATAATAATAATAATAATAATAATAATAATAATAATAATAATAATAAATTTATTGACATATTAACTTTGTATTCGATCATGTGTTTGATTGAAAAAAAGAGTCGGATACCTTATTCTTGCTAAATCAAATCAATGTAATGTAATCCGAACGATAAATCATCACAATTGTTTTTATTACTTCAACTCGTCATTCCAATTGTACCGACTGTAAGAAAATCAGTTTCTCTTAGTGCTATTCCGTCACATTGGACATTTGTGAATAATTCCTCACAAACGAGTCTACATCTCATACCGCGCTGTATTAATATCAGGTGAATGTGCGCATATAGCGACGCAATCGCTAGCGATTGGTTAACGGCTGTTAACTGTGCCACCAAAGGACTCTAATTGGCACCATTCTTGGGCAGGTGAATGAAACCCCATGTAATTGCATCCACTCTATGCTGCAGCATCGCCTAATGGAGCACGGATTTCAATTAGAACTTAGGATATAACTTCCGATTGTAATTACAACTTGGAAGCTCTTAACAGTGGTAGAACTAAACAAGGAAGACGTTCTGAATGAAGGTAGAATGACTTTTGGAAGTGATATCAATTATTCTCAAAATTAACGCCAAGAATATTCATGATTTGTGTGGGTACAGTGAAGGAACTTGCCCCTTATCTTCAGTCATTTGAAATGACGAGAACGCTAAAATTACAGGCTTGTCTGTGAAACGATGCGCAATATACCTAGGCACATGCATGCGCAAAAATGGTGTCCCGACATAAACATACAACACTGCCCCACTGCAGTACTGAAAAGGAGGGGAAGGGAGTGAACGTGTAGTGCTGCAGGCACAGTGTGTGTATTGCTGTACATCCTATTTCAATTACAACATTCTTGTAGTGGGCTGTTTACCTGCTGCAATGCTTTAAGCGAGGAGGTGCTTGGTTTATATCGCGACACCATTTCTGTGCATGTGGATGCATTAATCTATACCCTCGTTATTTTAACCTAGAATACGTCTTCTACGAGGACCTACTTGGTCAAAAGGGACACACGCACATTACCATGGTCCTAGTTACCATATACCATTGTTAAGTACAATTTCAGAGTGTTTATATAATATATTACATGTAATCTCGTTGTGTACATTAAATGTTGTTAGTGAAAATAATAATTGTCTGTTATAAAAAATAGTAATAGTAATTCTGGTAATAATTATAAACACATTGTGAATAGATACGTAACACAGTGCACAAAATTATTCTGCATGTTATCATCTCACGCGGTATATTTCATGGTACCCCATACATTTTTACAGTAATGAAATATCTGAGAAACATAGGGACGTTAAACTAAGTTCGATAATAGGCACATCGTCGTAGCGCCTAGGAAAACCATTATCTCATAATAGTTGAGAAAGATTCTCTCATATAAAGGGCTGTTTTCCAAGAGGAATGTTTATCGCTCGCGCCGGACCTAATGCTCTCGGTAAACTTAATGTGCCCAGTACAACTTAAGACGTTCTTGTTAAGTGTTCTAGAGAGCGCACTAGGTTGTCATTCGGGTTGCGATCTGTGTAGCATTGTATTCTCAAGTGTCATGGATTATTTTCAGCTAAAGAAAAGCAAAAGAATGTACCGGACATGATGTTGTTACTTGATCAGAAAATGGAGGATGAAGAGGAGGAGTTCTTGCTTCGTGAGTGGTCGAAAATGAGGATATTTGAAGATGGGATGTACAAGAAATGAGCTGACGAAGAAGCATTTGAATTGCTTATTACAAAGCATTTGATGTACGAAGATAAAAGTTAAAGCTTATTTTCGAATCTCCCGTGAGAAATTCGCTTCCATTTTGCACCTCATCGAAGGTGTCACCAAGTCACCAATAACACTTGTTCAGGAATTGGGCCTTACATTCAGGTAAATGGCAAATGGGCAAAGACGAAGTTCCAACTATCAAATGAATAGAGCAAGAAGAGTATTTGAGAACGCCTTCGGAATCATGCCTATCAATTTGAAACCTGAAACTGTAAATATTTTAGTTACCATTTGCTGGTGTTTACATAATATGCTGAGGGATTAATACTCATCAGATCACCGTACCGTGAAGGTGTCGAAGAATTCCCATGAAGAGCATTTCCCTAAAAAGAATGTGATCCCTCTTGCAGGGACAGGTGGATTTTCGAAATCAGGAGAATTTCAGGTAAGAAGCAGATTTACAGATTATTTCAAAGTGCACAATTTGTTCGCGTTGGTGGCTCAGACGATCCTTGAGCACGCTATCCCATAAACTTCAACAAAAACAGTCACTAAAAATAAGAATAGCTACTTATATTCAACAAGAGCCTCTGTGGCTCAGACGGCAGCGCGTCAGCCTCTCACCGCTGGATACCGTGGTTCAAATCCCGGTGACTCCAAGTGAGATTTTTGCTGGACAAAGCGGAGGCGGGACAGGTTTTTCTCCGGGTACTCCGGTTTTCCCTGTCAAGCAACACTCTCCATTATCATTTCATAGCATTTATCACTCGATAATAAATCACCTTGGGAGTGGTGACCCCATTGTAATAACAGCCTATATAAACTTTCATTCATTACATCCCTGACCCGGTCAATGAGTGGAAAACAGGTTGCAGGTTTTCATTTTCACTTATATTCAACAATAATGATACTAATATTTACTTATATCCATTATTTTGTTTTACTGTGCACGGAATAATAATAAACAATAATGAATGATTTCATGTAATGTACTGTCAATAATATTTCCTTTCGTGTCGGAACTTATTTGTTTTGTTGATCATATTGCCGATATCTGCCCAAATCATTTCTTTCATTTCAGTACTTTTGTACTCCGGGTTCTTCAGTTCCCACAGAATTGAATGGCCACTAACTATTTCAATATTCATTCTTCATCCTCCGCAGAATACAAACTATGAACTGACTAGTTATACACTGAGATGAACTCTGAATCCAAATAGTACGCTGGGCGAGTTGCAATAAGTCGTTCGGAATCAGTCGGCCTAACACTCCGAGCAGAGGAGTGGAGGGCGTGTTGAGCTGGGCGCGTTGCGTGTCTAGGAAAACGGCCCTTAAGGGTCAGTATTGCATGAACTATTTCAATTAATTTTCGTTCCAGGTGATACATGTGTAGCGGGTCAGTATTTCTCCCCTCAATATTGTCACTGTGATATTTCGAGGCGCAGCGACGATAAGTTATGCCGTGCCGTTCAGTTTAACATCACGTGTAAGGTCAGCGATGTATAGATAGCACGTGTGGGACTGAGGTAAACGTGTCTACAGTACCCATTTCTGCTACTGAGGGCATTCAAATTGCGAAATTGCTGCAGAAAGGACGACGACAAATGGATGTCGTCACTCGTAGTTGAGCGAGTCCAGAGTTTGGAAAAAGAAAAAATTAGGGAGATACAAACGTTTGCTGACCAATAACGGGCTGGACGCCCACGCGGAACAACTCGCAGGGATGATCGGTATTTGTTGCTTTCAGCACATCGCGTCGTAGGTCTACTGCTACTGCCGCTTTCTTCTACCAGGACCCAACGAGGGCTTCCAGAGTGAATGCGCCAGATGGATAATACGAAGTTGGCTGCACGATGGTGGACTGATATCAAGGAGGCATGTTCGAAATCACAAGCTCGTGAGTATTGAGTAACAACGCATAGTTCACAGTTTCAGCAACGGGGGAAGCGTACGTTATTTTATGATGAAGTCACCGTACAACAGGAGCATTAGAGTCTGGAGACGATCCGCTGAGAGATGGAACGATTCCTTCATCCTAGAACGCCATCATGTTTTGGAGTGGAAAAAAGTTTGGTCGACGTACTCCCCTAATTACTGTCCAGGATAACGTGACCGATCTGGTATACAGAGACGACATCCTCCAAGTTGTAATTACTGGATTTTGCTGGCACTGTCGACGAGGACTTTACAATACCCCAATTGTTCCTGATGGCGCTTCTAGATGAAGGGCTCGTTCCATCTCTCACCGGATATTCTTCAGATTTTAATTCTCCTACTGTATAGCTGCCCATCGAACCAAAGCGGTCAATCAGTTCCTTGAAACGCATGGTTTACAGCGAATCGTGTGGCCGGCATATTCTGAGGGCATTAAATGTTTTGAACATGCATTGCGTGATCTGAAGAGGGCAATAATAGACCACTGATCTAATCCCCGTGCTTATTTATCGTATGGCTTTTAGTGTTGGGAAGGCAGAGGACATGTTCGTTTCGCCTGCTGCAGGTATTTCTGTATGACGCCCGTGGGCGGCTTTCACGTCTGGATGTGGGATGGTGATGATTATGAGGGCGAAACCCGGGTTCGGTACATAGCCTCCTCCTGTCGGTTAAAACCAAGGAGTCTGCTCAAGTCTTAACGGCCCCAACCGACGAACGAATCACCATCGACACCGTCATATGTCTTCACTCATATGATCATCATAATCATCATCATCGTCATCACTAGCTCGACATCCGTTTGTGGGCCTTGGTCTTCAGAAGAAGTTTTCCCCATTCTTTCCTGTTAAGTACAGAGCTCCTCCAGTTCTTGATTACAGTTATCTTTACATCCTCGCTCATCCCTTTTTCCCACCTTAACTTTGGTCCGCCAATTTTCCTGATTCCTTCTGGCACTGCATTCAATATCTTCTTTATCATTCTGTCATTAGCACGCAGAACATGCCCTGCCCACTACAACCTTCTGATCTTTATACAATTAACAATGTTTGGTTCGTTATATAAATTACACATTTCATGATTATATCTTCTTCTCCAGACACCATTTTCTTACAAAATCCTTCTTTCAAATATAACGAGCTGTCATTCATCAGATTTTGAGTGTGTCCAGGTCTCAGCACCATATGTTAATACAGGCTTTACTAAAACTTTATACATCAGGACTTTAGTTTTCTTGAACAGCAGCTTAGACTTCGGATGTTTCCTGAGGCCATGATAGCATTTGTTAGAAGACAGTATACGTTTTGCTATTTCAGAACTAACATTGATCTTGGAATTAAATTCTGATCCAAGGTAGGTAAAGCTACGCACAACATCAAACTTATACGAGCCAAGTTCTATAAATGTAGACCCACTAGGGTAGTATTTCTTGTTTACGGGTATGTACTTAGTTTTTCCTTCATTAATCTGCAAATTCATCTTTCTTGCTGCCTTTTCGAGGCTTGTGAAAGCTTCTTTCAATGCTCTTGGTGTTCTTGCGATTAAGTCAATATCATCTGCATATGCCAAAATTTGAACAAATTTATATAAGATGGTTCTCCTTGTGTTGATACTCGCATACTCATATGAACACTGCGTAGATATTTAGAAGTGAATGCAGGTTTCGGCACGCAGTCTAGTGATTAGAAAATAAGTGTGTACCACCACCTCTCCACCTACCCTAGCTGTGGATCAGTAGGATGGGTTATAGAGTTGTCTGAACATATCGAGCATCTAATGTTTACCAATATTCATAAATTATAACTGAAATCTTCACACTAATTCGTTAATTATAAATTTGTGATCATAATTGGAGGATCATAGCCTATTCATTTCAAATTTTGCAGTTATTTTTCACAAAGTAGGTTGGACTGTCAAAGACAGGTTTATGTACTAGTTCGTTCTTTGTAAATTATAATGCATCACGAAAGTGCGTCATCAATGGACCAGAATCATTGATTCGGAAAGAACAAGTGACTTACTCTCCTGAAACCAGCTGCTCTTACTAGGGAAACTGCAATAAACATTAAACAGTCCAGCAACAGGAAAATCCACTCTAGTGGTCATAAAGTTCCCCAAAGATTTATTATCTCGTGTCATATAGAAGGATTTCATACGATAATAACGTATACAATTTTCTGTTCAGTTTTCCAGTGTGATAACTAGATTAACTAATATGGATGTCCTGAGATTTTGTTCACCTCACCGCATTAAATAGAACCCTCCTTTCCTGCTAGGTATTTTATCCTCCCTTATTTGAACAAGCTTCTCTTTTTGTTTTCGGTGTTTCGTTAAACCGTAACTCATCAGCGCGGTAACTGAGTACCGGGTCGCAAGAGCTGAAGGCGTATAGCATTTTATTGTTACTGTACAATCGGCTACAGTTATAACTGGTAGCCAATCTAATTTATATCTGCAGGATGTCAGATTTCTTTGTTTATGGCAAGTAGAAACAGCATTCTGCAGTTTTGTGACAAACACAGCTGCGCAACAGTTTTTCAGCAATAAAGTTTAACACTCCCCATTTTCCTTGTATCAGTAATTCATAGCTTTCTTCATTTATAAACACTATATCATGACGAAATCATTATAGGGGGATTACGAGATTGCTTTTATTCACATCAGATCTATAGCTTGTACTTTGCACAGAGAGAGTGAAAATAGACACACTGGAAATTGTTTTTACAGGATATTCTACAAACATTCGTGCACATGGATAATTATCCACATAAATCATCATCTTCCTTGCTTTTTCCCTAATTTATCGGGGTCGGTAACTGACGTGGATTTGAGCCAAATTTATGGCCAGATTCCCTTCTGGAAATAATAATAATAATAATAATAATAATAATAATAATAATAATAATAATAATAATAATAATATGACCTCACTTCCCATGTTTAGGCATTTTTATTTGACGCCATATAGGAAACTTGCATGCCAGTTTTGATGTTTTGTTTACTCGACGAGATGGCAGTGTAGAGGGAGTACCTCTTCGGTGATCTATAGCGGAGTTTTAATTGATCTTTAGGGATGAACAACAAATATGTCATCAGAGATATTTTGTATGCCGACGGCAAATGACTCGGATTGTTGAATGGACTCCTACCGGGTTTGAAATGGCGCTCTTACTGTCCGAAGGCTGACAATTTAACCACTGAACCACAGTGGAATCATGTGGAGTGATGTATTCGCTATTGTGTGGGGCTTGGTTGTTTTACATGTTGTGTGTAAATGAAAAGAAGTGTACTAATATGAACAGAAATACTCAGTTCCCGATGCAGCGGAATAAACCATTCGCATATTAAATTACTAGACTCAGTCCGGAATCGAATCCGCGTTTTGTCTAGTATGCTGACCAAGAAGTCGGATGGATTCTCCATGTGAATCATGAAGAAACTGAAATTAAGGAAATCATCGACATAATAATAATTTCTTGTGGTTATTTCTAGCCGAGTGCAGCCCTTGTAAGACAGACCCAACGATGAGGGTGGGCGGAATCTGCCGTGTGTCGGTAACTGCGTGTCATTATGGTGGAGGATAGTGTTATTTGTGGCGTGTGAGTTATAGGGATGTTGGAGACAGCACAAATACCCAGTCCCCGAGCCACTGGAATTAACCAATGAAGGTTAAAATCCCCGACCCGGCCGGAAACGAGCCTGGGACCCTCTGAACCGAAGGTCAGTACACTGAGTCGGTCTAAAGTAAACTCGTGTCATCATCCCGAGGTAGTGCAGCTCTTTTCAGGCACACCCCCAATGCACCATTCCAACCAAATACCAGCCCTCTTGCCATTCTCAAATATCTGGCAGTACCGGGAATCGAACCCGGGCCCCGGAGGACGGCAGCTAATAACACTAACCGTTACGCTACGGAGGCGGAGAGTGAAAGAGAGAAACTGCGGGTAAATTATCGTTTCTTTAAGACTTTGCTCCGTTACCTCAAAAGTGAATTTCTTCCAACCAAGTCTGTTCCAGTTGTGATAAAAGTGTCAATTCGATAATATTAACTATTTCTCTGTTGATGAAATGCTTCTCTTGTTCATCACTAGATGGCTTGCTGCGCGCATCATTTTCCGATGACGACTTCATGTCGCCATTTTTGCACCAAGTCTGATTTTCTCTCACCGTGAGTTTAACTTCCCCCCAGAATGCAATATTGTACCAGGAACAACATTAGTTCGTTTGTCTTTTTAATTTGATTTTTATTTTTTATTTCAATGCATTTTAGTTATGCATATTCTTCGAAATATTAACTATTGCGAAAATAAGCGCAAAAATCCTCAGGGTCCTCTCTAAACCTCCCTTCACCTTTGGAATATTGCAGAGATTGGTGTGCTGGTTGTCTTTTCATTATGCCTTCTACTCAAATAAAAAGTTTAGGGTGGTTTTATTTATTTATTTATTTATTTATTTATTTATTTATTTATTTATTTATTTAGGCCTATTTATTTATTTATTTGCTAGTGGTTTTAACGTCGCACTAACACATCCAAGGATTTTCAGCGTCGGAGACATGGAAAAAAAACCAGGACTGCGAAGGTAGCAGCTATGGCCTTAATTAAGGTACTGCCCCAGCATTTGTCCGGTGTGAAAATGGGAAACCATGGAAACCATCTTCAGGGCTGCCGACCGCGTGGTTCGTACCCACGATCTCCCGAATGGAAGCTCTCAGCTGCGCAACCGTAACCGTGGTTCCGTGATTTCCAGACACTGGCATAATGTCTGAGGGTAAAGTAAATTAAAGGAAGGAAGGAAGGAAGGAAGGAAGGAAGGAAGGAAGGAAGGAAGGAAGGACGAAATAAATAAATAAATAAAGAAAGAAATATATATATGAAAGATAGAAAGAAAGAAAGAAAAACTGGCTGAATATGAAAACAGATCTAATTCCTATTCCTTATTACATGCAACTGCATTTTCTTTTCATGGAAGTCTTTGATTTAAAACTGTGTCACAGTACTGAAGCCAGATTTCCATTAAAATTCGACGTGTTCTTTCAGAAGAAGTGCTTGTAAGGGTAACATAAATAACTTTTTAAGACTTCACTTAATTGCCCGCGCTGAAATGGTTATTGCATGTTAAGATCTACAGGAGTGTAAAAAGGGATGCTAGAAGTCTTGCCCATAAAGCTGAGCTCAATTGCTTTAGACATGAAGAACATGGGAACTACTAAGATGCGCATGCTCTGCTTCCGGAAACATGCATCGGATATGAGACGATATAAAATGAGATGGTCTCGCAAACCGCTTAGTCGTGAAACGACGCCAACATACAGGGGCAGTAAATAAAGGAAAGGTGTAGAATAAAACCAGACTCATCTGATCTCACAGTATATGAAAAAATGCAGTCTCACTGTTTATCAAACATGGCGGGCATCGTTCTAAATCATTCGTCAGACTGGGGGCGTCAATTTCCTTGGGTTGCGGGGTGTCATAGGAGGGGTTAAATAACAATAAAAAAGACAAAGACAAAGTCACATTCGTACAGGCCATGAAGGCCCTTGGAGGAGTGCAAGGTGAAGGCTTCCACCATTGTTAACCACGGCACGTGATGGGGTAGAGTGGTTAGCTCGACGCCCAGCCGCCTTTGCCCCAGGAATTAACCTGGTTCTCATTTTTGGTGTAGGCTGATTGAACCTCAGGGCCTTTACGACTTCCTGACGGGGATTCGAACCCACGTCCTTCCGGGCGATCCGAGTAAATGACAATAACGTGTACGAAATAAATAGAAAATATTTCCTTTAAAAAACCGAGCATAAATCAAAATCACATTTGTGAGGCATAGTTGATAAAAATAAATGTGCAAAGAACACAAAACACAACTTTCTAAGACAACATTTATTTCAAAATAACACTAGAATCATTCCATTGTTTAAGGTAATTTATGAGTTTGTTGCAATCGTTCTGCAATCCTGTGGGGCATAAAGATCTCAGTTACTCTCAATGCTACGCGATAGGAAGCTTTGCAATTAGAAGCTTGCTATTTTTCTTTCGAAAATGACGCTAGTTTCTTCTTTAAAGGCAGGTACTTGGTTTCTAAGTGCCGAACTCACTTTGATGGATTCATACTGTCGGAGACCAAGCGAGATGGCCGTGGAGCTAGGGTCGCGCAGCTGTGGGCTTGTATTCGGGAGATAGTGGGTTCGTATCCCACCATCGGCAACCCTAAAGATGGTTTTCCGTGGTTTCATACTTTCGCACCAGGCGGGGGCTGTACCTTAACTAAGGCCACGGTCGATTCCTTTCCACTCCAAGCCCTTCCCTTTCCGATCATTGCCGTAAGACCTATCTGTGTCTCTCACTCTCCAGTCGTTCCACTCATGACTGAGTACCGTGACCCAAGGACTTTGTTGTTTATTTTATAACCTGATACCATTCTGTACGTACTTGCGTTATCCGGATAGTAACTCTCCATGGTAAGTCCATGATCTCTCTTACTTGATCAACCCATCTTTTTGCGACCCGTCCTCGTGTCCTTGTGCCAGAAACATTTCCTTGGACAATTAATTTTTCCAGGTTGTCAGAACACAAAGGAATGGATTAGTCCTTTCTTCGTATTCATAGATATTGCTCTATCTTGCCAGATCCCTCATTAATTTAATTTAATTTTGCCACATCTGTGTAGGTGCGACGTAAAGCTGATTGTTTAATAATAATAATAATACACGACACAAGAGACGCCAATATTGAGGAATATAGTTGTGAAAGCGTTCCTTTTACGCGTTAGTAATTTCCCTGGCATAAATTTCTTGTGATCGCAGACCGAAGCGCTTGTACTTCACAGTGGCCCGTAGATTATGAATCTTGGAAACTGGCGAGCTGTGTGTATTTGCTAAGAACATTTTCCTATTACAGCACAAGTTTCACACATTGAAATGTTTTGTAAGATAAATAATAATAATACTGCTATTTGCTTCACGTCCCACTAACTACTCTTTTACGGTTTTCGGAGACGCCGAGGTGCCGGAATTTAGCCCTCAGGAGTTCTTTTACCTGCCAGTAAACCTACCGACGCGAGGCTGACGTATTTGAGCACCTTCAAATACCACCGGACTGAGCCAGGATCGAACCTGCCAAGTTGGCGTCAGAAGGCCAGCGCCTCAACCGTCTGAGCCACTCAGCCCGGCTTGTAAGATAAATACTGACGTATTTTAGGTATTTTCTTTTCCCAGACTGAGACATTCAGACGGTACACAGCTGGCTTTATGATCGAATTTGGTGGAATTGAGCCGTGCTCAGTCCGATAGTAATTCAAAGGGGTAAAACAACGCCAGCCTCGTGACGGTATATTTACCGGCATGGAAAAGAACTCATGTGGTGCACAATATCAGTACATCATCGTCTAAAAAAGCATAAAAGTATTTATTCATATTACTATAGCGAATAAGCCAATTTAGGACTACGCTAAATACAGGGTGTTTCAAAAAAGATTTTATAACATTTGACAACTCGGTTATTTATTCAGTTTACTTACAGACATGGTTTTGGTATTATCTTGATTGACAATAGATGCAGTTTTACCTAAACAGGTTGAATATGACCGACCTCCATCGGTCATGGGGCACACACCCCATCTGAAGTCGATTTCTTGCCAAACTCGCTGCAGCATGTCAGGCGTGACTCTTTCAATTGCGATGCAGAAGGGCCCGTAAACTTTACTCTTGTTGAATACACGAAACACATTCAATTTTGGGCTACCACATTCATATTCTAGGACTTGCCGGGGATTTTCACTGCTCCAAATCCTACAGTTGAGTCTGTTAAATACCGAGCTCGATAGCTGCAGTCACTTAAGTGCGGCCAGTATCCAGTATTTGGGAGATAGTAGGTTCGAACCCCACTGTCGGCAGCCCTGAAAATGGTTTTCCGTGATATCCCATTATCACACCAGGAAAATGCTGGGGCTGCACCTTAATTAAGGCCACGACCGCTTCCTTCCCACTCCTCGTCTTTTCCTGTCCCATCGTCGCAGTAAGACCTATCTGTGTCGGTGCGACGTAAAACATCTAGCGAGTCTGTTAATTTTACCACTTAAGTAAAAAGTCGACTCATCGCAAAAGATAATCTTTCCAGTGAAAAGTTCATCTTCTTCCAACCGATGTAACATGTCCACACAAAAGTCCTTACAAGCATTAATATCAGTGTCCGTTAGTTGCTGCGCCATTTTGAACATGTATGGTTTGAGATGCAACCGTTTTCTCAACGCACACCAAGTAGTTGTAGTTGGGACGCCTAGCTCTCGAGAACCACCCCGTGTCGATTTTCGAGGACTGTGCTCAGAGCGTTGTCTCACTTGCTCTACGACATCGTCAGACGTACGCGGATGACTTGAGGATGTCTTATGGCTTACCGAACAACCGTTTTCAATAAAACACTTATGCCACTCATAAACAGTAGGCCTACTTGAAGTATTCTTACCGTACTTTGTACGAAAATTACGTTGTCCAGTTGTCGTCGACTTCGTCTCTTCAAACCAAAACATACAGCGAGCGCGGTCGTGACCAGTAAAGGCAGACATCTTTGCTGCAACTGCCGCTAGCACTTGCGGTAACTAGTAAAGGCAGACATCTTTGCTGCAACTGCCGCTAGCACTTTCGGGGACTAGTAAAGGCAGCCATCTTTGCTGCAACTGCCGCTAGCACTTTCGGGGACTAGTAAAGGCAGACATCTTTGCTGCAACTGCCGCTAGCACTTGCGGGGACTAGTAAAGGCAGACATCTTTGCTACAACTGCCGCTAGCACTTGCGGGGACTAGCAAAGGCAGACATCTTTGCTTCAACTGCCGCTAGCACTTCCGGGGACTAGTAAAGGCAGACATCTTTGCTGCAACTGCCGCTAGCACTTGCGGGGACTAGTAAAGGCAGACATCTTTGCTACAACTGCCGCTAGCACTTCCGGGGACTAGTAAAGGCAGACATCTTTGCTGCAACTGCCGCTAGCACTTGCGGTGGAGCGATTCTATCGTACAAAAACGTGATCTATTGCCAGTCATGATGACACCAGACCATGCCTCTAAGTGAAATGAATAAGTAGCTATGAGTTGTCAGAGATGTAAGGTCATTTTTGAAACACGCTGTATTTAGAGCCGTTTGCTTGCCTACCATTGTGCCGAAATTCTTCCATTTTGCCATTAGCTTCCATTCCCTCTTTGCTGCAAGTTATTTCGGTCGTTTTCATCAGTTTGTTCTCTTGGTCGACTTGCCATTTGTACATTTCGGAAGGAAATATCTCCATGTTTTGAATGTCCTTGTGTGTTACTCTTACTAATAAGTTATTAGGTCGGTTTGGATTTTATCGATCCCTTTCATAGTATCTGTTTGTTTTGTTGTACTCCTGCCTTCGTGAATTCGAGTACATGTTTTGTATGTCTGTCGCGGTGTCCGTACACGTTTAATCTGCTTTTTTAATGTCAATCTGAACGTCTGTGTATTTTTGATTTCCTGGTCCTATCTCCGGATTGTTCGCTTGCAAATTTTGGGAATCGAATTTTCCTTCATTACATTCCTTTTTCTGTGTTTCCGATGCCTGATTTCCTGTTCAGAATTATAGTTTCCGAACCATAGAAAATTTCCGGTTTAATGTCTGTATCGTAATGTCCTAGTACTGTGTGTGTTTCGAAATGGATTTCTTTTGTTGTAACTGAACAAGTAGCAGCGTGGTTTGTGTCACATAGCTATCAGCTTGCAATCGGGAGATAGTGGGTTCGAATCCCACTGTAGGCAGCCCTGAATATGGTGTCCCGTAGTTTTCCACTTTCATACCACGCAAATGCTGGGGTTGATTAAGGCCACGGTCGATTCCTCTTCCATCGTCGCCATAAGATCTATCTGTGTCGGTGTGAACGTAAAGCAGATTGCAAATTTTAAAACGAATGAAAATATTTTATGTAGATACAGGGTGGTGAAAAATTTCGTTTCGTAAATTAAAGGACTGCTATAAGACGCAAATGTATTGTGAACGTAGGAACCCTACGTCTGAGGTAATTTGTTTCGTTTGCCAAACTCCCAGATGCGCTAGCGTCAACGAGCCACACTGTTTTTGCTGAGGCATTGTCCGCGCAACCTTTCTTCTTTCTTCCTTGTGTCCTTAGTCTGTCCAGATAGTTGAAGCTGTACATCATATCCGAAAAGCGCCGGGAATTTTTCAAAGAATACGCTGTTGTGGGAGACATTTGAGACATTCGTCCTTCGGTTCTGTACGTTTGTCCGTTTTCATTGTTTGCAACTAAAACGTAAACAAAAAGAAAAGTGTGTGCCTTTTTTACGCTCGAGCGCCTGGAAGGTTGGCAGTCGACCTTACATTAAGAGCGTGTAGTACCGAAACTAATTACCGCAGACCTATGGTTCCTATGTTCATATTGTACCTTCTAACACATTTTCTTTTAACATCGTTACGGCTTCATTGGACCACGTTTATATAGGTTTCCAATCATGTTTACTTATCCTTGCCTAGATGTCTTTCATACTCTTACTGTGAGAGTTTCTTCTGTCCTCTGATCAGGGTAGTCGTTTCATTAGTTTGACCCCATCTTCAGGCAACCTCCAATCCTACAATATTTTGTTTAAAGATGTGTATGTCTAGGACATCGTGTTCAGTTATCGTCAACCACTGCTTGGTGCCATTTAGGTTTGCCTTTAGCCTCCTTGTACTGATTACGTCTGTTACTTTGACCACTCTTTTAATTTACGAAACAAAGTTTATCTGACCGACAAAGTGGCTGTACGGCGTGGGTCACTTAGATATCAACTTGCGCTCGGAATACAGTGGATTCGAACCCCACTGTCGGCAGCTCTGAAAATGGTTTTCCGTGGTTTCCCATTTTCACCCCAGGCCATGGTCGGTTCTCACTCCTAACCCTTTCTAATCCCATCGTCACTATGAGAGCTATCTATGTCGGTGCGACGTAAAGCAAATTAAAGAGAAAGTTTTTCTTTACCTTGTATTTAGGGTGTGTCGATATGCAGTTTCTGTTTTTATTATTAGCTAAGCCTCCGCGGCTCAGGCGGCAGCGCGCCGGCCTCTCACCGCTGGGTTCTGTGGTTCAAATCCCGGTCACTCCATGTGAGATTTGTGCTGGACAAAGCAGAGGCGGGACAGGTTTTTCTCCGGGTACTCCGATTTTCCCTGTCATATTTCATTCTAGCAACACTCTCCAATATCATTTAATTTCATCTGTGATCCATTGCCCTGAGGAGTGCGACAGCCTTCGGTAGCCGGCACAGTTCCTATCCTCGCTGCTAGATGAGAGCTTCATTCATTCCATTCCTGACCCGGTCAAATGACTGGAAATAGGCTGTGGATTTTCATTTTCACTATTATCACCGTAGCGTACTTGCTAAGGCGCGATCCTTTCATTTTGGAGGTACGTGTTCAAATCCATCCCCTAGCGAAAGTTTTCCCTTCGCCTGATGCTCTGAAGCCGGTCTTAAGGAGCCACGTGCAGATTTAGCAACACCGCCTCGCGATGCTTATTTGAATTCGCCCGCGAAACTATGTGATTGGCTAAATTTAGCAGCTCGTAACATTACAACGGCGCTAGATATCGAATTATTCTTTTCAAATTATGTATTAGCATGACCAAACCTCCTATGCTCATAAACCCGGTTTGCGTTGTTCCTGATCACCTGTATAGGACTGCCTTGACTTCTAACAATAGATCTACATAGTTGCCTCACATTTGTGTACGTTCCACAGATTGGAGTCATCTGGTCTAATCCACTTCTGAGAGGATTTTATTGCTTATCTAGAGATATTACCGTAAGATACAAAGGTTGTCTATTGTAGTTAATTTCTTAGCCCTGTTCGCTGCCCTCCTGAAGCTCTCCGTAGCTCTGAGCTCCTCATTATAGCGGAACGTGCTCCCTCTCCATCATCACCACTCCTGCTCTGCTTAGTTTGCTGTAAATAACAATAAGGTACCGTCCTCCAACTTTCATTTCACCCTCCCAGCGCAGTGGTCCCTCTTCTCATTTAAGAACGAATGAATATACGTCACAATTTACCTCACATGGAGGTCTCGAAAAGATTTCATAAAATGTTCCTAGGACTTTTGTATCGTTTATACGATAAAAATTCGGAATACGCTCTAGTTGTGTCAGCAAGCCGTAGGTTATCCTGTTTCCTTCATGGCCATGACAATGGGCTGAGTCCCGCAGGAATTTAATCCTGTACTGAAGACTGGAACGGAGTTAAGTCAGTCCAGTAAGACACAGAACAGGTACAATAAATGGGTAATATCCTACAAAGCCAAAATTAAACACTACCACGCTGTTGTAAAACCAGAGGGGCTGTACGGTTCAGAATGCCTTATGTTAAATAAAAAAGGGTAACTTAAAGAAATTGAGAAGAAGGAAAGGCAAATTCTGAGGAAAATTCTTGTACCTCAGAAAACGACGGATGGTACATGGAGGAAAAGGAGAAACGAGGATCTCTACAAGTATTTCGAAAAGATCACGGACACAATGCGAAAACGAAGACTGAAATTTTATGGGCATCTCGTCGGAATGAATGACAACCGCCTGACTAAACGGATATTTAAATATATAATTGGATTGAGGAGAACAACGAAATGGGTGGAGGAGGTTAAGAAGGACGCAGAAGAAATTAAAATAACACCAGAATTGATCCCCAACAGAGAAAAGTTCAGAACTCGTGTAGACGTGTTTGAGGACCTTCAAATATCGTCTGACTGAGCCAGGATTGAAACCGCCAACTTGAGCTCGTACGGCAAGAACTCAACCGCCTGAGCTACATAGCCCACCAACAATAATAATATTCAAGGTTTGTTGAATCTTCCTTCTTCCACATTAATAATCTGAAATATTATTTCATTTGGTGCCTGGTCTTCAGGTTCTGTCGCCAGGAGGCCAACGTGAGTGGTTTCCTCCTCATTTCATTAGCATCATAGTCTACAAACTCATTTACAGATTTTTATTGCACTGAGAGATGGCCGAGCGGTGAGGGTCACGCAGCTGTGAGCTTTCATTCGGAAGATAGTTGGCAGCCATGGAGATGGTTTTCCGTGGTTTACCATTTTCACATCAGGCAAAAGCAGGGGCGGTGCCTTAATTAATGCCACGGCCGCTTTCTTCCCGCTCCTAGCCCTTTCCTATCGCCGTCGTATGACCTATCTCTGTCGGAGCGACGTAAAACAGATTGTTTATATTTATTGCGGTTTTAATACACTTTCTACATCATCTAAATTAATGTAAATGATATATTAATTTTTGCCTCGTAAGAGTATAATGTAATATTTTAACTTTGTTGTAAGCTTTGACATATTAGGTAACCTCCAGTTATGGGGAAAGCAGTTAATTCAAAACAAAAAATGGTCGGTGTCTTTGGTTAACATCTTATAAGTAAAGTTGTAGGGGGTCCGCTGTCTGTAATTTCATTTGTTTTGCCAATTTTTCAGATATTTATCCGTTTTAGGTCAACTCAAGACCGAATCTGTGGTTTTTACTTTTCGTGTTTGTTTGTTTGTTTGTTTGTTTGTTTGTTTGTTTGTTTGTTTGTTTGTTTGTATACTCACCACTAGGAAGGTTTCTATATGCATTTCATTTTAAATTTTTTGATTAGACGGGGGGTTTATAGGAACGGTTTTCTTCCATTTTCTCTTATACTATTGATTTCCTGTAAACGCCGTGGACCGTATGTGAAACGTCTCTTCATTATAAACAACTTTCATTATGTCATAATTTACTATTCAAATGGCGGAGAAATGTACTATTTTCTGCGGGTATCATGGTCTGCGTGTGTGACCGACAGACCGACAACGAACCTACAGGTTACCATGGCAACGTCTCTGACTTCTTGCCAGCAGGGAGGTAACGTATTGCCATTTTCCTCATCATACCTTTAAATTCATGGTTGTTCCTTGGGTAGAAGGCAAGAGAGGGCGTTAATGGGCCATTCTGCGGGATATTGGCGGAATATCGTTGGAGTTTATATCCGTCCTCGAATAGCTTAAGTAATAACACCATTAGACATCTTATCTGTTGACCTAAGAATGCCTGCGCCTAAATTTCTCCTCTGTTACCTCTTTCTTATATCCATAACTCACACCAGCATAATTTATTGAGGGGCATTTGATTTTCCATTACATTCACTTGGTATTTACATATTTGTCGTCATCCAGCTGTCCTCAGTTTTAATTCATTTTCTATTAATTTCAACTTTCTTCAGTGAATTATTTTCTTCCTTAATTACACCGTATTTTGGAGAGATCTACAACTTAGGTCCTATGACTTTTTATCGTATTTCTATTCCTTATTCGTTAAATAGAGCTGTATTTCTCGATTTCAAGTGAATTTTGTACCTTCACACGTATATGTTAACATTAATTTGGCACACTTATAGGAAAGATAGAATCATGACATTCGGCACGCACATTGGCATGACCCAGTGGCAATGTGATAGCCAAATTTTATGATTCTATCTGTCACATGAGAACCACAAATATAAAGTAGTATGCGAAAACTGTACAAAATTTCACACACAATGATTCTAACTCAAGCTAACCCATAAATATAGGAGATACGAGAAGATGTCATGGGACCAACCATGTAGAACAGTGAAAGAGGCGTCTGATGGCGAGGTCCGTTTGCAGATATGTCGCAGAGTTTCAAAGCAGTAACTCTCAAAGTAAAGGTCTGCACTTCTAGAGTGTGTCCGTACATTGACTATTTTGGCGACATTTCTGTACAGTTATCCGTTTCAGGTGTAGTAATGACCATCTGCATATTCTTAGCTTTTGTGTCTGTTTTTCTGTTTGTCTGTTTGTCCATAACTTGGAAACTACTGGATATATTTCCACCAAAATTCATATTTAGAATCCACCTGTCCTTGGGTAGGTTTCAGGGCAAATATTGTTTCTAAATCAATGAAATGACTGCGGGGGTTTATACGGAACCGAAACCGTGATTTTGCACTCCCACAAAATATACACAACCAAACTTAATAGAAATCTACCTGCCTTAATGGAAATTAATTTTTAAATCTTCTTTCTCCTGTGCATCATTTCTGTAAGAGGATTTATAAGGGAGATATCATTAACCGGACTTAATTTAAGAACGGGCGCGTGTTGAGCGTATTTCTTTCAACTTGAAAACTATTGAAGATATTTGAACCAAACTTTATATTTAGCATCCACCTTTCCAAAGGTAGATTTTAAAGGTCAATAACATTTCCTGTTCCTGGAATGGACTGGCGGTTTATAGGTAACAGAAATGGTGAATTTACTCTTCCACAATATATACAGTACATGACCAACCTGACTGGAAATCGACCAAATTTGTTGGAAATCCATTTCTAAAACTTTTTTTCATGTGTATTTTTTCGACAGAAAGATTAATAAGGGAGATATCATGAATGGTCGGTTTTGCAGGGTAAGTCGAGCAGACATAGCCCAAAAGGTGTTGTACGTGGAGCAGATTCCTTATCTATCTATATAAGTAAAATCCTAACGACAGTGTGCCTGTACATTGACTATTTTGGCGAAATATTCGCACAGTTACGCGTTTAAGGGGTAATAATAACAACCATCTGCATAATTTTTTGGTTTCGCTTCCTGACAGTCCTAATTTCAACCCTCCTCGCCCAAAATCCACATTGCTGCATAATCTGCCAGACGAACAAGAAAACAGAAATTTGGCAAAATTATACGTTTTAGCCTGTAACGAAAGGACATTTCCAAGAGCTTTAAATTTTTCACTTTTTTCCCCGAAGAATATCGAAATATGGAGGCATTTTTAATGATGGTGCAGATTTTCGCTAAGTCCTATCACATAAGGGAGGCCACAATCTCCGTTCAATTTGGAGTGATATACAACGTTGGTCTTATGACTTTTTGTTGTATCTGTATCCCTTTTACGTTTGATTTTTCTCTATTTCTCGATGTTAAGTAAATTTGGATTTTTCACATGCATAATTCATACTTTCAATCACTTGTAAGAAAGATAGAATCATCAAACCCTACACGAAATGTGGTCCACACAGTAGCCATATGTGAGCCAAATCCTATGTACGTAGCTGTCACATAATTATCTGAAAAGTGTCCGACTCGTTGGCTGAATGGTAAGCGTACTGGCCTTCGGTTCAGAGGGTCCTGGGTTCGATTCCCGGCCGGGTCGGGGATTTTAACCTTCATTGGTTAATTCCAATGGCCCGGGGGCTGGGTGTTTGTGCTGTCCCCAACATTCCTGCAACTCACACACCACACATAACACTATCCTCCACCACAATAACACGCAGTTACCTACACATGGCAGATGCCGCCCACCCTCATCGGAGGGTCTGCCTTACAAGGACTGCACTCGGCTAGATATAGCCACACGAAATTATTATTATTATTATCTGAAAAGTAATGCAATGTGAGATAATCTTACAGAAATTTTACCCTGATCAACGTTTCTAACTCAATCTGACCCATGAATAGATCAGATATCGTACGACCAGCCATTTAAGCCGCTAAATCTGACGTCTTATGGTACAATCCTTTGTCGATATGACGTACCGTTTTGCAGCAGTCAATCTGTAAATGAAGGTCTGCAATATTTTAAGCATGCATATACTTTCGTATGTCGATCTATATATATTCACTGATGTCGTCTTGTAGCAATCGAGAAAGGATGTGTCTGCTATATTAATCAGTACTCCCCACACCGACTTTGACTGGCAGTAGGAATGGGGTCCTTCTCCAACACCTGTGTAACTGGCTTTAGTAAGGAAGGCCTACCATTGTAGTGAATAATTCACTTCTCGATTTGACTTGCAAAAGGCAAGGGAGAATGCATTGTGTTTGGCTGTAGGCAAGGGTACCCGCCCTTATAAACAAATGTATCCATCTAAAATGTGACTGGTATTAGGCATAGAGCCCTGCTATTTTGATGGAAACTCACCAACTTGGTGTGACTGGTAGTAAGCTGGCTAGCTGTAGGAAAAGGGGCCTGTCATTATAATTATAACTGCACAACTCAATTTCGACTGGTAGTAGAGAAATTGCCAAACATTCTAATGAAAACTGTAATCTGTCTGGAAATAGGAAAGGGGCCTGCCATTGTAACGAAAACTCCCAAATCGATTGTGACCGCGCAGTAGGCGATGGGGCCTGCAATTATAATGAAAACTTCCCAACTCGATTGTGAATGGCAGTAGGCAAGTGAGCCTGCCGTTATCATCACAAATCCGTAACATGCACTTTACATTGGAAACACCGTATTGGGAACCTCCCTATGCTGCTTCTCGGACATGCCAGTTTAAAGCAATCTTATTTACTGTATGTACAGTATTTACTTCGATATTCGAATACAATGTAGAATACCGTAGCGAAGCACGGGTACATTTGCTAGTTAGCAATATTTTTTCTAATTGATTTGTAACCGAGCGAGTTGACTGCGCGGTTCCTGTGACGTAGCTGTGAGCTTGCATTTGGGATAAGGTGGATTCGAACCCCGGAATTTTGATGATAGCCTTCCGTGGTTTCCCATTTTCACGCCAGGCAAATAATGGGTCTGTACCTCAATTAAGGCAAGGGTCACTTCTTTCCCATGCCTAGCCCACTGCTGTCCCATCGTCGTCATAGGACCTGCCTGAGTCGATGCGACGTAAAACAAATGGCAAATAGCTCATTGATTTTAGAGCAGGGTCTCTCAGGACGAATGCATCATTGTATTGTGCTGTGCACGTTGCAAAAAACGACTTCGCTTGGTTGGCCAAAATGCAGACCCCCACTCCTCGATTTGGAGCAATAGCGCTGTCTCTCTCTTTCTCCACGCCTGTCTTGCTCGTTCCACCTGCCTTCCTCTCCCTCACTTGCTCCGTAGCGCTCCAAATCCGAGGTGATTTGAGCCGAGCTTAGCTGAGTCGCCCCGAGACGACTCGTTGGTCCAGGCCGAGCCGAGTGGGACCGATGCACTGTGCACGGGACGTCTGCGCCTCAGTTTGCTCGCGTGAAATTTTGGGCGTTTGAGAGGCCCTGTTTTAGAGGTTAATGAAGTATTAGGACTCTGGCTTAAAATCGTGTATGTGTGGAAAATTCAATGATGGCGTTTGTTAGTGTGCAACTTCTGAATTAGCGTATGTAGGGTGAAATTATTTCAGCTATGTTCTGGAATAGATACCTCTGGATTCGTTAGAAAGGCGTTCAGCATCGTGACCAATAGCCAAGAGGACTTTGGGTACACCAAGGAATCAAAATCTGAATGATTGTGTTGTCTGTAGTTCTGGATGTGTTCATAGTTATCTACGCTTATGACTGGAAGGAAATCCGCCGTGATCTGTGTATCAGATATCATTTGACTAATAATGATGTTTTTGGCTTTACGTCCCACTAACTACTTTTACGGTTTTTGAAGACGCCGAGATACCGGAATTTAGTCCCTCAGGAGTTCCTTCACGTACCAGTAAATCTACCGACACGAGGCTGACGTATCTGAGCACCTTCAAATAGCACCGGACTGAGCCAGGATCCATCCAGCCAAGTTGGGTTCAGAGGGCCAGTGCCTCAACCACCTGAGCCACTCAGCTCGGCAGATATCATTTAGGCATTCACTGGAAATTGACATGGGAAACTACAAAGGATTTTCAAACGTAGAATAATGTTGTATCCGAACCAAACCAAAACCCATGGCACGACAGCCCTTGAAGGGCCTTGGCCTACCAAGCGACCGCTGCTCAGCCCGAAGGCCTGCAGATTACGAGGTGTCGTGTGATCAACACGACGAATCCTCTCGGCCGTTATTCTTGGCTTTCTAGACCGGGATAATGTTGTATGTTTACCATTAATATAATAGGCAGGGTCATCAATCTCCTCTTGTTACAATACAATTTTATAATGCCCGAACTTTGATGCCTTGCACCATCTCAGTGTAAGGGTATTCGTATTCACATCAGTCTGTTCCTTCAAATGCAATATTAACTTTCGTTCGACAATATTGATTACATTGACTTAATAGTAATGATAATAATGCTACAGATCAAACCGGTGACAGATCAAGATAGTGACAAATGGGCTAAACCGCGACCAACAACCAGAAAGAAGACACTGCGTCCCTTGAACAGAGGAACGCAAGCAGGCCCACTCAGAAAGAACGAGGGAATTTTGGGCTCAAAAGAAAGCAAAGTTTACTGCCAAATAAAACAAGAATTAACGTGGTCGTCGATGGCCACAGCGAATAAATAATAATAATAATAATAATAATAATAATAATAATAATAATAATAATAATTGTACTTGCTTCAGAAATATGGAGTCTCTTAACGTAATTTCTGGAGTTTTAACTTATCTGTGCTTTTAGAAGGAACATTTTAAATGGATTTTTTGCAGAGGGTCGGTCGGATAGTAACATTCCTAGTGACCGCAGGTTTAAAAACGCTGCGGTGCATGGCTTTTAATGTGAGCTTATTGCGAAGTAATGTGTTCAGCGAAGCATAGCTATGCAGACAACAGGATAACTTACGGCTAACTGATTTCCGCAGCCAAATTTTTACCTTTAAAATATTTATATGTCCATTTAGTTATTTTTCCTCTTATACATTTTCGTTATTTGTTTTTAGGTTATTTGTTCAGTTAATTAATTACAGAGGGAGATAGAGAGAGACAGCCAATCTGAGCGTGCATTTCAACTTAATGGTATAATGGCAAGCACAAACGATAAGCCGCTCGACGCACGGGTCCCTTGACACACTCTTGTCGCATCCTCTCATTAGAAGTTTATCACTTATTTACCATCTTGCCGAGTTAATTTATGGCTTCTCTTTGAGCTCCCTATGGTCTCCAACAATGTGAGCTATATTTTACCTTCACTTCGAGCGACTCTTATTTCTTTTTGAATCTTTTTGACAAGCGAATGGGTACGACCAATTAGTTTTCCACCAGCGACATTTCGCCTACATTCCAGTAACTTACAACAAGTAATATGAAAAGGTTGGTGGTGGTGATTATTGCTTAAGGCATAAATCCAAAGAAAAAGCAGCTCGATTTTTTCGAGACGATTTCCGGCAAAAGAGTAGTGTTACGAAAATGTTGTTAAGTTCGAGCTGGGAAGACTTGGGAGAAAGGAGACGAGCTGCTCGACTAAGTGGTATGTTCCGAGTTATCATTGGAAAGAGGGCGTCGAAGACATTAGTAGACGAATAAGTTTGAGTGGTATTTTTAAAAGTATGATAGATCACAATATGAAGATTGGAATTCAAGAGCACAAATAGGGGCAAATATTGGTTTATAGGAAAAGGAGTTAGGGATTGGAATAGTTTACCAAGGGAGATGTTCAATAAATTTCCAAATTCTGTGCAGTTATGTAAGTAAAAAAAAAAAAAAAAAAAAAACACAGACAGGGAATTTGCACCTGGGCGACTGCCCTAAATGGAGATCAGTGGTGACTGACTGAACAGGATTATCAGTCCCTTTTAACAATTACCACCAACCGCGTAGTGTAGTGGCCACGTGACTATCATTTACCCGCATATTTTGGGTTCCCAACTCGTCCAAAGATTTTTCTCGCAGCTACATTATACGAATTTGCTTACTTAATGGTTTAATAATATTGTTCTTACGTTTCACTAACTACTTTTACGGTTTTCGCAGACGCCGAGGTGGCGAAATTTTGTCTCGCAAGAGTTCTTTTGCGTGCAGATAAATCTACAGATAGAGGCTGTCGTATTTGAACATCTTCAAATACTAAGGATTTGAGCCAGGATCGATCCTGCCGGATTGGTGTCAGAAGACCAACGTTCCTACCACCTGAGCTGATCAGCTCGGCATTTTATGGTTTAATGTCGAAGAAACTCAAAGAGGTTTTTGGCGGTGATTGGATAGGAAAGGACTAGGACTGGAGAGCGGATGGCTTTTATCAAGGTAATAATAATGGCGTGTGGCCTCCGAAGAGACCTAGTGCAGGTATTTTGATTTGACCCCCGTAGGCAACCTGCGCGTCGTGATGAGGAAGAAATTATGATGAAGACGGCTCATACACCCAGTCCCCTTGCCAAGGGAATTAACCAATTATGGTTAAAATTCCCGACCCTGCCGGGAATCGAACCCGGGGCCCATGTGACCAAAGGCCAGCACGCTAACCATTTAGCCATGGAGCCGGACTCTTATCAAGGTACAACCCTAGCATTGGGCACATTAATCCCTAATGATCGTAGAAAATCAAGATTTCTCGGGAAAATTTTCAGAGTGGAGTAATTAAAATTCCGGTCTCCGGAAACTTAAAAATAAAAAAAAATTCTGGTATTCTTCATGGCAAAGAAAACTTTGATGGTGCATCGATACTGGAAATATCTGATTCGCCGGAGTGAATTTGTGAATTTCATTGAGAAACTGGAGCACTTTATTGTGATACGATATGCAATGTTTATTTTAATTTTGGTGACGTTTAAAGTGTAACAGTTATTTTTATAATATAAGTTTATTGCTAATTTGTATCTGATGCATATTTCAACATTTTAACGTAGTTCGATGCTAGTTTTGTGCATATTTGCTTGCATAGTTTGGAATTTATTGTGTTGAGTTTGTTTGGGTTGCTTTTTTTATATTTAAATTTTTTTATAATGAATTGTATTTTAGTATAGTTTTTTGACGTTTCCTGTTTGTGAAGGGACTTTAGGATTATCTAAAGAGGAAAAAAGGAAGCTTTCGGTACCTTGGGAATAATTTATGCAATAATTTAAATGCATAATTATCCGAAGCGTATTCAAGAACAACGAATTTGCATGCTTCAGTTATGGTGGAAGCATAAAAAGAAGACTTCTGGAATTCATAACGAGGTTAGTACGAAGTTTCTTGATATACAGTTACCAACTTGGCAACATTTGCGAAAACAAATCAAATTTGAAATAACGGCGAACATCAGAGATGCATCAAGATCCAGGCGGAAACGTAACGTTCATAATGAAGGAAAAGCTCATTTGGTTGCTGAAGTATTTGTAGCAGGTCCCCACACGTCAACAAAGGAGGCGTCTTCTCAGTTGGGCATATCTCGAAGGAACTTACAGAGAATCCTAAAAGATAAAAAGTGTAAGCCTTTTCGGGCAAAGATATTTCACATTGCGCACATTTCGGATTGCATGAAGATGATTACGACATAAGACTTTACTCCTGAGGGTTGTTCGTAATCCGGAGGGAAGTAAACCAAAATGTTCGGCGTGCAAGTTTATGGATGGATGAACCAATTTTCAAACTAAATGGTCGTGTTAATCACCATAATTGTGTATATTGGTACAATACAAACTCCGTGAGAGAGAAAAAGAACTCAGTATTTCAGTTATTGCCGTCCGGGGAGAAATTTTAAGTATCAGATTCAGTATCATATTTAGAAATGCTCGACGACCTTGTAATGACTGAGCTGTGAAACAACCTCATTCAGTATTTCGTTTGCCAAAAGATGTGCTACACCACTCCTTGGATTGAACGGTCTCGACATTTTGGATAACATATTCCCAGAGTGGATCGGACGCTGTGGGACTATTGATTGGCCACCAGGCTTTTGTGATTTGACGTCATTGAGATTTTAGTCTGTGTGGATTTGTGAAGAGTATTGTCTTTTTCGTGCCTCTAAAAAAATAAATGATGTGAAAATATCCACTGAAAATGCATTTCATGCATTTAATGAAGATAAACCTTTATTGTCTCGTAGACTATATAGATGGTTAGTCGTTGTATGAAATGTATTGGGTAAGCCGGTGGGCACTTTGAACAATATTTGCCTTCAAGTTAGCGTAGTATGATACGGAAAATTGAATTTCGTGCCACAATCTAGTTGGTTATTTCGGTGAATGATGCCAACAGTTGTCAATTTTAGTAACACATCCTTCAATACTTTTTATATTTACTATCACATTTTAATTTTTCTGGTGTTTTCTAATAGGCTCCGTTGAGACTCGCTGATCTGTACGCGACATCTACACGCCAAGCTATACAACGTGATACTGTAACTGACTTTCGACCGCAATTACCAGGAGGCCATTTTATGATGACAGCATGCGCTTCTTGTACACTCATCTTAATTAAAATGCAATATAAACCATTCATACATACCGGTATGTGATAATTTTTTATTTATTTAAATAAATAAATAAATAAATAAATAAATAAATAAATAAATAAATAAATAAATAAATAAATAAAATGAGATATACACTGATCAGCCATAACATTCTGACCACCTACCTACTAGGGTTGGGCACTATGTCCCTGTTTCGGCACACTGTGCCGGTGCACAGTTATGTTCCGCTGTTCCAGAACACCGAGTGTCAATTTTTTCCGAAACATTCTCAAGCGAGCCGGAGACACTGACTCGCTGTCCTGTCAGAAGCGCCACTATGCACTGCCTACTAGCTGAACTGTGCAGCGGGCGCACGGGACGCGGGACTGTAACTGCGCAGTGTAGAGAGAACTTCGAGAGGCAACATTACTGCTCCGCGCCAGTGGGAACTGGGAATGTGCCTGTACGGAACGTGCTGTGTGGTGTGTACCTGTCTGTAGTTATGGCCACGGTCCAGCATAAAGCTGCAGGGAACGTGAACGAACAGTCAGAACACTGAAATTCGCGCCCAATAATTACGTTTAAAGGCTGCTTTTAGGTTAAGATTTTTCCGGTCAATATAAAATACACATATGACGGTTACAATGGCAGTGCAGATGTTTAAAAGTAACCAATTCAAGAATATTTTCCACAGTTCAATGTATTAGCCTGTATTGTAATTAGTGAGTAATTAATATCTCGAAAATTTCCCTTAACACTTTCTCGGGGATTGACTTTAAAAATTAATTTGGACTTTAGGGAAACTTTTAAGCCCAAGAAAAATATGGGTCGTCGCTTTGGAATTAAAACTATAACTGGATGAATACATTGTTGTACTTTCGTGCTGTTATGCTCTCTGCACTTCGATTTCCTTCCCTCTCAACTTCCATTTACTTTCTTCAATATCTCGAAAATTTCCCTCAACACATTCTCGGGGATTGATGTTAAAATTAATTTGGACTTTAAGGAAACTTTTAAGCCCAAGAAAAATATGGGTCGTCGCTTTGGAATTAAAAATATAACTGGATGAATACATTGTACTTTTGTGCTGTTATGCTCTCTGCACTTCGAATTCCTTCCCTCTCAACTTCCATTTATTTTCTTCAATATCTCGAAAATTTCCCTCAACACTTTATCGGGGATTGACGTTAAAAATTAATTTGGATTTTAAGGAAACTCTTAAGCCCAAGAAAAATATGGGTCGTCGCTTTGGATTAAAAACTATAACTGGATGAAAACATTGATGTACTTTCGTGCTATTATGCTCTCTGCAATTCGAATTCCTTCCCTCTCATCTTCCATTTACTTTCTTCAATATCTCGAAAATTTCCCTCAACACTTTCTCGGGGATTGACGTTAAAAATTAATTTGGACTTTAAAAAAACTTTTAAGTCCAAGAAAAATATGGGTCGTCGCTTTGGAATTAAAGATATAACTGGATGAAGAAATGTTGACACTCCAGCACAGGGCGGCACACAGCCGGTATCGACAGGCAGATACAGCCAAGGCCAACTAATCTATCTAGTGCGGCCTTGGCACAGCACGTTCGGTTCAGGCACATTCCAGCTGAAGCGGAGCATGTCCTGTTGCCTCTCGAAATTCTCACTAGGACGCAGTTACAGTCCTGTGTCCCGTGTCCCGGCACTCTGTACCGAAACACTCCGCCTCAAGCTCCTAATGTTGCGGAACAAGTGAATGTTCCGGTCTGCCCAACCCTACTACCTACTGTAGTATCGATATAACCCCGTCCAGGCGATAGCAGTGTCGCCTGACGAGGAATGACTGCTGGTCAGACACACGCGCGGTGCATGTGGTATCAGCGAGCGTGCTGTCCGTGTGTAGAATGGGGAAGGCGCGCGATCTATCTGAGTTTGACCGAGAACAGATTGTGACGGCCCGGAGGTTCAACACGAGCATTTCGGAAACTGCACGACTTGTCGGGTGTTCGAGAAGTGCTGTGGAGAGTGCCTTCAACAAGTGGTGAAACCATGGAGAAACCATGTCCAAACGTGGAGGGGTTGCGCGGCCACCCCTGATTACAGGTGTCGGACGTCGTAGCCTGGACAGACTGGTAAAACAGGACAGGCGGCGAACTATAGTGGAACTAACATCAGACTGGGTCGAGTACAAGTGTGTCTGAACACACAGTGCACCGAACACTCCTAAGGATGAGCCGACGACCCATGCATGTGCGAATGTTAACACAACAACATCGGCAACTACGACTGAATTGGGCACGTGACTGTCGTCACTCGACGTTGGCGCATTGGCAGAGCGTTGCACGGTCTGATGAATCCCGATACCTTCGTCATCATGCCGATGGGAGCTTGCGAATTCGTCGTCTTTCAGGGGAACAGCTCCTTGACACCTGTACTGCCGGATGGAGACAAGCTGGCGGCTGCTCAATTATGCACTGGGGAACATTCACGAGGGGATTCATGGGCCCAGTGGAGCTCCTGCAAGGCCCCATGACGGCCGAGGAGTATCATACACAGGTTGCAGACCACGTACACCCCTTCATGACGATCATGTTTCGCAACGGCAGTGACACTTTTCAACAAGATAATGCGCCTTGTCACAAGGCAAGGAGTGTGATGGAATGGTTCAAGGAACACTGTGGCGAGTTGCAATTGATGCGCTCGCCAGATCTTAACCCGACCGAACACATCTAGGATGTGATCGAACGTGGCGTCAGAGCTCATCGCCCCCTCCCCAGAATTCACGGGAATTAGATGACTTTTGTGTGCATATGTGGTGCCAACTCCCTGCAGCGACTTACCAACGCCTCATTGCTTCATTGCCAAGACAAGTTGCCACTGTTTTACGTGCAAAGGTCGACATAAGCTATTAGGTAGGTGGTCATAATATTCTGAATGATCAGTTTACAGACATCTACAAAGGATACACATGTACATAAAATCAACTATACAAGCCTAATGCAACTAAATCCCTATATTTGACATATTGACATTTCTTAAAACGTTGCCTGGTGTAAAAATGGGAAACACATATTTACATGAATAACTACATAAATAAACGAAAATTCATGTGAATACAATAACATAGATAGAGAATGGCGTGTTAGGAAGAACAGGAAATAAAAATGAAGCTATATAATGGAAGAAATATCCTGGCAGGATATAAGAAAATATTGAATTTTCTGTTTGGAAATAATTTATTATATTAGGTGGGAATATGTATAAAGATGGGCATTTGGGTAAGAGAAAGCCGGGAGTAGGTAGCATGGAGGAGGGTATTCATTTTAGTGCTATGGGAAGGGATGTGGAGTGTAGAAGAAGGAAACTAATCACTTTCTTTGCGTTTCATGAAGAACGCAACATCGATTTTTCGCCGGCCACCCCTGCTTCAGTTTAAATGACGTCTCACGTCAAAATGCTGACATGAATTTCTTCTCGGAAAAGAATATCGTATGGTGAACCATCTGGTGACGAGCAAAAGTAAAACATTTCATCAACAGAGCTGCAGTTCTGCTCCTTGGCTCAATTGCCTCCGGCTCAGAGGGCTCCGGAATCGATTTCCGGTCGGGTCTGGCATTTTAACCTTAAATTGCTAATTCCGTTGGCTTCATGTAAATGCAGATACCTGGGTGGGATCTTCATTCTTGACGGTAACAGAAAAGAAGCGCTGGGGAAAAGAATGAGAATCATCGAGAGGGCCTTTAAATTATGCCATGATATTCTTCGTTTATTCTGTGTACGACCTTCACTATTTTGCTGGCTGCTTCGTTGTCTTTTGTAAATCTCTGAACTCCTTGATTTTGTTGCCTTATGTCTTTTTCTTTCACTTCAATCTTGACCAATTCAAATTCACACTACAGAGCGAGTTGGTCGTGCAGTTAGGGGCGCACAGCTGTGAGCTTGCATCTGAGAGATAGTGGGTCCGAATCCCGCTGTCGGGAGCCCTGAAGATGGATTTCCGTGGTTTCCTTTTTTTCACACCAGGCAAATACTGGGGGTGTACATTAAATATGGCCACGACCGCTTCCTTCCCATTCCTAGCCCTTCCCTGTCCCATCGTCGCCATAAGACCTATCTGTGTCGGTGCGACGTAAAACAACTTGTAAAAAAATCTTACTTCCCCAAAAAATTTTGATTCTGTTTTCCGTTATCTGAGGAACTCATATATTCGTCTCTTCAGACGATTTCTGTACATTCTCATTAAGAGCCCATTCTATCTTCTAAAAACCAAACCAAACCTCATGGCACTATAGCCCTTGAAGGGCCTTGGCCTACCAAGCGGCCGCTGCTCATCCCGAAGACGAGGTGTCGTGTGGTCAGCACGACGAATCCTCTCGGCCGTTATACTTGGCTTTCTAGACCGGGGCCGCTATCTCACCACCAGATAGCTCCTCAATTCTAATCACGAAGGCTGAGTGGACCTCGAACCATCCCTCAGGTCCAGGTGAAAATCCCTCACCTGGCCGGGAATCGAACCCGGGGCCTCCGGGTAAGAGGCAGGCACGCTACCCCTACATCACGGATTCTATCTTCTGGTACAATAGTTTGTTAGAACTGAATCTTCTTCTTTCATCTTTTGTCACATAATTTTCTTGAGCAACCTTCTTTCTCTCCTTGTCCACCTTTCCCAATCATACCACATGTCATTACTGCATACAGGCATTCGGAATTTACTGCTGTGTCTACGTGTCTTAACTTAGACCAATAGGATAGCATCATCGTTTGTTGTAATAGATGTTCTTCGTCCATTGATAGGTTAATTCCACTTTTATCAGCTGCTCTTGAATTGCTTCTTTTCAGACCTTTACTGAAAATGAAAACCTACAACCTGTTTTCCAGTCATTGACCGGGTCAGGGATGGAATGAATGAAACATATATAGGCTGTTATTACAATGGGGTCCCCACTCCCAAGGTGATTTATTAATGATTGATAAATGCTATGAAATGATAATGGAGAGTGTTGCTGGAATGAAAGATGACAGGGAAAACCGGAGTACCCGGAGAAAAACCTGTCCCGCCTCCACTTTGTCCAGCACAAATCTCACATGGAGTGACCGGGATTTGAACCACGGAGGCTCCGCACAGACCTTTACTATTTCTTCCAAATACTTGGAGGTCCTTTTATTTTTATTCAGAAGGACACTGTTGAAAATATCGTTGCTGTTCGGGAAAAATATCATATCTCTCAATGTTCTTCCTATCCGTTATTTTTTTTAAGACTGGTCACGCCTCCCAGCCACATATGGATATTAAGTCCATCAGAACAATGTTCGTTGTGTTCATTTTCCTATGCTTACGATTAAAGGCATTGAACCTTACCGTACCGCACTCTAGGAATGTTTGCATGACTTACTTACACACTCCTACAGTATAATGTACTTATGGTTTATTTTCCTTTACACGTTGTTGTTGTTGTTGTTGTTGTTGTTGTTGTTGTTGTTGTTTGAGTCAATCAGTCCATAGACTTGTACTTATGGTTTATTTTCCTTTACACGTTGTTGTTGTTGTTGTTGTTGTTGTTTGAGTCAATCAGTCCATAGACTTGTTTAATGCAGCCCGCCATGCCACCCTGCCCTATGCTAATCTTTTCATTTCGACGTAAGTATTGCATCCTACATGTGCTCTAATCTGCTTGTCATATTCATACCTTAGTTTACCCCTACCGTTCTTACCGCCTGCACTTCCTTCAAAACCAACTGAACAAATCCTGGATGTCTTAAGATGTGTCCTATCATTCTATCTCTTATTCTCGCAAATTTAGCCAAATCGATCTCCTCTCACCAATTCGATTCAGTATCTCTTCATTCGTGATTCGATCTATCCATCTCACCTTCAGCATTCTTCTGTAACACCACATTTCCAAAGCTTCTATTCTTTTTCTTTATGAGCTAGTTATCGTCCATGTTTCACCTCCATACAATGCCACGCTCCAGATAAAAGTTTTCAGAAACATCTTTCTAATTCTATATCAATGTTTGAAGTTAGCAAATTTCTTTTCTTAAGAAAGCTCTTTCTTGCTTGTGCTAGTCTGCATTTTATGTCCTCCTTATTTCTGCCATCGTTAGTTATTTTACTACTCAACTTACAATATTCATCTACTTCCTTTAATACTTCATTTCCTAATCTAATATTTCCTGCATCACCTGCCTTCGTTCGACTGCACTCCATTACTTTTCTTTTGGACTTTTTTATTTTCATCTTTTACTCCTTACCCAAGACTTCGTCCATACCATTCAGCAGCTTCTCGAGATCTTCTGCAGTCTCAGATAAAATAAGAATATCATCGGCAAATCTCAAGGTCTTGATTTCCTCTCCTTGGATTGTGATTCCCTTTCCAAATACCTCTTTGATTTCATTTACTGACCTTTACACGTTAGCATAGGAAAATGAACACAACCAAAATTGTTCTGATGGACTGCATATCCATATGTGGCTGGGAGGCGTGACCGGCCTTAAGGAAAGTAATGGGTAAGAAGAACAATGTGAGATATGACCTTTTGCTCGAACAGCGACGATATAATGGCTGTTCGATATTAGAAACTATCGAAGTTCGCCAATTAAAATGTCATACATGATAGCACTTTGTGTGAACATTTGTAATGATCGTACGTATTCGTAGCACTTGATTTTAAGTAACTCCGCACATGTAGCCAGTTGAAGTTAACAAGAAAACTTCCTTTAATAACTCTTCCAATCTCAATTGAAAGTTGTAAAACAGTTTCAGATTCATTCAAATTATATATCTGAGTAACAAGTTCGCTACAAACTTCTCACCAAGGCGAGTGAGATTTGTATCTCGGTCATTGGGTAGGAAATGTAACTCGGAATAACTTCTACTTATTTATTTTGGTTTGTGTCTCAGGCCAGTGAGTAAGGACTAAGAAACGTAACAACTAACTCATTTCTATTTCTAGATCGACTGTTTCAGGTGTAACGATGGAAATTTGACAATGAATCATCGAATCTCAGACTCAGTTCACTCCCCAAACATCCTTTCACCTTCAAAGAACTGGAAAAATTCTTTCATTCCTTCTTATACGTGACAATTCTGCCGATTCTCACGACAAGGGTGTTGAGTTTGAGACTCGACTGAGGTTATACATAAATAATGTTACGTCATTTTTCATTGTTAGTTTATTAGAAATTGCATAAGAATTTCATTTCTTAGCAATTTTGTGGGTCTTACAGAGATATCATCCATGGTCTTGCATTTAATACTATTTGATAAAAGTGGTGTAGAAAAATGTTTACTCTTTTAATGATTATGCTCCTCTACAAATTTTAGACTCCCATCATGCTCGTCAAGAAACATGCCTACATTACTTGTTTGTTGAAGTCACGGTAAAAACCACGGGACCTCCATTCATAAGTTAAATTCGAACCACTTGGACGTGACTGTTCTTTTCAAACATACGATATGCGTTGACAGGGATTCGAACCGAGATTGGCCTGGTAAGAAGCCAGTAACTACGGAATTTGCATATCTCTTTGTGGAACTTTATCCGAATTAATATGTAACATTCTGACTTTCACTCCGTAGTAAACAGTAAATCAATTCCCTCCAAACAAGGTTGTTCACATATTGCAATTGCAGAAATAGGCAAACCGAACATTTGATCATTTGGATGCAAAAGAGGAAATTGCATGTTATATTCTTAAAAGGGAGAATTTTAAGTTACGAATTAATACGCGAGCTTCGTGGTCAGGTAGCCTGCCTCTTAATCGAAGGCCCCGGGTTCGCTTCCCTGTCAGGTCGGGGATTTATACCTGAACCTGAGTGCTGGTTCGAGATGCACTCAGCCTACGTTATTGCAATTGAGGAGTTATCTGACGGTGAGATAGCGGCTTCCGTCTAGAAAGCCAAGAATAACGGCCGAGAGGATTCGTCGGGCTGACCATACGGCACCTCATAATCTGCAGGCCTTCGGGCTGAGCAGCGGTCGCTAGGTAGGCCGTGGCCCTTAGGGGCTGTTGCGCCATTGGGTTTGATTTTGTTTTTTGGATGCTTTGGTCCGCCCTGTCAATATATTAGCAATTTTTAAATTTTGTACAATTATTTCACTCGTACATGTTTCGGGAGCCCCCACTCCCTTCATCGGGGATTTCTACCTCATAAAGCAAGATTCCCCATATGTTAACATCTAACATCATTCAACTATTACACAAATCATCGTCAATATATAACCTAATTTAACACATAGACACACAATAAATATTTCTTGGTAATGTTTGTTATGTAATAGAAAACTTTAAAACACTTATTTCAGTTGGTACAAAGTTAAGAACTTGATAATACTGTACATTGACAGGGCGGACCAAACCATCAGCCTGTATTCGGGAGACAGTAGGTTCGAACCCCACTGTTGGCAGTCCTGAAGATGGTTTTCCGTGGTTTCCCTTTTTCACATCAGGCAAATGCTGGGGCTGTACCTTAATTAAGACCACGGCCGCTTCCTTCCCACTCCAGCCCATTCCTGTCCCATCGTCGCCATAAGACCTATCTGTGTCAGAGCGACGTAAAGCAACTAGCAAAAAATAAACATCAGCCTAGTAGCCTATATTTATATTTAAATATCGGTTGCATGTTTCCCAGCACGGATACGTGATTGAATGGAGTGAGCTGAAGAGGATAATTTGCACTTAGGCTGTTTGTCGAAGGACGAATTCAAACACACGTGCAGGTTTGCTGGCGCGGTTTCTTTACTCAAATAGCCTCCGGTAGTGTCGCCTGGAAGAGGGAGGGAGTCGGGAACGGAGGGAGAGTGGGATGACAAGCAATGCGTGTGTGTGCGAGAGAGGAGTGGGTGGAGAGGCTCCGTACAGCGAACGGCTGAGACCCCTGGCGGGTTGAGCGCAGATATTTTGATAAATTGTACAACACAAAGTTATGCACATTAGTGTGTGGAGGGATGAATTCATTGTACTTTAGAGGGAGACAGGGAATATGTGAACACAACAAGAAGGGGCGTGGAACAAGCTCTCTAGTGGAACTGGAGTGGAGAGTAATAAAGGGGCATATGCACAACTTCACTGCTCTATGGATATATTCATTTATTTGCTCTCTCATTGATGACTGGTTTCCGTCACACTAGCGCTAGATCCATTACTGATAACCGGAAGATGTAATTCCTAGTCATTTGAACTTTCCTCGCCCACTTAAAAATAAATCGCTTCCTGACATATGCTCAGCATCTTCACAGGACCTGGCAGGTGACAAGGGCGAAGTTTCCGTGCTTAGCTTATGCCACATATTTGAGAGGATTTCACAAAGCATCCACGAGAAGATATTCTGGGGATTGTGTCCATTGGGTGCAAAACCCCACTCCTGAGATATTCACACCTGTTTGAAGGTTCTATTCATTTACTAAAGCTGAAATCTATGACTAATCAACATCATTCAGAATTAGAACTTCCTGTATACTTATAAAAATATGTATAATAATAATAATAATAATAATAATAATAATAATAATAATAATAATAATAATAATAATAATAATGCTCGGCTCCTTGGCTGAATGGTTAACGTTTAAGTCTTCGCTTCGGAGAGACATGAGTTCGATTCCTGGCCGGGTCGTAGATTTTGTTCGCATCTGATTAACTTCTCTGACTTGGGGACTGGGAGTTTGTGTTTGTCGTAACAGACTTTTCTTCTTAGACACACAACACATTACACTACCGACCACCATAGAAACAAGCAACACTGAACACATTCATCCTCCCAGAGTTGACGTCAGGAAGGGCATCCGGCTTTGAAACATGGCTATGTCCACATGTGTATAGTTCGCACCCACGACCCGGCCAGAATGTGCGAGAGGTATAATAATAATAATAATAATAATAATAATAATAATAATAATAATAATAATAATAATAATTCTAATACTTCTTCTAATACTTCTTCTAATACTTCTTCTGGATTTTGTCAATGTTCCCATTTTCCCCCAGAACGATGTTAAACAAGAGAAATAAAATAATAATAATAATAATAATAATAATAATAATAATAATAATAATAATAATAATAATAATAATAATAATAATAATGATCCAGGTGTTTTCCACTTACCTGGGAAATGTATTCATTATTACGTGTATTTTGGTTACGATTTGCAGTTTGATTGATTATAGCCTATATTATGAAATGAAATGGCGTAGCCTATGGCTTCTTTTAGTGCCGGGAGATCCAAGGACGGGTTCGCCTCGCCAGGTGAAGGTCTTTTGATTTGAGTCCCGTAGACGACCTGCGCGTCGTGATGAGGATGAGATGATGATGGAGACAATGCATACACCCAGCCCCCGTGCTAGGGAAATTAACCAATGATGGTTAAAATTCCCAACCCTACCAGGAATCGAACCCGGGACCCCTGTGGCCAAAGGCCATATGTTTATTAAGAAAAACACAAACACTCAGTCCCCCGAGCTATAGGAGTTAACCAGACCCGGTTACAATACCCTGCCCGACAGGAATCGGACCTGCGGGCTCTTTCAACCGAAAGTCACTATCCTGATCAATCTTCCAAGGAGCAAAGTAAATTAACCCAAACGAATGGGATTGATAAAGGAAAAGGGCGACCCGGAAAGGTATAACTAGCGAATGGGTCAGTAAGGAATAGGAGATCAAGTGAACGATATTTTGCAACAACTATAATTTTATGTTAAAGGGAAAACAATAATTGCTGTGATTACTTTCATTTATTACTTCTACCCAACATGAGCTTTTACAATGTTTTGAAATGGACCACTCACTCACTGAACGACTTACAGCTATACAATTTTTTTTCTTTTTTTGCTAGTTGCTTTACGTCGCACCGACACGGATAGGTCTTATGGCGACGATGGGACGGGAAAGGCCTAGGAGTGGGAAGGGAGCGGCCGTGGCCTTAATTAAGGTACAGCCCCAGCATTTGCCTGGTGTGAAAATGGGAAACCACGGAAAACCATTTTCAGGGCTGCCGACAGTGGGGTTCGAACCTACTGTCTCCCGAATACTGGATACTGGCCACACTTAAGCGCCTGCAGCTATCGAGCTCGGTAGCTATACAATTAGGAGGACAAGCCAATGAAGAAACACTTCTGTTGAACTTACTAGCAGAACATATCCGTCGTTCACGCGCCGATAGTTAACGATGACACTGATTTCTGTTTGGATACTTTGCATTTTTCGCACTCTCTGGTATCCACTCTGAATTAGCAGGTTGTACCAAGAAGCGGCCAAGTACCCAGCCGAACGGCGTTCGACCAGCGAGTGCTCTGGAAGGATTGCTTTTACGCAAAAATAAGACAAATTTCTACGTGAAAACACATATGACCTTTCTTGTATAAAAATGAATTTTATGTGCACACGCTGGGCTAGGACTAAATGTTTCCCATTATTTTCGTTAATAGCGGATAAAGCATGCGCTGATTCAGTAAATACGTAGGTACTGATGACCACCAATCTAACAATCGTCACCTTGGTGTCCTTCTATTTCTGATTCTCTTAGGTAATTTATCCTCCTCTATTCCCCTCACACGACCTCACCGCCAAAGCCGATTAATACGTACTTAGCTTTTATCTCCTCATTCCAAATACCCTCCTGAAATTCATCCCCCCTGTTTGTACCAGCAATCATTCCTGCTACTTTCATTTTGTTACTTCTAACAGTGTTCACTCCTGTACGGCAAAGTCGGTCAGAAAACAAACCGATGTAAAGATGTAAATCTGCACCGGTTTTATATAACGTTTTGTATAGCACTTTATATCGGCGTTGTTGTAAACCGCACAGGAACGAGCTTTGTATCGTTGTTTTCCAATATCCCTATTATATAAAGCCAAAAGGCTGACTCACTGACTGACTGACATTAATGTTTACCCACTTCCAGATGAGCTGGAAACTTGAAATTCGGCAGCCTGATAGTTATTAGACTGTAACCCAAGGATACATTCCAAAAAGGTTAAATGTTTCATTTTATCCCCGCCCCCTCCAAACAAAATGGCGGACTCGAATTTCGGGTCTGCTAGAAAATTGAAATTTTGGCAAAATTATAGCTGCTACCCAGTAACCGACGGAGAAATTATAAAAATGTTCCAATGTTTAACGTTTTACCCCCCCCCCCCCAAAAAATAATCGAAATATTGAGGCAATTTTCATGGCGCTGTAGACCTTCCTTTCGAGGTATTTTGTGCCTAACTGTAATGCCTATAAAAATGGATAGAACTTTTGTTCCCTGGAATAAAGAGATCTAAAACTTTGCTCCTATGACTTTTTGTCGTATTTCGACTCCTTCTACCTTAGATCGAACTTCATTTTCCGATTTTCGGTCAATTTTGTTTCTTTTCCATATATTATTCCACCGCTTGAAACACTTGTAAGAAGGATAGGATCATGAAATTCAGCAGGCCTATTGCCACGTCCATTGGTTATATGCAAACAGACTTTCATTATTCCTGCAACCATGTGCAGTAGCTATGGGAAAACGGAAGTGATATGTGGAAACACTTCTCAAATTTCAGCCTTATCTATTTTTCTAAAGCAATCTAAGGTGAAGCCGACGATGATACGACAAAATGTCAAAGAACCAAAATTACAGATCGTTTAGTGGTCGATACTGCTGTCAAGTTTCATGACTGTAGCTGTCTGATAAGTTGAAATCATTTCTCAAATTGTGAAAAACGTACGAAATTTGACCTAGATTTAAACATTTACCTCTATCTATGCAATAAGTAGCCACGATGCTAGAATATGTCTTAGGACCAAACATGTAGGCTACTAAAGGGTGCGTCTGATGCCGCAATCCGTTTGTCGATACGACTCACTGTTCCACCACAGTACATTTCCAAATGAAGGTCTGCACATACAAACTTGCACATCCTCAATGCTTATCTATACCTATATTATATAAAACCGTACGGCTAACTGACTGACATTAAAGACTGACCCCTTCCAGATGAGGTACAAAATTGAAATTTGTCAATGTGATAGCTATTAGACTGAAACCTATGGAAAAGTTTCAAAAGTTCAACTTTTTATTACTTTTACTCCCCTTCCCTTAAACTAAATGGTGGACGATATGTTGCAGTGCGCCAGAAAATTAAAATTTGGCACAGTTATAGCTCTTCACTTGTAACCAACGGCGAAATTCCAAAAAGTTAAAATGCTTAACTTTTTACCTCCAAAAATTATCTTAAAGTGGAAGCAATTTTCATGACGGTGCAGACTATCGTTTCGAGGGTTTTTGTGGCTAAACGGTAAGTCGTATCGGCAAATGAACAAGATATTCGCAACCCATAATGAAGAGATCTACGACTTCGGTCCCGTGACTTTTAGCCACATCTTGATCCCTTATGCCTTAGGCTTAGATAGAGCTGCATTTTCAGATTTTACGTCCATTTTGTATATTTTCCATAATTCATTTAGTGTTTTACACACTTAAAAGACCGATAGAATCATGATTCGGCAGGCTCATTTGAACGTCCGTGGGTTGTATGTGATGCAAACTGCATGATTCTACCACCCGATGCAGATACGACAAAGCATCAAAGAACGAAAATATAGAACGTTTCAACCATGATACACCTACCAAGTTTCAAGACTATAGTTGTCCATTAGGTTTGGTAAATAATTTCTCTTGTGAGAATCGTACGTAATTTACACCAGGTCGAAATGTTTACCTCTATATTTGCTATAATTCGTGAATATATTGCACGAGGAAATATTATAGGACCAAACATGCACGCGAATAAATGGACCATCTGGTGGCGCAATCCGTTTTTCGTGACAGTAATTTTCCAAATGACCACCTCTAATGTAGAGCAATTGGGGGTTTGGGGGCGGAGCCCCCAACGAGCGAAAGCGAGTCTCTATATATAAAAGGCTAACTACGATTGGCTGTAATCAACGCCCATCCAAAACTACGCGACAGAAAGGAATGAAATTCTGGGGTACATATATATTACAGTGTGGGTGCCCACTAAGGGAGGATTTTTTGATATTCTATCGCTAAGGGGGTGAAAAGGGGGGTGAACGTTTTAATTGAATACTCTATATCTCAAAAACGTAACAGTTTATAGACGTAAAAATTGGCTCCCTAGGGGTTAGGGTGAAAAATAGTGAAAATGGAGCTGAATACCTTTTATGAGGATACTTATATCTCAAAAACTGAAGATGTTACAAACATGAAAATTAGTATTTGGAATCTCCTTTAAAAATAAAGAACACGTATGTTTTTGTTTTCTGAAAATCCGCTTAAGGGGCTTGAAAAAAAGTGAAATTGAGGTTGAAGTATCTTTATTGTGATACTTATCAAATCGTAACGACCGTGTGCCTGTGCATTGACTATTTTGGCGAAATTGTCGTACACTTATCCGTTTCAGGTGTAATAATGACCATCTGCATATATTTTAGCTATCATTTCCTGAAAGTGCTCATTTATACCCCGCTCCCCAAAATCAAGATGGGGGCACAATCTGCCATACGAGGGAAGGACAGATAAAGGGTTTGAATACTTTTTATGTGGATACTTACATCTCAAAACTGAAGATATTACAGACGTGAAAATAGGTATTTTTGGATCTCTTTTAAAAATAAAGAGATATGTTTTTTGTTTGTCTTCGACCTGAGAGAAGACTTTCTCACATGTACAGTTCTATGTCGCATGGTCATCTTAGCCCCAAAAGGCAATACCACAAACATGGTTTACAAAGAGTTTCTGGGATAAATGAAACTCGATTTTTTCGGTGAGTTTTTATATATTTTTTCAGATTATGCCTTGGTACAGGACTGAGGAACGATTACTTTTAACAAATTTCGAAATCCACGTAGCGAAACCGCGGGTAACTGCTAGTCTCAATATATATCTAAATATCTAAACACATTACTTGGCAAACGCTGTAGTTAGAGAAATTTTCATTTTGGTATGTTCGCGAATTTATATTTACTATTGCAAAGTGCGTCAAGAGCGAGCACCACTGACATGGAAATATTGTTCAGTCATAATGAAATCGAGTTAACTGGCGATTGGGGTAGTGATTGTTCTTATCTTTTCTATACAAAAACCCCATGGCGCAACAGCTACAAAGGGCCATATCCCACCAAGCGACCGCTGCTCAGCCCGAACGCCAGCTGATTATGAGGTGTTGTGTGGTCAGCACGACGAATCTTCTTAGCCATTAATCTTGTCTTTCTATGTTTTCTATGTACAAAAACGGAATGGCATCTTTATGCCTACAGTATTTGCCTTCTGAAATGCCCCATATTGTACTATGGATCGAATTTCAATTTTCTATTACATTTTAAAATAATAAACTAAACATAACATGGAAGTAATACACTTTTATTTCATTTCCTCCAGAATTTTTATAAGTTTTGGGCTTTTGGTTTTCTTGAATATGTTGGGAAGTTCTTGATAAATGTAGTAACAACTAATATGTCGTACGGTAGAAAAGTACAAAACTAAATGAATAGGTATAATATTTTGCACAAGCCATGTAATGTACAGTTTTTCAATACAATTAATACCAGCGAAGATATTTGTTAATCCCTGTTTCGAGTTTTTCTCTCAATATTGCTACACCACTGTATACTAATAACCGAGAAAGTGGCTGTGCAGTTTGGGTAACGTAGCTATAAGCCTGCATTCGGGAGATAGTGGATTCGAACACGACTGTTGGCAGCTCTGAAGGTGGTTTTCCGTGGTGTCCCATTCCCACACCAGGAAAATGCCTGTACCTTAATTAAGGCCACGATCTCTTCCTCCTAATTCTTTCCTAACCCATCGTCGCCATGTCGATGCAACGTAAAACAAATTGTACAAATCTGATGTATACTAGTAAAATAACATGCAGCCTCGTGTATAACACGACTATCCCTCAACGTACACACTGAGTTTTTTTTTTTATAAATTAGGCCAAGTCGTTTTCTCATTTAGTTGACAAATAAAAGTACAAGTGGAAAGACAAAAATTGATGTGACCCTGTATAACTAATCCGATATGAAAACTAAATATGTAGCAAAAATTTTAAGTGAGCAGACAAAATTATGATTTTCTGTTATTAATACGTTTATTGCTTGTTGATCAATTGAAAAGCCCAAGTCATTACATTAACATGTTACGTTCTGTAGCGGAGAGCATATAAAGAAAATGAAGATAGCTTCTGTTAAATATAAATTACCTGAAGATGATTGACAAGGTCTTTAAATCCATCAGCTTACTGAGAAATTAACCTCCAGAACCATTTATCATGACGGTCACGTTTTAATAAAACTGATAAATTAACAGTTGTTGGCAAAGTTTTCGATTGATATAAAGTACAGCCAGTGCCGATTAATATTGTTCCACATCGGAATCAGTATACTTTGTTCCAACCAAGCAGCTAACTATGTTCTGTAATATGACCTGAAACATGTCTTACTTGCATACCGCGCTTTTGTTTGTTATGTCTTCAACCCGGAGGCTGTTTGAATCCTCAAATATAACCATGAAAATGTATACAGTCACATGGAAACAGAAAGAACCGATGGCTGCGCCAAAATGACGCCTACTAGGCATGGTGCGGAGTGACGCCGTTTGCCATTGCTTTCCTAACAAAGCCATAAAATTCTATTGCAGCATGACTGTCCCCATGTATAGCACCTTTCATATCATCCAGACGTATTAAGCGTCTCCGAATGTCATTACTCAGCACCACCCATACCGTAACGACTTCCACACTCTCACAGCCATAAATGACTCTGAGACATCGGTAAAAAGTAAACTCGTGTCCTCATCCCGAGGTGGTGCAGCTCTTTTCAGGCACACCCCCATTGGAGGTGAGCTGCACGTACCATTTCAACCACATACCAGCCCTCCTGCCATTCTTAAATTTCTGGCAGTACCGGGAATCGAACCCGGGCCCCCGAGGACGGCAGCTAATAACACTAACCGTTACGCTACGGAGGCGGACTGAGACATCGGTGGAAGCTACATTTTAGTCTGGCCTGCTTCAGGACAGCGGTGTAAAAGTACTGGATCTATTAAGAAAGAGCAACATGCATCACTTTTTCTAGCAAATAATAATAATAATAATAATAATAATAATAATAATAATAATAATAATAATAATAATAATAATAATAATAATAATAATTTTTTGTGAAGCTCCTTGGCTGAATGGTTAGAATAGTGGCTTTCATTTCATAGGGCCCTAGGTGGGAATTACGACCAGGCCGAGGACTCTATCATATTAAATACAGGGTGATCGGAAACAACATAAACCAGGTATATGAGCGTAAGAGGTTTGGTCCTGCTGATACATTATTTGAAAATAATAATTCGATATTTAGTGTCGATGTAATTGGATGAGGTGCTAAAATTAGCCAATGAGATCGCTTCGCGGGCGAAATCAAATGGGATTTGCGAGGTGGTGTTGTTGTTAAATCTGTACGTGGCTTACGACCGGTTTGAAAGGATCAATCGAAGAAAAAAATTCGCGGGTGGGATTTGAACACGGACTCCGAAATGACAGGATCGTCCCACAGCAAGAACACTACGGTGACACTGGCTGAAACACACGGTGTGTCTGTGTTTCATGCTGACTTCTAGGTATTATCTCAAACCGGTCTCAAGTCACGTGCAGACTTAGCAACACCGCCTCGCAAAGCCTATTTGAAGTCGCCCGCGAAGCGATCTGATTGGCTAAATTCGCTAACTGGACAACTGCGCGAGATATCGATTTTTTTTTTCCAAATTATTTATCAGTATGACCAACTCTCCAACACTCATATAACCGGTTCACGTTGTTTCCGACCACTCCGTATTCATTTCCACTAGCTCGGAGCCGGACGTTTGTGTTCCTCTTAATCAGTGATGAGAAAATTACGAGGAAAAAGTAACTGGAATGAATTACAGTTACCTGGAAATTATTTTATTCAATTACAATTACAAATTCTTCTCAACAGGTATTCAGTAAAATTAAAATATAGTTGCAGTTACTTCGCAGAACGACATTCTTAAGGAAATCACTGATACTTTTTACGCATGATACCAAAGACCGCGAAGACAAACATAGTATTTTTGTGTTTATGTTCACGTATAGAGTCAATAAGTGACTATCATCACTAAGTGAGACTAAAGGTGTTACCTCGGAAATTCCAAAATAATTATTTCATGTAATTTATTTTTTAGTTAGTGAGTTAATTATTTTAAGCAGTGTTCCATTTCTTTTACAGAGTAATAGGTTCGTAAAATTCTTACCGCTAAGCCTTGACCTCTTTGCATTTGCTGGAAAGATGCTCAATGGTGGCACTTGAAGTAATGCCTGTGTTTAGTTCATTTTAAGAACATTCTAGCAGGCAGTGAAGAATGTTGTACGAGGTACTGGGGGAGGTAAGAAAATACCTCAGACAGCACGTGTGAAGCTACTGGTTCTGATGAAGCAGGGTTGAAAATGTTATCTTCAACATCACGTATATTTTCCCTTTTCTGCTTCCATGCCATGCATATCGATGACTAGAATGTAACGATTACAGTTTTATTTCCTTTTTCTTAATCCGTTTACACTCCAGGATTGGTTTTTCCCTTGGGGTCAGCGAGGGATACAACCTCTACCACATCATGGGCAGTGTCCTGGACAGTGAGACTTTGGATCGGGGATACAACTGGACAGGAGAACCAGTACCTCTCCCAGGAGGCCTCACCTGCTATGCTGAACAGCGGCCTTGTACGGGGTTGGGAAGGGATAGACAAGGACGAGGAAAGGAAGCGGCTGTGGCCTTAAGTTAGGTACTATCCCGACATTTTCCTGGAGGAGAAGTGGGAAACTACGGAGAACCACTCCGAGAATGGCTGAGATGGGAATCGAATCCCTCAGTTGACCCCCGAGGCTGAGTAAAGCCCGTTCCAGCCCTCACACTACTTTTCAAATTTCGTGGCAGAGGCGGGAATCGGACCTGTGCCTCCGGGGGTGGCAGCTAATTACACTAACCACTACACTACAGAGGCGGAAGTTTTGTTTCTTATGAGTAAAATTGCATTTTGCAGAAAGTAAGGATTGCAAGTCAAAATTAAAAATAGTCGGTACATGTAATTCAATTACCATTACTCAGTTACTTTCCAACTCTAATCTTAATGTACATCTGCTACCATAGAAACACGCAATAGTGAATACATCCTTCCACAAGGAGAAGGCGTTACGAAGGGCATCCAGCCATAAACTGGGCCTAATCCACATCTAGCGCCGACTCGAAGTAATTGGGGAAAAGCCAGGGATTAAGGACATTGTTATATATTTTAAGAGATGTGTTCTTCAGAAATTCATTAACTTACCGGAAGCCACTTATTTCAGGGAGAATTTTGCCTTCTGTGAGCCATTTGTTCGACCACTCTCTGATGACATTAACATCAGTTAGTTATACTCTCAATACAATTGCTCTTCTGTCACGATGTGGTGCGAGGTTCTTCCAATGTCTCTCTTGCGAGATAAACTGAGATTCAGTGCTATGTAGTTATCACAAGTCGACCGTAACACTATATGCAGTTTTGAGGATTCACATTTCTTGATAAAGTGGTGCTGAAAACTTTCTACTTTCCTTGCCGAAAGCTGTGCGATGTCAAACAATCTCTTGTACTCCCAATATTCTGGTAACAAGCCTCTTCTCCAGTGCACCTATTGGGCGATGTACCTTCATCGTGTCATAGGGACAGGAATAAGTCATACTGAGCGAGTTCGCCGTGAGAGTAGGGGCGCGCAGCTGTGAGCTTGCATTCGTGAGACTGAGTTTGAGCACAACTGCCACACTGTCGGCGGCGCTGAAGATGGTTTCCTGTGACATCCCAGGCAAATGCTTGGGCTTTACCTTATTTAAGGGCACGGTCGCTTCCCTTCCCACTTCTAGTCCTTACCTGTCCCACCGTCGCCATAAGACCTATCTGTGTCGGTGCGACGTAAAGCGACTTGTAAAATAATAAAATAAAAAAAATAAGTCGTGCCTCAATGTTCGTGCTACGGAACACATGTATTGACAGACAGACTGAGGTTGCGTGAGTTGAGGGAAGCTATTTTTATTAACTGGAGTCTTCTCATTAATTCATCTTGTGACTTCGCCACAATGATTGCATATTCTACCAGTTGCCTAGTTGAATTCCGGGATAAGTACTAGTACTGTATGTCTCATCACGAGCGTCAGGAAATAGATTAGTTTGAAAGGGAGTATAAAGCAACCTCTTGCCCTCACGAAGAGTTTGCTGTGAAATTTGCATAGGTACTTTTGTTACGACCTGTTATAACTCCTGCGGTTTATGCAACTTACTCTACACAGCCGTGGAGCGATCAAAAGCGTACTGTTACTTGTGTTCTAATTGAATACTGCAGGAAATCCCTCACCCTACTCGACAAACTCGAGCGATAAAACCATTTCATTCGTGAAAGCTTCAAAACCAGGACCTGTGCCAGTTATCGCGTTTCACTGCAATGAATCCTGCACTTCTTCATACATATATATCTTGAAAATAGCTGGGTAAACCTCAAAAGCTTCTTCAGTCCGGTTGGGAGTTCATTCTTCTTCTTCTTCTTCTTCTTATTATTATTATTATTATTATTATTATTATTATTATTATTGTACCGGTTTGTACACCTATACGCCGCACATTTGAATTTTCCGCCTTAAATTACTCCTCTACAGCTGAAACTCTGAACTTTAAAACTGAATTAATTCAACCGTTTATCTGAAGATGTCACTGTGTTAATTTCGAATTATTTTTGTTTACTAATTATCAAGATGTGTGGACGTTCTCTCACAGATGTCTCTACCAAAAACTAAGATCATGCACCCTGGTGCGAAGTGAAGGAACTTTTGTTGAAAAATTTTGTATTTATAAGTTTTGGTCTTTACTAAATTTTGTTCTTTCATTTGTGGGTTGGCAATATTAAGCTTTCTTTCCGCCTGTTTTGAACTTAGCCAATCAGTAATTTCTGTAATTAATTTTCCACCTATCAGAGGTTTATTCTTCGAATTTCCATGTGCAACTCTTAGCTACCCAATAAATTTGAGTGGGTGTGTCTTTATTATTCAAGAAAAGTCTCGAATCTTCCACGACGGTTTAAAAACTGCTGATTTTATCGGCTCTTCGCCACTTCAACAACATCTAGCTTAGTGTATGGAAGTATAGCAGGGGGCGGGTTGCGCCTCTTCTTTCGAGCAGCAGCTCTTCAGCAAAGGTAATGGCCTCTTAACATCCTTATTTCTTTCTTGGTCAGCAGTTTAACCCCCGGTGAAGGTTCGAAACCTTTTCAAAGTATCCTACCTGTTTAAAAATGTAACTTAGTGCCGGCTTATGTAAACATTTTCTTATTACTTTAAATGTAAATCGGGGATAGAGAGTGCTTTACCCTCTCGAGCTCCCCTTCATTTCGACTTGAGGTGACTATGTTTTCGTAACTGATTTTATAATCTTTCCTAATGTGTTAAATTTTTCTTATACTAGTCACCTATATAGCGTGGGAATAGCCCCTGTGTATCGGCTTAGCGCCACTTAGGTTTTTAACAAGCTTTCATGTTGGAGTGCAAGTACTCGCCTCCATTCAATCTTGTATTTTGGGCCATTAATTTAACCCGTTTTTGTTTTCCTTCCTGAGAAAGCCCAGTAGATTGGGTACGAGGTACCCCTGTTCCATTATAAGTTGTGCCTTGATGGCAGTTAAGTGTAATAAGCTTATATTGCCTTTAATAGGCTTGGACGATTGAGAGCGGGTCAGCTTTTTTGGTATTTTGAAAGGTGCCTCTAGGAGGCTTGACATGACGTGGTGGGAGCAAATGCTCCATGTAATTAGGGGTTTTCTGCCCTTTGGTAATTTGTGGTTGTGATCTGAGAGCTCAGAAATTGTTAAACTTTGGGGCTCGTAGCCCGGAATTGTAAAAACCCCTTAACTTGTGCTTTCATTTGTAAAGTTGCATTGTACCTGATTTTTCTTTGTTATTTCACCTAGTGGAAATTGTTAAATCTTGTTATTAGTTGAAAATATAGGCCTAACCTTTATTTAAATTTTAAATTCATCTTTCGGACTTGTAGTAAGACCCATTCCAGCCCGCACCTTCTTTCACCTCTGCTGATCCACCAAAACACGGTAACAATTATTATTATTATTATTATTATTATTATTATTATTATTATTATTATTATTATTATTATTATTATTCAACTGCTTTTCCCCTACCCTGAAAAGGGGATTGCCGGATTGCCTTCCTGACGCCAACCCATTGTAGAGGGATTTATGCTCTATGTGACTTAAATCCTCGACCAAGCTGGACGTGACTCTCTGAACCGAAGGTTTTGACGCTGACTATACAGCTAATGACTCAGCTTGTTTATGTGTAGCCGTATATTGTTATTATTATTATTATTATTATTATTATTATTATTATTATTATTATTATTATTATTATTATTATTTCATAAGTCATTTTGAAAGATACAATTCATATGCATTGGACCAGGTGTCTACATGAAGAATAGTTTAATACTTAATCCATTTAATCCTAGGTAATCAGGCTGTTTCCTGCTAAAAGGGAGAAGCACGGATATCATTTATTCAATGCAGTTGCTTTTCAGTTTCCTAACTTGTTATTAAATTGTAATTACTGCTGAGAAACAATTCCTGTTGAGGATATGACGAGAGGGATGAATTCACAGTAACCTTCATGATCTTCCATATTCCTTTGATATTTCCAGTCAAAGTGGCGAATTTTCGTCTTTTCTGATTATTAGTTTTCTCTTGTGACTTAACGTCGCCCTAACACAACCCAGTACTTTTATGTTTTCGGTGATGATGAGGCAGAAAAGGACTAGGACTTTGAAGGTGGTCTTAATTAAGTTCGGCCAAACAGCTCCAGCATTATTCTGGTCTGAAAATAGGAAATGTACAGAAAACCATAATCAAAGATGCCCATGGTGGAGTTCGAACCAACCAGCTCCGTAATACAATCTTGCAACTCCGATTATTATTATTTAGCGCAGATCACTTCTACTGCCGAGTCTTACGCCGTAAAGAGTGATATAAATTTACCTGTAATTTTACTGATTTGGGACTTCCGTAAGACGGCCCCGCGGTTTAGGGGTAGAGTGAAGTGAACAAATTTATTGAACAAAACAGGCTTTCACCCAGTTACATGTTCCAATATGCCAAATTCAAGAATGACTACTGAAGTGAACACTAAAGAATACAAAAAAATAAAAACATACTTAATCTACTATGTGGCCCCTCACACATGGGTGGATAGCCAGTTCAATACTTAAAACGTCACCTCTACATCTGTGCCGAATACAAACGAATACAACCTAATAAATCTACGGTGTGGCCTCTTAAATGGGCACAGTCCACATGCAAGACACCACCCGGTAAGGGTAGAGTGCCTTCCCCTTACCCGGAGACCCTAAGTTCGATTCCCAGCCAGGTCAGAGGTTTTTACCTGGATCTGAGGGTTGGTGCGAGGTCCACTCAGCGTACGTGATTACAATAATTGAGGAGCTATCTGACGGTGAGATAGCGGCTCCGGTGTAAAAAGCCAAGAATAACGGCCGAGAGAATCCGTCGTGCAGATCACACGACACCTCGTAATCCTCAGGCCTTCCGGCTGAGCATCGGTCGCTTGGCAGGCCATGGAGTTTGATTTGTTTTGTTAGGGACTTCCGTAATTTTGGAAATGCTACTTGACGGTACGAGGATTCAATTCCATTACCTTAAATAGCTGAATCTAGCATCTAACCAACGACACTACTCTCTGGTAATAATAATAATAATAATAATAATAATAATAATAATAATAATAATAATACCCGTGTGGGGATTTACCGGTTACCTCCATCGGGCGCGTCCCATTGGAATTGGGGAAGCTCGCAGGCTCTGCCGCCAGCAGAGTCAGAGGGTAGTAGGGAAATAAAATACCACCGTGAAAAAAAAACTGGTCCCTTGCCAGGGTTACGGTGTAGACTGGTAAATGACTAGAAGCCAGAAAACATATTGAGGCAACCTCTAGGGCTAACAACCCTAGTTGTAAAAGGATGGGTACCCGTCCAAAGCAAAGTCAAGTCAAAAAGCATGATGGCACAACATTTCAAGAAACATATCCCAGGGGGTAAATCTTCGGATAAATCCCTCGTCGTGAATGCCACGGCGCACGAGTCTCGTTCGGATTCTGGGGGAGACTCGACATCATGCAAGAGACGAGTCGGAGCGTCTCGGTGTACCCCGAAGAGTCAAAAACTCAGGCCAAAATCTAAAACCTTTCTAGCAACTTTCAACATAAATTCACTTACAAAAACTGGCAAGCTGAAAACCCTCACCAAAGCTCTTCACGAAAATCAGATATCCATAATGGCCCTACAGGAAACAAGGTACCCAGATGAAGAGATTTTTGAATCCGAAGGCTACCGATTTTTCAAGAGCAAAGCGCAAAGAGAAATCCTCAATGGAGCTGTGATGATTGGAACCGCGTTTGCTGTTAGAACCAAGATCCTTAAATCGGTTGCAAATTTCGAACCTGTGAATGACAGATTGTCTATACTCACAATTAAATGCGCGAACAAAACCTACGCCCTAGTTAACACACATGCTCCTACAAACGATAAGAACAAGTCTGATCCAGACGAAGTTGATAATTTCTGGGACCTACTGGATGAAAAATTAAACAAAATTCCCAAACACCAGGTCAAGCTTCTTTTGGGTGACTTCAATGCCCAACTAGGTCGTGAACAGAAGTACAAGAGAGATTATAGGAAATTATCCTGCTCACAAAAGAACCAATCCCAACGGCAAAAGACTGGTGTCCATTTGCGAAAATCACAACCTGCAGGTCATGTCGACCCACTTTCGCCATCTATCCAGAAAGCAAATGACTTGGCGTTCTCCCGTCCAAGCTCTCGGAGAGTTCCAAATTGATCATGTTGCAATCTCCAGGAGAAACAACCCTGAGATTATGAATGTCAAGGTAAAGAAAGGCATCAATGGGGCCTCAGATCATTATATCTCTCTTATCAAATTCAAACCAGTTCCCGCAAACACAAGGAAGACAACTTAACAGATCACAGGCTTCGACAATGATAAACTTCGGCAAAGGGTCGAGGAGTTCCAGGAGAAGGCTAGACCAAATGACTGTGACTTTAACAACGCCAAAAGTCTCCTTGTTGAGGCCGCCAAAGACGTTGCAGAAATCAAGAGAAGCAAAAAGCATGCCTGGTGGAATAATACCTGCGAATCAGTCCTCCAAGAAAGACTCAATGCGTGGAAACAGTACTGCTCTACGAAATCAGAAAATGATTGGGAAACCTACAAAATTCAACGTGCCCAAGCAGCTAGGGTGTTCAGAACTGAGAAACGGAAATACGAAAAATCTCTCATTGAAAAGATAGAACAAAACTTTAGAAAGAATGAAAGCAGAGAGTACTACAGAGCCTTCAAACGCAAACTCACTGGCTGTAAACCAGCATCTCTATGCTTTGGCACACTGGCGACGTCAAATGAAGAAAATTGCAGCATTCTGGCAGATTACTTCAAGAATTTACTTAATTGCTCTAAACCGCAAAGCGCCATTGAGACCAAGGAACCCTTACTCAGGTACCCAGATTCCAGACCACCCGACAGAGATGAAATCAAGCGCCACATTGCCCATCTCAAAAATAACAAAGCGCCGGGGGAAGACTCAGTAGTAGCGGAACTATGGAAATATGCCCCAGAGGAATCACTTGATATCTTGCAAAAGCAAATAGAAGAAATTTGGAACAAGGAGACCCTACCCGAAGATTGGAAAATAGCTTTGATCCATCCATTACACTAAAAAGGCAGCATGAAGAACATCAACAACTACAGAGGAATATCTTTGCTACCCGTGACTTACAAAATTTTATCACTTGCCATCCTGGAGCGTTTGGAAGTACAAGTCGAACATCAAATAGGTGAATACCAAGGAGGGTTCAGAAAAGGTCGTTCAACAGCTGAACAGATTCAAAATCTCAAAACGATCATCAGATATTGTACACTAAGATCCAAGCTGTATGTGTCTGTCTTTGTGGACTTTAAGAAAGCGTACGATTCCATTGACCGGGAAGTCCTGCTAAATATCTTAAATGAATTTGGAGTTGATTTGAAACTGCTGGCGTGAATTAGAGCCACCCTGACCGATACAAAATCCAAGGTGAAGTTCCACGGATGTCTCTCGCATTCCTTTGACATCAAAACAGGAGTCCGACAAGGTGATGGGCTATCCCCGATACTCTTCAACTGTGTTCTTGAAAATATCATCAGAACCTGGCGGGTGAGATTACAGGAAACCAACTACAGTCCATTGAGAATAGGAACCAAATCCAAGGGGATCGCAACAGACTGCTTAGCATTTGCCGATGATATTGCTGTTCTCTCAAACGACATAGAAACCATTAGAGCTCAAGTTGAAATTTTAAAGGAAATTGCCGAACAAACTGGTTTGCAGATATCGTTTGAGAAAACAGAAGTAATGACTAACATCAAAGAGGCTCCACTAAAACTCCATACAAAATACGGGGACATCACCCGAGTAGACAAATTCAAATACCTGGGTGAGATCATCATGAAAAATGGACTGGACAAAGAAGCACTTCAGGAGCGAGTACGCAAACTGGAAATAGCCTACCAAACATCCCGCACTATCTACAACAAAAAATGCCTTTCCCAAAACACCAAGATACGTCACTATGAAACAGTTCTGAAGCCAGTAGTTCTATATGCAGCCAAAACCCTGTCTCTGAATGCCAACAAAGGACTCCTTGAAGAACTGGAGAAAAGAGAACGCAAAATTGTGAGAGGAATCTTGGGATCAAACTACAGAAATGGGATCCATCAAAAGAGATCCAACAAGGAAGTCTACAGCAAAATAGAGAAAATTACCGACACAATCAGAAAAAGACGGGCACGATTTTATGGTCATCTGAAAAGAATGGACGGAAGAAAGTTAACTAAAGAAATCTTTCACTTTTTTGATTCAAACCCCAAAACCACAATTCCCTGGTTTAGAAATACCAAAGAAGACCTGCAAATGCTGCATATCTCAGCTGAAGACGCCCTCAATAGAGATCTCTTCCGCAAGAAAATATTGACGAACGGGCTAAACCGAGACGAGCAACCGAAGAGAAGACACGGTGCCCCTTGGACAGAGGAGCGTAAGGAGGCCCACTCACAAAGAATGAGGGAAATTTGGGCTCTAAAGAAGGCCAAGTTCAGTGTCAAATGCAACAAGACTTAACGTGGTTCTTGATGGCCCCAGCGAATTATATATAATAATAATAATAATAATAATAATAATAATAATAATAATAATAATAATAATAATAATAATACAACCTAAGCTACCGTATGCAGACATTTTAAGTTGATGCCGTGTAGACTGCCTCCGTGTCAATTTCGACATTCTGTTTTACTCAACAACATTGCAGAGAAACAGGACCTCTTAAGGGCGATCTGTGGCTGAGGTTGTATTAATTTTGTTGGGTAAAGACCGAATGAGACTCGAGAGATCTCCTGCATGTCAACGCCGTAGGACATGAAATGTTTAATAGACTTGTTTTCAGCTCTCGGAAATCTGGCTACTTCTGTCGGGTTTGAATCCGCGATCATGGGATCCGAAGACTGACACACTACTACTCTATACTCTGTGAGCTATGTACAATAACTGCCTACGAACTGCGTGGTATCGGAGTACAGTATTTCTGAAATACTAAAATCGGATTAAGTAGGGATAACTTCGTTTATAATTTGGTCTACACGAAAAGGTACAGCTGGAATTTTGTATGAACCAAATATCCTACGAATCAATCTAAATGTGACAGAGCGAAACAACAGTCCCAATATTTGCTCTCAGAAACGAAGGAATCGTAACTAGAAACGTCAGTCAGAATAACAAATAGCTGCGTAAGAGCGAGAGAGTGTACCACGGCACATTAGCTTCCACGTACCACCAGTATGAAGAGTGGTTTATTATTAAAATGATCATATTTTACCCTCCAGGCCAGTCTATCCGGACACCCTTATACGTGTCTAAATATTTCACGAGTATCAGAGATGCCAACAACGACTTGTTTCAGAAATTATTCATTTTCACGTTATACAACATTAGCTGTTGTCTTGTACCACGAATGTAACAAAGCACCATCTCTTTTAGTAACAACTTTCTGTTATTAAGTTGGCATGTATAGATACAAGATGGATAAGGCAGATAAAGCAGTGATATTACAACATCAGAATTGTAAGGGTTTTTTTTTTCAATTAAGTAACCTCGTACACGTTCAAGTATGTACTCTCCGTGAAGCGAATGAATTATAGAGAAGAAATGACAGCCTCAGTAGTCCGACTCATTGGCTGAATGGTCAGCGTTGAGGCCTTCGGTTCATAGGGTCCCGGGTTCGATTCCCGTCTGGGTCGGGGATTTTAATCGCCTCTGATTAATTCTTCTAGCCCAGGGACTGGGTGTTTGTGTTTGTCCCAACACTTTTCTGTTCATATTCAGACAACACACTACACTACCAACCACCACAGAAACACGCAATATTGATTATATCCCTTTGTATAGAGTTGGTGGGAGGAACGGCATCCGGCCGTAAAACAGGGCAAAATCCACACGTACGACACAGTTCGCACCCGCGAAACCACATATGTGGTTGAAGAAATGGAAATGTGTGTGCCTAATGTAAAAATATGGAAAACATATTGCATGGGAGACAACGTGTAATGGTTTGGAACGGGCAAGTTTGTCCCGCGATTTGCGTCACGTAGCTGTGAGCATGCATTCGGGAGAAGGTGGGTTCGAACCCCACAGTCGTCAGCTGTCAAGATGGCTTTTCATGGTTTCCCATTTTCACGCCAGCAAATTCTTGGTGCTGTACCTTAATTAAGGCCACGGCCGCTTCCTTCCCACTCCTAGCAACCGTTGTACATGGTACGATCGACCTGGGCTCAGAGAGAGTTTTCTATCAGTAATATTTAGACGATCAAATTGTCGATTCCTTGGACCGTTTTGTTATGCGAATGTAAGGTGTGAAATGCTCACTTGTAGTCATCTAACAGCGTCAATGTGGCACATGGTTTCGGAGTTATTAGTAGTAAACCCGATCATATTCCTGATAACCGTCCTTTCTTCTTTAAACTCTCCGCCCCACGTATTGAACTGAGACTCACCGAGTATTATATTTCTTTTTATGTTGTACATTTTAGTTCAGATAGTACTTCAACCGTTCGGATCGGATGTTTACTTCCGGAACTATTAACTATTAACTGGATATTTACGATATGTTTCTAAACATGAGGGAAATGATTTGAGTGAATGTGAATTTTACGTACACTCCAAAATATTACAAAATGTACCTATAAACATATGCCCTGCTTCTGATAGTTTACTTAACATGCCTGTTTTATTTCTTAGCTAGAGTGGGGGGAAAGTCCGTATTTACGATTAACCCACAATGCCGACATGGCGTAAGAATGAGGTGTAAGTGCCCTAAGAAGATAACTGCTGTTAACGCAAGGAGGTGAAGACGGATCCTTCCTACCGTGTATGTGTCACCATCGTAGGCCAGGTCAACACTTGCGTGATTTCACGCCGCGTTACAGCGTGGAATATCGTGTCAAAAACGTTACTGCGTGAAGTCTTGTGTCAAAAATGCTCAACATTAATTTGGCTGTCCGGCTTTTGGTCACAGGGGTTCGATTCCAGGCAGGGTCGGGAGTTTTAACCATCATTGGTTAATTTTGCTGGCACGGGAGCTGGGTGAATGGGTCGTCTTTAATCATCATTTCATCTTCATCACGACGCGCAGGTTACCTCACGGGTGTCGGATAAAAAGACCTTCACCTGGCGAGCCGACCATGTCTGCGGACACTCTCGGCACTGAAAGCCATACTCCATTTAATTTTTCACTAATTTGAATGGGAGCGGCCTCACACAGCGTGATTTCTCGCCGCGGGACACGAGATAAGGCGCGTCACAAGGTCGCCCGCTCGAAAAAGGACGGAGCCCATTTTGTATGCGTGCTTTCCCGTTCAGTGTCTGGCTACACTTGTGGAATGAAGACGCTGAGGTATTGTGTGAATATTATGTGTGGTCCATCTGCGTTCATTCTGTACTTTCACTTTGATAAATAAAATAAGACCGTGAATTTGTAATTTTTGAGGTGAGATAAATAAATACCTGTTCCTTTATGATACAAAGGACCAAGAATTCAAAAACAGAGACATGAAGAGAGATGCGCGGTTATCAGTAACGGGCGCTATGTTGGGGAAGACGTGTTTCTTTTCCTGATAGCATTTTTCAACAAACAGGAAAGCATTTCAAATGAGTTTTACGGAAATTCTATAAAACTGAAAAACTCTTTTAGTTGATTGTGTAGGAGCACAAATTGTCCACTCTATGACCTGTTACTTATTATAAGATGGATCCAATATTTTCTTTGACGACGATGACGAAGAACCAACGCAGCACATTACGCAGCAACGGTGTTGTTTTTTAATGGAATTCTTTCCATATGCAGAGCAATGTTGATGCTTTGCTACTTTACAATATAAACACACTAATAAAATCACGCCGTGCAAAAACGCAAGTGTGACCACCCACTTACCAGGTCGTCCAGCTGCGTGAGAAACACGCAGTAACGCAGCTTGAAACCACGCATATGTATCCCTAGCTTAAGTAGCGAATTTGGCTGCCTGCATGGAAGTTCTCCAGTACTATTCTTCATGCTAAAGAAATCTTCGAAAGTTAAGCTGCTACGTAAATTTGACATGTTGCTGGCATTTGTAGAAAACGTAGAGAACTTTGTGTTGGCCTCCTTCGGCTAATTTCTTGCTGCCAAAATACTTCAAGTGATAACAAAATTGTTTAAGCTGAAGGTAACGCCCGTTATAGAATACGTCCTGGAGATCGTCTGGCCATATCTATAGAAGAAACACTGAGAGCTATTAGAACAATTTTAAGCGGCTTTCTTGAAGAAGGTTTTGTGTGTTTCAAAGCGCACTCTTTCACGATTGATTTGCGAGTTTACAAGGACGCAATTCTACGTAGAGGAATTTCATTTCCACTCGAGGATACGAACAACTACTGTAAGAAGTACAATTGAGAAGGAAAAACATACGGAGTGACTTTTATGCTACTAATGCAATGGTTTTTCAAGATTGGATGCGCAAAGGGTACGACTTAAAACATATAGTTATTAGGTTAACCATCCATTGTTTTCATCGTTATAAACTCTGTGAAACAAAACGGTTCCATGAGCCAGGTCCGGAATGTGTAAGCTATGTGATCGTTGTGGAAATATTTGTGAACAATACCACTCAATGTACTGAAAACTCCGGTGTGAATCCTGGAAGAAATTCTCTTCTGACGAGTTTTAGATAGTATAATTTAATATTGTATTATGTCCGGCCCCGCGGTGTAGGGGACAACGCCCCGGGTTCCACTCCCGGCCGGGTCAGGGTTTTTTAATTGTAATGATTAATAACCCTGGTCTGGGGACTGGGTGTTTGTGACGTCCTTAATCTTCCTTTCCTCACACACAACTTTCCACAATACCGATTCAAATTAACGCAGGTTCATACATTATGGTGCCAGCAGGGTCAAAAGATCCACATGGGTCGACGCCCCGAAACAATAGCATTTAAAAATAAAATAACATATATTGTATTATTCTACGTTACATTGAAATTGTAGTATTGTGTGTAATTCTTTATTCATAATGGCCATTAGCAGCAATAAACATTTCATTGGAAATAGGTATAAGTTATCCCGTTTTGCCTACTATTATTTTATACAGCAAGTTTTTTTTTTGCTTTTCTTTTACGTCGCACCGACACAGATATGTCTTATGGCGACCATGGGACAGGAAAGGTCTAGGAAGTAGAAGGAAGCAGCCATGGCCTTAATTAAGGTACAGCCCCGGCATTTGCCTGGTGTGAAAATGGGGAACCACGGAAAACCATATTCAGGGCTGCCGACAGTGGGGCTCGAACCCACTACCTCCCGATTACTGGATACTGGCCGCACTTATACAGATAATTAAGCAATAACTTAATTTTCCTAAAAGTATACACGTTTGAGCAGAACTGATAGAATACCTTCCTAAAAATTGATGTAAACGTACTCTTTCCTATTATGCTAATTTCAGATACGCAGACAAATGTATAAATTAACAACAGAAGCTGATACAAGTATTAGATGAAATGAAAGACTTTTCCTTTACTTCTTCGCAAACAGTTCGATTGGGCGTAACATTTACCTGTTGTTGGCAACAAGCAACTACTCGGTTATGATGGAGATCTAGTGTTAAGTTAGGTCTGAGACGTACCATTACGGGCACTGCAGTACACCACCAGCGTGTGGAACAAGGCTGCCATCGAACACATGCAATGTCTGGAATATTCAGAAGTGACCCACAATCATTGAGGTGACGTTTTCAGGGGTGCATTTAAGCGCATGGTGGGCATTTTGAGTAATTCTTTTATTAGAATGGTACCTCAACATGCCGAAAGCTACTCGATATGGAATGTGTCGGGTAAGACCAGTACTTTCCGTACGATATTGGAAAGTTTGTAACTTGTAAACTATCCACTGTAGGACATACTGTATTATGTACATAGGAACTTCTTGTGTTGTTTTGCTACCAGTCAGTTCCTTGTTAATACTGATAGTTTATTTATGAATTTATATACCTGTAGATGAAGCAAAAGAGAAAAAAAAAACACAAAACCACAAAGACAAAATTATACTACAATCTATGTATAAAAAGAAATCATGACCAAACAATCATCATTGTACATAAGGAAGTAAATAAAACATACAATTCTTAACCAAGAGGCTAGAAATCCCCTCCCATCTCCTCCATATCCTTTTACCCACCTCACTCTTCCCTCACATCTCCCTAACCCGCCCACATCACTTCGCCAGAGAGAGGGTGTAACCCTATAGGTGGGTGGGGAATGAATATTTTTGTGGTGTGTTGTGGTGTACAGACGTGGCCAAATGATTAGAAGAAAAATGTATTTTCGTTATTAATTAGCATAATTTTTTGTTACATTAACAATTGTGTTTCAATACTTTGGATGCCACACTTTAGACTGAATAAGGGACTTGCTTCGCCTTGGCATCCCGTTAATTAGTATTTGACACGCATTTTTGATATCATCGTACTCAAACCAGATTTGTTGATTTGTTGGACCCGTGTTGTTAATTTGGTCTTTCTCAATTTTTTTGACAGTACCCATAGATTTTCAATTGGGTTAATATGTGGGCAATTTTCCGGCCACCAGGCGAGTTGGCCTTGCGGTTAGGGGCGCGCGGCTGTGAGCTTGCATCCGGGAGATAGTGGGTTCGAATCCCACTGTCGGCAGCCCTGAAGATGGTTTCCCGTGGTTTCCCATTTTTACACCAGGCAAATGCTGGGGCTGTACCTTAATTAAGGGCATGGCCGCTTCCTTCCAACACCTAGGCCTTTCCTATCCCATCGTCGCCTTAAGACCTATCTGTGTCGGTGCGACGTAAAGCCACTAAAAAAAAAAAATCTGGTCAAAACCTTCTGGTCAAAAATATCAAACATTTCTTGCTCTAAGGCCAGAGGCACAAACCTGCATAAAAATGCAGTCCACCTTCCATACCATCCATCACCCAATTACTGTACTTCTCACATGTTCGGAAACACACTATTTATAGGTCTAAGGATATCTACTTGATTGGAGGAAGCATGCCGTTCTCCTTTAAGAACTTATAGTCGAACAGGTTAGCTCAGTGTGATGCGGCACGGACTTCTAAGGGCTGTTAGCTCTACACCTGGGAGACAGGTGGGCTCGAATCCCCCGTCGAAACAGTTTTCCGTGGTTTCCCATTTAAACTACAGAGCGGTACATGTAGCTTACCCCGTGGGTTGTACCGGGACACTCCATACATTAAAAACCACACGCTAACACAAAACTTTATTTCACTTTTTTAATTAATGTAATATACATTGTGTTCCAGCGATTTGCAGTTTCTCACGCTCTCGTTCCTAACAAGTTGACACTGAAATATATACTTATAACCAATCAGGAAATTGATTCTGGATGAAAGGTGGTTGCAAGGAGGTAATGTTAGGCTAGCCTGTTTCAATAAAATTAGAAACTCAGTAGTAATATAGGAACTTGGTTGAAATACATAAAACGTCCCTGGTGCACATCTAGGAGAAGAAAGAAGAGATAAAGAAAGGGAGAACGATAATTAAATGGGCATAAAATACCGAGAATCGGACAGGATTAAGACAAAGATTGATGTACAATGGGTGAAAGTTGAGGTGTAGTGGAATGTGGGGAAGGATGTGGAAGGAAAACAGAAGGAAAAGGAAGGTAGAAATATAAATAACAGAAGAGAAGCACATACATGTGTGTGTTAGCTTGTTAGCCCAACCAAGCCGACTGGTTTCTGCAACTTTTGCAAAAGCATAGGGAGCTTTCTAAGTGCATGTGTGTGTGTGTTTCATTTAACATGCGCGCACACAGCTACAGAGGTATTTCTCGTGAGTACAGAACAAATCTGCTGCCAAGGTTCACACGGCTAAGAAAAATGGCCAGTTGGCTGCATTGGCCTTTGCAGGACCTCCACCCTCTCTTCCATGTGTGGCAGTTCAACGCGACTGAAACTTTTTGATACGGGACTCTTTATCTGAATATAATCAACACAGCGCACACAGACCGAGTGAATTGAACGTGCGGTTAGGGGCGCGCAGCTGTGAGCTTGCATTCGGGAGATAGTGGGTTTGAAATCCACTGCCGTTAGGCCTGAAAACGGTTTTCCGTGATTTCCCATTTTCTTACCAGGAAACTGCTGGGGCTGTACCTCAATTACGGCCACGGCTGCTTCCCTTCTGTCCCATAATCGCCATAAGACCTAACTGTGTCGGTGCGAAGTAAACCTAATTGTAAACACCGCCCCTCCCCCCCCCCCCCCCAGGTGATCTGTTCGTTTTCATATTTCTGTTTGTAAGTTAGTGGATTGGATCCCGCCTGAGATTGGTAGCATTTGCATGACTTTAAAAGCAATAACTCAGTATTCGATAGGGTCTATGGTAAAGAACTGTTGTGAGAGAAAACTCTACTACACTCACGGCTCTTGAAGTCTACACCAGTTGAAGGGACGGAGGGCAGTTTGTTCCACATCTGTGGACCATTGCTCTGGAGTGTCACCCCATCGAGATGCAAGATCGTAGATTCAAACCCAGTAGAGGTACCCAGATTGCTCAAGAGTTTAGTCAGCACTATGCGTTGAAATGAAATGACGTATGGCTTTTAGTGCGGGGAGTGTCCGAGGCCATGTTCGGCTCGCCAGGTGCAGGTCTTTTGGTTTGACTCCAGTAGGTGACCTGCGTTTCTTGATGAGTATGCAATGATAATGAAGACGACACACAAACCCAGCCCCCGTGCCAGGAAAATTAAACCAATGATGGTTAAAATTCCCGACCTTGCGGGAATCGTACCCGGAACCCCTGTGACCAAAAACCAGCGCGCTAACCATTTAGCCATGGAGGCGGACATGCAATGCGTTGTTTGCTTATAAAAAAACTCTCTGGTAATAGTTCCCGAATTTACTGAAGGAGACTGATTTTACAATTTCGGAGACACCCAGGCACCAGAGTTTTGTTCCGCTGGAGGGTTTTTTTTTTTTTTTTTTTTTTTTTTTTTTTTTTTTTGCGGAGTGGTAAATCTACTGACACCAAGGTGGCACCTTCAAATGCCACTGGTCTGATCCGGAACCGAAACCGCCAACTTGGGCAGCCTCAGAGTGAAATAAATAAATAAATAAATAAATAAATAAATAAATAAATAAATAAATAAATAAATAAATAAATAAATAAATAAATAAATAAATGCTACCTTGCTCTAATCCTTAATTCCATTATATTGTAATTATCAAGATAGGTGAGTTGTTATTATATTGTTTGAAGAGGCAGTTATCAACTGGTGATGCGCGTGTTGGGACAAACACAAACTTCCAGTCTCTGCGAAGTAGGAATTTACCATACGAAGACCAGTACGCTAAAAATTCATCCAAGCAGCCTGACTACTGTATAATAATAATAATAATAATAATAATAATAATAATAATAATAATAATAATAATAATAATAATAATAATGATAATAATAATTTGTCCACCGAGCTCGATAGCTACAGTCGCTTAAGTGCGTCCAGTATCCAGTATTCGGGAGATAGTGGGTTCGAGCCCCACTGTCAGCAGCCCTGAAGATGGTTTTCCGTGGTTTTCCATTTTCACACCAGGCAAATGCCGGAGCTGTACCTTAATCAAGGCCACGGCTGCTTCCTTCCCAATCCTAGGCACTTCCTCTCTCATCGTCGCCATAAGACCTATATGTGTCGAAGCGACGTAAAGCAAATAGCAAAAAAAAAAATTGCACTTGTAAATATACAATTTAATGAATATAATAATAATAATAATAATAATAATAATAATAATAATAATAATAATAATAATAATAATAATAATAATCGGATGATACTCTGTGGATGGGGGACGCAGACGAAGAATTCACCCACGGTATCCCCTGCATGTCGTAAGAGGCGACTAAAAGGGGCGTTGAAAGAATGATGGAATTAGAACCACGAGAGTGCTTGTTAGGAACACTGTGGGTCTACGTTAATTGTGATTAGTACCATTACGTGAGGAACCCCATGGGTCTTGGTGTTGCCTGTGATTGGTCACATAATGTGTGTTACACAAGGAGTCTACATTGCCTATGATTAGTACCACTATGTGAGGAACACCATGGGTACACGTATCCTGTGATTAATACTATTTAGTGAGGAATAATACAGGTCTAGCCGTTGCCCGTGATTAGTACCACTATGTGAGGAACACCATGGGTCTAAGTTGCTTGTGAGTGATACCTTTATGCGAGGAACATCATGGGTCTGTCTTACCTGTGAATAGTACCATTATGTGTGACTTACCATGGGTCTACATTACCTGTGATTGGTACCACTATATGAGGAACACCATGGTCCTGCTTTCCAGTGATTAGTATCATTATGAGGGGCCGTTGACCTAGATTTTGGACCCCTTTGGACAACGAGCATCATCTCAGAAAATAAGGCATTGTGAATTGGATCCACTGATTGTTTTGGGTTCGTGGTCAGTTTCTATCATCATTCGTTTTAGAATCTAGGCAGTGGATACATTTTGAAGTTTTAATTATAATTTCATTTCGTTGTACCTTGTACCATTATAGACCGATGACCTAGCAGTTAGGCTTCTGTAAACAACAAATCATCATCATCATCATCATCATCATCATCATCATCATCGTCAATAATAATCATATGGCCTCAGATACCGTGACCGGGCGAGTTGGCCGTGCGCGTAGAGGCGCGCGACTGTGAGCTTGCATCCGGGAGATAGTAGGTTCGAATCCCACTATCGGCAGCCCTGAAGATGGTTTTCCGTGGTTTCCCATTTTCACACCAGGCAAATGCTGGGGCCGTACCTTAATTAAGGCCACGGCCGCTTCCTTCCGACTCCTAGGCCTTTCCTATCCCATCGTCGCCATAAGACCTATCTGTGTCGGTGCGACGTAGAGCCCCTAGCAAAAAAAAAGTGTTGTATGTCCGGCGCTCCCTTCTCGCTCCGCCAGCCAGCTACACGCGCGCCAGGTGTCATTCTTCTAGCCTCGACGCGCAGCCCTCAGTGCGCGTGCCTGAACCATCGTGTGTGTACTATAAAGAGGAACTCCCAGCCTGTCCAGATGCCCACTTGCCCCGGTGTCCAGCTCCAGAATACACCCTACGTCGAGCACGGAGGCTACTCCTCTTGAAAATGTGCTTCGACCAGGTGGACTGAATTTCTGGCAGTACGAGGTCTCACCTCTGGTCACCGCTCCTCTTATTCCGCTGCCCATATCCAGTCATACTATTACATACCGTTATATTTCCCTAATTAATGCAAGCTCCCTTGGTTTCGCCAAGTAAGAATTCTTCCAACATTGAACTTGCTTTTATGAACTCAGCAAGGAAGGACTTTCCAAAACATTTATGTCAGTACTTCGGATAGTTTTCGACTATCAACTTTTCATATTACGAGGACTATCTTTTCGAGATAGTAGTGGATGTAAATACTGTAAACTTGTATATAGTGTACAGAAGATAGACTCTTTCTCAAGAGTCCTAATTCATTTTGCTTCAAGTTAAATTTCATTTTTATTTGTGTAAATAGTGTATTTTGCATTTGAAGCGAATAATAAAGTTGTGTTTTGTAAATCTCAACCTTGGTTACAACACAACTCTATGGCGACGAAGTAAAAAAAAAAAAAGAACAAAGACCGCAACGGACACTCCAATTCATCGGCCCCTGTCACCAACTCTGTGGCGACAGGATAATACCTTGCAATTCATACACTCCTTCACAACGAGGTACAGCAAACTCAGTGCCCTCATACACTTAGACATTGGCGACAAAGTCAATCAGTGCTCAGTGTGTCGCCCACTCAACAGACATTCCACAGCTCTCTGTCGTGCGCTCCACCTGTGTGGCACGCTCCAGCGTGTTTGCTTGCTCTCTCTCTCACTCCCAGCATATACCGGTCAAGGTCGCGCCTACAACCAGTTCTGACACACAGCTCTCCTTGCTCTTTATTGCACGCATCTCGCAATGGCTACAGCTGAGCAACTCGCTACGGTATTCCAAGCCTTACAGCAGCAACAACAACAGTTTATGCAACAACAACAGGCAGCATTAATTCAGGCTATTCAAGCTATTTCTGTCTCTACACAGCCATCAGCTATTCCTCCGTTCTCTGCTTTTGATCCGGCTAAGGAAGAATGGTCAGTTTATTTAGCCCGCTTACAACAGCATTTCATCTGCCATTCTGTCACAGATGATCAACGCCGCCGCGCACTATTTCCTAGTTCAGTTGGCAATGCTACGTGTGACTTACTACGTAAATTAGGTCCAGAAGAAAACCTTTCTGAGGTACCATTAGCACAGCTCCTGGCCCGTCTCACTGAACATTATGCCAAAGCTCCTCACATAGTGGCTGCTCGCTATAAATTTTTTCAGAGCAGAAAGCAACCCCATCCGACACATACTGAATGGATAACTGAATTGCGTGGTCTAGCTAAACCCTGCCAGTTCATATGCTCCAAGGACGGTTGTGGTTCACACTACACTGATTCTCTCATTCGGGACATGGTAATTTTACATACTCCTGAGGACAAGATACGTTTTGACGCTGTCAAGCAGAGTAACCCTTCTTTAGAAGACGTCCAGCGTATTGCTACGGTTTATGAGCTTACTACCAAGACTGCCGCAGCCATAGCTTCTCCACACGAAGTTGCTCAAGTCTCGACTCAGGCCCGCAAGTCCTCTGCTACAGTGAACCGTCCAGAAAAGGCGCTCTCTACCAAGCATTCTCACCAGGTTCCCTCTCGTAATGCTACAAGGAAGCCCAATTCTAAAAGCACCTCGAAACTCCTGCCTTCCTGCCGAGGCTGTTTCAAGCATCATGAACGTCGTGACTGTCGTTTTTTCAAAGCCACTAGTGAACGATGTAATAAACTTGGACACATTAAGACTGTCTGTCGGAGTTCGCTCCGCCCTGCTAAGACTCCTGCAGCACGCCCGAAGCATATACAGCCCCGCCAAGACATGGAAGTTGATCAGATCAATCTTATTCTTCCCACAAGGAATTCTCACAAGATCATCGTTCCTCTCTCATTCTCTACTCGATCTGTCGAATTTCAATTAGACACTGGATCACCTGTCTCTATTATTAACCTGGCTACCTACCATGACTTAGGTTCCCCTTCATGCTCTCCAGCTGACATCCAGCTTGTGACGTTTAACAAAAGGAAAATTGACATTAAAGGTCAAATCCAGCTTCAGGCTAGTTATAAAGGAATTCAGAAGGCCATTCCTCTTCTCGTAGTTAACAACTACACTGCATCCAACATTATGGGCATGGATCTATTTAACTTATTTGGTTTCCAGATACATGACAACATTAACGTTGTATCTACATTGCATCCTACTTCTGACGTTACCGATCTCCTAAAGCAGTTTCCTGAAGTCTTTGACTCTCAGCTCGGAACAGCAAAAGACTATACAGCTCACATACAGCTGAAATCCGGAGCTAAGCCTCGCTTCCTCAAAGCACGTCCAGTACCCCTAGCACTTCAAGACCCGGTCACGAAAGAATTAGAAAGATGGATACAAACTGGAATTGTGGTACCAGTTACTTCTAGTCAATGGGCTACTCCACTAGTGGTAATCAAGAAACCTGATGGTAATGTTCGACTTTGTGGCGATTTTCGATCTACAGTCAACGCACAACTCGACACAGATATCTTTCCTACTCCACGTCCAGAAGACTTATTCCGTCGTCTCGCTGGTGGACAATTCTTCTCTCGAGTTGATCTTAAAGAAGCATATCTCCAGCTACTTTTAGACGAAGACTCTAAGAAATTTCTAACACTCAACACTCCTCTCGGACTGCTCCAGCTCCAGCGGCTCCCATTCGGTGTTTCATCCTCAGCGGCTATTTTTCAGCGCTATTTAGCTCAACTCACTGCCTCCATTCCCGGTTGTGCTAACTACCTGGATGATATTATTGTTACTGGAAATGATCATCAGGAACATCTACACAATCTACGCCTCCTTCTCCAGAAATTGAAAGACAATGGCCTCCGAGCGAATCTCGCTAAATGTACATTCTTTCAGCCTCAAGTTCACTACCTAGGACATATACTTGATAAGAATGGAATTCGCCCTAGTGCACATAATGTCTCAGCTATCGTCAACATGCCAGCACCTCAGAACCTCAAGCAGCTCCAGTCCTTCATAGGCAAAGCGAACTACTATAATAAGTTCATTCCCCGCTTCGCTACAGTGACAGCTCCATTAAACGCTCTACGTAAAAAAGGTGTTAAATTTCAATGGACTCCGCAATGCCAACAGGCATGGAAAACCATCAACAACGCCTTAATTCAAGCTATACAACTCACTCATTTTCAGCCCGACAAGCTCATCACGCTAGCTACTGACGCTTCAGACTACGGTGTCGGTGCCGTTCTCTCCCAGAAGGATCGTCATGGACAGGAACGCCCCATCGCCTTCGCTTCGAAAACACTTAATGACCATCAACGTCGATACTCACAGATAGAGAAAGAAGCTTTAGCCATCATCTTTGGTATTCGCCGTTTCAATGAATATCTCTATGGCAACCATTTCCTGATCATTACTGATCATAAGCCTCTCGTACACTTATTCCATCCTGGTAATAAGATCCCTGAGAATTCCCTCAGAAAGCTTCAAAGATGGTCCATGTTCCTTTCTGATTATTCCTATCAGATTGTCTATCGAGCCACATCCCAGCATTGTAATGCTGATGCCCTCTCACGCTTACCAGTTGGTCCTGATACTGCCTTCGATTCTCAAGAATCTGAATGTCTTCAGTTGGACATAGAACTTGAAGATACTGTCTCCAGTTTTCCTATTGATGCTACCTGCATAGCTAAAGCTACGGATAAGGACAGTACACTTGCTACTGTGCGTACTTACATCCGCAACGGTTGGCCTCTTCAGAGCAATCTTCCCGCCCACCTTGCACCTTATCATCGTATGCAGCATCGTCTCACGACTCGTGCTGGAGTCGTACTCCTAGAAGCAGGCACTATCTTCCGAGTGGTTATCCCACTTAGCCTACAGAAACAAGTTATCGAATTATTACACCAAAGCCATTGGGGTATATCCCAAACGAAGCAACTAGCACGTCAACACTGCTACTGGCCCGGTATTGATGCCGCCATCGAAAAGCTCATCCGTCATTGTGAACAATGTCAACTGAATCAGAACGCCCCGTCTTCTGATCTAGCTTCATGGCCTCCTGCTACTACTCCATGGGAACGAGTTCACATCGATTTCGCAGGTCCTTTCCTCAATTCCATGTGGTTAATAGTCATCGATTCACTATCGCACTTTCCATATGTAGTGGATATGCATTCGACTACTACGACCGAAGCTACCATTCGTGCTCTACAGAAAATATTTACTACAGAAGGCTTACCTCAAGTACTCATTTCGGACAACGGACCTCAATTTACAGCTACTGCTTTTAAGAAATTTTGTACATATAATGGCATTCGTCATATCCTAGCACCGCCTTTTCACCCTCAATCTAATGGTGAAGCTGAACGCTTTGTACAAACATTTAAGAGAAGTATGAAAAAAGCTGTCTCTTCAGGCTTAACTAAAGACCAAGCATTGCTCCAACTCTTAAGCAACTACAGAACTCTGCCCGGCGCTGATAATATCACTCCTGCACAGAAGCTCCATGGACGACCTCATAGAACTTTACTTTCTCTGTTGCAGCCTCTTCCGGCCCAGTCTCAGACCTCACCAACGAAGTTCTCAGTCAACGACAAGGTCTACACCCGGACATTCAGGTCAAACCCACTCTGGATACCTGGAGTCATCTGCAGATCTTTGGGTCATCGTCTCTACGAAATACAGACTACGGAGAAACGTATCTGCCGCCATCAAGACCAGATACGTCTGCGCTACCGCCCATGTCCAGCTATTGATTCTATTGCTCAGCCAGATAAATCTATTGCTGAACGAGCTTTAGACCATTTAATAACCATGGGTTCCTTTCAGGACGAGACAGCGCCACTCCGCCCGGTCCCAGCTCCGGACAATCCAACAGAGACATCAGCAGCTCCGGCCCAGCATCGCAGCCGCCGCCAGCGCCGCCGCCGTTTCACGCCGTACCGGCGTATTTAGGAGGGGAGGGTGTTGTATGTCCGGCGCTCCCTTCTCGCTCCGCCAGCCAGCTACACGCGCGCCAGGTGTCATTCTTCTAGCCTCGACGCGCAGCCCTCAGTGCGCGTGCCTGAACCATCGTGTGTGTACTATAAAGAGGAACTCCCAGCCTGTCCAGATGCCCACTTGCCCCGGTGTCCAGCTCCAGAATACACCCTACGTCGAGCACGGAGGCTACTCCTCTTGAAAATGTGCTTCGACCAGGTGGACTGAATTTCTGGCAGTACGAGGTCTCACCTCTGGTCACCGCTCCTCTTATTCCGCTGCCCATATCCAGTCATACTATTACATACCGTTATATTTCCCTAATTAATGCAAGCTCCCTTGGTTTCGCCAAGTAAGAATTCTTCCAACATTGAACTTGCTTTTATGAACTCAGCAAGGAAGGACTTTCCAAAACATTTATGTCAGTACTTCGGATAGTTTTCGACTATCAACTTTTCATATTACGAGGACTATCTTTTCGAGATAGTAGTGGATGTAAATACTGTAAACTTGTATATAGTGTACAGAAGATAGACTCTTTCTCAAGAGTCCTAATTCATTTTGCTTCAAGTTAAATTTCATTTTTATTTGTGTAAATAGTGTATTTTGCATTTGAAGCGAATAATAAAGTTGTGTTTTGTAAATCTCAACCTTGGTTACAACAAAAAGAATACCAGATACCGTGGGAAGACATTTTAATTTGACGCCATTTAGCTGTCTGCTCGTCAATTTCGACGTTTCATTTTACTCTAGGCCTACTAGATGGCCGAGTAAACAGAATATATCTTGGGCGTCTGTGGCCTAGTTTTAATTAATTTTGTTGGGTAAACACCAAATGTGTCACCAGGTATCTTTTACAAGCCGACGTTGTACTACTTGGAGTATTGAATGCATCTTTTTTCGCCCTTCAAAAATCAGAATCCCTCTGCCGGGTTTGAACCCGCTATCTTGGGATCCGAAAGCTGACACTCTGCCACTGATCCACAGAGGCAGGTATTAATATCGTAAAATACATTAATAAGTTGAGTGTTTCATAATTACAGTAATGTAAACTGTGTCCAGCTAAGTTGAGAAAGATAAATCAATCTAGACTCGCATTATTATTTTGCGCTCGTCATGTTCGTAGTACTGATTGTATTTACATTAATGGAATATGAATTAGGATTATCGTGGCCCATAATTAGTTTACGGATACAGCAAAACACGCACATTTTCCTGTGGCCGGTATCAGCTCGGGGTATGCTTGTTCATTACGAAGGGAGAGTGTAGTATCAACATGATTCAACGATGTTCTGCTCAGTAATTTAAATGTGGTGTGCCGACAGCACTGATATGTAAATAATAATGTATGTTGTTTTGATGTGATATTGAATTTATTAACGGCGAACTGAAATTTTGGGAATTTGTCTCTCCAAAGTTTCATCATCGCTAACATTTGGTAATAGCGAATTCCTAGGCCTTTCACACGTTTGAAAATTGGCCGCCTTGTCTATCATTTTGAAAATGTTATTTTTTCAAAATAGCAATTGTGACGTGATAGCCGAGTAAAATGGTCAAAGGCTTCTTCCATAGATGGCCGAAGATCGAATCCCAGTGAATGAGTGTTATTGTTATTGTGGTTCATGCCGTATCATGTCAAACTCTAAACTTTTTTCCCTTTCATTTAATCAAAATTGACTGCAATCTCTCCTTGTCCCGAGAGACTCACAACTAGTGAGTAGGGAGAGGCGAGCAAGGATCTTATCTGTCTCTAGTATTGTTTTAATATTACTTACAGTGTAGCACGGTAGCACTTCCAGTGGAGGTGAACTGCATGCACATTTTTAACTACATCCCAGCCCTCCTACCATTCTTAAATTTTTGATAGTACCGGAAATTAAACTCGGGCCAGCGAGGACAGCATCTTGAACAACCGCTAATTTCACGTTGATTTTGTGTTGTTATGTTTGATTTATTTGTTTGTTTGTTCTCTGAAACTTTAAATGATATCCTTTTTGACACTAAGAGTCATCTTGTGCGAAATGTCATGTAAAAAATTTATTATTTCGCATCTAAACACGGAATTAATTCACAGGAAAATGTGTCCAAGTTAGCCCATTTCCGTACACGGACTGGTATAACCGTATTTTATATAATGTATTTAAACAGGATAAACAGTACTAATTATTATATTGCTTGTCACTTCCTAAATGAATTCTACGTTCGTAAGTAGCGTTATGAACATTACTATTATCAACTGAAGGTTTCTTTTCTGTGACGTACAAGGCCCACGTCAGTACTACAAAATAGGTCGTATTTTTTTTTACCGAAAGCCCTCTTGTAATCTTCGATCCTTACATTATTTCACGATTTTTGAAGTCATAATAATAGTGATGGTAATGTTATGAGATAACTCCGTCTCATGTTTTACGGTCGTCTGTCTCGATTAAACACCAGTATATCTCGAAGAATTCTTGATCTTCACATGACTCAAAAATGTATGTACTACTCCATGGGCAACTGCGGTGAACGAGGATCTGGATAGTGTGTCCGAGACACTGGTTCCAGAAAGAAGTAGTTTCAGAACCTGAGTACACAGGGAAAAGGAAAGAGTGGGAAGCAATGTGGTGCGAGTGATCGGAATAGCGACGAACCAACAACTGGAAAACAGTGGCCAGAAGAACGGAAAAAAGCACCACAGAAAATTAATAATAGTAATATTATTGGCTTTACGTCCCACTAACTACACTCATTTTCATAAAGAACAGAATACCTTGAAGGAGATAGGAAGTTCATATTCATAGGACATATTCATTAGTGTGTTCTGCAGAAACGATTAGCATTTCAGTCACCTAGGTTCAACATGTGTCCCATTTTCCTACTACGCACTGGGTCCACTATGATTTCAGATAATTTTTTCCATGCGTGGTGGCATCGGCGGGTATAAGGCGCGAATGACGTCCTGGGCTATAGTCATCCATGCTGCATTCACCTGGTTAAACAGTTTATCTTTTGATGGTTGGCATTGGGTCACAGCACCGCACCCGTCGTTTCACCATATCCCACACATTTCCGATTGGCGACGTGTCCGGTGATCGGGCGCCCCATGGTAACACTGAGACATGCTGTGACAACAAGAAGGCACGTCTTCGTGCAACAACATGTGGTCGCGCATCGAAATATGGTGTCTGGGGTGTCGTGCAGGAAGGGCATGTCTACGGGTCGCAGGATGCCATTCGTGTAGCCCAAATTGGTCACAGTGCCCTGGACACGCATCAACTGCGACTTGTGGTTGTACCCAATAGCACTCCACACCATAAGGCCTTGAGTGGGTGCTGTATGTCTTGTGCGAATGCAGTCAACGTGATGCCTCTCCTCCTGTCTGCGGCGAACCAAAATGCGGCCATCATCTTCAAACAAGCAGGACCTGGATTCGTCCGAAAACACTCACTATCTGCTGTTATTCCTGTCCCCAGTGACGTCGTTCCATACACCATTGCAGTCTGTCGTGTTTATGCACAGTAGTCAAAGGTAGGCGGAGAAGTGAACGACGCGCCTGTAACCCAGACTGTAATAAAAGCCAACGGACTGTCACTCCTGATAGTGTACGATGTCTTACACTGTTCCACTGTTGCGTCAGAGCCGAGGAGGACGCAGAACTGTCCTGCAATGCCATTCGGATGAGGTGTCGGTCTTCTCCGGGGGAGAGGAGGTGGGGCGCTCGGTGGTGTTACCAGACTCATCTCGTCGTGTTCTATGGCCTTCTGTGGACCATTCTGTACAGACACGTTGCAATGCCGATACACTTCTTCCCACACGAGCAGCAATTTCCCGGATGGATGCATCACGTTATCTCATGCCAATAATGCGTCCTCTTTCACACTCACTCATTTGACGGTACGGTTCTCGCATACGTCTGCGAGGCATTCTGCACGTCTGCTCAAGTCCCACTGATCCATTACCTTCAGTTTATAGCGACAACGAGTGCCTCAGGCACATTCTACCAGGCGGCGGTGGTGCGCTGAGATATCGATGTGGACCTTCAACCTGAAGGCCAACATGCTAATTATTTCTTCAGAACATACTAATGCACATGTCCTGTGAATATGAACTTCTTATCTCTAGTCTTTCAAGGTGTTCTGCTTTTTGTGAACATGAGTGTACTTTTACGGATTTGGGGGACGTCAAGGTGCCGGAATTTAGTCCCCAAGGAGTTATTTTACGTGCCAGTAAATCTACCGACACGAGGCTGACGTATGTGAACATCTTTAAATACCACCAGACTGACCCAGGTTCGAACCTGCCAGGTTGGAGTAACAGCGGCAAATTCATGAAGAGATTTTGGAAGAAGAGGAAGAAGAAGAACAAGGAGGAGGAAAGGGAGAAGGGGAAGCCGTCAGACTAAGCTAACAAGTCCAAACGCGCTCTTTAAATTGCCCATAACGAAGAAATAATAATAATAATAATAATAATAATAATAATAATAATAATAATAATAATAATAATAATAATAATAATAATAATAATAAACCGAGCGAGTTTGCCATGCGGTTGGGGCCGCACTGCAGTAAGCGTGCATTCGGGAGGTAGTGGGTTCGAACCCCACTGTCGGCAGCCAGAAGATGGTTTTCCGTGGTTTCCCATTTTATAACAGTCAGATTAATTAATTAATTAAGACTACGTCCCCTTCCTTCCCACTCCAAGCCCTTTCCTAGTAGCACTTCGTCGCTAGAAAACCTGTCCGTGTAGTGTGACGTAAAACAAATTGTAAATAATAATAATAATAATAATAATAATAATAATAATAATAATAATAATAATAATAATAATAGTAATAATAATAACGCAGTGGAAGATCGGATCTCAAAAATGGAGAGAGCATATGGCTTGACAAAAAACACCTACAATAAGAAGTGCTTATCTTGGAATTCCAAATTAAAACATTACAACACCGTGATCAAAACAGAATGCCTCTATGCCAGTGAATGCCTGTCCATGAACTACAAGCCGGAGAAGCTAGAGGTCCTGGAAAGAAGAATCCTCAGAAAAATTATGGGAGCTGTCCAAACTGAAAGCGGATGGAAACTTCTGAGTAACAAAGAAGTTTACCAGAAAGTGGAAAGAATCTCAGAGACCATGAAGAAAAGGAGGCTGGCGTTTCTTGGACATCTATACAGAATGAACGCAAACAGACTTACCAAACAGATATTTGATTACTTCTGGAGAAAAAAGACCACTACAGCATGGATTAAGGAAACAAAGAAGGATATGGAAAGGTTAAGCATCTTGGAAGACCAGCTGTTAGAAAGGAATACGTTTAGGAACACACTGAAGAATTTGGAAGGTGTTCAAGCCGCAGGAAGAACTAGGAAGACCGGAAGAGCCTGGACAGATGAACAACGGAAGCAGGCAGCGAACGCATGAAGGAGTATTGGACACAGAGAAAACTCCACACGAAGAGAAAGAAATGAAGTTGTAGCGTGATCCTTAGTGGTCCATTCGCTTGTAAAATAATAATAATAATAATAATAATAATAATAATAATAATAATAATAGTGTCAAATTTCTCCATTTGAAGATCAAATGATTATTAATATGTCTTGCATGTCTCTCGGCCGTGGCCATCCAGCCACGGTTGCCAATTTCAGGTGGCCACCAGCTATAAGACATAACCTGTACGGTTGCTAGGTTACACTGCCGTCGCACATTTTATTCACTATCACTATCAGCCAAACCAATCATTAAATGATGTGGCTTCTTTAAGTCATAGATCCAAATAGGTTTGTAGGAGTCTTCTCCAAGTGATACGGTTTTATGCGGCAGGTGATATCAGCAATCTTCTTGATATACCTGTCCCATCTGTCTGGTGGTCTTCCTCTAGGCCTCCGATGGTCTTTCGGACTCCATTCCAACACTACCTTCGTCCATCTTTCATCATTATGTCGTGCAACATGACCAGCCCACTGTCATTTTAAGGAGCATACTCTCTCCAAGATGTCCTTAACCTTAGCGATCCATTGGATTACAACTGCTCTTTTCCTATCTTTCCTTATATAACCCAACACTGCCCTTTCGCTGGTTGTCTGAGCTGTCCTAAGTCTTCCTTTCGTAAACTTTTTTAGTGTCGAAGTCTCACAACCATGTGTTAAAATAGGAAGAATGCATTGATCAAAAACTGATTTCTTCAAATTTACCGTCATTTTTGATCTAATTACTCATGAAATCCTTCCAAACGCTTGCCATCCAAACTCGATGCGCAGATAGATCTCTGGTTTTACATCTACCTTCACATTTAAAATACCCCCTGTGGGTGGGGGACGCAGACGAAGAATACACTCACGGTTTCCCCTGCTTGTCATAAGAGGCGACTAAAAGGGGCGACCAAGGGATGATTGTATTACAACCATGAAATTAGTTGTGATTAGTACCACCACGCGGAGAACACCATGGGTCGCTTTTACTTGCGCCTAGTACCACTATGTTAGGTACCAAACAGGTACACCGTGCGGTCAGCCCCCCACTTAGAGTGCACTGTCGGCTTTTACAGCAGCCTACCTGTGATTAGTACGACTATATGAGCGACACCATGGTTCTGGCTTGCCTGTTATTAGTACCCACTACATCAGGAACACCACGGGATAGTACGAGTCCCTGTGGTTAGTACACTTATGTGATGATCACCATAGGTTTGTGTTGCCTGTAAATGGCGCCGCAATGTGTGAAACACCATAGGTCTGTATTACATGTGCGAATTTCATTACCTGTGAGTAGTACCATAATGTATGGAATACTGCGAGTCTACGCTAGTTTTGATTACTACCGCACCATGACAAATACCATGGTTCTACTTTCCTGGCGATAAGTACCTTTATGAGGGGCCGATGACTTGGATTTTGGACCCCTTTAGACTGATTTAGAAGCAGTCCCTTGGTCAGTAATACTATTGTTTTACGTCAGTTTCGTGAATGTGAGGCGCTGCGGGTCGGATCCACTGATTGTTTTAAATTTATATCCATCTATCCATACATTCATTCTTCATCCTCACGTTTAGAATTCTGGTCAGTGGAGGATTTTGTACTTTTAATTTGTCATTACATTTCGTCTCATTTCGTACCATTAGGGGTCGATGACCTAGACGTTAGGCCCCTTTAAACAACAAGCATCATCATCATCTCCAGGACAGTTGAGAACGGTATCGGAGAGATGGGTTCGCCTTGTTTGACACCCCTCTTAATGTGAAATTCTTGAGTTGATTCACCAATATTAACATAGGTTGTAGAAGTCTCATAGATATTAATAAGTAGTTTGATGTAAGCTGTTTCCACTCCTTGCTCGCTTAAAGCTTGCATGGCAGCTGTATGGCTGACGGAGTCAAATGCCCTTTCAGAAAAGCAATACTGGGAGGCAGCTGGTATTCACAAGTTCTGCTAATCCCTTTTCTAAAAGTCAAAATGTGGTATATTGTGCAATCGTTGCTACGGAATCCTGGTGGTTCAGTAGGCTGAGCTGAATCTAGAATGAAACTGATTCGATTTAACAAAATATTTGAAAAAGGTTTGTATAAAACAGAGAGCAAGCTGATAGGAAGGTAGTTTTTGATATTGTGAACATTTCCTTTCTTGTGCATCAAAATTACCTTCGCTTTGTTCCACGATGGTGGGATTGAAGCAAAGTGCACACAGTAAGTGAATACGCTTGCTAAGTGGATTATTGTTTCCTCTCCTGCAAGATTCAGAATGTCAGCAGCAAGATCATCTTCATCCGGAACAGTTCCCTTCATCATAGTATCCAAAGCATATTTTACTTCCGATGGGAGTATATCTGGAACGTTAGGCACATCATTAGTGAAGATCCCGTCAAAGCTTCCTTTGGTTTGCTATACATGACACTATTTCGTTACGCAAATTTTCGTATGTATATTTATGATAATCATAATAACACAATTAAAAATAGGAAATAATTTAAATTTTTACATGTTAGCGTTATCTTTTACTTTTTCATTCACAAAATTTGAAAATCTTGAATTGAAAATTGGTTAATTTTTGGCGAAGTGAGAAACTGCCGGACGAATGGAAATGCCCGCTCGTCTACCCACTCCACAAGAAAGGAGATAAATCTATTGTAAATAACAAAAGAGGAATTTCCATGTTCCCCATCGCTGATAAAATCCTCTGCTCCTGTCTTTTACAACGTACGCAAGAACAACTCGAGCCCCTAATCGGTGAATACCAAGCTGGCTTCAGACTAAACAGATCAGCCGTCAAACAAATTTTCAATCTAAAATCCACCTTGAAACTTCGAGCCACGCGAAACCTCCCAACCATCTGTACATCTGTTGACTTACGGAAGGCTTATGAGTCCATTGATCGACAATTTCCTTTTAATATACTCGAAGAAAACAATCTCGATCCAAAGACAAGACGACTTATCCAACAAATTCTAACCGATACAATTTCAAAGGTCAAATTCATTGGAGAGATCTCTCAAATTTTTCCCATTAAAACCTGCGTTTGGTAGGGTGACGGACTTTCTCCGTTGCTGTTCAACATCATTTTTGATAAGGTCGTCAAAGAATGGGAAAAAGAATTGAAAAGTCGCAGCATCTGGAAACCTGTCATGTCAGGGAGAAAGCAGAATAATATCTACGTTACTTGCTTAGCCTTTGCTGATGATTTGGCAATCCTCTCCAGAGATGATCAGACGGCAATTCACCAGATTGAAGTCCTCAAATAATGTGCTGGGAAAGTTGGTTTACAAATCTCCCTAAAAAACCTGTACTCATGGCTACAAAACACATTGAACGACAAACGTTCATAACAAAATACGGCACAAACAGAAAGAATAGCACAAAAAGCACGTGAACACAAAATACGGAAAGCATGTGGGAAAACTGTGAATATCTAGAACAAAAAATGCATGAGAATTAACATAAAAATTCGACATTACACGACGGTCGTCAAACTTGAAACACACTATGCCAGTGAGACCTTAAATCTCAATAATAAAGAAGAACTCGAAAATATCAAGAAATTTGAAAGGAAAATCATCTAAAAACTCCTTGGCCCAAAACTTACAGATGAAGGATATCGTCTACAATCGCACAAGATCGCAGAAAAATACTAAAAAATTGAAACAGATTTCCGTAAACGACGATTGAAAGTTTGTGGACACATTATGACGCTAGATGACAACTTACTAACAAAGAAAAAATTGATGTACTCACAAACATTAAAGACGACAACGGTTTGGATCAAACAAGTCCAAACTGATCTCAATAACGCTGACATTACACCTGCAGATATCGAAAACAAAAACGTTGCTTCAGAAGATAAGCTTAGCAGATCTAGGAGAAAATGTACTGACGAACGTCGAGCTAAACATAGCGACATGATGAAAGAATTCTGGAATAACAAGAAAAATAACACCAATTCATAATTTGCTTTATGTGATCCTTTATTGGTCGAAACAAACTAAATAAATTAATAATAATAGAAAGATCAAGCAACTTAGCCACGTGGTTTGTATCACGTAGCTGCGAAATTGCATTCGGGAGATGGTAGGTTTGAATCCCCCTTTCGGCAAGCCTGAAGATGGGTTTACGTGGGTTTCCCACCTTCACACCAGGCACGTACTGGAGATGTATCTTCATTAAGCCCACGGTTGCTTCACTCCCAGTCCTAGCCCTTTCCTATCCCATCGTCGATATAAGATTTGTCTCTGTCGGTGCGACGTAAAACAAATAGAAAAAGTAAAATAATGATAATAAGAGAAATACATTTTCCAATTTCTTATTGAGGGTAGTGAATATGGTGACGGAGAAATATGTTATAATGCGTTCAATAATTAAAGAGATTTATTCCAAACTCAATTAAGTAGTGCAGAAAAAGGTGAAAACGATTTAGGAGCTGATTGTATGAATTATATTTTGATTTTACTTGACTGACCATAACACTGATTAGCTGTTACAAAGTGTTTACTTCGGTCGTCCTAGTTACAGTATCTGTTCTTTTCAAAATTGCACTAAGTCATGTGACTTTGTTGAATTTGGGAAACATTTTAGAATATTTCATAGCAGTGATTGACTGGAATAGGGTGAACTGAGTGAAGAAAGATTTCATATATTTATTACTAAGTAATGAATGGTTATATGCCAATTCCACAACCTGTGACAATAAAGTTCGGTGAATGAAGTCAGAACGGTCGATCCAGCAACAATGGCGACACGCTGCACCTGCGTAGCAGCAGGTTTTGACAACCTGCTCCCAACGTTGTTCAGTTGAGCGTCGTATGTGTGCTGTGTAAGACCTGTTTGACACAGTGCGTGTTTAGTGCGTTGGTTCTGAACTGCGAACAGGAACATGAACGACCAAAAGATGAAGGTACAATTTTGTTATAAGCTTGGCAAGACACCGAAAGAAACGCATGCGATGCTGGTACGTGTTTATGAAGATCAAGCACTGTCCTTGAAGTGTGTGTACGAGTGGTTCGCCCGTTTTCGAGAAGGCCGGAAAAGTGTTTCTGACAACCCGCGTAGCGGAAGACCGGCGACCGCCGTCAGTGACGAAAACATTGAGAAGGTGAGGACATTAATCACGAACGCTCGGCGATTAACTGTACGCATGATAGCGGATGAACTGCAAATTAACCGTGAATCCGTGCGATAAATCGTTACCCAGAAGTTAGGGAAGAGGAAAACGTGTTCTCGTCTTGTACTACATTACTTGACTGACAATCAGAAGCAGGCACGTTTAGAGGTTTCACAGCATTTTTTCGAAACGACGTATCCGACACCAAATTTCTTGAACTGTATCGTCACTGGGGATGAAACCTGGTGTCTCAGGTACGACCCTGAAACGAAACGGCAGAGCAAGGAATGGCGTTCTCCGGGATCCCTCGTCGGAAATAGGTCAGAGCTGCTTTGAAAGGAAAGAGATTTGACGATATTCCTGACATCCAACGAAACGTGACGAGGCTTTTGAAGACCACCCCAAAGGAAGTCTTCTTGCAAAGTTTCCAGGACATGTATCGCCAATCTCAGCAGTGCATATATATGGGAGGGGACTACTTCGAAGGACAGTAAGGTCACTGTTGTGCATTGTTCATGTATGTTGATAGTACAGGACTATTCACCGAACTTTATTGTCACAGGTTGTATAAAGACATTTTGCAGTTTCATGCACAGAAACAAAACAGTGAACCATACATGTCGTTGAAACTAAAAAAAGATAACTCTTTAATTATGGCAATTCTACAGCATATCCAGACTGTATAAAGCAGACAGAAGTCATTCATACCTATAGATGACTTCAGTGGGAAGATAGAAACCTAAAATGTACCTCAAATGTCGTTGGTTGCCAAATTTATAACGCAACATATTAGTAAATTATCGCGCTCCCTGGCATCTTTTGATGCTAAATAATTATATGCGTGGAAATATTTTAGCAATATAATAGTAACATAATGTAATAATTTGGGACCGATCGTAAACACATTTTCAATAATAATAATAATAATAATAATAATAATAATAATAATAATAATAATAATTGTTACGGAGTTATCCGTGGAAGGCAGAGGTGAAAGAAGGTGCGGGCTGGAATGGGTCTAACTACAAGTCCGAAAGATGAATTTAAAATTTAAATAAACGTTATATTTTCAATAGACAACAAGAGTTAACCAAAGTTTACATAGAATTTGAAAACTTAACAAGTCAACAACAAGCCAAAATCAGGTATAAAGAAATCACAAGTGTTAGGGGATTATTACAAGATCTGGGCTTCGAGCCCCAAGTATAATTTCTGAGCTCCCAGCTCACAACCACAAATTACTAAAGGGCAGAAAACCCCTAACCACATGGAGCACTTGCTCCCAACTTTTAACCTCATGCCTCCCAGAGGCACCTTTCACACACAAGAAAGAGCTGATCAGCTATCAAATTTTCAAGCCTATTTAAGAGGCCATAAACTGACTTTACACTAACTGGCCTCAAGGCACACATATAATGGCACAGGGGTATCTCGTACCCAATCTACTGGGCCTTCTCAGGAAGGAAAACAAAACGGGTTAAATAAATGGCCCAAAATACAAAATTGAATGGAGGCGATTACTTGCACTCCTACACTAAAGTTTTTTTTAAAACCTATGTGGCGCTAGGCTGATAATACAGGGGCTAATCCCAAGCTAGGGAGGTGACTCGTATGAGAAACATTAAGGAAGAGAAGAAACGGTTATGAAAACGTAGTCACCTCAATTACAAAATGAAGGGGAGCTCGAGAGGGTAAAGCACTCTCTATCCCCGCTTTACAGTAAAAGAGATTTATAGTTTTTACATAGACTGAAAAGGAATTTACATTTTAAGAGATGGGTTACATATTAAAGCTTTCGAACCCTCCCCGAGAGTTAGACTGCTGAGCTAGCAAGAAATAAAGATGTTAAAAGGCCATTACCTTGATGAAGAACTGCTGTCTAAAGAACGAGGCGCTTCCCGCCCCCTGCTACATATTCACACACGGAGTTAGATGATATACGAGTGGCCAGAAGACAAGGAAATCAGCAGTTTTAATACCCTCGTGGAAAATTCGAGACCTTTCAGGAATGAGTAGACACACCCACTCAATTTTTATTGGTAGACAAGAATTACACATGGATTTTTGAAGAAGAAAGCTATGATTGGAGGAAAATTAATTACGGAAATTCCTGATTGGCTAAATTCAAAACAGGCGGAAAGAAAGGATTAATGTTGCCAACCCACAAACCACAAAACAAAATTTAGCAAAGACAAAACTTATGAATACAGCATTTCTCCAAGAAGGTTCATTCCTTTACACCAGAGTGTATTATCATGGTTTTTGGTAGAGACATCTGTTAGAGAATGTCCACACTTCTTGATCACTGAAAAACAAAAGCAAATAAAAAAAAAACACTCAGTGACATCTTCTGATAAACCGTAGAGTTAGTTCCGTTTTTAAAGTTCCGGGTTTCTCCAGTAGAGAAGTTTCAATTGGCGCAAGATTTGAACTTGCGTCGTAGAGGTGTAGCACCCGGTACAATAATAATAATAATAATAATAATAATAATAATAATAATAATAATAATAATAATGCTATCTGCTTTACGTCTCACTAATTACTTTTACGGTTTTCGGAGACGCCGAGGTGCAGGAATATAATCCCATAGGAGTCCTTTTACGTGCCAGTAAATCTACCGATACGAGGCTGACGTAGCTGAGCACCTTCAAATACCACTGGACTGAGCCAGGATCGAACTTGCCAAGTTGGGGTCAGAAGGCCAACGCATCAACCGTCTGAGCCACTCAGCTCGTCAGCAGATTTTCACCAAAATGCCCAAGGTTCGAATACAACCCAATTCCTTCTTGAGTTTTGTAATTAAAAGTCACATTCCTGTGGTTCGAATTACATAAAAATATTATTATTATTATTATTATTATTATTATTATTATTATTATTATTATTTCATTATAATACGAGTCCTATCATGAAGGTCATCGGTCCCACAGCAAAAAGGAACGCTAGTATTCTGGGGCTATGATAGCAGTATCAACAGTCATTAACACTGTAAACTTGATTGCTTGCAGTTAATACTATTGTCAGAGACTGTGCTCCCAAAGGCCTTACGTATTTCTGTGTGTATCCTCTAAGCAGGCTGGTTCAATAATGTAGCATCATTTTTTTTTTTTCATAATTAACTCGTCAGTCATCACAGAGGAATCATAAAATCGTTAGAGTTGTGGGGAAATATCCTTAGGGAATATTAAAGCCAGCAGCATTAAGCAGCTGTTATATTTGAGTATTATTTTCATTTGAGTAACATTGTATATTCATATAACAAATCTCTCCTCCAGTCTGACGTAACTCACTTCTGACGTAAAAGAGTACAGGTATAAAACGCTCGAGGTGTTTTAAATTTTGAAAGCCGACTTCTTTGCCTGACACCTCGGTCATTTATGTACTAAGGTTGACAAATGAATTTTTGTGAACTCCCATAAGCCACTTATATCATTTGCACCCGTTTCTTTGCAACGTCTTCTCATCCGCTCGAGACGACGCTGCCGTCGTCGAGTTATTTGTGGCACCATAATGAACCTTCCTCCAGACACGTTTTTAATATTAACTTTGCAGTGCAACAGTCTCCCTCTCGCCCGCCCTCTTCCTGCCTGTTCCTTGTAGTACTTGCATGTATACAGAACTACAGTGTATAATGGCCTGAAGAATATTTCATTCGTGTGCTTTAACGACACTGTAAGGTTTATTTCAGCCAAACAAGCTCGCGGAATGTTGTTTGAAATATGGCATTAATAATGTTCCACTCAAAGTAGGTTAAACTCACGACTTTAAAACCAACATAGTGGCTGTTACTACCGGAAAACTTAGTACGGTTTGTTTAATTGTAGTTTCCAGTTTTTAACTTTAAGTTAATGCTGAGTGTTTTATTTCTCTCTCAAATTTTGCAAGTCTGTACCGGCATAGAGAAGACACCACCTCAATCACCTCAATCAACTCATTGCCTTCAAGAGTTAACTGGAGTGGCCACTAAGTAATAGTGCTACTGGTTTGATATTACTTATAAAAACATAAAATTACCCAACCTTCAAAAATTATTCAAGTATACTGAAGGAGCATGGTGTGAATAACTTGCGCCACAGATGAAACTGCAAAGATTTGAGAAATATTTAATTATAAAATTGATGACTCAAATATGTTGCAGTCAATAAATTTCTGTGCGCCACAGAAACTAAATCGTCCTAGAAATATCTTATTTCTATCAACGGCTAAGACTGAAATCCATAAGGACTCCCCAATCAACAGAGCAATGGAATCTATAATAATATTCATTCCTATGTTGATAGTTTTTAATAAGACCGAATCTGAATATAATTTAATAGATCACTCGAACGGGTCAGGAATGGAATGAAAGAAGCCCCGATCTAGTGGCGAGGATGGAAATTGTGCTGGCTGCCGAAGCCTGGCGAATTCCTCTGGGGCAATGATTAATGAATGACAGATGAAATGATATTGGAGTGTGTTGCTGGAATGAAAGATGACAGGGAAAACCGGAGTACCCGGAAAAAACTGTCCCGCCTCCGCTTTGTCCAGCACAAATCTAACATGGAGTGACTGGGATTTGAACCACGGGACCCAGCGGTGAGAGCCCGGCGTGCTGCCACCTGAGCCACGGAGGCCCAAGTGACTGAAGTATTATACTAATCTTAATTAGAATGAATTAGTACTGCAATGTCATATTAGTTTTTTCCTATTAATGCGACTTGTGTGTCACTGGAGAGCTGCAGTCGCTTAAGTGCGGCCAGTATCCAGTATTCGGGAGATAGTGGGTTCGAACCCCACTGCCGGCAACCCTGAAAATGGTTTCCGTGGTTTCCCATTTTCACACCAGGCTCATTCTTAATTAAGGCAATGGTCGCTCCCTTTTCACTCCTATCTAATCGATGCCAGAAACCTGGCTGATTTGGTGTGACGTTAGACAAATGGCAAAATACTTGTTTAAATTTTATGTTGGGTATTCAGCCCGAAGGCTGGTTTGATCCTCTGCAGCTCCACCAACAACTGTCATAAATAGCCTAGGCGTCACTGAAGAGGCGTACTAGGGAAATGAGGAGTGAGGTAGTTTCCCGTTGCTTTCCTCACTGAGCCAGCTGATGCTATTACATACCAGTCTGCCAAGCCCACTGAAATGCATGCACCAACCGACCCTATGAGCGATATTTTCACACCATTCATAACAGGGACTGGCTGCATAAGCAATGGTATTACTAGCATCACTCGTACTTCAGTCACTTTCATATTGTCAAAGCCAAGGATGAGACTGAGACAGGTCAATCAAAGTAACAAATTTGATATAGCCCATACCAGAAGATACAGTGCTCTGTAAACACTACATTCCTACAGCAAAGGCGTCTTGTTTAAATTAGATTTTTATTATTATTTGATTTAGGTCATACCAACATGGGTAGGTCTTAAGGCCATTATGGAATAGGAAAAGACTAGGAGCGGGAAGGAAACGTCTGTCGCCTGATTAAGGTACGGCCCCAGCATTTGCATGTAGTGAAAATGGGGAAACCACGGAATACCATCTTCAGGGCTGCCGACAGTGGGGTTCGAACCCACTATCCTCCGATTACTAGATACTGGCCGCACTTAAGCGACTGCAGCTATCAAGCTCGGTGATGGTAAAACAAATGCCCTGGTTAATACCTCTTTCTCGGGGACCGGGTATTTATGATATTAACCTAACACGCCATTCTACCAATTGCCGTGGAAACACGCAATAGTGAATACATCCCAGCAAATATGGTTCTCGTTTTGAAGGACATCCGGCCGTAAAACTGGATCAAGTGCACTTGTGAGACGGAATTTGCACCCGCAACCCCACTGCGGTGTGGGAAAAGCGGAAATCTAAGAAATAATAATAATATTGATAACATTTCGTGTGGTTATCGTTACTTTGGTGCAGCCCTTGTAAGGCAGACACTCCGACAAGGGTGGGCAGCTTCTACTGTGTATTGGAAACTGCGAGTTATTGTAGTAGAGGATAGTGTTGCGTGTGGAGTGTCAGTTGCAGAGACGTTGGTGACTGTATAAACCTCCAGTCCCCGAGCCAGAGGTATTAACCATTTAAGGATAAAATCTCTGACCCAAAGGTGAATCGAACCCGGGGCTCTATGAACAGAAGGTGACTAGCTGACCATTCATCCAAGGAGCCAGAAATAATAATAATAATAATAATAATAATAATAATAATAATAATAATAATAATAATAATAATAATAAAATAATAATAATAATAATCATCATCATCATCATACCGGGCGAGTTGGCCGTGCGGTTAGAGGCGCGCGGCTGTGAGCTTGCATCCGGAAGATAGTGAGTTCGAATCCCACTATCGGAAACCCAGAAGATTGTTTTCCGTGGCTTCTCATTTTCATACCAGGCAAATGTTAGAGCTGCACCTTAATTCAGGCCACGGCCGCTTCCTTCCCACTCCTAGCCCCTTCCTATCCCACCGTCACCATAAGACCTATCTGTATCGGTGCAACGTAAAGTAAATTGGCATAATAACAGGACGGTTATTTTTCTTACATGCATCGGTCAACTTATTAAGAATTTCCTGTGTAAATTACGGATCACTGTCCAGTTAACTCACTTCAGCTATAATCGTACAGTACCTCTGTGATACCTTTCTTGTAAATCAAGAACGTTTTCCGTTTTAACTGCTACAGTTTTACCTATTTGTCTAGACTCCACATTAATGCAGTAAATCCGCACCAACAAACAGTAAACATGGATGTGGTGATCAGTCAATTACTATTTTGCCAGGTAGTAAGAAGTTTATAATGAACGCTAGCAGATTGTACCCGTCCTCTACGGGACGAGATAATTGGCGATATCATGACTTCTTTTTATACACATCGTTGCCCTGTATTTTTTAACTAGAAACCTTCGCACACACTGAGTTATCGAACAATCGGCAAAAATCCCAGCCGACGAGTGCTCTGGAATTCCTGCTTCAACACAAAGTGAATTTACAAAGAAAATGTATATATCTGGTTTTGTAAAATTTTAGGAACACGTGCTGGTCTTTATGATTATGATGGTGATGTGATTAACCACTTGCCCATCATTTTGGTTTCTGCGCAGGTTCAATAAATACCAAAGTCTCCATTTAGAAGACATTAATTATTGAAACATGTTAATAGGTTTATATTTGAACTGAATTTCTAAGGTATATGTGTACCAAATAAGAACCTCCCTGGCTCAGGCGGCAGCGTGCCGACCTCTCACAACTGGGTTTCGTGTTTCAAATCCAGATTACTCGGTGTGAGATCTGTGCTGGACAAAGCGGAGGCGGGTCATGTTTATCTTCGGGTACTCCGGTTTTACCTGTCATCATTCATTTTAGCAACACACTACAATCAACACAATCCAATACCATTTCATTTCATTTGTTTGCCATTAATCATTGCCCCAGACGAGTGCGACAGGCTTCAGCAGCCGGCACAATTCCTATCCTCGCCGCTAGATGGGGGCTTCATTCATTCCATTCCTGGCCCAGTTCAATGCCTGGAAACAGACTGTGGATTTTTTGTTTCTAAGTAGTTCGAGTAGCTCCAATGTGATTGAGCGCTAAAAGAAGACTCACCATCTCATTTTTTTCTCTTACACGATTTCCAATAATTTCTCAAAATCAGTTCTTTATCTTGAAAGGAAGCAGAATGTACTCGCAGTTTAGTTCCGCACTATGTATAATTAAATAATTAAAAACTGAGTCGAACTGTTGTCTCTTTCTCTTTCTATAATGTTCCAAGGCACAGGCCATTAGTTTCGTATCCATCGAGTTCATTCCTAAGTTAGTCTTTATCTCCTCACTTCAAGCATCGGTACCCCCGCTTGTCATTCTCGCTACTTTTATGTCTGTTACCTCTAACTTATTTTGTTAAGAAGGAAGCTATGCTTTTCAGTGTTGACTTGGTTAATGTAACTTAAAAGTTTTTCTTTTTATTGAACACATTAGTTCCAAATATAATATATAACATACTAACATACCTGTAAAAAAATACGTATCATGAAACTAAGAATGACATGTTTCGTTCTAAGAGAACATCTTCAGATTACATCAAATCACTTTAAATCATACGCGTATGTGTACAATATTGTTTATATTGCCTAAACTAGTCAATGATGATGAATTAGTGATCGTATGAACAAATATGAACAAATAATGAATGTGCTAGTCCTCTACTGTCACTTTGGTAAATTACGGAAACACTCTTGTACTTAGCCGTTGTCGTCTGTTACCGTCAGCATCTGAGGATGCACTTTTAGAAAGAAACATATCATTCTTTGTTTGATGGTGTGTATATTTTGCAGGTGTTATAGTGTTATATTTTGACCTTGTGTGTTCAACAGACTGAAAATCTTTTTAGTTACAACTTCTAATTTACAAAGTTTATTGATATGAAGGCGTTAGGCGACACATTGATAGTCTGTACTCTGTTGAGCGTTACGGAATTACGTCAGCCAGTGTAGAGGTCCCATATTTCACTCCCGCACAGTAAATCGATGTAAAGATAGTTTCGTTCGATGGTCAGGCCACCGCTTCTTCGCAATAGCAAATTGGGTAAATTTAAAAAATAATGATACCAGGCACATACATCTAGGATGTAAAATAACCACAATTTAAAGTGTTTGTATCGCTCTTGATGATACCCTATTAGAAATCTGACGTCATTTAGGAAATAAAATTTACTAAAGAAAATATTGATGTATGTGGTTCTACACAAGCGGACGTACTTGCACCACGCTTGGCATCGCTATCTTCACGTAACCATTGAGCCTGGTCCAGAAATAATCTACAGGGTGAGTAGGAGTACGGCTATATGTTTGATTGATTGCTAATGTTTGATTATAACTCTTACGGATAAAAAGAATGACTCCGTTATAAAGTCAATTCCCGACTCTATCAACACACAACAAAAGAACAAAAACATCAACAATACCGAGTCACATAATTGCCTCAAATTGATCGCCGTTACCATCACAGCATAGTCGACAGCTCTTTGGAAAATCACTGATTACTTTCGTATACATGAACAACGGTACAGCGCGAATTTCTTCCCCAATTATTGATTTCAGCATGTCGATGTCTCGTGGTTTTCGAGCGTAAACTTTCTCCTTCAAATGCTCTCACTACCAACAATCACAGGCTGTGAAATCTGGAGAGTGAGCTGACCATGCTGTTGGCCTTCTCCTTCCCAACCCACCTATTTGCGATTCAGGATTTCCCTCGGCGCAGTAGCGTAGTGAGATGGTGCACCATTCTACTGAAATACGCAATGTTGGCTTTGAACACTTTGCATCACTGGCACTACAACTTCATTGAGGGTTTCAGAATACCGTTCACCGCTAACTGTCTCTCCCAAAATTCACATGCCTACCAAGCCTTTCTATCCCATCATTGCCCAAACTGTAACAGATATGCATTTCATACGCTTCCCTTCAATTATTTTAGAATTTTCTCTCGCATAATAATGACAGTTGTGTCGATTAACGTTCTCATTCACCTGAAATACAGTCCGGCTCCGTGGCTAAATGGTTAGCTTGCTGGCCTTCGGTCACAGCGGTCCTGGGGTCGATTCCCGGCAGGTTCAGGAATTTTAACCTTCATTGGTTAATTTCGCTGGCACGGGGCTGGGTGTATGTGTCGTCTTCATCATCATTTCATCCTCATCATGGCGCGCCGGTCGCCTACGGGCGTCATATCAAAAGACCTGAACCTGCGAGCCAAACATGTCCTTGGACACTCCCGGCTCTGAAAGACATACGCCATTTCATTTACCTGAAACACAGCTTCGTCTGAAAAATGCAATTTTTATACAAATATTCGTCAATTTCACATTCCCTTAACACAAATTCACGCAGATGCAACCCCTTGTCAGGGTCATCTTCACTCATTTCTTGAACACGAATCGACTTGAAAGTTCTGTTGTTCTTACGTCTCAAAACGCCGAGACGTACTGGACTGACTGATGTTAAGTACACGTGTACTTTGGCATGTTAATTTATGGGGGCTATTCGCGAAAGCTTCCACGATCCTTTTTGTTGTTGCTGCTTCAGTGCTGCTGCGAGGTCTTCTAGGAGGATTTGCCTTCTGAATGCTTCCCGTTGTCAGCAGTCGTTGTGTCCACTCTCCCACAGTCGACGGCAGCAATGTTACGTAGTGTAAAAATCACGTCTCGCACTTCTCATAGCCTCACGATCATTCTGAAAAACAATCGCCCATGCTGCTACGGTAACTTGCTACTGCATAGAGATGGCTGAAACATAACGTAGCAGTTACTTTGTCACAGTTACATGCCTGTCACTGTTACAAATGTAAAGTAGGTAGGTAAGGGTTAGTCTGCCCGAAGGCAGGTCCGAGCCTCCACAGAGGTTTACCTGGGCCGGAGTTTACGTACGGTAGGGTGGTCAGTTCCTTTCCGCTCCTCCATTCCCTTACCCCCCACCAACAGCTCGTGGCAACCCATCCAAATCTTGACCACGCCCAATGTTGCTTAACTTCGGAGATCTCACGGGATCCTGTGTTTCAACACGATTACGGCCGTTGGCTTACAAATGTAAGGAGGACAAAAAATAACAGGTTATCGAGTAACTACAAGAGAATAACGTACTAGTGAAAACAGTAACTGGGAAGTGGGAACTGTCACCAGTAGCAGCTTACAGACACAGAATGTGACCTTCAGAGTTCAGATAGTACGCATGTCTTCAAGTGGAAACGCTTTCGTAGGAGACTGCTTTGAGTCAAATACACTATATTGTGTAATATACTCTATAGTATATTTGTTCAAGTTGCTTCTGTTATCTGGTAACTAAAGTGTAAACTGTTATGACATATTCAATTGCTCAGGGGTAATCGTTGACTCAGACATCGTGCAGGGTTACCTACACTATAATATTATTACCCGTATAATTTTTCTTGTAGCATAAATAAATTAGTATGTTAACTTTCCATATTGATATTATAAATAACATAACATTACTTCATTTTACTTATTCGATCCTCTTGTACCGTCTTGTGTCGAGGTTTGGCAGACAGATCATCATGTTTCCTTGTCTTCAATCCTTGATCGGGGCATTGCCAAATTCACTCCTGTAGATTTCAGAAAAGACGCTATGTTGTCTTCTAAATGTATCCGTTGTCTGCCTCTCGTTGACTTTATAGCAAATAGGAATGCGCGTTACGCTGCACCGACTTTCAACAGTGTAATGATGCGTGCGCACATGTGCGAGTGAATTAAGGGGACTTCGCAACACAGCTGTAAGGACACAAACTTGAAGCCGTGAGAAGGCTGTGACCAATAAAAGGTGAGTAACGTTGGACGTTATTTTTAACTGTTACTTTTCACAGTTAGTTTATTGTAGCAGTGACAGATGTAGCAGTTACACAAAAATAACCGTTTGTCACATTTCTACTACTGCATATTCAGCGCTGTTTTGGTTAACACTGTAACTGATTTTGTTGTTGCATTGTTGTGTGTCGATAATAAGGAGCCTTGACTCTCTGACGGTGCCATCTGTAAGAGCTATAATCAAACATTAGCAAACGATCAAACATGTAGCCGTATTTCTGACTCATTCTGTACTATGCTATTTTTCGAAAATTATATATTTTCAGGTCTGTGTTAGTTATGTGACACAAAATTCTGTCCAGCGGTTTGGATGTGATGCCATTTTGAAAGGTAGACAGACAGACATCATTTCATTTTAATGTTGAAGACGTTTCTTAGCAGATAAAGTGGGAGGTCCTCATACTGTGAAAAACGTAAAATTAAGCAATTTCTTCAATTGTGCCGAAAGTTGAAGGGCTAGAGAGCCAGAAAAGGTTTCAAATCCTGAGTCTTGGATAGCTCTATCAAACAATAAAAAACAAAACAAAAAAATCACTTACGGCCTAAATTCAGTTCCGGAAAAATAGCCTAAAATCGCTTGGTTTTTTTCTCGTTTTAATCTTGTAAATATATATTAGCAGACAAAGTAGGGGTCTCCAAACTATGAAAAACGTAAAGTTAAACAATAACCTCAATTGTGACAAAGCTGAAGGACTAAAGGGCCTGGATATAGCTCTATCAAACTACCAAGAAAAATCGAAAATCAATTCAGGCCTAAACGCAGTTCCGGCAAATCGGCCTAAAATCACTTGTTTAATTACTCGTTTTCTTTTTGATTCAAATCCTAGGCAAATTAACTTATTTACATAATTCTTTCTGTAATGTGTTCCTTGGTTAAATAACCTCAATAGGTTTCTGATTTCTGTTTTGAAAATCTTCACTGAATGTAGGTATAAGGGCTTAAGTGAAACTCTGCATTGACTCACATTAGCGCTCGTAGTGGTGCTTAAGTGAAACAATTCATTGACTCACATTAGCGCTCGTAGTGGTGCTTAAGTGAAACAATTCATTGACTCACATTGGCGCTCGTAGTGGTGCTTAAGTGAAACAATTCATTGTCTCACATTAGCGCTCGTAGTGGTGCTTAAGTGAAACAATTCATTGTCTCACATTAGCGCTCGTAGTGGTGCTTAAGTGAAACAATTCATTGACTCACATTAGCGCTCGTAGTGGTGCTTAAGTGAAACAATTCATTGTCTCACATTAGCGCTCGTAGTGGTGCTTAAGTGAAACAATTCATTGTCTCACATTAGCGCTCGTAGTGGTGCTTAAGTGAAACAATTCATTGTCTCACATTAGCGCTCGTAGTGGTGCTTAAGTGAAACAATTCATTGTCTCACATTAGCGCTCGTAGTGGTGCTTAAGTAAAACAATTCATTGTCTCACATTAGCGCTCGTAGTGGTGCTTAAGTGAAACAATTCATTGTCTCACATTAGCGCTCGTAGTGGTGCTTAAGTGAAACTCTGCATTAACTCACATTAGTGCTCGTAGTGCTTAAGTGAAACAATTCATTGTCTCACATTAGCGCTCGTAGTGGTGCTTAAGTGAAACAATTCATTGTCTCACATTAGCGCTCGTAGTGGTGCTTAAGTGAAACTCTGCATTAACTCACATTAGCGCTCGTAGTGGTGCTTAAGTGAAACAATTCATTGTCTCACATTAGCGCTCGTAGTGGTGCTTAATTGAAACAATTCATTGACTCACATTAGCGCTCGTAGTGGTGCTTAAGTGAAACTCTGCATTAACTCACATTAGTGCTCGTAGTGCTTAAGTGAAACAATTCATTGTCTCACATTAGCGCTCGTAGTGGTGCTTAATTGAAACAATTCATTGACTCACATTAGCGCTCGTAGTGGTGCTTAAGTGAAACTCTACATTAACTCACATTAGTGCTCGTAGTGCTTAAGTGAAACAATTCATTGTCTCACATTAGCGCTCGTAGTGGTGCTTAATTGAAACAATTCATTGACTCACATTAGCGCTCGTAGTGGTGCTTAAGTGAAACTCTGCATTGACTCACATTAGCGCTCGTAATGGTGCTTAAGTGAAACTCTGCATTGACTCACATTAGCGCCCGTAGTGGTGCTTAAGTGAAACAATTCATTGTCTCACATTAGCGCTCGTAGTGGTGCTTAAAGTGAAACAATTCATTGACTCACATTAGCGCTCGTAGTGGTGCTTAAGTGAAACAATTCACTGTCTCACATTAGCGCTCGTAGTGGTGCTTAAGTGAAACAATTCATAGACTCACATTAGCGCTCGTAGTGGTGCTTAATTGAAACAATTCATAGACTCACATTAGCGCTCGTAGTGGTGCTACTCACATTAGCGCTCGTAGTGGTGCTTAAGTGAAACAATTCATTGACTCACATTAGCGCTCGTAGTGGTGCTTAAGTGAAACAATTCATAGACTCACATTAGCGCTCGTAGTGGTGCTTAAGTGAAACAATTCATTGTCTCACATTAGCGCTCGTAGTGGTGCTTAAAGTGAAACAATTCATTGACTCACATTAGCGCTCGTAGTGGTGCTTAAGTGAAACAATTCATTGTCTCACATTAGCGCTCGTAGTGGTGCTGAAGTGAAACAATTCATTGACTCACATTAGCGCTCGTAGTGATGGAAAAAGGTAAACTGCTGATCTAATCAACCGTAAACGATGATTAAGAGAAGGATAGTAAATTTTAGGGATAAATAAACAATATATTCTCATATTCTAACCTAAAATTCATAGTTCATATCCCTAGGATGTTTTCAGTATTGAGTTGCTTGCGTGAAGGGCTAGTACTGTATATTTTTTATGTATAGAGATTACTAGGTTTGTTAAAATTACCTATTTTTGAAAACATATTTACTGAAATATAACAGCAATATCGTATTAACTTATCAAGGCGAATGTGCTTCAAAGCAAAGTAATTCATGGTGAGTTTATGAAACGGAAATTAATTTCTCTGCTGCCTGAACTTCTTATAAAAGATATCCCGAGATTTAAGGTTACACTCCAGACCTAGAATCAGCTCTCCTATTGTGAAATAGGGACCTATATGTAGAAAGAGCAGAACGCTAAAAGGAACAGTGGATGATTTCCGGGTGGACCAGGAGTCTTTGCACAATAAACATTCTGTACCTTACATGCTGTACCTTAAAAAGGCATTTGTTAGTGCAGGAGAGAGTGCTTATGGCAGGACATCTATAAGAGTGAAAGAAAAGGAGACACCGTGGTGGAATGAGGAAGTGAGGAAAGTGATGAAAGAAAAGAAGACAACCTGGTGAGAATGGAACTGAGATCAAACAGAAGAAAGCAAAAGGAGGTATCTCAACAGCAAACGGAGATGTAAGAAGGTGGTAGGAGAAGAAAAGAAGAAGAGTTCGGAAGAATTTACACAAGAAATGGAAGCGGATGTAAGTGGCACTAAAAGGATGCTGTATGGACTTACAAGAAGTAAGAGGACAGAAAGAGTTATCACAAAGTTTGTAAAAAGGAAGATGGGGAAAGAGATAAAGATGGAAGGAGTATTTTGATAAGCTATTGAATGCGAACAACTGTACAGGTGAGATACTGTATAAACAATACAGTGTGATGGCTCAACAGCAGAGGATGATATGACAATGCTGGAGGTGGAGTTAGCGGTACAAGAGATGAAGATGGGAAAAGCAACAGGGATGGATGAAATCAGTGTAGAAATAAGAAAGGCTGCTGGACCTGCTCGTATGCAATGGTTGCACCGACTTCTAAAGTGTATGTGGAAACACAAATATGTACCAGAAGACTGGAAAGAAGGGGTGATAATACCAGTGTTTAAGAAAGGGGACAAGAAAGTTTGTGGTAACTATAGAGGAATCACACTTATATCGCAGGTAGTTAAAATACTACTGGAAAGGATATTAGAAAGAAGAATGAGAGGAGAAGGAGAGTTACAACAGGAACAATATGGTTTCAGGAGAGGAAGATCTACAGTGGACCCAATCTTTAGCATGAGACAGTTGATGGAAATGAACTGGGAGTATGGAAAGGATCTGGTGTTATCATAGATATAGAAAAGGCATATGATAGTGTCCCCAGAGAGAAGGTTTTGAGATACCATGGTTAAAACGAGAATTGGAAGAGAAATGTTAGAAATGGTGCAAGCACTGTACAACAACTGTGTTAGTAGAATACTGACCCCAGCTGGAAAGACAGAATGGTTTAGGAATAAGACTGGACTAAGACAGGGGAGTGTGTTGTCACCTCTTTAGTTTACTATGGTCATGGACGAAATTGTAAAGGAAACAAAGGAAGCCTATGATATAAAAAGATGAAGATACTGCTATTTGCAGGTGATGTTGTGATCTGAGGAAAGAACAGCAAAGAAGTGCAACAACAGCTAGATGTACTGAGCGAAAAAATTTAGAAGTATGGCATGAAAATCAATACGGACAAAAGCGAGACTATGATGATGTAGAGTGGGAAAAGGCAAGGAAAGGGTACTGTAAAAATTGGAAGTCAGAATCTGTAAATTGTGGACAGCTTTAAATACCTAGGAAGTGAATTAATGCAAAATGCTAGGGTGAACATGGAGTTTAGCAGGAGGGTTCAAGCAGAGTAATGCATTCTACCAAAGTGTAAGGAAACTTGTTTGGGGCAAAGAAGTACCATGGGAAAGTAAAGGAATAATGTACAAAATGTACTATGTACCCATACTGACTTATGCAGCTGAGACTTCGATTTTGACTAGCAGGAAAGAGAGTAGAATTCAAGCCAGTGAGATGAAATTCCTAAGAAGTATGACAGGAAAGACAAGGAAAGACATAATAAGAAATGAGAGATTTGAAAGGAATAAGCTAAGGTGATTTGGACATATAAAGAGGATGGAGGCAAAGTGCGAGGGCAAGAGAACAAGAGGAAGACCTAGAACAAGTGGATTGAATCAATGAAGAGTGGCAAAAGAAGACGAAATTTAGAATGGGACAAGATCGTGGAAGAGGAATGGTGGAAGAAAAAAGAAAGATGGAGTGCCATAAATAACTCGACCCGGCAGGAACTGGATAAGGAAAAATGATTATGAAACGATGATGATGATGACCTTACATGCTGAGTTATACATTTTCTCGTCACGGGAACAATAAATTTCACGTTAATCACTTATTCAAGTTAGTCTATATGGAATAATGTTAATGTCATCAAATATCGGAACCAGGGGATTGATTTGTAAGCCACAGAGGAATGCCATTTAACGTTTTCTAAGGACACCTATCGTTGCCCGTCTGTTCCATGAAAAGGTTTGCGTAAACAGTTAGTGCATATCTTTCTAAGCCTCCTGGACTGAGTATCTCAGACGGTAGAGCACTGCTCTTTTGTTCTCAAGTTGGTGAGTTTAATCCCGACTCAGAAGAGCTGATTCTATGTCTTTAGTATGACCTTAACTCTCGGGATATCTTTTATAAGAAGTTCAGGCAGCAGAGAAATTAATTTCCGTTTCATAAACTCGCCATGAATTACCTTGCTTTGAAGCACATTCGCCTTGATGAGCATTTAATACGATATTACTGGAATATTTCAGTCAAAATGTTTTCAAAATAGGTAATTCTGTAATCTCTGCGATGCCAGTTAATCAAAATTAGGATGCAGGAAATGTTCTACGTAAATAGTAGTGTTGTCTGTCTTATGCGATCTTCCTGTTAAGAGATTATTCATTTAATTGTGAAGTAAGTTAGTGCCAAAGTCAACAGCCACCTTTATATCATTGATTGGCATTGATTGCACATAATTCTTCTCGAGGCAGACCAATTACGTTACCAAATCATGGAAGTAATAAAGCACTACCATCTTCCGGAATTCCCATTAGTTACATATGATATGTCATCACTTGGAGTGGGTACATCTACCCGTATATATACTCTACGTACCTCGTATAAATTATATTTACAATGTTTTTCTTTTCAATATTCGCCTCGTCCATCTATTTTGTCTTTACAAAATTATCATTGGTCCAGCGCTAAGCTCCGCTATTTACCTTAGTAACTCTATGAAAAACAAAATAACATTCATCATCAGCCACGTTAAAATAAACATACTGAACTAAAATGCCCAACGTTCATTCACAGTCTGGTGACGAAATTCCATGCCCTATCTGTAATAAATGTAAGTCGACGTCAGGAGAAAACATTCAGATAGGAAAATCTCATCCTAAGAAAAAGAGAAATAAAATCGTAACACTATATGCTACTAACATGAATGTTGGGGAAAGCTTACAGTTGACAGAAGAAACTCCAATGGTCGCTGATTATGAAACTGAAAATATTAATCCTATGAAGAGTTGGGACGATAGGATTTCAAACATTATGCAAAACGGTGATGCTGATCAGCGGGAATCTTTTACTTCTGAGGTTATGCAGTTCTTTTTTACAGTAGATCAGGTAAATCAATTGCCTGGCCCTCAACATCCTGCTGTTAGATATTACAAAAGTAGAGATTTACAAAATAATCGTAAACATGACCATGAAACCTCTAGTGACCCACAGCGGAGATCTAAAAGGCAACGAGAGGAAAACACAGAGCGTTATGCCTGTGAGGTAGCCCAAAATCGTTTCTATAATCAGAGGCGGAAAATTGCTCGCAAAATTTTGGACAAAACTACTAAGTCCTATTCTTCCCAATAACTACGATTTCGGATCATTTTGAAAGGACTTTTGGTACCGAAAATAACAATTCTCCTCTTTTTCTTACGGAAAAAAGCACTGACTTACCTGCTGATATTAATATTTCAGTAGATGATGTCCATAAGGCATTATGCAACATTAAAGCTGACACCTCAGCAGGCCCAGATCATATTACAGTTCGTGTATTACGGCACCTCAAGGTTACTAAATTTCTGACGTTAAACTGAACGAGTAATAGATACGAGACTGCGTTCATGTCACATTAAGTCCTCAAAAGCGTGGGTTCGTGTCATTACCTGGAATTAATGTCAACGCTTACCTCGTGGATGGTTGCCTTCAGGATGTGGAACGTAACAAAAAGAATTGTTGCGTCATTTTTTAGACGTCACAAAAGCATTTGACTCTATTGGACATGAACATATCAAACGATCTCTTCGACAATATAAACTTCCTCCAAACTTATGCAGACTAATTGAAGCATTTCTTACAAAGAATATAGTTCAAGTGAAGGCTGATCATTAGAAAGCAAAACCCATTGAAATTAAGTATGGCGTAGCTCATTGGAACCCTATCTCACCATTGCTGTTTAATTTAGCAAGCAATACTCTAATACAGGCCAACGGCCGTAGCCGTGTTGAAACACCGGATCCCGTTAGATCTCCGCAGTTAAGCACATTGGGCGTGGTCAAGATTTGGATGGGTTGCCACGCGCTGTTGGTGGTGGGTAAGGGAATGGAGGAGCGGAAAGGAACTGGCCACTCTACCGTACGTAAACTCCAGCTCAGGCACACCTCTGCGGAGGTTTGGACCTGCCTCCGGGCAAAATACACCCTTACTGTAATACAAAATCTCATTAACCATGACATATGACAACGTTACGGATATATTTACTGCAGTTATCTTCATTTGCTTTCGCACATGACCTCATCGTACTCAGCAAAACCGAAAGTGATTCTACCACCTTGTTAAATTTAGCCGAAAGCAGCTTTGCAGAAATTGGTTTGCATATCCATCCTCTTAGAAGTATATCTATAATACTGAAGAAAGGAAAATTAACTGAAGGAAACGTCACTACACTCGAAGGATCAATAATCCCATCGATAAAAACAAACAATGAACGAATCAATTATTTAGGATCTGACTTCAACAACGACATTTCTCTTGTCAGACATGAACTAATAAGCAGAGTAACTTGTGACTTAAATAATCTGGTAAAAACAAAACTTCTAAAACCAGAGCAAAAGATCAAGATTATTAACGACTTTGTTTGGCCGGGTTTGATCTATCCTCTACAATGTGCCTCTCTGACACAACTAACAACCGCCTTTCTTAAAGATCTGGACACAATTATAAGAAGATGTACAAAAGAAATAATGATGCTGCCAGATGATACTCCAATTTCGATGCTGTATAGTGCCAGAAAGATCAGAGGGATGGGAATATTTTGCGGAGAATGGGAAGCCAGTATACAGCATTACGATATTTGTAATCATTTGCTCGATATTCAGGACCTTCATCTACACTACGTAAGGAAGTTACCTGAAGAACAAAATATGGCACTCGACAGATTTGACATACAAGAGGGAAGTCTTCCCCCAAATATTGACGAAGGAAAACTAGGTGAAATTATGAGAAATTATGAGAAACCGATCTTTTCAGTCGTGGTGCCAGTTGCCACATAAAGAAAAGGGAATAGTGTTATATTCAGACTGACCGAAAGCAAACTCCTGGATGACTCATAAATCACCTCTGTCCTCTTCTGAATACATAAACGCAGTGAAAATGTCATGCAATCTCACAGCAGTCAGGTCGGTTCGCTGTAGGTCATTCAACACAACCCGTTGTCGCCAAAATGGCTGTAACGAGACAGAAACCCTTGGAAATGTGCTGGGATTCTGCCCAAATGTCTTCGTTCGAGGAAGTGAAGTTGTTTCGAGTTGGATTTCTGAGCTACTCACATTCAGAATCACGGACAAAAATCATATTTTCCGAAAGCAACCTAGGAGAACAAAATAAGAACAAAGAGATGAAAATGTTGCTTACAGACGAAGTGTTGAAACAAACACTGAAAACCTGACTACCATGTACCCATCAGGAAGGGATATTGATCACTTGAAGCATAAGAGATTTGCTGCGTCTACTGCCATACATTCAGAAGTGCATCACAGACTATATTTAAGCCTCAAACCAACTACTAAAAAGGCGAATGAAGATTTTGACACTCAAAACCAAGAAGGGGTAAAATCCTAAGTTAAAGTATTATCTTCTTTGCATACAGAATTATTTTAAAACTAATATTGTTTTATTAACGATTAAACTTAAAATGATTTTCTACTCTTAATTTTCTGAGTTGCACTGATATTTAAAGTAATAAACTTCATGGTTGGGTTCGGTATTGAGTTAAGACTTAACTGAAAATGAATACAAGATTTATTGCTCCACCTTCTCAATACTTAAAATCATACAACGTTTAACAAAACATCACAATATGATAGTGTGATGTTCTGTTAAACGTTGTATGATTTTAAGTCATCACACTATCATATTGTGATGTTTTGTTAAACGTTGTATGATTTTAAATATTGAGAAGGCGGAGCAATAAATCTTGTATTAATTTTAAGTTGCACTGATATGTAATTAATTAAAAGACTATAAATTGATGTTTAAATTTTCAGTTTTGTTGTGTGTTTTGTATAATCTAATAAAACCTTATTTATCTCGAAACGTTGTTTTTGTGGGTTAGCCCCTTCCCTTACTCAGACTTGTGTGTTCTTAATTCTCGTCATATTCTCATGATTTATAAAAGATATAGCTACTGGTTCTTCACCAAGGGGATCACATAATGAAATTGTTGAAATATCACATCGGTGTTGGTCGAATTTCGCGTGATACTAAACCTAGATAGAATCACGGTATCCATCGTCAAGTAAACGTTAAGCTTGCTTGCTCGTAATTGTCACACCTGTGTAATTCTGCTCAACCTTGGAGGCGGTGTTTCCGTCAACCTCAGTTGATATTGTCCTTCCGGACAACATGAACATGAATATTACAGCAACGTTATTGACCCCGACAACAAGGAGTGTTTCCCGTGGGTCTCGGTTCGTGCCAGAGCTTCTCCCCTTGAGGTAGGCAACCCGGCGGGCTATCGATTGCCCAAACAAAGCGTGGCCTGGCCTGGCCTGACCTGCCATTAGAGCACGATATCGCACCTGTTTAAGAGTGCACGCGACCTCCACCAGCCTCAAGTGGCTCGGGCACGAGGCTTGTCTATTGTCACAGACAGAATCTGGATGATTCCACTTTCTATGATACAAATTTAAATCTTTGGAGAAGGCAAATTGTTGAAAAACAAAATCATATTTTTTGAATCCTAGGACCAAATGAATAAAATATATGATATTTTCATGGAGTAAAGCATTACACAGGTTATCAGACTCTTGACACTGCCGGCTGAGTGGCTCAGAGGGTTGAGGCGCTGGCCTTTTGACCCCAACTTGGCAGGTTCGGTCTTGGCTCAGTCCGGTGGTATTTGAAGGTGCTAAGGTGCGTCAGCCTCGTGTCGGTAGATTTCCTGGCACGTAAAAGAATTTCTGCGGGACAAAATTCCGGCACCTTGGCGTCTCCGAAAACAGTCAAGAAAGTAGTTAGTGGGACGTAGAAACAATAACATTATTATCACCTTTGACATAAATATGCCTTATGGCTGGGGTCATCTAAAAATTTGCGTCAAGACGTTAGCGAAACATAATTAGTTATGCGTTTTTACCTAGCAATCTTGAAGTACAGTATGTATGTGAAGTATTGGCGGATGACCATTACTGAGACATTATTTCATTCGCTGTTGTTTCAGAGGTCCTGACTCAGTTCCTCCTTTCGATGAACTTAGTCCTAGACTTGACTCCATATTTCACACAGATGTCTCTAGAAAACGATTCGTTAGATACAAAGAAATTAATTGATAATCCATATCAATTTAAGTTTCACTTATTGAAAGATATTTATGATCATCTGGTATTTTCCACGGAATATTTGATACCACATTTTTAGTTCCTACACTTCCTACTAAATAATAATAATAATAATAATAATAATAATAATAATAATAATAATAATAATAATAATAATAATAATAATAATAATAATAATAATAATAATAATAATACTAATAATAATAATAATAATAATAATAATAATAAATCCTGGCTTTCTTTTCTAATTTATTGCGGACAAAATTTGTTGTGAATTTGGTCCAGTTTTACGACAGGATGCTCTTCCTGAGTTCAAAACTTATATGGATACTGCGGGGTGTTGTATGTAGATGAAGAGAAGTGTGCTATGACGAAACAAATCCCAGTCCCCGAGCCAGAGAAATTATGCATTTACAGTTAAAATCCTCACTGTAGCCGGTAATCGAACCAGGGGCTCTCTGAACTGAAGTCTAATACACTGACCATGGAGCCAAGGAGCTGGACAATAATAATAATAATAATAATAATAATAATAATAATAATAATAATAATAATAATAATAATAATTCGTATAAATTATATAACATTCTGTATAACTTTTAATATGATGGGTTCAATATTATGCTAGTAGTACTTCAATGAATATTTCATTTTCTTGACCAAATTATACTCGAAATATTCATTGATTGGCTCACATTGGGTAACTTACGCGCACTCAAAAGTTATGATAGCAGTAGTGAAAAGAACTGTAGCTTAGATCTTTCCAAATGAACACATATGACCTAGACCACTGTAGCTTAACTGGAAAGAGCTTCTGACGCAAAATCGTAAGGTTGTGGGTTCGGGTCCCAATTATGGTCGGCTCGTTCTTGTTGATTTCGGATAGTTCCAGTAAAATTCGCAGTTAATTTTTAGTAGATAAACACTTCATGGTCGTAGGTTGTACCATTTGGGATGCGTCCTTGTTAGTCCTCGGCAGAAAAATCTGTGGTTATCAGAAAATCATCATAGTAAACACATGGAGATCTTCCTAGGATAAAACAAACTACAGTAACCATAACGGCAGCGATGCCAAGTGAAATTCATTAGAAATCAAAAAAAACAATAAATAGTGTTTTTAATTTGTTTAACATATTTCGTAACTGCTCAGATTGATACCAGAGCCTGGTCTGGAATTTTGTCCTGGTGGATTTCTATAACGTTCCGGAGACAAACACACGAATCTGTTGCATTTAAACACCCATAATGTTATCAAACTCAGTAGATTTCTAGTCGACTATTGTGGCAATGATTGACAACTTGCACCACTGAGTTCGGCAGTTGGTGACAAGAAAGAGAGTGGTGGTGGTTCTGATGGTGATAACATGATGTACTTTGCTTCAACGATAGAATAATATACAGGGTGTATCCCTGGTGATATTACAAACTTTCAGGGGTGATGGTGGACGGAAAATGGATCAATTTCAGAGAAGGAATCTTAATCCGGAAACGCTCGAGTCAAAAATTTGTAATAATCCAAATTGTTTAACGTCCATCCATTTTTTAACACATGCCGGGGTGTCCGAATTTTGTCCCGCAATAGTACTTTAACGTGCCAGAAGCCAATGACATGGGATTGTCACCTTCAAACATCTTTAAAACGACCGACCTCAGTCTGGATTTGAACCCGTTAACTTGGAATTAGTAGACCAACGCCGTATCCGTACGACAGAACTTTGTGCGATGATGTCATGTCTGCATTGACGCATGGAGACGCCATTTCGAACATTTGTTGTAAACGAAGGAGTTTGTGAAATTCGTTCAGGTAAACGAACTTAAATGAGTAGAATTTTGCTGAACTTTTGACTCTACCGTTTACGGAAATATGGTTCCTAATCTCAAATTGATCCATTTGCTGTCCTCCATCGTCCCTGCAAGTTTGTAACATCATCTCATCATGTATACATCCTGCGTACTACTTTATTTGGATTGTTTTCTTAGCTATCGAAGTGAAAAATTACAAATAGTTCTTCATCTGACTAATCATAACAGCCTGTTTTGTTGCAGGCTCAGTGTCTCAGACAGTGGTGCGCTAGTTTTTCTGAGCCCAAGTTGGCGGATTCGATCCCGGCTTAGTCCAGCGGTATTTGATTTTACTCAAATACGTAAGCCTCAGGTCGGTAGATAGCCTATACAGACTCGCAAAATAAATCCTACATGACGCATTTTTGACAAAGGTCTTCTCCGAAAACCATGCAATATTTAGTGGGACGTTATATCATTAACATTAAGTCTTCTTTTGAGAGAAATGTGGCGTGGTTCGAAAGAAAAGCAGTAAGTCCCGAACATATTGCACCATTCAGAGATCCGAAGTTCTGATCCGAGATAAGTAAAGCACCGCCTGAAGAGTGGTACTTTTCCATGCTTCGCTACTTTCCCTTCAGTCTTAAAACTGTCGATGGAGTTGGCTGGGTAGTATCTGTAAGAGGTGGTTGGTTCGAACCCTACTATTGGGCAGCCTTGAAGATGGTTTCTCGTGCTTTCCTATTTCACACCAGGTAAATAGCTGGACTGTACCTTAACTAAGCTCTTTCCTGTCTTATCGTCGTCGAGATCTTTCTGAGTGTGCATGAGGTGAAAATTTGTCATTTGCCAAAAGACAGTTTTCATACTCAGATATTAGTGTCTATAATTTGCTGTTATCGAGAGTTGATCATGCACTACTTATTTCAGGTCTTGGTTCATCTGTCCTCTTTTGGGACTAAATGTGGTTCTGAATAATTTTTTTATCGAAAATATTCACAATCAACGGAATTAAATTATGGTTTCCGTCTGGGAACTTAATTTTTGATATCAGTTTATCTTACCTGAGAAGCCTATTGCAGTGTATTTCCCTGGATGGTATAGGCAGCGTGCATTCCTTGCTTTACAGATGAAAATATATTGTGCTATACTTCATAACATTGGGAGAAAAAATCCGTATCTGAAACCAGTCACTACACGAACCGAGATCTGTGTGCAGTTCATGACAGTCATCAGGCGTGGACAATAGCCTTACGGTGTGTATGTTGTCGGCGTACAGGAGGAGGAAATACTGACTGTTTTGGGCGCAAAGAATTATGTCGTCGAAGTGGAGAACAAAGACTAGGGGTCCTAAGATACAGCCCTGAGATACACCTGATAACACAGATAATTACGATGGGGCAGATTTAGGGAGTACCACTATTTGTTTTTTGCCGGAGAGGAAAGTAGTTATCAATGACAAGACGGGGCCATGGATATTAAATCTTGTAGTGGGCGTATGAAGTAGTAGTTTGTGATCCACAGAGTCGAATGGTTTGGCCAGATCTATATAGATTTCATATATCTGAGATTTATTTTCAATTGCTGAAATGACGTGGTGATAGACAACTCTGAGGTTAGTGGGGCGTGATTTGACGGGAGTGAATCCATGTTTTTCTTCTGAGAAGTACGGCTGTGTGAAAAAGAGGAGTTGATGGTGGATTATTCTTTCAAGGACAGAGGAGAGTATTAGATGTTAGATAATGGGAGGTATGATGAAATATCATATTTGTTGCAAGATTTGAAAATATATATGACATTAGCTTGTCTCCAACTGTCGGCAAATGTACCAGAGGCCATACACAAATTTAAAATATATTTAAAAGAGTATTGTAGAAATAATTGAGCAGTTACAAAAATGTACCTTGCTTAAAACAATGTTAACTTAGATAGAATTGTGAGGCCAAAGTGGTATTAGGACTATAGTAAATTGTGTTAAATTTCATTTGCAGAAAGCGTCCGAAGCCGTCTGACTACGCAAATTATTTTAATGGACATCGCTTGGGTTGAGAAGTCGAATCCCTACGCAGTTGTTTGACAATATGAGTGCTAAATTGTGAGAGAGATTCTGAACTCATGTGTCTTAAGACCGATAGTTATCGAAAGCACGTTAACGCCTAGCATCTATACTGCACATACCGAGTCGATATACTGGAATTATATTTGCCATTGTAATACAAGTTTGTCTGTTCAATGACCATATTTCTCTCTCAGTCGTCATCAAATAGAATCTCGTTGAAATTACCATTATGGTGCCGCATATATGGATTAGTTTTATGAATTCTGAAGCTCTTAAATAATGTCGTAATTAATGGAAATGAAATGGATTTATTCTAAATTCGTGCCAAAGGTCGGCTAATTTAACATTCCACCCACTACTTACAAAATAACACCAAAAATTGGTATTCAAAACAATTTACTGCTTATATTGCAGTATGCATTTCTTTATATTAAATGGTTTATATGATATAAAAATTAAATCCTTCATGTAATAATAAATGCCTCAACAACCACGGAATTCATGGGCAAGTAATATCTGTTTTGTGTGCTCCATTAGCTTCATCAAGAATGTACAATTGTTGAGAAGGAATTCAGCAGATTACAAATAACTCTTTCTGCCCATATTCTTAGCTATGTGGTCAGTGTACTGACCGTCAGTTCAGGGGGCCTCGGACTCGATTCCCGGCCGAGCCAGGGATTTTAACTGAGTGCGGTTAATTCTTCTGGATCAGATACTGGGTATGTGTTTGCCTTATAACACTTCTCTTCATCTACAAACAAATAACCATACTACAAACCACCACTGAAACGTGGAATAGTGAATACATCCGTCAGCACAGGTTTGGCGTCAGGAAGGGCATCCGGCCATTAATGTGAGCCACTTTCGTATCAAGTGCCCAACCTACTAACTTGAGAAAAGGGTGAGGAAGACTATTTGTTGATTTTTACCATCCGTCTATTTTATGTATGTATGTATGTATCTATCTATCTATCTATCTATCTATCTATCTATCTATCTATCTATGTAGAGGGGATTATTGTTTAATCTAGTGAATGGAAATTTCTCCACTTTGTAACAATGTTGAGCGCTCTTGGTTTTAGCTAACCTATTTTCAAATTCACATACCACTTACGAAACTTTTTTAAGATGTGGATTTGATACTTTGCAAAGAGATTACTAAATTTCCATGCCCATCAGTGCATAAATAGGGTAACGGAATAGGTTTACCAATTGTAAGTGTACATAAAACACCGTTTCAAATATTTAAAAAACAAATTCCAATTATTTTTCAACCTGTTAAGTCGTGTTCCGTACTTGGCCCAAAACGGGTGACTTGCACGCACTCTATGGTGTGATGGCAGTAGTGCCAGACCTGTAGCTCAGATCCTTTCCAGCAGAACAAATATGACGTAGGCCACCGTATCTCAATCGGTAGAGAAACCGACGCAAAATCGGGAGGTTTGTGGGTTTGGATCCCTCTGGTTTCCGGTTGACCATTTTTGTTCTGTACTTAACTTATCTTCAATATCTGCTATGTGTACGAAACACGACCTAATAGGTTGGAAGTTAATTTCGATTACAATGCTGTCGTGAAAATTCAATATAGCCTACATAAAAAAAACAAATCTCATCCCATTCATGGCAGACATCAACATAGGACCAAAGGAACTGAAAATTGGCAGCAACAGCAACATCTCCCGTGTCAAGGAAACTAGGCACCTCCGTGAATGGATCACAGGAAAATATAATGAGAAAAAAATCTATAGAATCCAAACTCCGGAAAATGAAAAGTGCTTTCAAATTAACAAAACAATACTTTAACAAAAAAAAAAGAAAAGAAAAAAAACAGAAGTCCATTTAATGTCTGTAAAATCGGACACTATACAACAGAAATTAAATCAGAATCACTCAACACATCTGAGACAATCTTCAATAAAAGCAATTAGAAGAAAAGAACGCAAAATTATTAGAGAACAATTCTAAAACTACCTGGCGAGTTGGCCATGCGGTTAGGGCCGCGCAGCTGTGAGATTGTATCCGAGAGATAGTGGGTTCAAACCCCACTGTTGGCAGTCCTGAAGATGGTTTCCGTGGTTTTCCATTTTCACACCAGACAAATGCTGGGGCTGCACCTTAATAAAGGCCACGGCCAATTCCTTCCCACTCCTAGGCCTTTCCTATCCCAATGTCGCCATAAGACCTGTCTATGTCGGTGCGACGTACAGGAACTTCTAAAGAAATGTAAAAAAATAAAAAATGGACTAAGATCCAAAGATGTTCTATGCTACTGTAAAACCAATGCATAAATTAAAAAATAAATCACCAGATTCACAAGTACAATTTGCGTGCAAAAAATCTAATTCCTGGGAGACCTACTAAGAATGAAGTCAAGCATACCAACAAACAAAATTCACATATGCCTGAAAAATAAGACTATTAGGTCGAACTAGTGTATGCAAACAGAAAAATATTTTCAAGAATCAGGATCGCCAAATCAACAGAGAATTCTAGGAAGACGAGAGAGAGACCACACGTGGCGTATGAAATAATGCTGGGCGAAAAGGAAAGCCATCAAATGTTGATCCTTCGTGGTTCCAAGCAACCCATTCGAGAAGAAGTATTTACACATCTCACCGGTCGTATGTATAATTTTCAGTGAAAGAAGCAAAAAACGTAATGACCTCTCGGAAGCTGTGTTGAAGAATGCCTCGTCGCATCACTGCCTGTCTAGCCGACAAGGGAGGCCCTGCCCAATACTGACTGATGCTTTGCGAGAGCTGAACAAAAAGGAGTGTAATCTATGCGTGAAGAGAAAATCTGTCAGGCAGTAATTGTTTCATGAAGTTTAAAGTAGAGAAAGAGAGAGTAGCATTTTCCAGGCCCACCAATATCCATAGTCTCAACGTCTTGTGAAAAATTTTAAATTATATTTTGTGTTAGCAGTAGGGTAATGTTCATTATATTTCAAAATTGATGACTCTGTGTGAAGTGGTTTGTGTAATATTCATCTAAGAAAGTGCTGTGCGTTGGGGTTTGTTGTTATACGTAGACAAATGGTTCAAATTAATTATGTAGGCAGATGGGGAGATTACATTGAAGTCCGGATCCTTTAGCGAAACATGCAGTAGTGAATACATCACTCCACACAGGGCTGTCGTCAGGAAGGGCATCCGATGGTCAAAATGGGCCAGATCCATATCACCTTCAAATCCCATTAATTGGCCAGAAAGTATAAGACCGACCTCGATAGCTGCAGTCGCTTAAGTGCGGCCAGTATCCAGTAATCGGGAGATCGTGGGTTCGAGCCCCACTGTCGGCAGCCCTGAAGATGGTTTTCCGTGGTTTCCCATTTTTACACCAGGCAAATGCCAGGGCTGTACCTTAATTAAGGCCACGGCTGCTTCCTTCCAATTCCTAGGCCTTTCTTATCCCATCGTCGCCGTAAGACATATCTGTGTCGGTGCGACGTAAAGCAAAAAAAAAAAAAAAAAAGAGAAAAAAGATAAGAACTAGACCGGAAACAGCGAACACAAGGTGTGCTATGTTCTAACAAGATAAAGTTCGGTTCGTCCTCATCTATCCTTCGTTCCCCATTTAAAGGAGACTTACCGTAAACAACATACTGACTGTCACTTGTATTAATTCTAACTGATTTATTTGAAAGAAAGTTGATCGTTAGCTTCAGTGCTCTCAATAATTTCTATGAATCCAGTTCCTAAAAGCGTAGTTCAATCAGAATTATTTTATTATTTTATGATCAATAAAGAAGTCATCTTGAGGGCGTATAGGATATGGTCCGATTGTGTTCTTTGCTCCCAACGTTTCATTTCGCCTGGCATCTTCAATGACCCGCTCTCACCGAAGGTCGGGTGTGGACCACGACCAGCAAGCCTAGAAAATTTCCTCTGTATTCATTATGATGTGAGCCTCCGTAGCTCAGGCGGCAGCGCGCTGGCCTCTCACCGATGGGTTCGGTGGTTCAAATCCTTGTCACTCCATGTGAGAATTGTTCTGGGCAAAGCGGAGGCGAGACAGGATTGTCTCCGGGTACTCCGTTTTAACCAGTCATTATTCATTCCAGAAACATTGTCCAGTATTATTTCATTTCACCTGTCATTCAATAATCATTGCCCCAGAGGAGTACGACAGGCTTCGGCAGCCGGCACAATTCCTATCCTCGCCGCTAGAGGGGAGCTTCAATCATTCAATTCCTCACCTGGTCGAATGATTGGAAACAGGCTGTGGATTTGGATTCATCATGATGTGATAGTGAAATCTTAAACTGTTACATTTGTTATTCTAAGAGCACTCTGCTGTATAGCTCACTATGGTTATGAATGTTCTTCGTGAGATTTCTCTAGATTGATTTAGAAGAGTGGTGACTTATCCGTTAATAATAGTTAGTTAACATTTATACAGCCTCTATATATTTGATTTACAGCACATATTTTACAAGGCTTTCCCTGAATGATCATTGTGAATATCGTTAATACTGACTACAAACATATTAGTGTGTTTTCATTATATTTATTGCATTAATTCTTTAATTATGAAGTACATTTCATGTCGTTGTTGCGCCTAAGAAAACAGCTATGTGATAATATTTCAGCTTAAACTCTGACCAGAAAGGTTCTGTCATCTGAGGTTCAGTATTGCATGAACTATTTCAATGAGTTTTCGTTCGAAGTGATACCTGTGCTGCGGGTCAGTATTTACCTCCTCAGCATTGTCACAGCGGTATTTCGAGGCGCAACGACGATCTGTTCTTTATCAACGTTTACTAATATTGTGTCCCATTTGTTTTTCAGGTAAGTCGCTGAACATCTGTATTTCGAGGTTTCAGGTAGGACATCAAGCGCTTTCCTCTATAACAGAGCTGTATTTGTGAATAGATTTGGGCTAGATGACCGTGTGAGGTTGAGCTTTTAATAGTTACAACTTTTCCACATACTACAACAAAGTTATGGTAGAATATTAAGCTTTCACTTTGTGTAGATTTGACTTTTAAACAACAATTGAGTCCTAGTTTCGATAGTAGCAACTGTTAAGAGTGGAATGCCGTATTTAACTTGCAACTTCAACAAAAATATGGACTGAATGTTTTGACGTTAAACGAACATAAGGAAACATATAATGGACAGTTTTGTGTTGTAGATGGAAGCAATCTTCTGCAGATGTTTGTAAATTCATTATTAAAAACTGAGTCTAACTCTCGTTATCTTGCTCTCCCTGTACTTATCTTGCCCTCCATGGCCGAGTTCTTAATTCTCCTAGGGAAACTATCCATCTCCATTTGCCTCAAATGACCCCACCACCGAAGCTGGTTTACCTATATATCTTCATCCATCAAATTTATTCCTAACTTAGCCTTTATCTCTTCCTTTCAAGTACCTACCTGCCATTGTACCAGCAACCATTCTCGCTGTTTTCATACCTGTTACTTCTGACTCCACCCTGCTTCCACTCCCGCACGGTAAAGCCGATCTGAAAACGGACAGATGTAAAGATAGCCACATTCGAGAACTCACTTCTGTACCCATAAACCTAGGTTTACTAAATACTGTTGATAACAATTTCGAGTTCACTACGTTAGCTTTGCTACTCCTTGATTCAAGTATCCAATTATTATTATTATTATTATTATTATTATTATTATTATTATTATTATTATTATTATTATTATTATTATTATTATTATAGAATTAAATTTTTAAAATGTGTATTTTTATTAGGACAATATAAAGGAGTCAACATTCAAGCAGGGCAGTCTCTACATCTGTACCGTCGCCGAGGATAAAGCATTGGTCTGTCCAGTTTGGAGGTCAGTTGGCCTCTAACGTGTGTACACAGCAATATGTTCTTTATTACATCGAAGATATTTTTAGCTATCGCTATCTTGTACGCTATTGCACGATGCCGCATTGTAATTGACCATATCTAAAACCTACACATATTGATATACGGCGGTAGATAAAGCTAATATATCTGAATGACGGCCAACGCAAGCCTTCATAAATCACGTATTTTCGTACAATAGCGCTACCGTCCCACTATTTGCTCTTGAAAGTGAACTTCATGGCACAAACTTGATTATCCATATGACTTCTGAACGTAGTAATCGACATGTAATACCAGACTCTGATATTAGGTAAGTTACATGAGGATATTCTCAATATGAATGCACTCAAAACTTTGTCAAGGCATTTCGGAACTAGTTCGAACTAATTGAATTTCCTCGTCAATCTTCGTCAAAAAAACTTCTATGAATTTCCAGTTCATTCCAGGTGATTTAACAGCACAAAAAGAAAACAACGAATATCTACAAAAAGTTCTCCAGAACTGAAATTTAAGATTTACGGACTCTTCATATTACTATGAGAGATAATTGAAAATGAAAATCGACAGCTTTTTTTCGAACATTAGATCGGGCCAGGAATGAATGAAGTCCCTATCCATCGGCGAGGATTGTGCCAGCTGCAGAAGCCTGTCGAACTCCACTGGGGCAATGCTTAATGACTGACAGATGAAATGATATGATATTGGAGATTGTTGCTGGAGTGAAGGATAACAGGGAAAACCGGAGTACCCGGAGAAAAGCCTGTTCCGCCTCCGCTTTGTTCAACACAAATCTCACATGGAGTAACCGGGATTTGAAACATGGAACACAGCGGTGAGAACCCGGCACGCTGCCATCTTAGCTACGGAAGCTCCTACTATGACAGCTAATTACAGACGTTTAATCGGATATTACAATATCCATGATAACAGATGAAATTCATGTCCTATGAATATATGACAGTGAGAAAAGGGCTTATGGAAAACAACATATAAATATGCTCGGGAATTTGGATGCTTTCTAAGAAGGGCCAATTTAGATGAAGGAGCTATGGAGGCCACGAGTATAACAATGAACTATATACCGAGCTCGATAGCTGCAGTCGCTTAAGTACGGCCAGTATCCAGTATTCGGGAGATAGTAGGTTCGAACCCCACTGTCGGCAGCCCTGAAAATGGTTTTCCGTGGTTTCCCATTTTCACACCAGGCAAATGCTGGGGCTGTACCTTAATTAAGGCCACGGCCGCTTCCTTCCCACTCCTAGCCCTTTCCTGTCCCATCGTCGCCATAAGACCTATCTATGTCGGTGTGACGTAAAGCAACCAGCAAAAAAAAGAACTATATATTATTTTCTAGAAACCAGACGGTGTGAAATCGATTAAATTGAAAAGACTGAGGTGGCTAAGACATACATCGGATGCAAAATCACAATATATGTGTGAAATGGACACTGCAGAAACTAGACGGTAAAATTTGAAAATCTAAAACAAGCTGGCTTGAGTCAAAACAGGAAGGTATGAAACTGATAGGTGCAAAAACCTAGACAAAGAAGGCTCATGATCGTGACGTTAGAAGGACAAATTGAAAAATGTTTATACTCGTAGTGAACTGTGTAGCCAAAAGTGGAAGGAAAATTAGATGCATATTTTTATATTCATATCTGGTGAAATGACAGACATGCATAATTAATTTCTTGGGTCATCAATTCATTATAACTTAAATTCGCTTCTGATGCGACTTTTTTACACATGGACTACAATCGTGCTTTGTTTGTAGAGAATGGCATTTTGAATACTCAATTGGGTCCACGGTCGCTTCCTTCCCAGTCCCAGCTTTTGTCCTATTCCATCGTCTCCATAACACTTTTCAGAGTTGATGCGACGTAAAATAAACAGCCAAACTAGCAAAAAGCAAGACACTTGCTGATAAGAAAGGAATGTCATCTCCGTACATACTACGAAGGTGCTCAAAGGAGCGGAGTAGTAGCCGAGTGGTGCCATCACTGGATTTTTATCCAAGCGACCCCGGTTCGACACTCGCCCAATACATGTGGGATTCCTGAAATGAAAAGTCACGTCCAGGTTATTCGTACTCCACATAAAACTTGAGATCCCGTGGCAATGATGATGATATAAAAAACCACGTAAAAATACAAGCTAATTTGCTTGCTATGCCTTCAAAGTAGTGCTTTCTGCTATTCGCAACCTCAGCACCTGGTAGAATTAGCTCCACATCAAACCACCTTCGCCCCTCTAGAATCACCATTATCTAATTAAGGCGGAATGAACACCTGTACCACTGCAGTAGTCTTGTTTCTAAATGTTTCGACTTTCTGACGTCCGATCTAGTGAACCGTGAAAACCTTAAACACCTCTCCGAGTCATTCCATATTCTCATCTTAACAAATATCAATGATTGTAGTTGATGATAAGGATGAGATCTTCAGAGTTCAGCTAATCCTCTCGGGCCCAGCAGAGATATAATCGCAATACTGCCAACAGGAAGTGTCCCTGAGCGTGGTTACAGCTGGGATGTGGGGACTATCCGTTCACCCTGGACGCTGCAATCACTACAACGAACTAGAGACTTTCAAGACTGGGAATCGTGAAGGTTGGAACTTAGAAGAAGGTGGCCATCCCCTTCAGAAGGAAGTAGAATAGACGTTCGAAGCTATAGAAAACCACTTTGAGGATCGTCGAGGATTTGATTTCCACGCAACTCGAGTCACTTGTGCACGCTGTTGTAGCTCTCATGCTTAATCTTAAATCTCTGGCAGTCTGGAATCGAGCACGGAGCCTTAGGACCAGATCTTCAATAAATAATAATAATAATAATAATAATAATAATAATAATAATAATAATAATAATAATAATAATAATAATAATAATAATTCTCCGGAAAATTTATGGCCCCACGAGAAAAATGGAATGTGGATTAAGAGGAGAACACCGGCCGAGTTTGACGTGCGGTTAGGGGCCCGCAGGTGTGAGCTTGCATCCAGGAGATAGGGTTTCGAACCTCACTGTCGCCAACCCTGAAGATAGTTTCCCGTGGTTTCCCATTTTTTACCCCAGGCAAATGCGAGGCTGTACTTTAATAAGACCACTGCCTCTTTCTTCCCACTCTTAGGTCTTTCGTGTCCCATCGTCGCCATGAGACCTATCTGTGTCGGTGCGACGTAGAAAACAGGAGAACAGCGGACGTCTACTTTCACTGATACCGTATGCAAGGTAGGCCTACGCCTGAAATTCTAAGGCCATATGGACAGCGAGAGACTCACCAAATATTATCAACTAATCAAGTAATCAACTAAAAGAAGGTAAAAATAAACTGGCTAGAAGAAACTAAGGCGGGCCTCCAAGAAATGAATATCATGGACAACATTATACAAGATTATGGAGCCTTTAGTACAACAGTAGCCAAACGCAAATTCGTGGATAAACCTAAAAGGGGAACTGGTATGAAGTGGTCCACAGAACTAAAGATGCAACAAAGTGCATTCGTGAAGAAATTTTGAACCGGGCGATTTGACCGTGCGGTCATGGGCACGCGGCTGTGAGCTTGCATCTGGGATATCGTGGGTTCGAATCCCACTGTCGGCAGCCCTGAAGATGGTTTTCCGTGGTTTCTCATTTTCACATCAGGCAAATGCTCGGGCTGTACCTTAATTAAGGCTAAGGCTGCTTCTTTCCAACTCCTAGGCCTTTCCTATCCCGTCGTCGCCATAAGACCCATCTGTGTCGGTGCGATGTAAAGCAACTAGCAAAAAAAAGAAGAAATTTTGGGAGGATAAGAAGGCGAAAAACCATGAGACCAACGAACAAGTTCAAACGCGCTCTTTGAATGGGAACAACTAAGAAAGGAAGAAAGAAAGAAAGAAATAATAATAATAATAATAAAAATAATAATAATAATAATACACACCAAACAAGTTGGCTACGCGGTAAGTGCTTGCATTCAGAAAATGGTGGGTTCAAACTCCCCCGCTGGCATCCCTCAAGATGGTTTTCTGCGGGTTCCCATTTTCATACAAGCTGAAGTTGTTCCTTAATTCATAATTAATGTCACTGCCACAATCTTTCCATCCCTATTACTCTGTGAAACAGCTATAAGATAGCACTACTACTACTACTACTACTACTACTACTACTGCTAATACTACTATGGTCTCAGCTCATTTCATAAGCTGTCAAATTCTGATGAAAAGCCTTCCATATACGCATTTCATAAGCTTTTAGACCTGGGTATTTTCTGTAGAAAGTGTGGGGAAAAGTGGGATATACGCATGAGATTACCATTGCCAGCACCAAGCACAGAGCAGTATCTCAGCCACATTATGAATTGCTGCATGATACGCTTTAGCAAGAAAAGTGGATTTTTAATCCATAATCCAATTCTTTACCTCAAGAGAGAGTTGAAGAATCGGGCGAAATTCCATACCCAGGTTAGTCGTGGAATTGTTCAGTGAGCCAGGTTTGAACCACTTTCATGTTCTTCAATGACACATGGTTTCCCACATAGATAATTATCAAGTAACATCTTACCCGTCGCAAACTGCTCGTTATCCCTGTAATACCATCCATATTCAGGCTAAGGAGGTCTACAATTACTACGATGCCGCTCCTGAGTAGATTCATGACACAGCATACATTCAATATTTAGTTACATAAATTATGATGGCACTCAATTGGACGGTAGTAATCACGTGAGATATAATCTAAACCCTGCTTCAAGGAGGGTTGAAATACCAGCCAGGTACGGCCGGCTATTTCTAGTGTGGGTGTCAGGTAATGGATGGCTCGCCCTTTCGCTTGCCTTGCTTGCGCTCTCATTAAGCACCGAAAGAATGCCCGGAAGAGTTGCCTCTCTAGTTTATGACCGGAGTTCGCTACAGCTCAGGATTCGCAAGGAACGGAAGCAACCAGTTTTATTTGCCGAGTGATAGGATCACGATGGCGTTATCTGCACGCTTTACAGGCCTGTGTCTTCGTACTTCTTGCCGCCAATGACGTCACGTTCTAGATCCAACTTCAAGACCCTGACAAGACGTTCGTAGTTCACCGTCACCCAATATACAGCCTGTGACTTCTCCATCAATACAACTACAATGAATGAACGAATGAATTTATTTGTTTTCTTTTATTTAAATATTATGCGTAAAACAGTTCAGTGATAGCTGGGATAAAGGGCTGCGTGGTTTGGGTCAGATTGCATTCGGGAGACATTGGGTTCGAACCCCAGTGTCAGCAGTCCTGAAAATGTTTTTCACCAAGCAAGTGGCTGTGCGATTTGGGCCACGTAGGTATCAGCTTGCATTCGGGAGATAGTTGGTTCGAACCCCATTGTCGGCCGTTTCCTGTCCCATCGTCGCCGTAAGCTCTAGCGTGTCGATGCGACGTAAAAAAAAGGATTACTAGGCCTATTAGTTCGTCATCAAGTTGGTCAAGACACGACTTCTGGTCAGTGCATGTGAGATGGAAATTAAAATCTAATACTTGTGCTTTGTATAGGACGTAAAGCTGAAAATGTACTATTTATGTTTAATTAATTGAAATAGTTGGCTGCGCAGCGTGGGCCATGTAGCTTTTAGCTTGTATTCGGTAGAAGGTTGATTTTAATCTCAATATTGGCAACATTGAAGGAGGTTTCCCATGGTTTCCCATTTTCACATTAGGTAAATGCTGGGACTGTACATTAATAAAACCCACGATCGCTTTCTTTCCAGTCCTAGCCAGAAAGCCTATTTGACTGGGTGTGGCGTTAAATAACTAGCAATAAATTATATATTATTTATTTATTTTTTCAAGTTAATAAATTAAGACTAAAAACCGAGGACGTCAAGTTGGAATACCTACTTAACAACAAATGCATTTTTACACTGTATTAAAACGATTCCATCCAGCTAATTTTATGTGCAATCGAGGAAGAAATGCACCAGCACAAGATGCGATGAAACTTTAGCGTACTGCAGTACTTCGGATCCATTAGTCAAACAGCAAGATAAACGCCTAGAATATAAGGAAGTCTAAACAATGGCCACATGAGAAATGTGAAAATCGTTGTTAACTATTATTTACTCAACAAAACAAACACCATGGTTATACAGCCGTAAACGGCTTAGGCCTACTAAACAACCGTTGCTCAGCCCTGAGGTCTGGGGACAACGGGAGGATACTGGTCGTTGCAATGAATCCTCTTGGCCGTTATTCTTGGATTCCTAGACCGGGGCCGCTATCTCACCGCTAGATAGTTGCTTCTCAGTTGCTCTCGCATAGGCTTAGTGAACCTCAGATCCAAGTAAAAATCCTTGAGATGGCCAGCAATCCAATCTGAGACATCCGAGTAAGAGGCAAGCTCGCTACCCCTAGATTGCGGGCCCGGCTAATCTAATAAAATTATTGAAAATATAATTGTTTTGCATGCCAGCCAGTCCCGTGGTCTTACATATTGCTCATAGCTATTGCGTGAATAATGGCATATGGGAGTTGAAATAATGTGTATCATTTGGATTTTGGTAGGGATTCTTTTATTATAATATTAATTAGTACTATAGTGGTATTGGCTCGCCTGTTTATCAAAAACATGTCCTTTTGGGATGAATTTAAGGTCGGGCCTGCCCCCTGATTTTTTTTAATTGCCGTAATTTTCCTTATTTTTGATGTAGAAATTGCTTTACTTCTTCCTGTACAAAATTCAGAAGTCTGCAGTTCGTAAACGATCCATCGTATGACACACGTTCATGGGGATTTTTGTGTTGCTTTTGAATGCATTGTCTACCCCCGATTACTTTCCACACGTTTGAGAACACCATGTGTATCATTCTACGAAGTACATTTAAATGTAAACATCAGCGACATAATTGAAAACCGGGACTGGCTGCACAGGGAATGGTATTATTGTAACAGCATCGCTTGCCTGGACTGGAGCTGGTTACCAAATCCGTTAGTTGGTTACCAAACATTTTCGAAGAGACACTAGAGCTGGTTTCCAAATCTGTTAGTTGTTCGAGGAGACACTCGAGTTGGTCCTCAAATCTGTTAGTTGGTTTCCAAACATTTTCGAGGAAACACTCGAGCTGGTTCTCAAATCTTGTAGTTCGCTCCCGAACATTTTTGAGGAGACACTCGAGCTGGTTTCCAAATCTGTTAGCTGGTTCCCGAACATTTTTGAGGAGACAATCGAGCTGGTTTCCAAATCTGTTAGCTGGTTCCCGAACTTTTTTGAGGAGACAATCGAGCTGGTTTCCAAATCTGTTAGTTGTTCGAGGAGACACTCGAGTTGGTCCTCAAATCTGTTAGTTGGTTTCCAAACATTTTCGAGGAAACACTCGAGCTGGTTCTCAAATCTTGTAGTTCGCTCCCGAACATTTTTGAGGAGACACTCGAGCTGGTTTCCAAATCTGTTAGCTGGTTCCCGAACATTTTTGAGGAGACAATCGAGCTGGTTTCCAAATCTGTTAGCTGGTTCCCGAACTTTTTTGAGGAGACAATCGAGCTGGTTTCCAAATCTGTTAGTTGTTCGAGGAGACACTCGAGTTGGTCCTCAAATCTGTTAGTTGGTTTCCAAACATTTTCGAGGAGACACTCGAGCTGGTTCTCAAATCTGTTAGCTGGTTCCCGAACATTCTTGAGGAGACATTCGAGCTGGTTACAAAATCTGTTAGTTGGTTTCCAAACATTTTCGAGGAGACACTCGAGCTAGTTCTCAAATCTGTTAGTTGATTCCCAAACATTTTCAAGGAGACACTCGAATTGTTTGCGAAATCTGTTAGGTAGTTCCCAAACGTTCCCGGGGAGACACTCCAGTTATCTCCCAAACCTTTTTGATAAGGCGTTCGATTTTCAAGTGGTTCCAAAAACGTCCTAAGAATACTCGTAGGCTACATTCAAATTGGTTCCCAAACATTTACGAGAAAACACTCGAGTTGGTTCCCAAATCTGTTAGTTGATTCGAGGAAACTCTCAAGCTGATTGCCAAATCTGTTAGCTGATTCTCAACCATTTTCGAAGAGACACTCGAATTGGTTCCCAAGCATTTTCGAGGAGACACTCTACTTGGTTCACAAATCCGTTAGTTGGTTCCCAAATACTTTCGAGAAGACACTCGAGTTGGTTTCCAAACATTTCCGAGGAGAATTTCCAGTTGATTCCTAAATTAATTAGTCGATTCTCAACCAAACTAGAAGAGACACTCGATTAGTTCCCAATCATTTTCGAGGAGACACTCGAGTTGGTTCACAAATCTGTTCATAATATTTTTATTGGCTTTACGAACCACCAACTACTTTAACGGATTTTGGAGACGCGAAAGTGCCGGAATTTAGTCCCACAGGAGTTATTTTACGTTCCAGTAACTACTGACACGAGGCTGACGTATTTGAGAACCTTTAATTACCACCACACTAAGCCAGGATCGAACCTGCCAAGTTGGAGTCAGAAGGCCAGCGCCTTAACCGCCCAAGCCACTCAGCTCGGCCACAAATCTGTTAGTTGGTTGTCAACCAGTTTCGAGGAGACACTCCAGTTGGTTTCCAAACTGTTTAAGGGTCAGTACAGCAGGTAAACAGCGTTTTTCTTCTCATTTTTAACTAACTGACGACTGTCTACTGATATAGGTGCAGTAGGTATACTTAAGAATGCTATTATAAAATATTCAAATTAATTCCCTAATTTCGAGTATCATAAACTAAATACATGATTCATTAAAATGAACTTGTCCAAAAATGTGTTCAAGTTTTGAATGGCAAAAATTGATTACAGGCGTGTCGTAAGAATGAATATATAGTTATACTGCCTTGCTTTAACCTTTCAGTCCACATCTGCACATATTCTTCATTCCAAAATGTTTTTAGGCCTGGATTTATTCTACTTCCTTTCAAGTAAGTGTAGCGCTGAATTTCTGAATTTGAAACAGAATTTTTTGTATGATCTACAATTCAAGGCCCAAAATTTAGGGAAAGAAAATTGACTAATTTTAAATTTAAGACCCACAATTAAGGGGAACCAACTCGAACTCTGGAAGTTTGGCTATGAAAGTAACTCAAGAACTCCGCATCGCTCAGTGCTCACCCATTTGGCACTGTCGATGATCCTACTATGACTAGCCGAGGTAGCAAACTTGTCCTAAAATTCTAGTCCACTGTGAACACCATACCTCGCCAGAAATAAGTCTGGACTGAATAATGAATTAAGTACTCTTAAACACCAACCGGTTGTTCCTGGAAACGATCCTGCAAAAGATGAACCCTTCAACTTAGTAATACCGAAGTTTGTACTGCAATTAGTATCTTGGAGTGATGAGCAAACTCTTGGTCTGCACTCCTGTTTGTAAACAGAAGCTCTAGGTTTGTAAACACTACACAAGAACTGTATTTCTGTCAAGAGTGGAAGAAGCTAAATCACATAGGCCATGGTCGTCGGCGTCACGCCCCATAGAGACAAACACGTTCAGTTCTTCTCTTTTCTTATACGTCCTGTGCTCGTTTGTAGTCAAGATGATGACAATGAGAAGGCGAAGTACGACAGTTAGCATCAGATTCTCTCAGCTGGAGTTCGTGGCTAGACGAATGTGGTAAATTCCAAAGCAATTGGCATAGGCTATTAGTTGTCAGACATGCATACGGCCACTGACGTATTATTTTCTTTCCTTTTTCATAGTTCCCTCTGTGGAGTGCCGGCCCCCGTATTCTAAGACCACGTGTTGAAACCAGGCAGCGACAGTTAATTTTTTAAGAGTGGAAAATTATCCATTCAGCACTTCATGTCGTCCGACGTTGGCATGTGAAGTAAGGATCTCTGATGGCACATTAGATGTTAACCTGACGAAATTAATTAAAACCCAGCCGCAGGTCACTCGATATAGTTCAGGTTTTCCTCACGTCTTGTAGAGTAGATTGAAGTGATGAAACTGACATTCAAGGCAGCCTAAATGTACTCAAATAAAAATGTAACACTGTAGCTGAGACCATGTTATTATTATTATTATTATTATTATTATTATTATTATTATTATTATTATTATTATTATTATTATTATTATTATTTCTTTCTTTCTTTCTTTCTTTCTTTCTTTCTTCAGTAAATTTCGATGGTTACATAAAATAAGTTCAGCTCGTAAAATCACAATCTATGGATTTCCTGACTGTATGAGAACTGTACAACATAACAGCCTTCTGTAGTTTTTGATAAATGATGTGTAGTAGATTTAGTGGTGTCGAGCTCTCTGCAGCTGTTTTCGTATGACTCAATTTGCTGATATTACAATGGCAACAACGGTAACACTTTGCTATTTCCAAATTTCCAGAAGTATTTGATTTCTCCTACCAGGTTCTTGTATTTGCCGGCTTTTTCTTGGACCTTACTTTTCATTTATGACAGTTTGATACAGCAATGTCTATGACCCATGTTTTATTATGCAGTTTATCTTTGTTAATGAGATCATGTTTGCTAGCACCTCTTGGTGATGACAGAAGAATTCTAATGTAGCTTATAATATTGATTTTCTGTTATAACTTGTGGTTGAAGTGTATAATAGAGATGTGCGTTTATAGTTAGTAGGCCTACATATTACTTACACAGTTCTTGGTAGATTAGCTGAGATACGTTTTCATGTCTTCCTGCATAGTCATTCTAGTCAACAAAATGTTAAAAATTCCTGTTTGACAAATGTTTGTAGAGAGGTCAGCGGTAATATTTTCACTGATGTCAGGAAAAAGAAGGTCGACGATACAGCCTCTGATAAAGACACATAACTGTCGGAACACCCAGAAGAGTCCCTTCCAATTGCTACAGAAGCCATGATTCATTTCCGGCAGACCAGGAGGATTATTGAGGGAGAACAGAATGGAAGTTAAAAAAAAGAAAAAAAAAAAAGAAATGTCGTTTGGCTTTTAGTGCCGGGAAATCCCAGGACGGGTTCGGCTCTCCAGGTGCAGGTCTTTTGATTTGACTCCCGTAGGCGACCTGCGCGTCATGATGAGGATGAAATGACGATGAAGACAACACACACACCCAGCCCCCATGCTAGGGAAATTAATCAATGATGGTTAAAATTACCGACCCTACCTGGAATCGAACCCGGGTCCCCTGTGACCACAGGCCAGCATGCTAACCACTTAGCCATGGATTTGGACATAATGGAAGTGATAATTTATTTTAATCAGTAAATAAACTTGAGGATTTTGCACTAATCACTCAAGTAAATTCAAAGAAACAAGCAAAATTACCAGCTTTTAAAAAATATGTGAAGGATTAATAATGATTGTAGTGTCATGATTGATGTGCCTATATTAAAGTCTTAAGTACTTGTACATCAAAAACGTTTATGGTGTGTTGGTGTGTAATTGTTTTGCCATATTCTAATGTCATTGCAACGCGAGGAACCACTAAAAAAGTAGAAATCACTTTAAATTCAAGATTCGGGTTAGTACGATATGCGATACTGATGACAGCAGTTGAGGATCAAACCAGCCTTAGGTTCCATACCCAAAATGTATGTATGTTCAGTCCGTCAGCGATTCCGCTGGTGGGATCCTCAACAGCTCTGCCATCTGCTGTCATAGACGGCCTAGGTATCACTGAAGAGGCGTACTAGGGAAATGAGGAGTGATGTAGTTTCCCGTTGCTTTCCTCACCGAGCCAGAGTTGCTATTACATATCAGTCTGCCAAGCCCACTGAAATGCATACACCAACCGACCCTATGAGCAACAATTTCACACCATTCATAGCAGGGACTGGCTGCATAAGGATTGGCATTACTAGCGTCGCTCATACCTCAGTCACTTTCATATTGTCAAAGCCAAGGATAAGACAGAGACAGGTCAATGAAAGTAACAACATTTCTCTAGCCTATACCAGAAGACATAGTGCACTGTAAACACTAGGTCCTGCCAGCAAAGGCATATACCCAACATACATATTATTATTATTATTATTATTATTATTATTATTATTATTATTATTATTATTATTATTATTATTATTATTATTCGAATGGACAGTGCATCTTACCATACACGATATTCCTGTTTATAAACGTCTTTGGAAACGAAAAACACTTTTTTAAAGTTTTTGCATGATTCATTTTGCTGAAATCAAGTCTTGAATAATAAAACCCTGATCTCCTCACCACTGTTTTTGTAAATTTCATGGTGTGTGTCAAGCTCCCCTGCAGTGCAGTATTTACTTTGCTAATCCTAGGAGAAGCTCCCTGCACAAGTGGAGACAAGTGTGGTTTTGGAGGCCCAGTAGTAGGAATGGCAGAGGCGAGAGTGCTTGCTTAGTCCAGCTGACATCCGCCTCAGTCGTGAACAATGGACGGCGCTGCGACAAATGAGGCAGCCTCACCACTGGTCCCCCTCCCATCCCTCACTCTATATTATTCTAGCGCCATGTTTTTCTTCGCCACCTTTCAAGCTTTATTTTTCCCCTGGCTTTTTGTTTCCTTCTAAGGGTCAAGATGAAGGATAATTTTGGTTCGCTGCTATCATTAACATGAATTTTATACTTCTCCCCTTCCTTTTTCTGAACCCTTGTTTCTGCACTTTTTTACAGTATCATATTTTATTAACTTCCCTACAAAAACCGGGAAAAGTGTTCGTGGTCATTTGTTTAACCGAGAGTATTTTTTGTTAATAATTGACTTTACAATGTGTATGGATGATTGATTTTTATGATGGCCATAACTTTGTGGTAGAATTTGAGGTTTACTCTTTGGTTTCTCTATTGACAAGCTGGTTGTCAGAATGATGAAAATTTGACTTGGCTTTGGTCGTTGACTGAGAGCCTTGTTCACAGAGTGGCGGAATGATAAATGTATGGATAAAATGACAGGTGACTGACCAACTTCTGACAGGGACTACAATGTCTCGTCCAGGGATACATCATGTGCCACAAGTTCAGGGAACCGTTTGGTCAAATATTGAATAACGTCGTGTTCTAGACACCCTGTAGCCCAACATGACTCAAGTCCATCTTTTCGTACGTGTTCATTTACCCTCTGTGCGAAGGTGTAGAATAAATCCTCAGTTTTCTCGCTTGTCATAGGAGACTACCAAAAAACCGAGCAAGTAGCCGTGCGGTTTGGGTCACGTAGTTATCAGTTTGCCATCGGGAGCAATAGGGTTCGAATCCCACTTTCAGGAGTCCTGCAGATGTTTTTCCGTGTTTTTCCATTTTCACACCAGGCAAATGGTGGGGCTGTACCTTTATTCCTTTATTAAAGCGACGGTCGCTTACTTCCCACTCTAGTCCTGTCCTACCCCATCGTCGCAATACGATCTGTGTCGCTGCGACGAGAAACAAATTGAAAAAATAAATAAAAAAGGGGTAGATCCATAAGAGGTTTCAACGTAGGACTGTGATGTGATGACGTTATGAGCCAGAGCTGAGTTTATTTATAGATTATGCTAAGCTTCTCGCTTTTCCTGTTTGACTTCTCTCGGTCACCTCTTGTTCCCACCCGACAGAGATGGTATTTGCTTTGTCACGCCTAGGGATCCCTAGTGACTCTTCCTTTTCTTTCATTTTTCGGTCACGGATGAGTGGTAGAATGTTCGACTCTTGATTCTAGGCTCGTGGGTTGGATCCTGAGTGAGATATCCATTTCCTGATGGGCGGCCAAAAATCTTCTCACCGTGCGAATTGGCCGTACGGTTAGGGGCACGCAGCTGTGAGCTTGCATCAGGGAGATATTGTCTTCGAACCCATCTGTTGACAGCCATGAGAATGGTTTTCCGTGGTTTCCCGTTTTCACACCAGGCAAATGCTTGGGCTGTACGTTAATTAAGACTACGGCCACTTCCTTCCCATTCCTAGGCCTTTCTTATCCTCTTGTCGCCCTAATACCTATCTGTGTCGGTGCGACGTAAGGCAGATTGTAAAAAAGAATCTTATCACTCCCATTCTTGTTGGCACGCTAATGATATCTGTTACCCAACAAAAAGTAATTAGGCCATGGTGTCCGCCCAATAGAATTCCACTTTCATTGCTAGACAACAATACCGCATCAGAACGTCTCCATTTCGGTAGTTGAGGCCATACGATTATTATTATTATTATTATTATTATTATTATTATTATTATTATTATTATTATTATTATTATTATTATTATTATTAGACTGTTACTATCCTGTCAACCTGTGGTTTAGAATGTGGGTCTGTTTCTTACCCAAGGGGGTTTCGGCCTCGTTTCCCAGTTCGTTAGCCCAAGGATTTTAATCGTGGACTGAGGGCTGAAACTGGTTCACTCAATCTCATGTAAAATTCGAGAGGCAACAGATCTAGTCAAGACTACCAAGCAATGTGACTGAGGAAGTCGTAACACTGACCACATGGCACTTCAGTGTCTGCGGGCCATCAGGCTGTACAACAGGCTTTCTAGTAGACAAAGTCATTATTTTGCTAATGTTTTAATGCCACACTAACTTAGGCAGCTTTTCGGCGGCAGTGGCATAGGACTACGAAGGAAGTGACCGTGGCTTAATTGAGGTACAGCCGCGTTATTTGTCTAGCGGGTGAGTTGGCCGTGTGGTTAGGAGCGCGCAGTTCTGAGCTTGCATCCGGAAGATAGTGGGTTCTAACCCACTGTCGGCAGCCCTGAAGATAATTTTCCGTCATTTCCTATTTTCACACCAGGCAAATGCTGCGGCTGTACCTCAATTATGGCCACGGCCTTTTCCTTCCCATTCCTAGGCCTTTCCTATCCCATCGTCGCTGTGAGATCTGTCTGTATCGGTGTGACGTAAAACAAATTGTAATAAAAAAGTAAATATTTGTCTGGTGTGAAAATACGAAATGTGCTACAGATCTGGTTTTGGTTTGGTTTCATTCTTCGAATGCTCTTGGTTCTATCTATCTTACTTTCTATTTCTTTATTTATTTATTTCTTTCTTTCACTCTCGTACGATTTGAGTTAACCTGGGATGATAATCTTGTTATATTTCCCCTTAAAACAAACTCCACTATCTCTGTTCGTGTGTGACATCCTCTGGCAATCTCTGTAAACCTTTCAAAAATTAATCCGTGCATTGTGCTTCAGTCCTGTCGGCGATCATTCTTAATATCTCTTTCCGAGGCTTGTGTTTTCAAATCCAGGAGACGTCGTGGGTTGGTTTCTTTCTCAAGATAAGATTTTACCTCAGTTAACTGCATATACGCAATCCATTCCATTCGTCTCAATCATACATGTCCTATCTTGAAATGAAACGCATTTGGATATACGAGAGGATGTGGGTGTATTGTTAATTATAAACTAGACATTTTACAATCTCTCTTCCTCCTGAGGCATGGTTAAAAATGAATATCCCGCAAATATATATTTAAAACATAAGTACAAATTGAGCATATGTTTGGTGTGGTATGCTTCTCACTTCACTGTATCCCACCAAGACACTGATAGAGAAATACACACTTTTATGAGATTTGACCAAAGGAAAAATGTTCTGGACCTCAGGCGATATGTTAATAAGATTCATCATTATTTCTTTATCTGATCTCAATAGAGCTGGCTTTTCCAATGAACTTCTTAACAAAAAATTTCATCACAATGCAAACAAGGAAAGGTTGACAACAAGAAATATAATGAAGATTGCTGTAGCCAGCGAGATTTATAAAATGATCTCAATGTATTGACACTTTTGTTGATTACAAAATATAAATAGTTGACTATTGCAATGTTTTCTCGACCAGAAAAACACACAGTGTAATGTGACAGAGCGTGAATTTCTTCCAGAATGAAAGCATCAAATAAATGAAAGCAAGGGTAATTCAGAAAGTCATCTCATAAAGAAAGGAATGGAGCCCCCTCCAGCTTAATATGTATTGAATTGTTTTTTACTCTGACCAATAGTTTGCGCAATGTTGTACACCTGTGGCTTGATATAAACAAAGCACCTCCTCGCATAACGCACTGCTGCAGGTAAACAGCAGGTAGACAGCGTACATAAACCTGGTTAATCGGATCACATAATCTGCGGCGTATCCATGTCGAAACACCGTATCCCGTGAGATCCCCGAAGTTACTCAACCTTACAAGACTGTTATGTTTGAAATATACACAGTGGTGAGTGGATGTATCTGTTTCTGTCGCAGTGATTTCCTTTTTGGCTCACCTATTCCTTTTTATTGGAGGCATAGTGATGCATAATATGCATCAAGCTGCTTAATGGTTTGGCACTATCGTCACACTGATGCAACGCGTGAATCACTTATTCGTCGTAGATCTCAAGCTCTCTAACGGTTGCCATTAGCGTCTTTACTCTCATATGTGCTCTTGGAGGCAAGGAACTGAGGTCTGTGCTACCAGCGTATCTTTGCTGTCGAGCAAGGGTACATAGGCGTGCCTTTCTCAATGTTCAGGGAAGAAGTGCCTTTAGCACTACACATTCATTCCCTCCCCTCCTTTATGGTACTGAAATGACCTTCAGCACTAACCGTTTACTCCCTCCCCTCCTTAGCGTAATGGAGTGGCCTTAAGCTCTACCCGTTCACTCCCTCCCCTCGTTTTCGGTACTGTAATGACCTTCAGCACTACACGTTTACACCCTCCCCTCCTTTTCGGTGCTGGAATGACCTTCAGCACTACCTATTCACTCCCTCCCCTCCTTAACGTAATGGAGTGGCCTTAGGCTCTACCCGTTCACTCCCTCCCATCGTTTTCACTACTAGAGTGAGGCAGTGTTGATTGTTTATATCGGGGCACCGTTTCTGTGCATGCGTGTACAAATCCGCAAGATGCATTCTTTTGCAAAATTAAGTTATTGAACAACTGGTCACATGAGTAGGTCCATATATAGATCCACTTTCTGCGGACAAAAGCAAGAAACCTGTGAAGATTCACAGTAGAATGGTGCCTGTTTACAGGAAGTGGTGCAGTGAGTTTGACGGTGTTCGACGTCAATGAAGGACGAAAAGCGCAGTGGCCTTCAACAAAGTCAGACACATTCGTTAATGCCTTTGATAAAACGGTACGGGAGAACAGACGTCTAACGCTGATTCTGTTACATGTGTGCATTGCAAAGCAGGACACTTTTTATTATGAAGAAATAAGAAACTCTTTTCTATAACCAATGCTTGAAAACTTCGTTTATTATGTCAAAAAATATGGTGTAATGCAATAATAAAACAGTGTTCTTTATCTTCACATTCCTTTAGTTGTTCACCGAAAAAGAAAAACTTTGTTGAACTGACTTTCTGGCTAGTAAACTCGTGTCTTTGTACTCCTCGAGGTGGTACAACTCCTTGTTAGGCACATCCCCAGTTGAAACGAGCTGCGTGTACCTTTTTAACCACACATTAGCCTACTTACCCTTGTAATACAAAAATATTCCTCTTTACACTAATTGACAAACGGAACCCTTACTTTGCTTTGACATGTATTTAATTGGATTAACAAGGCTTTTTCTTTTATCTATGTCAATGATTGCAACATAAACCTGGTAAATCGGATCACATAATCTGCGGCGTATCCATGTCGAAACACAGTATCCCGTGAGATCTCCGAAGTTACCCAACATTGGGCGTATTCACCACTTGCATGTGTAGCCTACATCTGTTGGCTAGAGGAGGAGCGAGAGGGAACTGGCCACCCTACCGCATGAAAACTGCTCCTCAGGATGCCTGTTCAGTGACCTCTGATTTAGGTGGGGGCAGTGACTAGGTCACCAACGTCCAGGTTTGATAGATAGATAGATTAGATAGGATAGGCATTTGGTTTATTTCTGGCCAAATCCGTCTCTGGCGAGATACAATGCTCACAATGCACTATGTCTCTGCTAAGGGCTAGAACAAGTTTCTTACTTTCATCTTCCTGTCTCATCCTTGGCTTCGATGATACGAAAGTGACTGAGGAATGAGCAATGATAGTAAAACCATTCCCACTACAGGCATTCGCTGTGATGAATGGTGTGAGTGCGTTGCTCACAGTATGGCTGGAGTATGCATTTTTGTAGGTTTGTCAGACTAATACTTAGCAATACATTGTAGCTCGATGAGGAAAGCAGTACACGCGTGCATAGAAATGGTGTCCAGATATAAACCACCTCCTCGTTTAAGTTATTGCTGCTGGTAGACAGCCCGCTACAAGACTGTTGTGATTGAAATGGGCCCAGTGGCGGATGTACAGTGATACACACACTGTGTATTGCCTTCAGCACTACCCGTTTTTTTCCTTTGACTGCTTTTCAGTGCTGGAGTGGCCTTCAACACTAGTTCTTCATCCCGCCCTTCATTTTCAGTACTGGAGTGGGGCAGTGTTGGTTGTTTATGTCAGGACACCATTCTTGTGAATGCGCGTACACCAGTTCGGTGACATGTAGCCTACCCATGCATGCCGGGTGATGGTGGATCTGTTGAGAGCAACCTGCCTTTGGACTGAGGACCTAACAGACACATAATCTGTGTAAACCATAACAATGAAGTGGTGTTTGTTTGTTTGTTTGTTTGTTTGTTTGTTTGTTTGTTTGTTTGTTTGTTTGTTCGTTCGTTCCGGATAGACTCGAGAACTACGGGAATAATTGAGCTGACATTACGTAAGGATAGAGCTTGAAATCCCGAATCACGTAAGGGATACTTTTGGTTGTGATATATTTTACCATTTCTAACTACTGGGGGATTTTACAGGGATATGTCCCAAATTTGGGCAATTTTTGCCGTGCATCAACTAAAATAACGGGTAAACGGTTGGCCTTTTCGAAAAATGGAATGGATTGTGTGGCCTCGAAATTAAATTTTCTTCAGGAAACGTCATATGCATGTTCTTCTTAGATCTAATGGTTCTGGAGAATATTCTACTTTATTACGCTTTAAGGCTGTGGTCACCTTCACTAATGAATAGTCTGCTTATTTTGCGCCTAAGTCGTTGTTCGTTTGTTAACAGGCCAACTAAAGGGTAAGCACGCCATTCAGATTCTACAATTGAAAATGGAATGGCGTATGACTTTTAGTACCGGGAGTGTCCGAGGACAAGTTTGGCTCGCCAGGTGCAGGTCTTTTGAGTTGACACCCGTAAGCGGCCTCTGCGTCGTGATGAGGATGAAATGATGATGGAGAAGACAAATTCACCCAGCCCCCGTGCCAGCGGAATTAACCAATTATGGTTAAAATTCCCGACCCTGCCGGGAATCGAACCTGGGACCCTTGTGACCAAAGGCCAGCACGCTAACCATTTATCCATGGAGCCTGACATTCTACAGTGTTACTGTTGAGAGTGCTAAGCGTACTTATCCATTTCTGAGAATTGCAGTGGGCTCTTTATTTATTCAGCCATTTTTGTTGTAACCATCGTCATTCTGTTATCTGCATATTGGGTGTGTCTATAGTTTTGATACTGTGTAGGTTTACGATTCCTATAGGGGCTGCCTGGCCGAGACAGTAATGGCGTGCTCGGTTCATCTGGAATGACGTGGGTTCGATTCCCCGTCAGGAAGTCGAAAAATTTAAGAAACGAGTTTTCCACTTCCGGAGCTGCACATGGCTCCGAGATTCACTCCGCCTACACCAAAAATGAGTACCAGGTTAATTTCTGGAGGCAAAGTTGCCCAGGCGTAGAGCTAACCACTCTACCCCACCAAGTGCCAAGGTTACGGATAGTGGAAGCCTTTACCTTCCTCCCATCCCAGGGCCTTCATGGCCTGTTCGGCGATCATTTTGCTTTGCTTTAGGATTACTATTAAGTGGATTTATAATTCACATGTCAATTTGCAACATTACCTAGAAAACCAGTGCTTAGGTCAGGGCCAGCTTTACGTGGCGTTCTCTCGAGTGTCGAGTGGCATAACCTGTATATTGTCCGACTCGTTGGCTGAATGGTCAGCGTACTGGCCTTCGGTTCAGAGGGTCCCGGGTTCGATTCCCGGCTGGGTCGGGGATTTTAACCTTCATTGGTTAATTCCACTGGCCCTGGGGCTGGGTGTTTGTGCTGTCCCCAACATCCCTGCAACTCACACACCACACATAACACTATCCTCCACCACAATAACACGCAGTTACCTACACATGGCAGATGCCGCCCACCCTCATCGGAGGGTCTGCCTTACAAGGGCTGCACTCGGCTAGAAATAGCCACACGAAATTATTTACCTGTATATTTATGTACCCGATGGGAAAATCGTAAATATTGTCTACAATAGCGTGTTGTAAGATACACATATATTTGAGGGCCACCATAATTTAACTAATTTAATCCTTGCTCGTAAATCCGTACGAAGAACACGTACTTTAGCTAGTCAATAATAAACAAGTTTCATCAATCATCACTGACCTGCATTTAAGGCTGTCTCCCAGGTGGAAGATTCCCTATCAGTTGTTTACTTAGACTTAAATTACTTCAAAGAACTTTGAAACTTATTGAACATTTCCCTTGATAAATTATTCCCAACCCTAATTCCTCGTGCTATAAAATGAATATTGGCTTCCATTTGTCCTTTTGAATTCAAACTTTTGCTATTCCTTCTGGCTGTGTTAGGATATTGACCATCTGCTTTTTTGCATAAGGTGCGTTGCCATTGTCCTCGTCCCCTCAAAGTCAGAAGCACGCTCCTCGACCAAATAGCCTTCTCCTTGTAAAGTGAGTGGCTGTTAAATGACAAATGATAAGAATCGATCATCATATGTCGATATCTTCCTTTCTTGTGGGTCGTAACCGGTGGTCTTCAATGTAGGAAAAGGGGAGAAATCTAAATGGCCATAGGAATAAATATATTTACGATTGAATACAAAACTTTCTATCAAGAAAAACAAACGGAATTCGCTAGAGAATCTTGAATAAATAAATAAATAAATAAATGAATGGATTAATTTCCCGTCCCAATCACATATGTCAACAACTCGGGAGAGTGTGTTCTTTTGTTGTGATCGTTAGCCAATTAGTTATATCTATTACACAATGCTAAATATATTCCACATAACAAACTGTTAAAAAATAATTAAGGAATTAATTTAGATGTAAAGTGGCTCACGCGGCAGTGCGCTGGCTTCTCACCACTTTGTCCCGTGATTCAGATCCCAGTTACTCCATGTGAGATTTGTGCTGGAGAAAGAAGAGGCAGGACAGGATTTTCTCCGGGTACTCCGGTTTTCCCTGCCATCGTTGATTCCAGCAACACCCTCCAATACCATTTCATTTCATTTCATCTGTGAGTCATGAATCCTTTCCCCAGTGCGACAGGTTTCGGCAGCCGCCACAATTCCTATCCTCGCCGCTAGATGGGTCTTCATTCATTCCATTCTTGACCCGGTCTAAAAACTGGAAACAGGCTGAGGATTTTTATTTCATTTTCGGTTTACATGTAAAAAATATGCATCTTCATTGCAATATTTTATGTCTTTCAACGATCAGTCCTCAAATCTCTTCGAATTAACTATGCACTTCGACAATCCCTTGTTTACAACTAGCTCCGTGGTGTCGTTGATTCTGCACCCCTCATTTTTAATCATTAAAAACTGAGTCTAAACATTGTTTGTACCAGCAGTAATTCTACCTTCATATAACATATTTTACCTAATACTTTTTTTTTCTAGTTGCTTTACGTCGCACCGACACAGATAGGTCTTATGGCGACGATGGGGCAGGAAAGGGCTAGGAGTGGGAAGGAAGCGGCCGTGGCCTTAATTAAGGTACAGCCCCAGCATTTGCCTGGTGTGAAAATGGGAAACCACGGAAAACCATTTTCAGGGCTGCCGACAGTGGGATTCGAACCCACTATCTCCCGAATACTGGATACTGGCCGCATTTAAGCGACTGCAGCTATCGAGCTTGGTTAACCTAATACTTATGGATAAGATATCCTGAGTCCGCTCAACTTTCACTCATGTACAGACGTTACAATAGTTTCGTCCAGGAATTCACCTCTATCTTACTGAATACCTTTGATAGCAACTGTGAGCTGTGCATTAGACTTGCTACTCTCTGATTCGATTTCATTAACTATACTTCCATCATGAGAAAATAAAGTCCGCCTGTTTCTATTTTTGATGGGTGCAGCACTTTTTTGTCTGTCTCTTGATACAGGCCGGAGCAAAATATAGCTTCCATCCATGTCCCAGTATCATCCATGACTGAGAATGTGGAAACTACTTAGGAATGGGTGGTGCTGAGAAATGACATTCAGTGTTCGTCTTGTGTGGCTCTGAGTTTAGGGCCAATCATGCTGCAATAACAGTTTCCGGCTTACTGTGGAGAGCAATGGTAAACTATTCTCACTCCTCATTTTGCCTATTACGTCTCATTTTGGCACTGCCATCAATTTTTGCTGTTTCCTTATAATCGCAGTACCTCTGGTGGTGCTATTTGAGGATCTAACTAGCCTCTGGGCTGATGACCTAACAGACAGATTAGATTTTAATATGATCCATAATTTGAAATCCGTTCTGCATGATCCATAAAATTAGTCAAATTAGTACTTGTGAATGAATTCCTAAACTTAAACTAGCCTATGCTATGCATTCTAGGATAGCTCCTCATCCATATCATTACTACTAGATACATGTCTAGTCTGTGTTTTTAATTTCTCTGGATTTCATTTTCCATGAAAACCTACAACCTGTTTTCCAGTCATTGACCGGGTCAGGGATGTAATGAATGAAGCAGATAGAGGCTGTTAGTACGATGGGGTCGCCACTCCCAAAGTGATTATTAATGAATGATAGATGCTATGTAATGATAATGGAGAGTGTTGCTGGAATGAAAGATGACAGGGAAAACCGGAGTACCCGGAGAAAAACCTGTCCCACCTCCGCTTTGTCCAGCACAAATCTCACATTGAGTGACCGGGATTTGAACCACGGTATCCAGCAGTGAGAGGCCGACGCGCTGCCGTCTGAGCCACGGAGGCTCTTCATTTTCCATATTCCTCTGAAAATATTACATAGCTCTTTTCTTCTCCGTGGTTTCTTCCACTTTCTGGCCAAAGCTTACAAGAGTGAACAATTCAAGAGTTGTAATTCTACATAAAACTTTCCCAACCAAATATTTCTCACGGATTTTTCTTGTTTGTTTGCAGTCTGTAGTAGACATGCCATATCCGCTTCTCTTAGAAGTTCACGTTCTGCTTCGTCCGACTCGTTGGCTGAATGGTCAGCGTACAGGCCTTCGGTTTCGAGGGTCCCGGATTCGATTCCCAGCCGGGTCTGGGATTTTAACCTTCATTGGCTAATTCCAATGGCTCGGGGGCTGGGTATTTGTGCTGTCCCCAACATCCCTGCAACTCAAACACCACACATAACACTATCATCCACCACAAAAAACACGCAGTTACCAACACATGGGAGATGACGCCCACCCTCATCGGAGGGTCTGCCTTACAAGGGCTGCATCCGGCTAGAAATAGCCACACGAAATTATTATTATATTGCCTTCTGCTTCCATCTCAACCAATATTTGACTTACTCTTTTAAAAATATCCGCCCGGTACAGTTGTTATCTCTTCACACATCATTCTGTTTGAAGTACAACTTGGCAACTCCATTATAATTTTCGTAAACTTACTTATAACTACATCCAATATTACAATTACATAAATTACTCCTCAGCTTCTCTCTGATGGGGAAGCATCGTACAGAAACGGGAAACACGATTTTCGACCTCAGGAAAGAACATTGTATCCATTCACAAATCCGCGAGGTACAAATTTCGAGCACATCGGCGTACTCATTTTCTCCTTGTTTGGAAATGTATGTAAGTAGTGTTTTCAAAGTACACAGTGCCACTGCTGCATTTCATTTATGAATCGAATAATGAACGAACACTTTCGTTATAAGGGGGTACGTAGCGCATTCCTATCTACGAAATATCACTGTAAAATTTGTCACAAATGGAACGTAATAATTGCTTTTACACAGTTGAAGTCTAAAATCTGCGGTAAATTAAGAAATATTTTATTTTTGGAGAATATTGTGTATATCTACTTTACTACTTTACAAGAACTTGTGGTGCTACGCTCACAGTAACACATGTCTGTCTTTTCTTTGTCTTACACTTTCAACAATTTCGTGTGTGATGTCTGTGTTCACTGAAGTTCCTTGCTTTCGTTTCATTGCTTCAGTTGCCACTGACATTTCCTGAATTGTATTGCGATATGTAAGATTTAATAGGCGACAAAAAGCTATGGCCAATGTACATAAGAAGAATTCTGTGGACTAGTAATTTATTCGTCCAGAGATCATGCTATTTTCGTTCAAACAAAAATAAAAAATATTTATCGGTCCAGGGATAATGCTATTCTTTCTTTCAACAAAAATAATTTTTGCGGTACTTACGCTATTTCTCTGTAATGTGCAGCACCAAGTTGTTGAATGCGTCCTTAGTTGTTTTTCCGTAGAGTTCCAGCCACATCACTATAACATGGTCATTCTGAAGGTGATTGGGATCAGATTCCGAGAACGAAGAATTATCTACAATCTCTATAAAAATCAGCCTGCAGTGATAAGAATCGAGGGCTTTGAAAAAGAAGCAGCAATCCAGAAAGGAGTGAGGCAAGGCTGCAGTTTGTCCCCCCTCCTTTTCAGTGTTTACATAGAACGGGCAGTAAAGGAAATCAAAGAGGAATTTGGAAATGGAATCACAATCCAAGGAGAGGAAATCAAAACCTGGAGATTTGCCGATGACATTGTTATTTTATCTAAGACTGCAGAAGATCTCGAGAAGCTGCTGAATGGTATGGACGAAGTCTTGGGTAAGGAGTACAAGATGAAAATAAGTAAGTCCAAAACAAAAGTAATGGAGTGCAGTCGAACGAAGGCAGGTGATGCAGGAAATATTAAATTAGGAAATGAAGTCTTAAAGGAAGTAGATGAATATTGTTACTTGGGTAGTAGAATAACTAACGATGGCAGAAGTAAGGAGGATATAAAATGCAGATTAGCACAAGCAAGGAAGAGCTTTCTTAAGAAAAGAAATTTGCTCACTTCAAACATTAATATAGGAATTAGAAAGATGTTTTTGAAGACTTTCGTGTGGAGCGTGGCATTGTATGGAAGTGAAACATAGACGATAACTAGCTCAGAAAGAAAGAGAATAGAAGCATTTGAAATGTGGTGTTACAGAAGAATGCTGAAGGTGAGATGGGTAGATCGAATCACAAATGAAGAGATACTGAATCGTATTGGCGGGAGGAGATCGTTTTGGCTAAATTTGACGAGAAGAAGAGATAGAATGAAAGGACACATCTTAAGACACCCAAGACTTGCTCAGTTGGTTTTTGAAGGAAGTTGAGGTGGTAAGAACGGTAGGTGTAGACCAAGGTATGAATATGATAAGCAGATTAGAGCAGATGTAGGATGTAGTAGTTACGTAGAAATGTGAAAAGGTAAGCACAGGATAGGGTGGCATGCAGAGCTGCATCAAACCAGTCTATGGACTGATGACTCAAACACAACTTCCGCAAAGGTCTGGCGGCCAGTCATAGTCTTGCTCTTAAACGTCATGAACCGTTTTCAACGTTTATTTCTCTGTATTGGTTTGTATGACGTACTGCGTAAGTTTTCAGCAGTACCGAAATTTGCCTTGTGTGAAACGGCGGGGTCCGAACCCACTATTTTCTGCAGACAAATTTGCAGCTGCACGACCCGTATGTGTAGCCAACATACTCTGAGAAAGATCACAATTTTTTATTCTGATAATGGGATAATTAAACTAATTTGTTGTACTATTGTGTTTTCCGAAAGTGTGGTAGAGTTTCGGAATACGAGTTGTTCAAGTTGACGAAGTATTCAACTCGCCACATCGCTAGCGAGAAGGACGTTGTAAGAATAGACGGCAAAGCCTCCCACTTTCCTTAATCTCGGTTGCAAGTCACAGGAGCTGATTATACTGACTAATGAATACTTGTCATGGGTACATCGACCGTAAGATTCATTCACATAATACTCTGGTATATTCATATCAAAAAGGAAATGAATTAAATAACTAACAAACTAATAATAACTGAGTAAAATTGAATTTGCTCATAGAATCCCCAAGTTGTGGGTGAAAACAGTTACTTACAACTTCCCTTAGTTTGCACATTAAGGAAATCACACATTCATTGGTACAGGGGACAAACCATATGAGAAAGGCCATCACCCTCAATGACGCTGTGTCTGTCTGTGAAATGACAGACGATATTCCACTCTTCTGTCTCTATAAATGTAGTTGCCTGACGGAATGAGGAGCACATGTTGGAAGTACTTTTTGCTGCTCAGGAGTAACTGGTTGGCTACCATTAAATTGTTGGCAGGCAATAAAGTAGGCTGTAGTGTTTTTTTTTTTTTTCTGAGTTAATATGTCGTTTTCAACTGGACACAACATTTCCGCATGTGTACAAAAAGCAATAAAAAATGTCAGCACTCACGGCATTTTTTCCTTGTGAAGCCATATATCTCTCTGTCGACCAGTAAACTTAGACATGCTTGTCACAAGTGATATGAATACTGTTGTTATTGTTTCAATTATATTCATGAAGTTAGAGGTCCAGAAGTAGAATCCTGCAGACACTGGGTTAGACACAGTTCAACTTCGATCGGTCAGAGAACATAATGCAATGACTGTACATGGCCAAACATTTCATAGCTGACCGATCTTGCCCCTTTGTATACATTCACGTACTGAACACTACCATGTAGCCAACATATAAGGGCGAAATCCTGCAGTTCAATATCGCGTTGTCTGGTCACATGGCTAAATTTTAGCGTGCTCGCCTTTGGTCACAGGGGTCCCGGGTTTGACTCCCGGCAGGGTCGGGAGTTTTAACCATAATTGGTTAATTTTGCTGGCACGGGGGCTGGGTGTATGTATCATCCTCATCATCATATCATCCTCATTATGACGCGTAGGTCGCCTAAAGGCGTCAAATCATAAGACCTGCATCTGGCGGGCCGAACTTGCCCTCGGACACTCCATATGCCATTTCAATATCGCGTTACTTAATAGGGACAAATACATACATGAATGATGCTTTTTATTTTATAAATTAACTGAGCTGTTTAATTGCATTCATTGCCAAATGTAATTGTGCACCAAGAAGGAGTTTTCGTTTTGCAGTAATAACATAAGCAGGTAGTAAAATGATCAGCATAGTGACGTAATTTGTTGAACGGTCTCGCCAATAGAGGTCATGAACATTCTGCTACCTGTGGCCAAAGAAAAGGCTCGTAGAGGCTACTCGTACGTAGTAGATCGCTGCTTCAGGTTGTGGAAAGCTCGTCGACCACGCAACATGCTTCTACGTCGCAATTGAAAAGATAACGCTCAACTGATAGAGTTTGAAAGGGGGTGTATTAATGGAATGCGTGAGGTTGAATGGTCTTATCGACAAATCGCCCGCCATCTAAACATATCTGACCAGACTGTAAGGGCGTGCGTGAGGGCACTAACACACGGCACCTTGGCTAAGGATGCTCTCAACAGACCACGAGGAGTGAGGATAATCAGATCTTCTGACAAGCACGAACAGATCCAGCTGTTACAGGGTCCGCTTCTCAGGCACACAAGTAGCACCAACTTTACAGGCCCCTGTGTCTGCTTGAACTATTCCTAGACACTTGGTTGAAGGAAATTTATTTTCACGTGTCCTGCTATTGATACCAACACACCATCATCTCTATTTACAGTGGTGAGTGAACAGCAAACCTGCACTGCTACGGACTGTAACCGGATTGTCTTAAGTGACGAATCCAGGTTGTCTTTGCTTACTGAGGACCGTGGTTGTCGTGTCTGGAGGCCTCATGGAAAGCATCTCAATCCTGTCTTTGCTGTGGCGGGCCACACCGCCACTACCGCTGGTGCTCTGGACGGGAGAGGAGGTTTATGGTATACCAACAGTAGTGTTACGAGGGTCATAAACAACACAGCGATATGTAGAGGACATCATGTGGTCTCGTGTGTTGCCGTTCACTACAGGGCTTCCAAGAAGCATTTTTCTGTAAGATAATGCTCGGTCACACATAGCAAGAGTATCACGGGAATGCCTCCGCAAAAATGCCACTCTTCCTTGATGCGCCCTATTGTCAAGATTTATCGCCTATCGAACATGTCTAGGATCACCCGGAGTGCCAAATTCAACAGCCTAGGAGTTTACAGGATCTCGAGGACCAATTTCAGCAAATATGGACTGATAAGTCGCATGATACCGCAGAAAACCTGTGTACTCCCATACCACTCGTACGATGCTGGAGGTGGACCTAATGGGTACTGGAGTTTCCCATCGGGAGTTCACTTTTCTCTAATAAACTACCTTTTGCTCTAATACTGTAATTGCTTACTTACATCACAGTTACAAAGTTACAATCACCCATATCGAGTTTCATGTGATTCCGACAACTCCTTTGTGCGCTTTTTATTTATTTATCTTCTTTCGACAATGAATGTGTAAGATACCAATTCCTAATACTTCTGGATCCTTTTTACAGTTTTCCTTTTCGGTGTATAATATGCATTTTGTTCTTACGTGGTACTGGTATTTAAGTGACGATATCGACTGTGTCTGTAAGATAAATGCTGACCCGGTCAAATGACTGGAAACAGGCCGTGGATTTTCACGTTGTTTATTCTCTCAGTATTCCTTTTTTTTATAAGTTGCTTTACGTCGCACCGGCACAGGTAGGTATTTTCGCGACGATGGGACAGGAAAGGGCTAGGAGTGTGAATGAAGCGATCGTGACTTTATTTAAGGTACTGCACCCTTTAATTGATGGGTGCAGTACAGCCCCAAAATTTGTCTGGTATGAAAATGGGAAACTACAGAAAACCACCGTCAGGGCTGCTGACAGTGGGGTTCGAACTCACTATCTCTCGAATACTGGATACTGGCCGCACTTAAGCGACTGCAGTTATCGAGCTTGGTCTCAGTATTCTTATTGTGTTAATACACATAATTGTATTAATTGAAACAAAATTATTTTCTTGTCCATAATGGCAATTAAAGCAGAAATAAAACAACGTAACGTATGACTATGTTGTTGTTGTTGTTGTTGTGGTGGTGGTGGTGGTGGTGGTGGTACAGTTCTACGGCAAACAAGGGAAACCAGAAAGGACACCTTCCACACAGACAGAAAGGACGGAACATAAACATACTCAGCCGGATATTTCATACTCGGTGATACCATACAATTCTGTTTCACACACAAACGTTTGGCGATTTGCCGATATAGCCGGGATACAGACTATCTTGTTTAATCTGTGGTCTTCATACTTGGCCATGCAGGACTCTAATCAAAAGGCTTGGTAGATGTGTGCAGTAGAGCGATCACGACACCAATTTTCTGATGATTATGTCATTGTAGTTAAGTGGGAAGATTACTTCAAAGAATTTAAGAATGATATAAAAACAAGCCTTGATGTGAAAGGTTGTAGGAAACAAATCACATTGAAACAAAATTCAAACTAATAAAAGACTGGTAGAGAAAGGTGTAAAGTGAAATGAAATAAAATTAGGACTTTAACATTTAACAGAATAAATAGCATTCTGACACTAGAAAACCTGTCCGGCTCCATGGCTAAATGGTTAGCGTGCTGGCCTTAGGTCACAGGGGTCCCGGGTTCGATTCCCGGCAGGGTCGGGAATTTTAACCTTAATTGGTTAATTTCGCTGGCACGGGGGCTGTGTGTATGTGTCGTCCTCATCATCATTTCACCCTCATCACGACTCGCAGGTCACCTACGTGTGTCAAATCGAAAGACCTGCATCTGGCGAGCCGAACTTGTCCTCGGACACTCCCGGCACTAAAAGCCATACGCCATTTCATTACTAGAAAACCAAGGTAACCGGTGATTATGGAAGCAATAAGAATGTGGAAGAGCGTCGTAATCAAATCGAAAAAGGAGCTAAACCCATGTTATCTATTTGTCGACAGTTAAAATAATAATAATAATAATAATAATAATAATAATAATAATAATAATAATAATAATAATAATTGTCACTTATTCAGATTATCTATTAAATTTTAAAGTCTGAAAAACAAAGGAAAGGAATAAAATTTCAGAATTTAATGTTTTAATTCATGCTTTGATCTTTTCTGTGTCCACCCACCTCACCCCGGCACATCCTTACACCTCTGCAAACCACCGAAGCACGGTAGCAATAACAATAATGTTGGTTTTACGTTCCATGAATTACTTTCGCGGTTTCCAGAGACGCGGAAGTTCTTGAATTTTATCTCGCAGGGGGTGTTCAGATGATGATAAATCCACTGATATGCGTCTACTGTATTTTAGTACCTTCAAATACTACTGGACTGAGTCGGGATCAAACCCACCAGCTTGGGCTTATACTCTATATGATTGTGAACATTGAAAATTCGAAACATTTTTGAAAACTCGGCAATTTTTAGTAGGCCTATAATATCAATTCACACCCTCATGTGGAGTTCCATTAAAATATCTCTTTGATATCTAGGTGATGGTACCCCACCGATTTCCCTACGAACCTTAAATAAAAATGTATGCAGATGTTAAAAATGTAGAAATTTCCTAATTTACTTCATATCAATTTCTGAATGTAGAGTCCGACTCGTGATGTGCATATCTTCGATTAGGGTATCGTACGCCCGGCGTAAGGGTACAGCTGCGGTAGACTTAGGACAATTACCGCAGTGGTTTACAAGCTCGGAATTTTGTAAATGATCGAATGTACTGAAACAGCCTGTATCCAGTCATTCGGCCGGGTCAGGAATGGAATGAATGAAGGGCCCATCTAGCGGCAAGGTTAGGAATTGTAGAAGCTGCCGAAGCCTGTCGCAGGGACAATGATTAATGACTGACAGATGAAATGAAATGATATTGGAGAGTGTCACTGGAATGAAAGATTACAGGGAAAATCGGAGTACCCGGAGCGAATCCTGTCCCGTACCCCACCTTGTCCAGCACAAATTTCACAGGATCGGGATCTGAACCATAGAACCCAGTGGTGAGAGGCCGGCGCACTGACGCCTGAGCCACAGAGGCTCCTATTGAAACATAACATGCTCGGGAAATATACTGTAAGTAGCCGTCCGTGTCGCCAGGCGACCAGCCAGATGAATTAATTAGATAAAAATAACGTCAATAACATGACAGCCATAAAGGTAAAATCAGGTAATTAGTTTTTATTTATTTATTTATTTATTTATTTATTTATTTATTTATTTATTTATTTATTTATTTATTGACATGAAAATTGACCACTACGATGCCATTCATCTCTCTCTTTGGTTATTATCGGTCACTTGTAAATAACATGTTTCGAACTGACCATCTAATGTGTCCTTCATTTAGTTATTTAGCCAAACTTGTTCCGGGTGATGACACGATAATCCAGTGGGACAGCTCCTTGCCTGTTCTCGTCCATATTCTTTAGTTTATTCATTTCATAGTTTTTTGTTACGCGATATTGTTTATGATATTTCCTTTTAATTATTCTTCGGTAAGAAATTTCGAATATAATATCTGTTGCTCAGCACTACTGCAAATATTTTCCTCAAAGCGGGTAGGATTACTACGGAAAACTCATTTACTGAAAAATGTTAGCTATATTAATTAGAGCGGTGAGTTGCTGAATAAGTAATCTTAATTTTGAAATCGCCCATATATTTCTCGTACTTCACTTCGCACTATGAACGGTTAGGAAAAAGCTTTATTTAATCCACTTAATTCCTCATACATCACACTACATAGTGTGGACCTTCAGTCTACACCATAACAAAGAAAGAACCCTACTTCCATTTTTATATCACTATATTCCAACATGCACATGACATTCTAAATGACTGCTTCATATTATGTATTTGAACATTGATGGGTAAGTATGAACTTACTTTAAAATATTGTCTTTTCGTTCATAATACTAAAGCAGGACACCGTAGGCCACATTTGCTCATTAAGCATGTTCGTAATTCAAGTTGTAACATTAATCTCATTTTCACTGTAAACTGTGTTTCTCGTACTAAACATCTTCCTGTAAGAAGTGACATTACATTTTCCGTGGGCGAGAACAGGACCAGTTGTCTTCATCTCCCTTAACTAAGATTACATTCTTTTAAATGAAGAAGTTCAGAGTAAAGTAGCAGACGGTAATTTATTTAAATTCATGGTGCTATATCTCGTGTAGTACGGCTATGAATCCGTAATCTCGGCTGCTACAAAGAAGTAGGGTATGTTAGTGCCATTTGCTCTAAATCTGCCATGGCTGAATGGTTTACTTCTGCCCCGTACTGACGAGTGTGGCATACAACGTTACTATTAACACAGGTGTAACATTTTTCATTTGTAATATTTGTACTTTGAAACGTAATAGAGTCATAAATTCTCATGAGCATTTTGCCTGCAAGGCTGAAAAATTATTCCGTGTATCATATTTAGTGAAGGGAGCTCAGGCGGTGAAGGGAAAGGATAGGATTTATAGAAATTGAACTAAAGCAATGCCAAGTACGCGAGAGTGGGTAGGACTCGTGCGGATGCAATGAACTGCTCCTGCAGTGAATTACTCGACTGAAGAACTTGAAATATTAGCTATCGCCCGGAGTTGTGATGTCACACTGCCAGCCGGAAAACAAGCGCCCGGCATATCGTGGTCTCTCTTCCGGCTCCTGGAATTTGAAATCGCGACGTCGTGCCTGGAATATTTGAGCGAGTGAGCTTTGGGAAATACAAAGAGAGGAAGAAGCCAACACGTCCTAACTCACATTGAAATATAAAATTCACGTCCTTACAGCCCGCGGTTCAGAAGGCAAGGTTAATGTGTTTAGAAACAAAGGTATCCACTGTGAATTGTTCAACACGTACACCAATGAGTCTACCACCGAGAGAAACTTCCTGTCACCGTCAATTGTTCATAATTTAAATTGACCGGTCGTACACGGTTGAAAATATGTTCATTATCCAGAATCGAATCCAAATACCACTCAGACCTGACGGCCATGTAACACCAATTCAATTACGTCAATCCAGGTGGTGGTGATATTGATTATTGTTTTACCACACCAACACACAATTATTTCACATGAAAATTGCTTATTTATTTATTTATTTATTTATTTATTTATTTATTTATTTATTTATTTATTTATTTATTTATTTATTTATTTATTTATTTATTTATTTATTTATTTATTTATTTATTTATTTATTTATTTATTTATTTTGAAAGCATATATCAATCAACCGGCATTTGGGTGACATTTAAGTTTCATACTTTTTAAGAGTAGTATTTCGTACTGTGGCCATGCTGCAGTTCAAAGGATAGAGCTAAAAGTGGTCATGTTTGAAAATATTTTGTCGTCTGTAGAGTAACATTCAGCCACGATTGCCTTTGAGCACTTATCATTATTTATTTTAAAAATAAATTGACGGTTACCATTCTGTTCCTCGCGATGTTTACAAATATATCGCTAACAAGCATTCAACACGTGAACAAGATGAGCTGATGTTAGGAAAAAAATATATGTGCCTGTTGTCTTCAGACCAAAGTCTAGTTGGATAGTTGTCAGCTCCATCACCAGCATTCGCAAATAGCCTAGGCGTCACTGAAGAGGTGTGCTAGGGAAATGAGCAGTGAGGTAGTTTCCCGTTGCTTTCCTCACAAGCCAGAATTTATTATATTTTATTATATATGTCTTCCAACCCTCTGAAATGAACGCACCAACTGACTCTATGAGCGACATTTTCACATCATTCATAACAGAGACTGGCTTCGTAACGAATATGCCGGGCTGAGTGTCTCAGACTGTTGAGGTGCTGGCCGTTTGACTCCAACTTGGCAGGTTCAATCCTGACTCAGTCCGGTGGTGTTTTAAGGTGCTCAAATACGTCATCCTCGTGTCGGTATATTTACTGGCACGTAAATAAAAACTCTTGCTGGGAAAAAGTCCTGCACTAGGCCTCTCCGGAAGGCACACCCCGTTATTTGTTTATTTCATTCGTTAAGATCATCTATGAACCACTTTTACACAATCCACCAGATCTTCTATCTCCCAAACTTAATCCCATTTTTTGCACTCCTTATAGATGTTCTGAAGTCTTTGAATTCCCGCTCTTCAACTTCTTTCTTCAACCGAGAGGTTGCGTGACTTGAGTTTCTCCGGTGCATCCCTCATTCCCGCAACTTTCTTCCTAAAGGTTGTTCATTCCTGTATAAATATCTCCCTCCCGGATCCCCACTTCTTTCAAGTCCTTACGAACCTCCTTAAGCCATAAAGGTTGTGTCTTCCATTTTTCTTGTAGACTAAGTATTCTGTGTGCCAATCTCGTTGAATTAATCCTCTTAATGTGCCCACAAAATTATAATCTACCTTTCGTCATATTAGTTGTTCTCTTCTAATTTTTTTCATAAAGTTCTCGATTCGGTCTCAATCGGAATGTGGGTTGTGAATCTAGTGACTTCTTTGGACCTAAGATTTTCTTACGGAATCTCTTTTCCCTTTCTTCAATGACCGGGTCCATTACTGTTTATTTGTTGTTTCTTTGTCGAACCCTTGTCCCGTTTCTCTACGGAGTCGGGTATGAGGTGAGATGAATCTGTCGTGGCGGGATTTTATGACCGGATGCCCTTTCTGACGTCGACCTCATCAGAGGAATTAATGAGTTGAAATGAAGGACGTGCTATATGATAGTAGGAAGAGATAGGGTGAAACCCGGTTCCAGCACATAGCCTATTGTCGAATAGTACCAAGAGGTCTGCTCAAGGCTTGAAGTCCCCATCTGACAGACGAGTCGCCATCAGCAGATTCAAGTGCACTCACACCATATGAGCACTGGGGAGAGGTTTGGAATTTAACCCAGGCTTTTCGCACGCAATCTGGTGATTAGGAACTGTAGGGTATACCATCACCTCCCCTAGCCTGCCGGCCAAAATTAAATAATAATATTGTTTTTGCACTTAAGTCCCAATAACTACTTTTACTGTTTTCGGAGACGTCGAGGTGCCGTACTTTAGTCCCACTAGAGTTGTTTTACGTGCCAGTAAATCTACCGACACGAGGCTGACGTATTTGAGCACCTTCAAATACTACTGGACTGAGCCAGAATCGAACCTCAACCACCTGAGCTACTCAGCCCGGCCCGGCTAACATTCTGATGGTGAAATTTTTTCGACCAACTGGACTCGAACCGGCTAACCACGGTGTCAGACCGTTTAGACTTCAACGCCTTAACGATCATGGCCACCAGGCGGGCTGACCGGGTCCGTTACTGCTGACGATTATTGTCGCACATGCCATTATTATTATTATTATTATTATTATTATTATTATTATTATTATTATTATTATTATTATTATTATTATTCATCGAAAATGTTCCTGATGGTATGTTTTTATGTTGGTAGAAGGTGAGCGCCATAAGTATCAAAAAGTTCTAATTTCCACATTATTTTAAAGAACGTGAACATATGTAATTCCATAGAGTCTAAATAAATAAAAACGTAATCAGCGTGTGTCTGTACATTGACTATTTTGGTGAAAATTTCGTTCAGTTATCCGTTTCAGGTGTAATAATGACCATCTGCATATATTTAGCTTTCGTGTCTGTCTGTCTGTCTGTCTGTTTGTTTGTCTGAGTTCTTGTAACTTGAAAAGTACAGGATATATTTCTAACAAACTTCATACTTAGAATCAACCTGTCGTTGAAAAGGTTTTAGGGCCAATATTATTTCTAAATCTCGGAATCGACTGGGAGTTTATACGAAACCTAAATCGTGATTTTGCACTCGTACGAAACATGGACATCTGCCTTCCTAAATGGAAATCAATTTCTAAAACGGTTTTCTCATGTGCATCATTTCGATAGGAGGATTAATAAGGGAGATGTTATTAACGTAGCGTCTTTCAATCTTAGTTCGAGCGGACGTAGCCTAAAAGCATATTTCTTATAACTGCAAAACTACCGGAATTAATTTAACCAAACTTCATATTTAGCATCCACCTGTCCAAAGGAAGGTTTTAAGGTCCATAGCATTTCAAATTCCCGGAGTGGACTAGCGGAATATAGGAAATCGAAACAGTGATTCTACACTCCCACAAAATATACCAGGCCAACATGGATGGGAATCGACAAACCTTGATGGAAATCCATTTCTGAAACTTTTTCCTCATGTCCAGTGAACATAGCCCAAAAGGTGTTGTACGTGTAGCATATTCCGTATTTACATAAATAAAGTCGTATCGACCGTGTTTCTGTACATTGACTATTTTGGCGAAATTTTAGATGTAATAATGACCATATTTTTAAGCTTTGGTGTCTGCCTGTCGATTTCTCTGTTTATCTGTCTTTTGAGTTGTTATAAATGGAATTCTACTGGATATATTTATATCGTACTTTATATTTAGAATCCTCCTGTCTTTGGATAGATTTTAGGGACAATATTATTTCTAAATCCCGGATTGATTTGGGGTTTTATTGGAAGTCGAAACACTTTACCCTCCCACAAAAATATAAATGACCAACCTTAATGGGAAACTACCAACCTTAATAGAAATCAATTTCTAAAAAGTGTTTTCCCGTGTGCACCTTTTCGACACGAGCATTTCAAGGTGGGTTAAAGGGTTTAACCAAAGAGCCATTTCACTATTTTCGATAGAAAAGATAATAAGAGAGGTTACCGTCAACGATTGGCTTCATGAATTTTCAGCCACAGCCTCATTCCCGGTTTCAGAAGAAAAATATGTAACCGAGAACTAGGGAGAATTACGCACAACTTCGGACAAGGAATGTAGCGTTCAATAAACTCTGTGATATTCCTTAGTCTCTCTCCACTTTGTTCAGCTTTATCGTATTTTGCGTTACTGCTTTTGTAGAAGGATATCAGTTTAAGATGCGTGTTAAACTTTTGAATACAGGCCTGTAACTTCGCATAAATTCATGAAATCGATTACCAATTCCCGTGCGAAGAACGGGTACATATGCTAGTATGAAATAAAGCAACTTAACTCACTTCTTTTCTTGAAGCGCCATATCCTCAACGGACGTTGGTGGTCAATCTGGTCCAGTCTTCCCTCCTAACAGCTGCTTTAAATAAGCCAGTTGATGATGAATTGGACCACTGGCGGAAATGCGTCGTCGCCCAGGACCACTTCTTTCGTTTACTTTTCCTTGAAGTATGAGTTGTTGAAAGTGGTATATTTCTACGTAACTATTGCATCCTACATCTGCTCTAATCTGCTTGTCATATTCATACCTTGGTCTACCCCTACCGTTCTTACCACCTACACTTCCTTCAAAAACCAACTGAACAAGTCCTGGGAGAACGGCATTGTAAACAATTTGGCCAGAATTCGCGTTACTTGTTAAAGAAGGGACACGGCGCCTCCAAAGAGCTTTCAGAATGCGCATGAAATTACGTTATTAGTATTTAAAATATACTTTCACCTCTTTAGGATGAGTTGAGTACATATAGCACTTGCCGAAGAGATTTAAGTATTGAACAAAAATGGTTCACTGGATACTAGTGGGAAACGAACCTACAACATTCTAATTTGCATCGGATGCTCTACGCATTGAGCTACGTTCGCCTAGATTATATTTTTTCAGTTGTTAATGAACATTTCAACCGAGCGAGTTGGTCGTGCGGTTAGGAATGCGCAGCTGTGAGCTTGAATTCGGTAGATAGTGGGTTCGAATCCCACTGTTGGCAGCCCTGAAGATGGTTTTCCGTGGTTTCCTATCTTCACACCAGGCAAATGTTACTGTAGACGAATGAAGTCTGTAAGGCCTATCTCAGTTAAGGCCACGGCCGCTACTTTCCCAATCCTAGCCCGTTTCCCATCCCTCCGCTGCCGTAAATCTTCGATGTGTTAGTGCGACGTTAAACAAGCAACAAATAAATTAAATAAATAAATAAATAAATAAATAAATAAATAAATAAATAAATAAATAAATAAAATTTCACAGTACTATTAAAACATTTATATTACTTTTTTGTGGTGATGTTTAGTAAATTCACAGAGGCTTGCACACTGAACGCTGAAAGGCATAACGGTCTATAATGATGACGTATGTATGTATGTATGTATGTATGTATGCAGGGCCGATGACCTTCGATGTTAGGCCCATTTAAACAACAAGCATCATCATCATCATCATCATCATCATCATCATCATCATCATGTATGTATGTACCTTGTTTCACTAAAATATCGTTATTGAAAACAGGTTAAGAAAGCTCCCTTTATCAGTAATATTTATAACTTCCATTTCGGATCAGGTTGTAGATACGGTGCTTTTCAGTAATAAGTTTAATGTTTGCATTCCCCTCAATCAAATATCTCTGTATTCTGATCTCATTTAACACTTACACTTACACTTACTGTACTTCTCATTAGTACCATAACAATGTTGATTTACATTAATTGACGCAGCTTTTCATTGAGTCTTATTTTTAAAAAAAGACGAATGTTATTATGTGTAGTCTTATTTTGCAGGCGTGAAGGATTTTACACAGTTTGCAATTTCCGTTTCATTTAGTGTGGCGTCTTCCATCACTGAAATAGGCACCGCAAATCCTGCCATTAACATGATCATTATAACATGACCCGTGTTCCAGGATTAGCAGTCCGTTTGTTAATAGTACTTTACACGTTCATGGCGTGTACTATTAGTACAGCTCTATCAGCGGGAAAACAGATTTTAGTTAATGTTAAACGATAATGAAGAAAAGAGGCAATTCAACATTTGGGGCGGAGACAGACAGACAGACAGAGTAGTTAGGTGAAGGCATGCGAGATAATATAAATAATATTATAATTTTTATTTCATACTTTGACGTAACAGCCTTCTTTCCGTTCTCAAAGAAGTAAGGAAAATGACACTTTAGCGTACTGTAATTTATTTTCGACACTGTTTTATTAGACATCGTCTCTGATTGGTTGAACTCCATTTCACACAACGTAAACACGCATAATCAGAGAGATTATAAAACAAGGAACACCAAACTTAACCTTCTTGAATTGATTTCGGCATCTGATTGCAGCTCCGTGGTTCCATACCTATCTACACAGACTATGTCGTCTCTGCATTCCCAGCTCAAATAACATGACTAATGTATATTTCCAACTGATAAATATAGCATATATCACTATATATCATAAAGTTCGTATTATTGTACTTCCATTAATTCAGGACCAGAGAACCATGTTTACGACTATGGTAGCTTTGTGGACTGTTCATTACTTCAAATAACATTCATTTTTAAGGTTTAATGCAGCATAACCCCATGCACACACGTATTATATTTTCATAGCAAGACACGAACAAAAAGCAATCAAACATCAATGAATGGATCAAACATGGATGATTTGCGTCGTGACGAATCAAAGTTATTTATATGTCCGACTCGTTGGCTGAATGGTCAGCGTACTGGCCTTCGGTTCAGAGGATCCCGGGTTCGATTCCCGGGAGGGTTGGGGATTTCAACCTTCATTGATTATTTCCAGTGGCTCCGAGGCTTTGTGTTTGTGCTGTCTCAAACATCCCTGCAACTCACACACCACACATAACACTATCCTCCACCACAATAATACGCAGTTACCTACACATGGCATATGCCGCTCACCCTCATCGGAGGGTCTGCCTTACAAGAGCGGCACTCGGCTAGAAGTAGCCACACGAAATTATTATAAAGTTATTTTTAATTAAATTCGTTTAATATAAAATAAGTAATTTCACCAGAGTCTATTATAAAAGGAAGTGCTTGTCTGTTTTTTGCGCGATGTCCAGAAAAATCTACAGCATGCAGAGATCTGAAATTTTGAACATAGGTAGGTGGAAGGGGGTACGAATGTACCTCGAAGCCGGAATTTTCATTTTCGCTTTCGTTGGTGAGTTATGAACGAAAACCATCGGAAAACGTGTATTGGGATATGACAACCAAACATGCTGTCACCAAGATTACTGTAAATGCATAGAGTCACTGTCGCTAGGCAACGTACATAAGATAGGTAGAGAACACAATTCCAGGAGCCATTGTACGTGCATGGCGTAGGAAGCCGTTTTTGGTCTTATATGGTGTGAGGGCATATGACGCTGTTGATGGTGATTCGTCCGTCGGATGGGGGCGTAAAGTCTTGAACTATTCGAGAGGAATGGTCTATGTACCGGCGCCGGGTTTCATCCTTTTCATTCTTACTATCATATATCATTCATCTCATTAACTCATCTGGTTAGCTTGACGTCATGAATGTTATACCCGATATGCTAAACATTGAAAGTAACAATATAATAAAAATAAAATAATGTACTGGATGCAATTTACGTCAAAACGATGTGAGTTAATAAATATAATGGTTTAATTTCCTTTTAAATAAATAGTTTAGAAACGTCTAACGGTTGAATTAATAAATGCGGGAAAAGCTGCGGGCACATGCTAGTATGAAATAAAACATTGTTCGCAACAGCCATTGAAGTGATAAGTTAACGTTACTCGTTTTGAAAACGAACATATCTCTCATAACGTTTCGGTAGCAGTTCGGAAATAACTACTTCAGCGCATTCCATATTTATCTCACAGGCTACTTAGTACTTACTGTATCTCGTATTATGTACACAATTATCTAAAATAGGTTCAATTCAAATTCTGTCTATCTGTTTATTTGTTTGTTTGTTTGTGTCAGTATTACCGGAAAGTAGCTTTACATCATTTATCAAAACTCGTATTTAGATTCAGGAATATCAGAATTGTAAACTGGGCTGTATATTAATAGTTTGGTACACAGTAGCGTAGCAACATTAAGGGTGCCAGAACAGGAAGTATCAAATTTCTCAGTCAATAATTGCTGTATCCAAATACCGAACATAATAAAAGTTGTGTACAATTGAGTGTCCAGTATTTTATGATTCATGCGTTTGTACTATGCGATTAATACTACTACTACTACTACTAATAATAATAATAATAATCATAATCATAATCATAATTATAATAGTAATAATAATACGGGAAAAATTCGTTGTTATTACATTTTCACAAATTTTCTAACACGACATCTCCAGACATGTTAGTTGTATCGAAAAAGTGTACATAACAATAATGTTATAGAACAATTAATTATCATATATATTGGAAACGTTTTAACTATAAGACCTATAATAATGGAGATATTAACGAATTTATTTTTTTCTTGCCTGGTCCACCAACGATTATCGCTCATATCAAAATTGTCCAAAAATGTATCAGTAATAAACTGACTGACTATTGTTCCACATTGAGGTGTGCTCTGTCTGTGTTGCTCCCAAACAACTCCGACAGACTGATTTACTGCCGCAAACACAACACGTAACTCGACAACGACGGGTTCAGAACTGCTGGTTAAAGGTTGTTAAAGAAAAGCAACAATCTAAAGCAATTTGAGGCAGGATTCGAGTTTATCCTCCCACTTGTTTTTGAAACGTGAGCAGTCGGAAAAGATTGACTGGTTACATAATTCTATCCGTATTCATTTTTCCGAAAAAATGCAGGTTTATTGCTATCTATTCCTTAAGGCGTTAACATTTTATAAAATACCATTAACAAATTGAAATTAAATACATAGCTGCACGAATGTACAACTTGTATGTCTATCTATTCACATATACCCATTATATAGAATGTCTCCAAACTAACATCTTGATGAAATTTAGTGAAAAAGGGAGTTTTTTATCATTTTTTCTGTAGTTCTTTTCAATACTACATTCAGTGCGGTCCCTTGAAATCCTTTGCGACTGGATGAAGCGCGGCTTTCCGCTCAGTGTTTCTCGTCTTGACAGGTAACATCTAATTCAAAAACAATGGACTGCTCTTCTACAGCTGGGTTATTTCTCGAAAGTTGCTCAACATCGCTGCAATTAACGGGCAGCATTATTAAAATAAACGTACATCTAATTTATTTCGATGTGAAAACACAAGAATACGGCTTACCAGCTCTAAAAGTAACACCACGGGTGAAGGCAATCCAAAAGAAGTTTGGGAAAGAAATTTCTGTTCCTGGAAAGTAAATCAATACTTTACTCTCAACATTTGCTGATGATCATTTTATTTTATCTGAGTCTGTGGAGAAAGAAGAAATTTCTGACTGAATTTGACTCAGTGTAGGGGACGAAGACGCAATTTTTTTTAAGTTGCTTTACGTCACACCGACACAGATGGGTCTTATGGCGACGATGGGATAGAAAAGCGCTAGGAGTGGGGAAGTAGCGGCCGTGGCCTTAATTAAAATACAACCGCAGCATTTGCTTGTGTGAAAATTGGAAACCACGGAAAACCACCTTTAGGGCTGCCGACAGTGGGGTTCTAACTCACTATCTCCCGAATACTGGATACTGGCCGCAATTAAGCGACTGCAGCTACCAAGCTCGGTGATGAAACTTAAAGAATCCAAACAAAACTAATTGAATATACTCAAATGGAGCCATTAGATACAAAAAGTATCATATTGGAAAAGTATACTTAAAGGGAGTACATGAATATTTTGACTTCATTTAATCAACGATCAAGGAGAACTTTGATGCTCTATTAATTGATGAAACGTTCGGCTCCATGGCTAAATGGTTAACGTGCTGGCCTTTGGTCACAGGGGTCCCTGGTTCAATTCCCGGCAGGGTAGGGAATTTTAACCATAATTGGTTAATTTCGCTGGCACGGGGGCATCATCTCATCGTCATCAAGATGTGCAGGTCACCTACGGGAGTCAAATGAAAAACCTGCATCTGGCGAGCCGAACTTGTCCTCGGACATTCCCGGCACTAAAAGCCATACGCCATTTCAATTGATGAAACTAATGAACAATATTAGGACCATCCATTCGTGCATCAGATTTAAATTTTCCTTACTTTATGACACACATGTAACACCTTGTTGCAAGCAACATTTCCTCCTGAAATTTGAACAACTGATAAATTTTCATGTATCCGTCTTGGTTTTCAGATCCCTAACTGAGTTATCCCCATTTCCTGTCCTCAAAATTGACTTGCCTTTCCCGTTTTCACCAGCACAACTACCCTTGCCATTTCCTTTAACAGCTCAGTTATCTATAATCACTCATTTATTGCCAATTAACAAACGCAGCATGAAATATTTAGAATCATTCAAGTTTCCATACAGAAAGTACTTTTTAGAAGTATAAACCAACGGTGTGAATTGTGACGAGAGAATGACAGAGTGTGTGTAAATTAGTTTATTAATGTATATGTTACTTTGAAGTGTTTTGTATGCTTATTACTGCTCAAATGAGTTTTTTTATTTCATATTTTCCAGATTATTTACTGTACAGTATTGCTGTAAAGCGAAAGAGACGCCATGAGTTCTAAATTCGCAAGTAAATAAATAACAAATATGTTTGCTCACGCAAAACACAGTTATACAAATTGAAGATTCTGAGAACTAGTATGTGTTGTATAGTGCGGTTCCCGCTTATTTCCATTTATTGATGGATGCAGTACTTTTGCATCTGTCTTTTGGCACAGGCCAGATCAAAGTGTAGCTTCTACCGAAGTCCCGATCTCATCTATGGCTGTGACAATATGGAAGCAGCTGGGGTGTGGGCGGTGTTGAATAATGACTAGGGTTCTGAAGTTTATGACCTAAAGTAGTACAAAACATGCCCTAAAATTAGATAAATATGACCCAAAAACGGTAAAATATAACTTAAACGTTTTAGGGATACGTAGCAAGTATTACAATACTACCAACATGAAACGTTCCAAAAATATAAGTGATTAGCGATAAAAACAGGAGAGACATTTAATCATGCACACTGACAAAGCTGCAATAGGTACGTCAAACCTTTATATATTCAGTCAGTACCATAGCCTTGAGGTGCAGTTCACGCTCTGTTTTCCTTAAAAACAATATAAAAACACCACAAAAAACAGAGTATTAGCATGATTTTTGGTACATTTTGGCGTACGTACCTGTTTCTCGGTATCATTTCTTCTAAACTTGCTACCTGTCTGTTTCGGAAAAAGAAAAGAAAATACATCATCTACAGTATTTTGAAATCCTTTGTTTGAAACTCGGCTCAGATAGTATGTACCTTGTTAAAAACGACGCCTCGATTAAATCAAAAATGCTCAATATATAAAAAATATGACGTTATTTCACTAAAATGAGAAATATGTGACCAAAACAATAAAAGTGGCTGAAATATGAAATAACATGCGACATAAATTCGCTTTAAACGGGGTCAGAGTTCCATAATTCAGTTATTGTTCAGATTTCGGGTAAAATGAGCTCAGGAAAGATATATAGCTTTTCCTTAACGTCCGAACAATAATAATGACATTCAGAGCACGACTAGGGTCTGTGATTCTTATCAAAGGTGTTGCTCGTAGAGACAGTCTTGCTGCAATAGCACTTCCTGACCCAGTGAGGAAAGCAATGACAAACTACCTCACTCCTCCCTCATCTTGCCTAGTACGCTTCATTTGGCACCGTCGTCGGTTGTTGCGTTTTCCCTGTAACTGCATAAGGTTTGGTGGTACTATGTAAAGATCCAAACAACCTCTGGGCTAACGATCTAACAGACACAACCAGACATGGTGTGGTGTAAAAGTGAAATATGGACAGTAACTGTTCGGAAAGGAAGATAATAGAAATAGATATGTGAAATGTAGTGTTGAGAGGACAATGATTAGACAAAATTTGCCCGGAAGAAAGCATAGATTGACGGGATATATTTGGAATCACGTAAGACTTATTGGTTTCTGATGGTAGTATCGGAAATAATAATAATAATAATAATAATAATAATAATAATAATAATAATAATAATAATAATAATAATAATAATAATAATAATAATAATAATAAAATATCGACGAAGGAAAATATTAGATTAGATTTAGGATGTAATAGTCACGTGAAAATGAAGACATTAGCACAGCATATGGCGGCTTGGAAGGCTGAATCATACAAGTCTAGAGTCAGATGTCCCAAACGATAACTGCATGATTAAGATGAACTAACAGAGTAATTCTTTCCTTATACGTTTGGATATAGTGTGTTTCTTAATTTTCTCATTATACTTCTGATATGAAGATTGAAGAATTGACGTTTTACAATTTAAAAGCTGGAGACAGAGTACAGCAGACTATTATTGGTTCTTATATTCGGATGGCTGTTATGTTGTATGATTGATTGTTTGTTTGTGTATTTGTTATTGAGGCGAGGTTTTAGTTCTGTGTAGAGATGATTGCAAATACATTTAGTAGACAGAACGCTTAAAGATAGGGTCTATTTTAATGGAAATGTGTGTATTTGTGGTGGATGTTGGAGTTTGGTGTGTGCAGTACTGATTCCCTGGATGACAGCATATGACGTGAACGTTTAGTGTGCTATAGACAATCCATTTGTCATGTCGCGTCAACAACCTATCCAAAAACGGTTTATTCTTGTGGCGTGACAGCAGAGACGAACAAATAGCACGCCATCGGTGCTCGTTATTCCCATCCTGTTCATGCGAAACTCGTTCTAGACTGGATACTAGTCTTCATTCCTCACAGTTGATGGACAGTATCCACCACTAACGTAGTGTGGTTTCGTACCGTACAAAGCTTTGGGCCCTTCTTAAATTGGCCATTTACACACTCTATCTTACTCGCATGCCAAGTACAGTAGAGTCTCGCTAATCCGAACTAACTGAGACCGGAGTCTGTTCAGATTACGACATTTTCGGATTAACCGGAAACTATTATCTAATAATAATATTATTGTTTTTACGTCCCAATAACTACTTTTACGGTTTCCGGAGACACCTAGGTGCCGGGATTTTCTCCCGCAGGAGTTCTTTTACGTACCAATAAATCTACTTACACGAGGCTGACGTATTTTAGTTTAGTTTAATTTAGTAATGTTTTATTTTACCTGGCAAGATTAACGCCTTCAGGCCTTCTCTTCCATCTAACCAGGGACTGAAATATACATATATTGCATTTTATTACTTACAATAACTAGATCTAATACAAATTAAATTAATAATAATAATACAAGAATAGTGAGATTACATTTAGATGAAATAAATTAAGATTAAATTAAGATGAAATAAATCAGATATAAAAAGGGATAAATTCTTAAAGCTAATATCCTACATGAAAAAAAAAAGGCAGTACATAAAATTTGATTTTAAAGACAAATCGGATAAGAATTTTAGACTCTCTACCAGGACATCCATAACAATTGAATGGTTGTAAGTAGCAGCACCAAGTTTACAGATGATCCTTACTGGTGCATTAAATGTGTCCAAAGTGCTTCCTTGAAAGTGCGAATAGCGCTTAACCCCCTGATATTTTCGGGAAGGAGGTTCCACTCACGGCAGGCAATTACTGTGAATGATTTATCATAGATGGAAGTTCTATGGGTAGGTAAAGCAAGGATGGAATTATTAGTGGATCTGGTATTAAGGCTGTGATGTGAGGATAAGTATTTGAAATACGAAGTAAGGTAAAATGGTTGTGAAGAATGAAGGATTTTATGGAGATGGCATAGGGAATGCACAGTGCGACGGATTTCTAGTCGGGGCCAAGATAGATGGTTATATGAAGGAGTTACGTGGTCATAGTACCGTAGGTTACAGACGTATCTCACACAAGCATTTTGACCACGTTGTAATCTGCTCAATAACTTGCCCCGAGCGTCTCCATTTGAGCACCTTCAAATACCATCGGACTGAACCAGGATCGAACCTGCCAAGTTGGGGTCAGAAGGCCAGCGTCCCAACCGTGTGAGGAAAATAATTTCTACAATACAGTACATACTGTAACTTGAAATGTCCATTCTTTAGCAGTTACATTAATAAAATATTGTATAAAATTACAGTAGAGTAGTTAAGAACCCGTGGGGGAGAAAACGACAGTGAAAATGACATTAGCGAGTGGATGGAAGCTGACTGTCATCAATTTCAAACAGACCAAGAAATTGTAGCTATGGTGGAGAAAGAATCTGGAGTTGATGAGGAACAGAGTGGCGACGAAGAAGACCACAATGAACAACTAGTGTTACATTCAGATGCCGTGGCCGCCTTAAAACTTGCCGCATGCTACGTTGAGCTACACTCCGCTGCTACGCCCACTGATGTGATGTTTATGAGACACTTGTTTAACACTGCATCTTCGAGTAGGTTCCAATCACTATGGCAAGAGAAACTAACAGACGTTGTAAAGATAAACGACCAGTGATTGATGGTTTATGATGTGTAATTATGTTTACATTAAGTTATTCTAGTAAAATATGACTAACAAAATGCAAGTAAATCTTCATTCTATAATATGTTCTTTCATTTCAATAAGGATATTAAAAAATGAATATTTCAGTTCGGATTAACCGGACTTTCGGATAATGGGGTTCGTATTCCATTACAATTTAGTTCTCAGTAAATACTCGGGATTAACCATACCATAGACACAGTACCTGCGATCAACTCTCATCACTGCTGTACGATATCTGACAATTGATGGGAAAATTGAATCGTTATATTATTATAACATGTTGTAACACTAATATAACTATTCTGTAAGAATATTAAAATTGACCATTAATGATGATAAACACAGTACAACCCAAGAGGCGTTGGTTAGACTCAGTGTATATTGATTTGAAGTAAGAAGCTTCTAGTCAGAAAAGACGACAATGTTCGTCGTGAATAGGACGATTATAAAGCGCATTATTCATTTACAAAGGTTACGAACTGTACGCTGAACAACATAACAGTTTGTAATTTGAAATCTCGACTCTCTCAACATACAGGCTAGTGTTGAAACTGTAAACACGTTACTTTACAGGAGAGCGCCATAAAGCTTCCCTTGAGGATATGCTCCCACATCCTGTGGATGCTTTACGTTGTTGCATCGTGCTATTTTTTTTTTTTTTTTTTTTTTTTTACATTTTCTTCGTATGGTTTAAGTATGCATAAAAGAGAGGCCTTTGCGCTATAAAACGAAATTCCTCGTTTTCAGTTTCGATAGTTCACCTATTTATGTAGGCTATGTAGTTAGACTATGTATGTAATATGTATGTAGACCTATGTGGGGGCGTGATCAGGGCAGTGGCTCTGTTGCTAGCTTCCCACTCACATGGCTGAAGTTCAAGTCCTGGTGGGTGCTTGGATGGAATGTTCACCTTAAAATTCTAGTGGCGATAGGTAAGGTATCTGAACTTCTATCTCGCCATAAGACATATCTGTGTCGGTGCAACGTAAAACAAATTGTAAATGAACTTCAGTTATCGACAAAAAAATGAGTTAGGTTGGGCTCCACCAGCCGAGAAAAGAGCTGGAACAAAGTTGGAGAAAGTGTGTGTTATTATTATTATTATTATTATTATTATTATTATTATTATTATTATTATTATTATTATTTATAACTTGCTTTACGTCGCACTGACACAGATAAGTCTTATGGCGACGATGGGATAGAAAAGACCTAGGAGTGGGAAGGAATCGGCCGTGGCCTAATTAAGGTACAGTTTTCCTGGAGTGAAAATGGGGAAACCACGGAAAACCATCTTTAGGGTTGCAGACAGTGGGGCTCGAACCCACTACCTTCCGGATGCAATCTCACAGCACTATTATTATTATTATTATTATTATTATTATTATTATTATTATTATTATTATTATTATTATTATTATTATTATTATTATTAAAAATCTGGACCCTGAACGACATTCTTTGCCGAACTGAAGCAGCAAGAACTAGATTCAATAAAATGAAAATCCTGTTCTCTAAAGATAACCCAGTTGAGAAAGTACGTCATCAAATGGTAGAGTCCCAGCATTTTCCTGGTGTGAAAATGAGAAACAACAGAAAACCATCTTGAGGGCTGCCGACAGTGGGGCTCGAACCCACTATGTTCCGGATTAAAGCTCATACAACCTACTTCACCGAGTTTCGATCTCGCACCACTAAAGCACAGAAAGCGTCTGACCATTTCCGCTAAAGGGCCGACCATTTTAGTTACGATTTTTTGTCATAAACATGTCGTACGGCAGGGGGGTCATCCGAAAATTTGCGTTGCGTAAGTTAGCGTCACAAAATGTGCGGCGTAAGTGTAGCCTTAGTAACCGTGCAGGCTGTGATATAAGGTATTGATGGCCGGACAACGTTGCCTAGCAACCGTGCAGGCTATATCTTGTCGCTGGTTGCCATCTGAAATTAGCATCCGTTGATGGATGCCCATGAGTGAGTGACATATCTTTGATCATTTGATTTTCGCAAAGAGAAAAGTGATTTCGTTTTTCTGTTGACATAGTACCATTCAATAAATTAACTGGTTCTCGACTTTCCTTTTAGCTACGTTATGCTCGGTAATGTGGTGGAAAGGTTGTGAGGTCGCCCTCAATTACTGAAAGTGTTACTTGCATGTCAAGCTGGGTCATCAACGCGTATGTGTTAACAGGCCCAGTTGTTTTAATGAACAGAGATATCGTCACGGCTTTATATATTTAGTGGCTTAGTCGTCATAATTTGCCTTGCCGATGAGGATTCAGGTTTCGTTGGTGTTTGGAATATAAATCAATAATTAACAGTAGGCTGTCATGGAAATTCTTACCGAGGATTAGTTGGCACATAAATATGTAAATTATCACTTCGTTAGAGTGTTCATTCTCTCCCATAATAATCTCGCACGATGCCGTTACTATTCTACTGGATGGACTTGCGTCCCTTTCAGGATGTGTACAAATAGCGTTGTACTTGAAATGACTTGACAAGTAGATAACTAAGTATATCCTATTCATTTAGAACAGCTTTCCAAAGCCACGCGTTGCTACAAGACAAAGTAGGCTATACCAAATATTTGCTTTTGTCAACAATATTTTCTTTTTTTAGTATGGATATGTTTTTTGGCCTGGGGTCTACAGGGAATTAATCGTCATAAAATTCCCAACATCACTGTAACCATGGCAACCAGCGTTCGTCTATGTATACTAAGTCAGGAGCGTCAGCTTCTCACTGTGAGCTTTCTTCTTGTAACTAAGAGCTTGAGAAAATATCGTATCAATTGAACGTTGTTCTACTCCTCAGTCCAGAATTAAAACTTTTGAGCTGGTACGCTGTCCCTCACCGAAGGGCTAGATTGTATTAGTAATAATAATAATAATAATAATAATAATAATAATAATAATAATAATAATAATAATATTTCTTCTTCTTTTTCTTTTGGCTATCTGAGGACAACGTTAATACGTATCAGCTCCGTTTCTTTTGGTATTTCTCCTTGTCTAATATTCTTTCATTCTCATACATTGCAACCTTCTTCGCTCTTCTGGCCATGATTATTTTGTACTGGACCTAGTTCTGTCCTGAAAACCTGTGCAAGCATACATTTTTGCTTTAAAAATTGCTCTATTGTATATCACTGGTAGCTGTGTTCCCATTTCTTCTAGATCCCATTATACCTCTTGGATTCAGTACACTTTGATTCTCTTGTTTACAAGAAACTGTATTATTTGCAGTGTTAACCTCTCCTTGTCCATTCTCGGGGTGTGTCCTTCTCTTCCGTATGATGTCCCAGATTTTCTTTACCTTAGTATACAGTTTTTGGTTCGCTTGTCTTCTAAATTGATTTTCCCCTCTTCTTCACCATACCAATATCTTCCTGAGAATCTTTCGTTCCAACATTTATAATCCCTTAAGTATTTCTGTTCTTACCAGGTTAAGAGTTTCTGCTGCGTGTAAAGGCTAGTACACACCAAGCGACAAAGTTGCGAAACACGTGTATCGCGACAAGTCCCAGGGATGTCCTGCGACCTTTTTTTCCGTGTTTGGGACTGTCGCGATACAAAAGTTGCATGTCGCGGGTCTCCCATTCTAAATGGGATACATGATACAAATGTTGCGCAACATGATGTAGTCTGGACGTGTGCAGTGTGCAGATAGCCGCCACGTGTTGGTGTTGTGTTTCGTGTTCTGTTGTTTTGCTGTGGAAACTACTCTAAAAATTATTGAGTATTTACCCACCCTCCCTTGTCTTTGGGATGTTACGTCTACCGAGTATAAAAACAGAGACAAAAGGAGGGAAGCAATGGAGTCTCTGGCAGAAAGTTCACTATATCCATTCACGAGATGGAGAAAAAGATTTACAACATTACAAGCACATAAAGCAATTTCTTGCGCCATTTCGCGCCGATTCCTGTGGTGCAACTGGCTCTATAGATGTGGACGCGGGACATTGTATCGCAACAGTCTAGGGACAGTGTCTCGCAACTGTCCCCATACAATGTCCCGCGACTTTGTCGCTAGGTGTGTACTAGCCTTAAGGCTTTAGAGCGGATCACTGCCTGGTAATTTTGCATTAATCGAAATATCCTTCGTATTGTAAACGTTCTTATTTAGTTTGTATGCTAAATTAATTTTTGTTTAATCAAGCTCCCATTGCTTCATTTCCTGTCAGCACAGTTTCTATTTTATTTTCCTTGGTATTACATTCTCACCACCACCCTAATAATAATGTAATAATAATAATAAGAAGAAGAAGAAGAATGAATATAAGGTCTAAAATATTTCCAATTTTCTTTATTATTATTATCGTCATGGTTGCTTTACGTCGCACAGACACAGATAGGTCTTATAGCGACGGTGGGTTAGGAAAAGCCTAGGAGTGGGAAGAAAGCGGCCGTGGCCTTAATTAAGGTACTGCCCTAACATTTGCCTGGTGTGAAAATGGAAAACCACAGAGAGCCATCTTCAGGGATGCCGACAGTGGGTTCGAATGCACTATCTCTCGGATGCAAGCTCACAGCTGCGCGCCCCTAACCGCATGGGCAACTCGCACGGTTTTAATTTTATCAGAATTATTTTGTGGATGTGCTTATTTTTCTTCCGATTTGTCAGAACTCTCCATCTTCTCTATGGGTGGAGCCAAACGATGCATTTTATCCGCTGTATATCGTAAGAAGCTACTAAGGGAACAAGCAAATAATCTGTACTTGCTATCTCATCTTCTAGCCAAAAAACATATCCACGATTTTATGCTTTTCCGTATAGCGGGGAATATGTACAAATAGGTAAAGCTTTTTTCAAGAAAGTTCTTTAAGGTCATGTCCATAACTATAGCTCCTCAAAATAGATATTGAACCTTTTAAAGCTATTAAAGCGATTTTGCGCCTTAATTGAAATCTAAGTCTTTGAAGAACTTCGAACACAGAAGAGGAATGGTTCCTCAAGCTCCTATCAGTAATACCGTCGATGGTTATTTCAGACAGCTTGTACTTCTCCTCGTAATAAGGAACTGTGGGAGAGTATATCTGTCTCCTCTCGCAGACGACTTCAGTTGTCTGTCCTGAATGGGTCTCGAAACGCACGGTGGGATCAATAATCGTTGGAGTCTTTGTTCTCGGTACGATTGCAATCATGTCGATATGGCGGGTGATAACGGAGGATAACGTACCATAAGTTCATAACATACCATAATAATAATAATAATAATAATAATAATAATAATAATAATAATAATAATAATAATAATAATAATAATAATAATAGAAGTAGCGTGTGCCTGCCTCTTAACTGCAGATGCGTGGTTCGACTACCGACCAGTCCAAGGATTACAATTATGGACTAAGGGCCGGAACGAGACCAACTGAAATGTTTTCTGATATGATAAACAACGGATCCGGTAGCGAAGTCAAGCATTACGACTGAGGATATCGTTACGCTGACCAGATGACCCTTCAATATCAGCAAGCCATCTGATTTGGCAGCAGACCACTTGGTAGGCCAGAGCTCTTAATTTACTATTTTTCCATGAGTTTTATTTTAGTAATAATAATAATAATAATAATAATAATAATAATAATAATAATGATACGGAGCGAGTCTGTTACAGGGTACGAGTAGTATAGCTGTAGGCTCGCTTTCAGGAGAGAGTGATGGCCTGGGAGTGTAGGATATGTAAGGCCAAGTACTCTCGTAGTATGATTGGTAAAGTAAAGTAAACTCGTGTCCTCATACCGAGGTGGTGCAGCTCTTTCAGACCAAGCTCGATAGCTGCAGTCGCTTAAGTGCGGTCAATATCCACTAATCGGGAGATAGTGGGTTCGAGCCCCACTGTCGGCAGCCCTGAAGATGGTTTTACGTGGTTTCCCATTTCCACAGCAGGAAAATGCCAGGGCTGTACCTTAATTAAGGTCATGGCCACTTTAGCTGCATGTGCCATTTTAAACACATACCAGTACTCATGCCATTCTTAAATTTGTGTCAGTAATGGGAATCGAACCAGGCCTCCGAGGATGGCAGCTAATAACACTAACTTTTACGCTACGAAGGCGGACACTGTAATTGGTGCCTGGGAGACTGCGTAACTCGAATCAAGTAGGGGTATTTCAGTCGCCTTGACAAAGAATGCTGCAATGTATTCGAAACGTCGAAAAAACTGTACAGAGTGTACAGAAAACAATAACAACAACCGGGATGAAGAACTAAATATAACTAAATATTAATTAATTATTTATTTATTCTGCTCGGGTTCACTTTTCTTTTGCGAGTGTTGTCGAATCCTATTGTTAGCAGTCTTCATAAAATCGATGACATCGTCTTGAGTGTCTTTAGGCATTTCTACTCCATAGGCTAGACGGGGCATTAGACGTACTCGGATGAGATTCGCGACGTTCGGTTGCTTCGGCTTTCCTACATTTTATGTAGCCTACTGTTGGCTTTCTACAGGCTCTCTTACGCTCAGTTTAGGATGTATTTGAGCTTGTTCGATTCCTTTTGATTCATTCTTCCTTTTCGTTTATGTTTGTGGTAGACTCGAACTTCTTTTAAATTAAGGTATTGAGAAATTTCAGGAACTTTCACAAATTTCACAATTTTTCACATACATGACCCTCTCACAAATTTTATTACAGTTATTGAGAGATATGACGTAGCTAAAACGAACGATACCATAGTGTACGTGCCATCATGTCGCGGTCCCGAGGTGTGCTGATTATACCGCACCCCCTGAGCTCCCATTTGTCCAGAAAATTGCAGATAAATGCGCCGCTTACTATTGCGACATCTGAGCTTGAAAGTTTTTTGTCTCGACTCTCTTCAACTCAGGCATGGTTTAGTTTCTGTAGTTTTCAAGTTATGGAAGGAAGTTTGGTTTCTAATTCAAAAACGGTTATTCTCCCTGTCAGGCTCTTTGCTGAACGACCACCGACGTCGCTTTGGATTAACAGTCCGCTTCTATGGCCAAATGGTTAGCGTGCTGGTCTTTGGTCACAGGGGTCCCAGGTTCGATTCCCGGCAGGGTCGGGAATTTTTACCAGCATTGGTTAATTTCTCTGGCATAGGGGTTGGGTATATGTGTCGTCTTCATCATCATTTCATCCTCATCACAACGCCCAGGTCGCCTACGGGTGTCAAATCGAAAGACCTGCATCTGGCGAGCCGAACATTTCCTCGGACACTCCCGACACTAAAAGCCATACGCCATTTCAACAGAAACACATAATATGAATACATCCCTCAAATTAGGGTTGGCGTCAGGAAGAGTAACCGGCCGTAAAACTGGCCAAAGGAAGCCAATTGGTCGTGCTATTAGCGTCTCGTAGTTGTGAGTTTGCATTCGGGAGATTATGGGTTCTAATCCCATCGTCGGCAGCTATGAAGATGGTTTCTATGGATTCCCATTTTCACAGCAGGCTGTACCTTGATAAAGTCCACGGCCACGGCCAATACCTTCCTAATTCTAGCCCTTTCACATCCTTTCGTCGCCGAAAATCTTCCATGTTATAATGCGACATAAATCCTTAACAAAGAACAATCCAGACAAAGTGCCGATTCAAAGGAAAAAAATGGGAAAAAGGCTTAGAAGAAGATCCATGTAAAGAGATGCTGCAATATATGAAGACTACCCGTAAGATTAATGTCGTATTTCTGTATTAATTTTCATATACATAATTTCGGGAGTGAAAGTCTATTTGAAGTTTAAGAATGCCGTGCATATCTTGGACTGGTGAGGAGAACAACAACAATGTATGAAGGAGCCAGTGACCAAAGAAAGATAAAACAAATGCATACATTCCCACTGTATCTTGTTTTTAGATCCTTGTGTATTCTGTACGGCTTGGAGTGTAATGGGAATTTTATCGAACTGGTAGCTCCAAGGTAGAAAACCGTCTTCTCCGAGTTCGTACGTGCACTGTAGTTTATCTTTAGGGAGATAATAAGCGAATTCCTAGTCTGGTGGAGAGGCGCACTAGGTTACCTTCAGAGAGGTAATACTTAACATGTGAAGGGGTGTAATCCTTTTAACCTAGTGACATGCACGGCGTCTCTTTCACTTAGCACGGCGTAACCCAAGCAAATGGGATAACGCAGTTGATTTAGTAATTAGCGTGACTCAAGCATTAATTCCTTGCGCTACTTATTATTAAATCAATACCGTGGAGTGTGTGTGCGTTGTAAACCTTACCGGCATAGCTTTTTAACTTTATGTTGTATTTAAAAAGCCATAGGGTCTACTCCATGACGCATACCCACGCATGGTGTTGGAGCAGGGAAGTAGCTCTCTCTGTGTTAAGATCGATATTGTGCCCGCGTGCGCAGCCGTGAGGTGAGGATACTATGGCCCATTCACACCAGAGTCCGCGAGAACTTCTCCAATGCAGCTCCACTCACCCCATGTGTTCAAGGTAATAATAATAATAATAATAATAATAATAATAATAATAATAATAATAATAATAATAATAATAATAATAGGTCCGCCTCTGTGGTGTAGTGATTAGCTGCCACCCCCGGAGGCCCGGGTTTGATTCCCGGCTCTGCCACGAAATTTTAAAGAGTGGTACGAGGGCCGGAACGGGGTCCACTCAGCCTCGAGAGGTCAAGTGAGTAGAGATGTGTTCGATTCCCACCTCAGCCATCTTGGAAGTGGTTTTCCGTGGTTTCCCACTTCTCCTCCTGGCAAATGGCGGGATGGTACCTAACGTAAGGCCACGGCCGCTTCCTTCCCTCTTCCTTGTCTATCCCTTCCAATCGTCCCATCCCCCGCAAGGCCCCTGTTCAGCATAGCAAGTGAGGCCTCCCGGGCGAGGTACTGGTCATCCTCCCCAGTTGTATCCCCGACCCAATGTCTTACACTCCAGGACACTGCTCTTGAGGCGGTAGAGGTGGGATCCCTCACTGAGTCCGAGGGAAAAACCGACCCTCGAGGGTAAGCAGATTAAGAAGATAATAATAATAATAATAATAATAATAATAATAGTTATGGGGTTTTCGTGGCTCACAGAGGATAAGGAAGTGCCTGGTTTGAATGGCTGGACAAGGAATTAACTAGAGCATAAGTTAAAGCACTGAATTTTGAAATTTTATTTTTTCTTTCTTTTTTAATTTTAAAATTTGATAGATAGAAGATTTGGAACAAATAATAGGTATAATGAGCTCATCAGCTTTGTTAATAACAGCGGACTATAAGTTCAAAGGTCAGGTACAAGAACTAGAGAGAATTATCAACACGATAATATACAAGGAATGAGCATTATAGCTCTGAACAGGTACAATATTTATAAGAGCATGTTTCCTCCACTCATGTACATCATCTAGGAGTTTGAACTCCAAAAGTTAATACAGTCCACCCTCTCATAGACACAAGGTTATGTCTGACAAACTTCAAATAATGTATGCACAGTCACTTCTGCTCAACAGTGTGTTACACACTGGTCTGTAAACAATTACGAAATAAACAGGGGCAATGAGTGCTCATTCTAAATGGCCTTACTGTAAAAGGAAAAGGTTTAACATGATTGGCCATGAACAAAAGGCTACGAGGAGAAACACTAGCTCGCCTTATAGAAAAACTCTTAAAACCGAAGTGGGCTTATGGCCCGAAGTAGCAGAGGCTAAGCCTATTCTACAGAGGGTGACTAAACGAGAAGTAAAATGCCAAGCGTGTGTTAAGAATGTAGAGGTTTAGAATATTTTAGTCACTCCATACCAAGTTGAATGGGAATCAACAGAGAGTAATCACACTTTGTTCCCTTACATTATGTGTTTCCCAGCGGGTATTTGAACAGAGTCCTCAGACTTGCCCAAAATCTACATTTAAAACTATGAAATTAGAACTTTACATGAAGAAAATAAGTTTGAAAACTTTCCCCTCAAGCTATCTGCCTGGAGCTATCTCATGTTAAGAAATTTCTGCCATTACCTTGAGTTGTTGGGCCTTCCAAACACCGACCTGCGGCCCCTGCCTCCCAAGTACACGCCGCACACACTAAACCGGAGCAGTGAAGATGGCAATACGGCTTTAAAGCGCCCAGCTTTTACAGTATAGCATTTCGAGTGGAAGTTTCCGAAACTATTTACAGATAGGCTGGATACCTGTAACCCCCCCTCCCGCCATTCTAATTGGCTAGAAAAAATATTCAAAAAATTCCTGATTATTGGTAACTGTTGAAGAAGGAAGCAGTAGGATTGTTGACAACTTTGACCTAAGAACAAAACAATCTTCACAAACTTAAGGTTTGCCACCTCTGAAAATTAACTTTCCCTTAAGAATTAATTGTCTTTAATCCCGCCAGAGGGGGCACTTAGGCCGGTGGTAGAGACATCTAACAGTTTGCAAACCCAAGTATCTTGCATTATATTAGTTCAAGTTCCATAACTCAGATGGCCTTATAGAAGGCGCGCTTTTTAACAGGACGGAGAAGGTGTATCCCCTTTATAATAATAATAATAATAATAATAATAATAATAATAATAATAATAATAATAATAATAATAATCATCATCATCATCATCATCATCATCATCATCATGTGTTTACCCTCCAGGTTCGGTTTTTCCCTCGGACTTAGCGAGGAATCTCACCTCTACCGCCTCAAGGGCAGTGTCCTGGAGCTTCAGACTCTTGGTCGGGGGATACAACTGGGGAGTATGACCAGTACCTCGCCCAGGCGGCCACACCTGCTATGCTGAACAGGGGCCTTGTGGAGGGATGGGAAGATTGGAAGGGATAGGCAAGGAAGAGGGAAGGAAGAGGGAAGGAAGCGGCCGTGGCCTTAAGTTAGGTACCATCCCGGCATTCGCCTGGAGGAGAAGTGGGAAACCACGGAAAACCACTTCCAGGATGGCTGAGGTGGGAATCGAACCCACCTCTACTCAGTTGACCTCCCGAGGCTGAGTGGACCCCGTTCCAGCCCTCGTACCACTTTTTAAATTTCGTGGCAGAGCCGGGAATCGAACCCGGGCCTCCGGGGGTGGCAGCTAATCACGCTAACCACTACACCACAGAGGCGGACTAATAATAATAATAATAATAATAATAATAATAATAATGTTTCTGGTTTTACGTCCCACTAACCAGTTTTTGGATTTCGAAGAGGCCGAGGTACTGCAATTCTGTTCCGCAAGAATTATTGTACGTACCAGTATATCATTTACTCAATTTCTGGCCTAGTTCATTAAGGAGTCAACTTATTATTAATGTATTCATCTGTGTGCTTATGGATTCATCCGCTCATTTCTCTAGCTCACACAACAGAAGACTTCAGATCAAGTTTAGTTAACCTTCAGGCGTCCATGGCGCTACAGCCCTTGAAGGACCTTGGCCTACCAAGCGACCGCTGCTCAGCCTGAAGGCCTGCAGATTACGAGGTGTCATGTGGTCAGAACGACGAATCCTCTCGGCCGTTATTCTTGGCTTTCTAGACCGTAGCATATTGCTAGCACAGATTAAAATAACATTTCGCGGCACGAAAATAGAACGTTCTTTGAATGAAGGAACCAACGTCAAAATCGTGTATACCATGTCCCGTAATACAGTAGCCTACTCAATATAGTCTTGGATATTGCGATTTCACCTGGTATATGCCTCGGTACGCGTCAGGTCAGACAAGGCTAAATCGGGTACACGACGGAGGACTTATCTCAAAGAGGCCAGTGTCAGAAGCTCATCTTAAACCAAACAATAGGTCAGCTCGTTTGACGTCGGCAGCAACTCATAGTCCATGACATCAGGAGCAGTGGAAGCGTACGTTCCTTTCTGATAAGGTCACCATAAGCTTTCACCCATACAACAGGAGCATAAGAATCTGGAGAGGATCTTGTGATGGGAGATGGAACGAGCTCTTCATCCTGCAGTGTCACCAGCAGCAAATGGGTTCAGTCGTATTTTAGAATGAGATCATGTTTGGTCGACGTACGCTTTTAATTCCTTTCTAGGGTAACATACAGTAACTAATGTGGTGTACAAGTAGTGAATTAAGCCGACGCTGGTGCAGGGGCTAATGCGTTTACATTGCTCCTATGGGACTAATTCGGGGGAGGGCACGGGCTACCGCGGAAGATGGCTGCTATACATTGGTCTTGCTGGTGCATGGGCTAATGCGTGGCATAGATACTAACTCAATTTCCTTTGCGATTATGACCTCAGACTCTTACAACTTGTAACCTAGGATCTCTAACTGAGTCTGGCATTATTTCTACAAGAAATGCAGCTGACTAAGATCGAGTAACAGACCACGCCTCACCTCAGAATCAACAGCGTGCTAGCCACGCGTCACCGCAATATCTGCAAGCTAACTAGCCGGACGGTAGCGGTATTTAACATGTCTATTCACGAGCTGTTGTCGCATCGGAGTGAGTTTCAGATTACTATTTTTATGATTTATACTACTAGAGATAAAAGCCAAAAATTACGACTCAAGGAGTGAATATGCTAACAGTGCTTCACTCCCCCGTATCTGCAAGCCAACTGACTGGACAGCAGTCATAGGATTTGGTTCAGGATTACTATTATCATGATTAATATCGCTGTCCACAAGCACAGTAAGAACTGGACGTAGTCTTGTGTCTGCGATGACGTTGAGGTATGTTTCGGTGAGGGACATGTGTGTGTCTTTCAGATTACGTGCTAGCTGTTAGGTAGGTTCAGAGAACATCATCATGTTAGCTCAGAACTTGACATCAGCGAATATGGCACGGTGAGGTTGACATCAGACGTGACCACCATCTTGTGTTCTCTCTATGCGGGCCCCCCGCAAGTCCACCGCGGACTGCCCACACTACTAGGTCCTCATTTACAGACATCTGTAGGTTCACAGACGAGGACTGGTCCACAGTCGTGGACTCGGGTAGACATATGTGGACCACCCACAAGTCTACAGGTGAAGACCGGTGTCCCAATTACCTGTGTTCGGTAGTAATGTGGATTAAGCCCAGTTTTACTGCAGGATGTCCTTCCTGACTCCAACCCAATGTGGTGGTGATCATTGTACTTCGTTATAGGAATTAGAACTGGGCAACCATCCTGGCCATCACTATATTGAGTAATGCATTCATCATTCTTTGTTTCTGCTGTGGTTGGAAGTGTGATGTGTTGTATGTAAGTGAAGAATGTGTTATAAGACGGCCGCGAACATCCAGCCGCCTAGCTAGAGGAATTAATTGGACGCAGCTAAAACCCGCGGCCCTGTCAGGAATCTAAGCCGGAGTTCTCTGAACCGAAGGCAACTACGCCAACCAAGGAGCCGGAATAAATTTTCTTCAAATTATTCCAGCCATTTCTGGTATCAATGGAGTCGCCCAGGCTCATTTTGTTTTTGGCAGGGAGTTTAACACCGTATACCCTTTCAGACGCCACATGACTTTTGAGATGGAAATCTCTACCCAGTATCTACCAGGATTAGAAATTCAGCCTTCTCTGCTAACAGCCATGTCCATTGAGCTAATCACACCCCCTATCTGTAGCTACTGCTCGAAAGGTACAATTAACTTCTATATTATCCCTCCGTTATTTAACATCTCCTCCATTACTCTCAATACAGAGCTTTAACTCAATAAACGTGAAAAACCTAGCTGTGAAATATTTCGACGTATGTGGTAAGTACAGAACGTCAGTACTTCCACTGTGACCTGACGATGGTTTATGAAAGATGTTATTGCCAAAGAACAACGTAAAACAGATATATCGTCTTTGATCCGACAAGTCAAAAAAGAAGAAGACTGTTTGATTTCTTGTCATAAGATTTATGATACTCTTCCTCACTGCTGAACACAGGAGTTTTATGACATCTTTGTTAAATTGAATTTAGAACTTACCGTGCTCGATAGACAAGGTCGAGGACTAAGTGGCAGTAAAACTCTTGTTCTATTGTAGACAGACAAGAAATGGATATTGGAAAAATAGTGTGAGTCCCGATAATTGGTGCTATGGAAAGGAGCAGTGACAGTCTGGCAACCCCAAGAGAAGTTTACCAATGGACACCAACTATTTATATTACCAGCTACCATATCATTCATAGACCGCATTGTAATATATAACTAAGGTTTCCACATGTAGAAGAATATAATGAAGTGGACGTTGTTCATGACGAGAGGTGCGAGTGTGGAGAGATTCAGACCTAAGCCCATTTACTACTCTAATCAAATATGGAAGGTCTTTGCACACAGGACATTTTAGCAACTGACAACGCCATTAAAGCTGTCGAGCTTTGGCAGGTGAAACTATGAACTGGATGTTCTCGGATGCAGGAGAAAGAGAAGGATGAAAAGGAAGAAGGAGAGGAAGAATAATAAGAAGAAGACGGTGGTGTTAATTATTGAGCACATAGAGGCTTCCTGTATTTCGGTTTTAAAAGTTATGAGGGAAGTCGATGTGATTAGGACCTTCGTGTAATTTGGACCGATAATATGTTTGGTAGGAGCCTCCGTGGCTCATTCGGCAGCGCGTCGGCCTCTCACCGCTGGATACCGTGGTTCAAATCCCGGTGACTCCATGTGAAATTTGTGCTGGACAAAGCGGAGGCGGGACAGGTTTTTCTCCGGGTACTCCGGTTTTCCCTGTCATCTTTCATTCCAGCAACACTCTCCATTATCATTTCATAGCATTTATCACTCATTAATAAATCACCTTGGGAGTGGTGACCCCATTGTAATAACAGCCTATATATGTTTCATTCATTTCATCCCTGACCCGGTCAATGACTGGGAAACAGGTTGTAGGTTTTCATTTTTTCAATATGTTTGGTCACCCCTGTCTGAGGCAGGGTCAGCAAGACAGCCGAAGGTAGTTTTCTTCCTAGAAATTGTTTTGCTAAGTGACTTAAGGTTGAAAGAGGAAGATGAAAACTATCTCAATACTCATATTCCTTGTAAGCGTATACAGTGACAACTAAGTGTACTGTGAAATACTGTAGTTATTTCAGTCAAGAGGGTGTTTAGCTTTTACAAGTTCTGATGAAATATCTTGGTAAATTTTCACATAGTTTCATTCATAAATTTTAAGTACATTGCATGTTATTTGGTTTTTGATTAAATCTTTGGATATCGTGTAATATGGATTGCTCGAGAGTTGAAACAATTGTAAAAATTATGCTTCTTGTAGTTTTACTGGTGATTCTAAAATAACTTGTTTTATATAGCTATATATAGCTATAGCGTAGCGTAGCGTTCTGTAATCTGAGGCTAACCCCGCGGTGTATGGGTAACGTACTTGCCTTTTACCCGAAGGCCTCGGGTTCGATTCTCGGCCAGGTTAGGGATTTTTTACCTGAATCTGAGAGTTGATTCGAAGTCCAGTCAGCCTACGTGATTGCAATAGAGGAGCTATCTGGTGGTAAGCTGGCTGGCCCAGCCTTGAAAGTCAAGAATAACGGCTGGGAAGATTCGTCGTGCTGACCACATAACACCTCGTAATCTGCAGGCCTTCAGGCTGAGCAGCGGTCGCTTGGTAGGCCAAGGCCCTTCAAGAGCTGTAGTGCCATGTTTTTTTTTTTTCAGTCAGTCGTCGAAACCCCACATATCCACCTTATAATCTGCATCTCTGCAACGTCCAGTTTCTTCTTCCTCTTCTACTTCTTCGTATTATCAATATGGCTAGTGGTTTGGCGTCGCACTAACACACTGAAGGTTTTCGGCAACGAAAGGATGGGAAAGGGATAGGATTGGGAAGGAAGCGGCCGTGGCATTAATTAAGCTGCAGCCTGATGTGAAAAAGGGAAACATGGAAAACCATCTTCAGGGCTGCCGACAGTGGAATTCGAACCTACGAACTCCCGAATGCAAGCTCGCAGCTACGCAACACTGACCGCACGGCCATCTCGTTTGGTATTATTATTATTATTATTATTATTATTATTATTATTATTATTATTATTATTATTATTATTATTATACGTCTTTATCCCTGATGTTTACGACGCTGTTATATTTACAGTGACTATCCCTCGTTCAACATAAACCTAACGAATGTGGAGCTGTGATAGACGAGTGGCATTTTAACTGGCTTCAGAAGAAGGTAGCCGAGGTTAGAATCCAGACAAATGCACATGGGAGATTTGAAATTAAAATTTCAACTCCCTGTTGTTCGGATTCGACTTAAAACTAGAGGTTCTGTGGCTACGATCACGACATCAAGAGTCGTGTTAAACTGCAAAACTGCTTGCTAGTCTACAATGTTTTGAACCAAGAAATGCGATTAATGGGTTTACGAATATTTGTAAATGTATCCGATACTAACCTCTGATTCAACTGTATTCTGGATGTACCTACATATGTTACTGAGTTTAGCTGCCCTCTAACCAAACACATCGATAATTTCCAACTGCATTTCGAAGTATGTTTTATCGAATTGATTGGTCTGTGCATGTACTATGTATGTTAGCCACACATTAACCGACCTACATGTATCGATAATATACTATACCACATTAGTTCGATGTATCGATCCATCATTTTAAGTATGAGCTGCTGTTTTGTTATGTTGGCAGGCCTCCCCTGTCCAGCCCAGTGTAATCGACGTTTATCGAGGGACTCGGCACAGAGTCTGGCCAGCTTGTGTGTGAGTGTGTGTAAGGCCTTAATGAAATTAGCATGAGGGTTGCATCCATTACCTTCCTCCCACAACTCCGCACTTAGATGCAGAATTTAATTTTCCAAACGTCAAGCAGTAGAGCAAGTAAGCTAGAGCAGTCTAAGGGTGGCCAACCCGCAATACACGGTGAGCTACTTTTTATCCTCAGACTTTCAAAGGTTCCATTCCATCTTGCAGTAATTTCTTCACTCCCGCATGCAACCACAGATGCTATAGATCACACATTTTGTGCGTTCTTATTTATTTTTCCTGTAGGATTAAAATATAATAATGTGTAAGGTGAGAAACATCCGTACTTTTATTATTTGAATCAAAACCTGTATCGGTACCAATGAATGACTCCTACATCATTAGGGAAAAGTTTATTTGCCTCATATATAATCGTTCACCGAGCGAGTTGGCCGTGCGGTTTGGGTCACGCAGCCATCAGCTTGTATTCGGAAAAGCACCACTGTCGGCATCCCTGAAGATGGTTTTCGGTGGTTTTCGATTTTCACATCAGGCAAATGCTGGGGCTGTACCTTAACTAAGGCCATGGTCGTTTCCTTCCCACTCCTAGCTCTCACTTTTCCCATCGTCACCATAAGACCTGTGTGTGTCGGTGCGACGTAAAGTGAATGGTAAAAAATTGTTCAAGAAGTAAATATTAAGAACATCTGCAAATTAACTAACGTATTCCACAATGTTAGCACTGATATAAAACAGAATTAGCTTAGTACTTAGTTGTCGATTAATCTGTTTAGAGGGCAGCTGAACTCGATAATATTTATGTTTTTGGATGCCATTTTTGTTCGCATGTTTTTCAGTTCTGGAGATCGTAGATGATGTTGCCAGAAGGAGTAGATTTTACGATGGTGATCAGTGAGTGTTGAACGATACTTGATTTTCACCATGTTCATAAGAGGAAAGATTCATTCCATATACATATCGTAGGACTGTACCTTAATTGCGGCCACGGCCGCTTCCTTACCAATATTTTCCCTTTTCCATCCGGGGATCCAGTACAGATCAGAGTTTAATGCCCTTGGCGCAGAGGGTTTCATGCATAATCTAGTGATATCTGAACAATTTCAGCTTCAAATAACATAGTAGAAAATTATGATAATGTCGGGATGCAGGAAACACAGAATGTTCCGATAAGTAGGGATACACAGCATTAGGCGCGTCCGAAAAGTACCATCAGTGCTCGCGTCGTATCTGAGAGATACAGTTCAGTTCATCTACACAACTCCTATATAATTTGTGGAAAATAGAAACCAACATAAAATGAACTTTAAAGTTAATTTACAACATATCCATTGAAATATTGAGAAAGGACAGTGGCATATTTGAAATAAGTAAACTAATTTTCTGATTGCTTTTTTCACAGTCTTCAGGTTCCTGAAATTGTAATGTTACTGATTAGTCAAACAACTCACTGAACACAATATAGATTTTCAAATCATCTTCATTTTCGTTTCGAAAGATTCGAGATGCAAGCATTACCACAAACAATTATGATCTAATTCACAGCAAATTAAACGCATTTCAGAGATAAACATGAATATTTACAAAATTACTCACGTCGTATTTGTGAGATAAAGCTGGCAACAGCTCGTAACATTCATATTGCATGAAGGTCACAACACTACTGGACGTCACCACTTCCGAGACAGGAATCGAGGACCGAGCTCGATAGCTGCAGTCGCTTAATTGCGGCCAGTATCCAGTATTCGGGAGATAGGGGGTTCGAACCCCACTGTCGGCAGCCCTGAAGATGGTTTTCCGTGGTTTCCCATTTTCACACCATGCAAATGCTGGGGCTGTACCTAATTAAGGCCACGGCCGCTTCCTTCCCACTCCTAGCTCCTTCCTGTCCCATCGTCACCATAAGGCCTGTCTGTGTCGGTGCGACGTAAAGCAACTTGCAAAAAAAGAAAAAAAGGAATCGAGGAGAGGAGATGGGCTTCTAGCCTCAAGCAAACTCAAGTTACCGCAAATAATCGCCACCGTGTATCTCGCAGATAACACGCGACTAATGCAGCGACGTAGTACAGTATATGACCTCATATGTGTGCTACTTCTTTGTACATGCCACTTAAAAGTTCTTCGGTTATTCACCTCTGCGTTAGATTGACGTAGATACGTTACCAAATATTTAGACCGATAAGGAAATGACTTTCACTCCGATATTATAGGTGTATCATACGTGTGCTGAGCGCACCACTTGTGCAAACTCCAGCAGTCCCCACCCTCCGCCTACCTCTCCATTCAGTTAATTAAATGTAATTTCTGGAAATAAAATTGTGGCAGCAATTTGAGAACGAACGTTGCAACTTCCATTACTATAAGAGGAAATTGTTTGCATTCACTTTATGTCGGCTTTGTTAGTCCGCCGGGATTCACCATGTATCTCTTTACCTTCCTCATTCTGTATACTAATTTGCCTTTCGCTGTATTAAATATACAGTGAATGGATGCAAAATTCTTTGTATCCGACTTTGCTGGTTGAAAATCTGCCAGAATGTAAAATATTGCTGTTAGCTCGCTGCTACAGACGGGAGGGAACCGGAATAATTTGCGATATTGCTCTACACTGTAGCGGAATATTCACCTGTAGTTAAAAGTACTATTAAATGCAATCAGTTCAGTTAAAAAAAATTGTTTCAATAGAACATCTCTATTTATATTTAAATGTGGTAAAGCAAAATATAGTTATTGCCGACGAATTCTTTCTTTAAGGATAGCCTTGCAATTGTGAGAAATTGATTTAGTATGAAAATAGAGATGTCTGTCCCAATTTTAAGTGGTTTGGACTAAATTTATATACTTTCTCTTCAGTTACACTATTAATTCCTTATGTTTTCACATGTATATTTATTTATGCGACCATTGTGAAGCGGTCAGGTTTTTCCTTTCTTAGTGGTTTAACGTCGCATTAATTCAGATAAGTTTTCGGTGGGATGGAAAAGAGCTAAGATATGGGGCTTTTGTGTCTCCGCGAATATATTGTATTTATTAATTTAAATCGTGTTGATGATTATTGCTGTAATTACATTATTTTACTTATTTAAATTTAAGTTTAGTTTCATCCAATTTTTATCTTATGATTTAATCATCTCTTTAGAGTTGCCCTCTGCGACCCTGCTCCTGCAATGATTCATTGTAGGCTGCAGCACAAGTTGCTGGTTCAGTATGTCTACCCTCTGTTTGAGGTCTTTCTGTCCACGTTGTGACGTCACCGGCAACTTGCCTTGTTATTGGCTATGAATGATGTAATGTAACACTCCACGGTTATTATTTATTTCTTGCAGTGTTATTTACTTTTTCTATTATTTATTATTGAATTTTTGTTCTTTTAAGGCATACACAAGATTTTTCCCATTATTTGTTTATTATTGGTCGGTAATTTAGCATTAGTTTCTTTCAGTGTTACGTTTTACTGTGTTATTCGCCGCGTTACTCTCCATACAAGGACTGCGCCTGACATACTGAGAAAGATAAAATGGACAAGTTTTGACAACTCGGACTGATCCAGCCCTCGCCTGAACGCTGCAACTCTAAGCTACTCCATAAACAGCTACAGGGCTGACTAAGTCAATGTCAGGAATCAGCAAGAAAGACAACTAGGGCTGACTTAGCCCACACGATTGAGCAGCTCACTTCCACTCAGCGAGGGCCACACTTCACTTTCTCCTGTGCAAGAGCCTGTCTACATAGCTTGGCCACACGTATTGCAGCAGATCAAAACCTCTGTGAATATGCTTGCTGGACAGGAACCTCTTATTGTTTAAGTTAAAATGAATGTAAGACGTTCTCCGTAAAAACTTTGTGGTTACTAGTGACTCTAATTCTTTAGAATGCAGCCTTGTTACATATTTTTCTGAGTTTCCATTTGTTTGAATACTGTTCAATTGCCTAATGGCATTCTCGTAAGATTTGCTTATTTGCTTGTTGTTTTAAAGGGCCTAACATCGAAGGTCATCGGCTCCTCGTAAAATTTAACGCAGTCTTAACTGCTTTTCAATTTTTTTTTTTTTTTTTTTTTTGCTAGTTGCTTTACGTCGCACCGACACAGATAGGTCTTATGGCGACGATGGGACAGGAAAGGGCTAGGAGTGGGAAGGAAGCGGCCGTGGCCTTAATTAAGGTACAGCCCCAGCATTTGCCTGGTGTGAAAATGGGAAACCACGGAAAAACATTTTCAGGGCTGCCGACAGTGGGGTTCGAACCTACTATCTCCCGAATACTGGATACTGGCCGCACTTAAGCGACTGCAGCTATCGAGCTCGGTTGCTTTTCAATTTCTGGACTTTGTCCTTATATTCAATTGTTTCTTGATTGCCTTTCATGGCTTTTTGTAAAGTTTATCTATTCAATTGTTTCTTAATTGCCTTCCATGGCTTTTTGTAAAGTTTATCAATTTAATTGTTTCATAATTGCGTTTCATGGCTTTTTCAGTGTCAAGTATTTATTATTATATTCACTACTTTTCCTTTTTTACAAGGTTTAAATTTAATAAAGGAATATTTTTTGTAAATCTGTGGTTCCTACCCTCTAATTCCAAATTCTAGTGAACATTCACTCTTTCCCCAATGGTAGGGATTTAAATCCTGATCTTGATTAGCCCCCCCCCCCCGGGGAATGGGGTGGAAGCAGTTGTTTTCTTAATTAAGCCACTGATCCCAGCATTTGCCTGGTGCGAAATGTTCAAGACTCCCGAATCGAAACTTTTAGCGGGTTAGTATTCCGGTGAGGTGGGTGACATTAAGAATATGTACATGTCATATTTCCATGTGGTCTGATTCTTGCAGGTTAACAGTTACTGCGGACCAAAATTTCTACACCTGCAGCGTCTGATGAGACCATTAATTGCATTTTAAACGGATGTTAAAACAAAATTATTTATTTATTTATTTATTTATTTATTTATTTATTTATTTATTTATTTATTTATTTATTTATTTATTTATTTAAAGGGGATCTCTATCTTAGGCGGGGAAAACGGCCTCGATTTACCCGGAAAGACGTAGGTTTGATTCCCCATCAGGAAGTAAAAAACGAGATGTGGAGAGGCACATAGACTTGAGGTACACTCACTCCACCCCAAAAATGAATATCAGGTTGATTTCTTGGGACAATTGAGGTCGGACATAGGCTAACCATTCTCTCCCACTTTGTGCTTAGGTTACGAATAGTCGAAGCTTTGACCGCCGTCCCCCATCCCCAACCCCCCACCCACCGATCAGGGTGCCTTCATATCCTGTACGGAGATGGTTTGGTTTGAGATTTTGATGCCTTCTCTGAACCTTCGTATTATATTTTATCGCATTATTATGATTTTTCTGTTTTTCTTCTGTGTTTACTGCTAATTTATTGATTTATTGTAGACATTGTAAAAAATAGACATATCATTAATCCTCTGGTCGTCAAGTAGGTGAATATGATAACATTTGGTTTCTACGAGGATATTCTGTATAACATATGGCGCTAATAAAGTACTTAAGGACCAATAATTCGAATGATTCGGTGATAATTCACTTGTCATCAGTATGGCATGCACATTTTAAGGAAAACTAGGCAAAATATTGTATACATTAGAATCCGTTCCACGTTTACCCAAATTTTCTATCCATATCCCTCCGCCCACTGAGATAATTCCATCTCCCAGAGGAGGAAACGATTTTTCAACTACTGAAAACTCCAACCTGTTCCAAACATGTGTTTATGTATGACACGACCACAAAAACTGAATGATTTTGGCGGGGGATTAATTCTTCCCAGGCACATTGTGAAACTAGGTCCTAGGGACTTTGAGAATAATTTATAGTTCCGCTTTTGCAAGCTCTCTCCCTTTATCTGAGTTAAACCCGATTCTTCAAAATCTTTTTTTCTCTCAGTAAGTTACATCTATCAGTACGGCACCACTATCAAACTGCTTCCTTCAATATTGCATAACAGACTACAAACACAATAACAAACTGCTCCTTAGAAGTGACTTATGAAGGGAGTAATTCATTTCTGACCTTCTTATAAACCATATCTTGGTATTTTAGGGTGCTGTTCAGTATACACCAGGTCTATATCTTTTCTTTCAGTCAAACCATTCGATGTAGTACAAAAATTTGAATCATTGGTCTCTGATTTTCTCATCTTTCTTCAACATTACTTAGGAAAATATGCCTCCACTGCACAGATCGTCAATCACTTAGATTTGACCCGAAAGATTATCCTCCTCCTGAATTAAGCATATCAATTCATAGGACCAGGTCAAGCCCTATCATCACACACAAAAGCAGGTCACTCATAGGCGTGAACTCCAGATTTTCTGGAGGCCACACGCCTCTTCTATTATTCAACTTTGAATTTCCCATTAAGAAGACCAGCATTGGCTCTGATTATAAATAAATCCCATGGCCAGACGTTTAGGCAAATTTGAATATATCAGTCTAAGCTCTTCTTATTCATGGGTAGCTGCTTGTGGCGTTCAGTCAGCTGAAGGCTCTAACAGATGTACAGGTAGTCATTAACGGAACGAGTGAACACGGCCAAGATTGTGATAGAGCATATATAATGAACAGAAGAAATAGCTTCGTTTGCCACCTGCTTCGTATTCTGATTAGTATACCACCCTGTTTGAAGGGAAAATGGAAGGTAGAAGGACCAAAGAAAGTCCTAGAATGCAATTTATGGACAACATTAAAGGCAAGCACATACATTGCCAATTGAAGCTGTTGGATAAAGAACGGGAAAGCTTGGAAGACATACATGTTACCCACCAACCCTAGGGTTGAGAGGAGGAGGAGGAGGAGGAAGAGTAGAGGAAGAATATACAAGGAACATCGTACACTCATAAATACAGTTAAAGGATGAGGCAACAACCTAGGCTGCTGTGGTAAGTTTAGTGAAGATCAGGCCATAATTAATTAGTTGTTCACTGCATTGAAATATGTTTACATATTATCAATAAATTGAGAATATTGCCATTACAAGCCACTAGTCTATGTGCAATTCTGTACAAGGAAAATATTCAAGGAATGTGTTACTTTACCGACTTAAAGTCATTCCTCAAACACAATTATATTTCAGTGCAAATGTCTCACAGCTATTATACCATTCAGTACTAATTTGTTTCCAAGTACACAATGACGTATATTTCAATGAATTCTATGCAATGAAAGACCCTTTACGATAGTATCTTGCCCTCCTGTGTTCGAAGAAAGAACAATAGCAGGCCACTTGAATAGCATACTTACCCACGTTTCTAGACTTGGCCCCATAGTTGTCCGTACATATATAGTCACACCCCACCAACACAAACGCTGGGTGACTGATGCTTTAGCCACCACGAAAGCCAAGCAGAGCGACATGAAAAAGAATTCTTAAATTCCTGGCAAACGCGCGAGTGGTTGAAAGGTGGGGAAGGGAGGGAGTAAATGGCTTGCACTCCAGGAAGAGTGCAACAGCAAACAACGGGACAATGCCGCATTATTTAGAACGGCGCGGCTGTGATTTTTACAAGTCTCCTACTGCTGTTTGTCATACCCACTTCCACGCTGAACCTCACAAATAAATTTACGATATTCACACTCCTCTGTCCGGACCAGCGTTTGTGAGAACACAAAACTCTGCTTGCTGGAATAATTCCCCTATTTATTTAAACCAGATATTTAAAAATATTTTAGCTCCCATTATATTTTTCAATGGCATACTAAAATAATAATACACCCATGTTAGGGCAAAGCATCAGTTAACAATTAAAAATAGATTACAATGGCTGTTCTATTCTAGTTGGGACCTCTTGGACGTTGCATTATTCAGGAACTATCTATAACTGTACCTATTTTTAAAGAGTTAGTTTATTTTACAATTTGTCCGGCTCGTTGGATGAATGGTCAGCGTATTGGCCTTTGGTTCAGAGGGTCCTCGGTTCGATTCCCGACCGGGTCGGTGATTTTAATCGCTTCTGACTAATGCTTCTGGCTTGGGGACTGGGTGTTTGTGTCCGTCCCAACACTCTCCTCTTCATAAACACACAACACACTACACTACCAACCACCACAGAAAAACGCAATAGTGATTACAACCCTCCATATAGGAGGGGCGTCAGGAAGGGCATCCGGCCATAAAACAGGGCCAAATCCCCCCATATGCGACGCAGTTCGCACCCGCGACCCCATAGGTGTGTGAAAAGTGGTAGGAAAAGAAGAATAAGAAGAAGTAGTTTATTTTACAATTTCAGTGGTAGTGATTGTTGCCGGGCTGAGTAGCTCAGACGGTTGGGGCGCTGGGCTTCTGACCTCATCTTGGTAGATTCGATCCTTGCTGAGTCCGATGGTATTTGAATGTGCTCAAATTTACTGGCACTCCTGCGGGACTAAATTCCGGCACCTCGGCGTCTCCGAAAACCGTAAAAGTAGTTAGTGGGTCGTAAAGCAAATAACATTATTATTTGTAATTGTAGGGTCTCAGCTACCGTGTTGCAAACAGTTTTGGTCGACGCCATTTAGGCTGCCTGGGTGTCAATTTTGAGGTTCTATTTAACTCTGCGAGAAGGCAGAGAAACTGAAACTCTGTTGGGTGATCTATTGCTGAGTTTACGTTAATTGAGTAAACATAAAATGTATATCCAGCTCCTTGGCTAAGTGATCAGCGTGGTGGCCTTCGTTTTAGGGGACATCGTGTTCAATTCCTGGCCGAATGGTGGACTTAATCTCGTTAATTTCGGGGCTGGATGTTTGTGTTCGTCACATCTTCATTTACAAGCAACACATCACACTACAAACCACTAGAGAAACACACAATAATGAATACAGCCATCCACGTAGGGTTGGGGCCAGGAAAGGCATTCGGCCGTTAAAATGGACTCAAAGTCCCAGAAAGTACCGACCGCAGGTAATTGGAAGAAAGCCTGGAATAAGAATAATACTAAGAAGAAACATCAAAATGTATCATCAGTGATCTGCATGCCGAAATCGTGCGACATGGAGTTCCGAGTGTACATTAATTTGACGTGGATCCGTCCATAAGTTTGGTCCAATATGAAGGTGCCGTCCCTAAAAGTCGACGGAAACCATTTCAGGCGACTTATACGTCTATACTTTCTAACTGCACGATTCATTCCAGTTAAGTAAACGACGATCGACGGTTGAATTATCAGTGCATTCAACGTGATCTTGAGTTGGAGCGGGCAGAGTGAATTTGAACAACAAATGGGTGGCTGCCATGGGAGTCGAGCAAATGTAACTCGAGAATGCTAAGCTATGGAATGTTCACGATGGTGTCAAACGATTCGTAGCGAGCCAAAATACACTTTAAAATGACCAACAACCAGCAATCTACAAGCTGAACAGGTAAAAATCGCGAATACAATTGAGTAAAGAGAGGAAATTCACAATGTCGAGGTGTATGTAGAATAAATAGGATTAGAGTATAAACGACGGATAACAAACGGTAGAGCATATGGATAAGAAGAGAAGAAGCTAGAACTTACCAATCATAAGAGGTGTAGAAGGTACAGAAGGCAAAAGAAAGTCGAGGCCGTACGGAACTTCTAGCACCCCGTGACGAAGCTAATGGATGTGTATTCGATGTATTCTAAGCTACGGAACACGATACAATTCCGAAGATCGTCGAATTTTGAGAGACATTGGAAGTTTGCGAGTCCAGAGGACGTTTACATCCCATACTGAGAAACGTATTCACGTAAAACGAAAAAAGAACCCTGTGTCTCTCACTCCGATACAGCCTTTTTCTCCGCCCTTCAGAAATCTGACTTCTTCTGGAGGATTTGAAACCACTGTCTTGGGACCCAGAGCCCGACACATTACCACACAGGGAATGCCCGTACAATTAAAGAAAACAAGTCTTCCTAATCACTTTAGCAATAGAGGAAATGAGAAGCCACATAAAAGACAGAGCACACCTCAATTAGCAATAGATAGTGCTGTGTTATTGCTGAATAGCTCATTTCTGAATACCGTTTGTTTGCACGTCACAGTTCGGTAGTTGTTTCTTCGATACATATGCAAGAAATGCAATTAGATACAAATCATTGTCTACTGTAATTACAATATTACGGCGTCACTGGATGTCCGGTTTGTCCGCACAATGTGTGCTTTTCAGATTTCTCTGGAGGCGAGGAAACAAGAAGAAGTCTGCATATGATAGATCAAGGCAGTACGGTGGATGTTCAAGACGTGGCGCATCATTAAGAGTTTCCTGTCCATCCCAAAGAGGTTTGAACCAGTCGTAAACACATTTCCTGCTTACAGCTCCTGTTCATAAATTCTGCACCAACATCACATGGGTCTCCCTCGCCGTTTTACCGCTATGACATGACGCATTAAATTCGACTCGCCGCCGCAGACTAACTTGTTTTACTTCCGTGTGTTCAACACTACGTGGCGCTTCTCGGGATGTCTCTCTATTCACATGCACATGCACGCAGTGTTACCACACGTTGCCATTGAGATATCGGTCCATTCACCGTACTTTTTAGAAACACCTTGTATGAACTTGCTTAAGAACAACTCTCGGGTTACATTAACAAAATTTTGATCCCGGCAGAGGTGGCCCTATTTCTTATGGGGAGTTTTATAGGCTAACAAGAATTTTGGTTGAAACGAATTACGAACTACATTTTTGTCCTTTTCTTAATTAGATCATACTTAACGCGAACTTCTGTCCATTTTCATACCGTTTATTTGCACATCACAGTACGGTAGTTGTTTCTTCGATACATATGCAAGAAATGCAGTTAGGTACAAATCATTGTCTATTGTAAACTTAAGTAGATGCTAAACAGTGAATCAGTAAGTTAAAATTCACGTTATTTATTACAATGAAGTTTACATTCGCGAAAGTCGACGTGTCAAAAATCAACAAATACTGTATTTTTAAATGAAAATATTGATCTCTGTTTTCAAATTTTCAATTTCAACGATGTTCTTTAGATACGTAATTTCCTCACCATTTACACTTATTGTATTTTATAAACGTTCGGTTCATAGCTAAATAGCGTGCAGTCCTTTGGTCCAAGGGGTCCTGGGTTAGATTCCCGCATGGATAGGGGATTTTAACCTTCATTGATTAATTTCGATGGCTCGGGGACTGGATGTGTGTGCCGTCTTCTGCATTAGAATTTATTCTATTTGGGCCTCATGTTCACAGACACGCACGTCGCCTCTAAGGCGTCAACGCATAAGACCTGCGCCAGGTCTCTTCGGAGGACACACGCCATTATTATTATTATTATTATTATTATTATTATTATTATTATTATTATTATTATTATTATTATAAACAGATTCACAAACCGACGATTACGTTTGTAAAGACAGATTGACAGGGTTCCCTGCGTGGTTGGGATTACCTAGCTGTCGGTTCCCATTCGAGACATAGTGGGTTTGAATCCCACTGACGAGAGCCATGAAGGTAGTTTTCCATGTTTTTCTATCTTCATGGCCGGCAAATACTGGATATGTACCTTAATACGGCCACGGACGGTTCCATCCAAGTTCAAGCACTTTCCGATTTCACCATCGCCATAAGAACTATCTGTGTCAATGCATCGCAAAGCAAATAGCCTTCTTCTTCTTCTTCTTCTTCTTCTTCTTCTTCTTCTTCTTCTTCTTCTTCTTCTTTGAAAACATAGTACCAACCATAAGCCTCTTCTAACCACCCCCATCTGCTTATAATTTGTATCCTGCGCATAGATTTATTTTAAGTTAGCTCTTAAATTATAAACCAACTTCCATGGCTATGTCTCTAGTAGATCAGCTGGATAATTATAATTGTTTCGTCACTCTTATCCAGAGATCTCCTGGATCAGGCAGTGGATCATTGACCTTCATTACGCCATATGGAACTTTATATACACTATTATCACGGTGGGTTCCCCACACCCATAGGCGTTTTATATCTAACTGCCTAGTTTCAATGAGGCTGCCCCTAATCTGGAGAACAGACGCTGCATTTTAGTGGCATTTCCTCCACTGGGGGACCAGCACACACGCCTAAGAAAGCTCCTCCGTCGAAAGCCTATGGCTCCTTTGAGAGTAATTTTTTTAAATACCGTTGCCCAACATTTGGCGTTGAGTCACTGGCTGTACGATGTACTAAATCCCGAAGCAGGTAACTCTGGCCAGCCTAAGATTGAAAATATCCCGATAGAATTAAGGTTTCTATAGTATTTGAAATTATTGAAGATTCAAAATGTGCCGATAGATTTTTTTTTTTTTGCTAGGGGCTTTACGTCGCACCGACACAGATAGGTCTTATGGCGACGATGGGATAGGAAAGGCCTAGGAGTTGGAAGGAAGCGGCCGTGGCCTTAATTAAGGTACAGCCCCAGCATTTGTCTGGTGTGAAAATGGGAAACCACGGAAAACCATTTTCAGGGCTGCCGATAGTGGGATTCGAACCTACTATCTCCCGGATGCAAGCTCACAGCCGCGCGCCTCTACGCGCACGGCCAACTCGCCCGGTGTGTGCCGATAGAAAGCTGCGTTTGTCTAGGGTTTGAATTTATGAAATATTCTGCCTCTTCCAACAGGAGTTGCTAATACAAAGCATAGGAAGCAAATATATTAATATTAATTGAAACATTACTAATACAGTATATATTTATTCATGCGCTCTAGAAGAGAACATAAATTCAATACAATTGGCGACCAAATGTATATGAATTGTCGTATGTGAAATACAAATAAGGTGGACTTGTACTCTTAAACTCTGTATAAATGATTCTCCTAGGTGGACAGTGATCCTTTGAGTACAGAAAGGAAAACTCGTTTAATAAAAGAATAAAATAATATATGTGTATGCTAAAATATTCGACATGTAAACTATATTTAAGGCAAGCTCTATGGCTAAATGGTTAGCGTGCTGGCCTCTGGTGGCAGGAGTCCCGGGTTCGATTCCCGTCAGGGTCGGAAATCTTAACCATCATTGGTTAATTCCGCTGCCACAGGGGCTGGGTGTATGTGTCTTCTTCATCATCATTTCATCCTCATCACGAGACGCAGGTCACCTGAGGGAGTCAAATCAAAAGACCTGCACCTGGCGAGCCGAACATGACCTCGGACACTCCAAGCACTAAAATCCATACGCCATTTCATTTATATATATATATATATATATATATATATATATTTTACTTAAGGCAAATTGAATGGAGCTTAATAGTGTAAAGTCACGGTTCTACCGAATTTCACCAATAATGTTTCTATAAGGGTAACATTGCCATGTCATCCCACCATTTAAATTACAGAAGGTGATACGGAACATCACTTAATGAAGGCAATTCCTTCAAATAAATTATGTAAAAATGGAATGTATCGATACAACGTTAAAAACAATCTGCACCTCGTAAGACATTTCATAAGATCTAGAAAATGTGAGCATTCTGTCAAGCTCATTCTCATTAGAGGATTCCTAGTTGAACAACTTGAATCATTGACCGACTAGGTAGTGATTTGTGAGGCTGCTCACGGACTAAGCTTATGACAATGACAAACTGGCCTGTTTACGCTCAAATGTACGTTTACAATGCTGATGAAGCCGTTGAAATGTGTATGACCTTCCGTCAGATGCACGCTTCACCGTCCGTGTTCATTGTATTTCAATCTACGAGTAGGCAGTAACTACAAAGTGAAGCTCCAATGAACTGGAAGACAAATTTCAATAAAGCCGATGTGGGGTACTTTGCATGTGATGAAATATACTTTGCAATGCTTAGAGTGTAACATTCTGTGAGGTTTTTGAGCATTTGTGTTATTGATTATTGCCTTGGCATACCAAGTCTCCTATTGTAATACATATTTTGAAACAGTAATCAATTACAGTCGAACTTCAATATCTCGAAGTGCTTGTGAAGGCTGAGGACACTTCGATTTATTGAATTTTCGAGAAATAAAGTGCATACGACTGCACCAATACAATTACATTTTCTGTATATCTACAAGTTGATGTTTTAAAACAAGCTTTGTTATGCCTTTATAGGGAACATTCTCAGTTTGGATACTTGGAAATTCTCATTGAAGAGAAGTCTGCCGTTTTCTCTGAAACATTGTACTTCCTACAAATTTATCTAGCATATTGACAGCACCAAATACGTCCTCACAAATTCATGACCGCATCCTTGAATAAAGCTGAGAAATCTGGCCAGATCTACACCAAACATCCAGCAGGCCACGAAATCTCAACTTACACACCACTCCGTCCTGTCAGTAGCTTGCTGAGTGTTGTAAAGTAGCCTAAAGTAGGATTTTAAACTGGTATGGTACGTGGCTACTCAAAGTTGCAATGTCCAGTATCGTTAAGATGCTATGGCATGCAGTTAGTCAAACAATATTCTCTGATTAAAATTTACAGACTGCTTATACGAGTATTTACATAAGTAGACGGAGGCGGCTTAAGTTTAGGTTCCTTATTGAGGAACTAGTTTTTCGTGACGGCAATGTATACGTGTAAGCGCAATTTTCATCATAAAGTCGAGTTACAGAAATATATTTTACGTCTGGGCTTGAAATATCCTTCGAGGTATCGAAACATTCAAGTAACAGAACCTCGAGTAATAGAAAATACAAACACGTAAATCATATAAGATTCCGTCGGGAAACGGAAATCCCTCCCAGATATCGAAAATTCGAGTTATAGAAGGTTGACTGTAGTTGTTTGTCAAAAAATGCTAAGGATTTTGTGAGATGGAAGTGAAACAAGTTTTACACATTTACCCATCAATTAATCTTCATTTTCCCATAACTGTGTTCCATCGTAGAGCACTTTTTAATGCTGTCTCCGTAGAACTAGAAATGCTTGAGGAATTCCGAGAAGAAGTAATCCAAATGGTTGTGATGGTAAGAGAGAAGAGCCCAGAATGAGACAGCTGTCAACAAAGCATAGCGTACGGTATACGCAAAATAATTAGAAAACAGAATTTTATGATTCATAACTCACTATCTCCTGTCACACAGTTAGAAAAATGAAATGGCGTATGGCTTTTAGTGCCGGGAGTGTCCGAGGACATGTTCAGCTCGCCAGATGCAGGTCTTTTGATTTGACACCCGTAGGTGACCTGCGCGTCGTGATGAGGATTGAATGGTGATGAAGACGACACACACACACCCAGCCCCCGTGCCAGCGAAATTAACCAATTAAGGTTAAAATTCCCGACCCTGCCTGGAATCGAACCCGGGACCCCTGTGACCAAAGGCCAGCACGCTAACCATTTAGCCATGGAGCCGGACACACAGTTAGAAGAAAACATATGATGGCACTTGTAACTCTCAGGAGGAATAATTTTTATATTATTCCATAAAACTAAACAGACGGTGACATTCAATAATAGGAGAGTTTCTTAAAATATTTGTTAATAGTCTATATCAGGCATCGTCAATCGAGAGCGAAATGCCTTCGGAGCCAGTTTGCTCCCCGCTCTCGAGGAACGAGAGCAGCTTAGCGAGCAAGTAGGGGAAAAAGTAGGGGAAATGCATGAAATAGTATGTACTGAAGGCCAGTGGCGCAAGTACAGCACGACCACGGTATGCAACCCGCCGAACTGCTGCTCTCTTGTCACGTGACAAACACCCGTCCCGAGCGGAGCAAGTAACACCGGCTCCCTAGAGCAACTACGTGATGACGTCTGGTCTATATCTTCAAGAGTTGGGATTGTATTGGAAAAATGTATACAAATTAGAATACAGTTCAACCTAAACTAATAATAACCCTGTCACCCTCATCTACTCGTGAGTTTGCAGTATGCACCTTCCGAGTAGATGATGCAAATTTTGGTATACATCTTCTCAATTTCAATATCATTGATCTATTTACTGTATCCTTGAAATCCTTAGAGAGGAAGCCAAGAAGATGAGGAATATTTTCCTCTCGTTGCTGTGACTGCAGCGGTTTTTTTGACTTGTATCAGGAAAACTGCGCGCTGTAGTGACATTCATTTCACTTTTATAGCATCATTCTAGTGGGAGGATAGAGTTGCTAAGTAATGTTCTATTATAGATTTGCACAGACACTGTGCAACTGAAAATAATATGCCAATATTATTGAACAGGACAGACCAGATCCAGACAAAATGAACATCACACGTCTTATGAAGTTACCCAGATAATACTCCTGTGTTTTACAATGCATAACATATTCACTGTTGATTACATTATCTGTTGTCCTCTTATCCATTTATCTATCTATAAAAATGATTCAGTTGTTTTCTACTTATATGAGAACAAACAGACAGCGAATACGACCTTTACTTTTTATTAAATATTCCCATTTTTATAATAATAATAATAATAATAATAATAATAATAATAATAATAATAATAAATGCATGAACAATGAGACGAGTAGCTGCACGTTTAGAAAATACTACATTTGGATCCTGCCACGAAATGAGGATTTAGGATATTGTGATTTAGTTGGACAATAAATGGTAGCAGAGCTGTTATTTGAAATTAAGGTATTTCAGGGGTGCAGCTCGCCAGACCAGCCATGAAACGTTAGTTAAAGCATTCGACTACGAATATTATTTCGAAAAATCCTCAAGTGAAGCCGCGTAAAAAATACCTTCCAAACAATCCTGTTAAGCGTACTTTCGTTCCATGATCGAGAAATTTATACCTGTATTTTCTTGAATTACTAGTCCTGGAGATCTATCAGTACTGTGTGTTCAGTAACGAGAGTGAGAGAGGGAGGGAGAGATTCAATCGATAGGGGAGAGGCGAGTTATCGCCGGCAGTGTTCGACACGCTCTCGAGGTAATTACACCTACCTACCTTCCTTGTCCTCCCCAGCCTCTACAACCACTTAAAAACAAAGGAGCAAATGAGCTGCGCGAAATCACTTCTCTTTTCTTGAACTCACCATATCATAAGATATCCTGTTATGTAAGGCATATTATATCACGGTTTGTTTCCCGTTATCTCACATATCCTTCCAATAAGCCAGTAACATTTCAGTTTACTCTAAACAGGGTGAATTGAAATAGTTTGGGAAGGATGCCCACCTTTGGCTGGCTAAGACTGAGTAAAATTCAAATTTTAAATTTTAAGCAAATACAAGTGGTATTTAAATAAATTGTTCCATACGTGTCGTAGGCTAGCTACATTTCTTCTTATTTTCATATAGACTGACTGCTGTACGTGTTATTTAATTTCAGCTGCATGCAGACTATGTACCGCGCCAGTACGCTCATTCTTCCACTCAGCGTTCTGTTCCTCGCTTTCTTCCAGGGTGTTTCAGTCAGGGATCCAATATTTTCTTCGTAAATCTAGATGTTCTTAATTCTATTTTCTTGGCAACGCTTGGTGTTCCTGGTTCTAGACTTGTAGACTTTTCTGTTTCTAACTTCCGTTTCTTCTTTCCTCATTTCTGTTAGGTTCTTTTCACCTTTTGATACCAGCACACCGTAGTTTTTCTGGTCACGAAGAACCCCATAATCTAGGTGATCAATCTTCATTTAAAGAGCCTTGTAAAAAGTTCGTGAGAAGTTCATATTACAGTATTTGAATGGCTTTTGCACAGTAAAACTACAAGTAATGGAATATTTACAATATTCTTTCACTGGAATTTTACTGTAGACAGGGATGTAATCGAGGGCATACGCAGATATACGGCATATGCCATCTGCCTAACCCCACTCACTGGAGTATGCCTTCTGATTTCTTGCACATACTTTCTATTTTCATTTCTTTTTAATTTCGTCTTTCTGTCAGTGAGTTTTAATCGAGAACATCGAAATTTCAGCTTGATGATCAACATTATCAGCCATCATTTATATAAGGTCATCACTGTTCGTTGCTTACGTCTCCAGCCATATATTCATACATTCAAATGTGTCACAAGTTGAGCAATTTAAGCTTGAGTACGTGGCTACAAAACTACCGTACTACAACATACACAAATTCAATAGTTTGTTCCAGTGAAAATTGTGATCGCAGATCAAAAGGGGCACCTTGGACTGATGTTTTTAATACATAGTAGAAAACTACTGCGTAAGCAAATTAAGACTTTCAGACTAGTGCATTACAATATGGACTTCTTCTCTGTCGTTATATAATGTCTTCTATATGCCTGATCTATCCCAAACTGATGCACTTTTTTGCAGCTAGGTGTAACCAATTAATTTTAAACACCACGGTTGACTGGTATTCGGGATTTTTCATGTCCTGACTGAGAGAATTTTGGGACTACAGCGCTGACTGTAGAATCTCTTAAGACTATTTTGTTCACTGCAATTTATATTTACAATATTTTTTCACTGGAATAATGCTGTAGAATCTGTAAGAATATTTAGTTCACGACTGCAATGACTAATCCCATATAAGGGAATCAGGAACTCCAACCAATCAACAGCTGTCTGTAGCCATTGCATTATCGATTTTGTGTTACCACACTCATATTTTTCACACCTACGTGCATTTTTACCTAAATTAATCGGACTAACGCACTTTACAGTTTCTTTGCTCTAATGTTATGCTTCAGTTGTCTTCAATAATACATTTACCCGGACGACTAGAAATGACTAGTGCGACGAGTCTCGTTAAATCCCATGTTAAAAGGCAGGCGTTGATGTTTTCTGCCACTTGAAGCGCTACTGTCTCCACGAATACGCGGACAAGCACGTTCTGTCAGCTTTTGCCCGATCTTTTTCTGGTGGTATCGTTTTGTGAATTGAAAAGTGTAAGATATTATTTTACAGAAGAAGGTCCATACGTTTCGAATGACTACTGCACGTGAACTTGCTATACAGGGTGAAGCGAAATTCGCGCACTCGGGCGTCACAGAGCGACTCATCACATGCCAGCAATAAAAAAATGTATCTCACAAAAGTTCGTCCTGCGAGTATATCCGGGAGAAAAAGGACGTTAAAGAATGGCAATCTGACAACACTGTAACCACATGTAGGGTAATTACCTCTGTCAGCGGGTATCAGCCATGCTGTACAGTTGGTGCAGTGGATATAGTTTTGGGTTAACATGCAGAAGGTCGAGGGGTGGATCCTGGGTTGAGGCGTATGTTTTTTATTTCGTAAATGTACTCCAGATGGTATGGTATCTGGCATCTTAATCGTCAAGAGCGATTGTACTGGGTCCTCTAGAACCCATTTGCACTTAGATACCACGATCCTAGAAATGGACGAACAATCGTTTTCATTGGTCAGCTTTGAAAGACGTCCTTTCCACGTCATGGGCGTGAATTTATTCGCTGTTGACGATTAAGATGCCAGATACCATACCACCTGGACTGCATTTACGAAATAAAAAACATACGCCTCAACCCAGGATCGACCCCTCGATCTCCTGTATGCTATCCCAAAACTCTATCCTCTGCACCAACTGTACAGTACAGCACAGCTAACAGGTGATGACAGAGGTAGTTACTCTACATGTGGTTACAGTGTTGCCGATTGCCACTCTTCAACGTCCTTTTTCTGCCGGATATACTCGCAGGACGAAATTTTGTGAGAGACATTTTTTTTTATTGCTGGCATGTGAGGAGTCGGGCTGCGACGCCCGAGCGCGCGAATTTAGCTTCACCCTGTATACCGAGGAACTGTATATAAACTTACGTTTGGGTTCGAACCACACTGTCGGCAGCCATGAAGATGGATTTCCGTAGATTCCTTTTTTCACACCAGGCAAATGCTGGGGCTGTACCTAAATTAGGCCACGGCCGCTTCCTTCCCACTCTTAGCCCTTTCCTGTCCTATGTTCGCCATAAGACCTATCTGTCTCGGTGCGACGTAAAGCAACTTGTAAACTTACGTTTTAGGAAGATTTTTCGTTTTTCCTTTAATTTACTTCTGTTTCACGCTATTGATATTTATGTGGCATTATGCATAGGTTTAATTTGTCTCTTATTAATTACTGTGTAGCATGCGCGCTAAAGCAGTTAACATCTGTTTTTTAAGGTTATAACTAATTATTGTGACCAAAATTGATATGCAATCATCTACGTGGCGAATTACCGAAAGATATCTTAGTTCAGCTAGAAACATAAATGTTTGAGATAATTATTGATAAACTTACTGATGAACCAGTTTCTGACATTAAATCATTACCAATTAAAAAATATTCACCGATTTCTTTCTGAACAAGGAACATTGCACTTATCTTATTTTGCATCAAACAGCTATCGTAAATACACGCAGTTAAATGTCATCAGTAATTATAGTTCGCAATCCTAAAACACCACAATCATGAATAGACTGTTTCAAATCATTTATTCAAACATGAAATTCCCAATTAAATAACTTCACATATCATTTATAGACGCATAATAATAATAATAATAATAATAATAATAATAATAATAACAATAATAACGTTATTAGTATGTCCAACAAACTACCTTTTACGGTTTACGGAGACAACGAGGATTAGAAATTCGGTCCCGCAGTTTTCCTTTTATGAACCGGTAAACCTACCTACTCGAGGCTGTCGTATTTGAGTATCTTCAAATAGCAGCTCCCACTAACTTAGGATCAGAAAGCAGCTCTGCAACTGTCTAAGCACACAGCCTGGAGAAAGATAAAGATGGTGGTGGTGACGAGGATGATGATGAAGATGATGTTCATTATTATTATTATTATTATTATTATTATTATTATTATTATTATTATTATTATTATTATTATTATTATTATTATTATTATTATTATTATTATTGTTATTATTTCGGGGATTTTGTGGAACGTAGAGCTGTAATATGGTGCGAACATGAATGGGTGGATAGAAAGAAGATCAAATTTAAATTCAAAACTTTAAAACTCCAAATTATCTTTCTTTCCTTGTTTTCTTTTTCTCTTTTCAGATTTTAAACTTTGTTAAACAATAACAAATAACAATTTGATATACATAAGTGGAGCTCTATAGGTCTAGAAAAAGTAGTTATTTGACGTTTAAGAGTAATCAGGTACCTTAAAGAGAAGAGTTAGGTAGCTCAGAAGTTACAATTACCAAGAGCACTACTGCTCCAGTTAATTACAAGTCAGGAGACTGGGCTCCAAATTTTACAAAATTATAAAGAGCATCTTTGCTCCACACAATGACTCTCCAAAATTTACAAGATTCCAGTCTTGCAAAGCTACAATTCAACTTTTACATTAGGTAAACAACAAGTTTCCACTGTTTCATTCGCTCGACAGTCTAGGTTACACTTAATGAGTTAAACATCAACAGAAGCAATAAATGCCTATACTACTCGGACTTAGTGAAAAAGAAAAGGTTAAAGTTATTGGCCGAAATTCAAAATGTTAGGAGGCGAACTCTTGCACTCGTTTGAAATTCACTAGAACATCATTAAAACCCTATGTAGGCTTATGGCCCGACGTTACAGAGGGTAAGTAAGTAAACTCGTGTCCTCATCCCGAGGTGGTGCAGCTCTTTTCAGGCACACTCCCATTGGATGTGAGCTGCATATACCATTTCAACCACATACCAGCCCTCCTGCCATTCTTACATTTCTGGCAGTACCGGGAATCGAACCTGGGCCCCCGAGGACGGCAGCTAATAACACTCACCGTTACGCTGCGGAGGCGGACGGTACAGAGGGTAAGTGACTAGGTGGTGGTGACTAGATGGAATGAAAATTTTAAAATGCAAGAAGGGATAAATTTTAAAGATTACGAAATCCTTGTCACTTCAAGACCAAGCTGAAGGGGAATACAAAAGGCTTTACACTCTTTATTCACTAAGTTACTCTAAGGTTTTTAGACTTGTTTGAAAAATTACATATAAGATTACATTACGAAATAATTTGAAACCTTCCCCTTAAATCTAGCTTTTTGAAGGTATTACATGATTACAAGATGTCTGCCATTACCCTGAGCTGGTTGATCTTCAGGAGATGGACGAGGCAAGCCCTCCACTGCCTCCTCTACGAATACACTCGACTGCTGGACTGGAGCGATCGAAAAGACAACATGGCCCAAAAGGTCTCAGCTTTTGTAGTGGAGAGGAAGGTTCCAGAATTATCTGGGCCGAAGTCCTGGCCACACCCACAAATTGTATTGGTCAATTAAATAAATTTCAAAAATTCCTTGTTGGTTAACGTTTTAAGCCGGCGGGAAGAGGTAAAAGTGCTGATAACTTTAGAACACCAAAAACAATCTAAAATTAATTCAGTTTTACCAACTAATGACTACAAATTTTCTCTTGAAAATTAATTGTCCATCCTCTCACCAGAGGGAGCACCTAGATAGACAGTAAAAACATCTGACGATAAACGTCCAAACTTCTTACACTCGAAGTTGCACAGTTCATATTACAGATTTACAGATGGCCTTTTAAAAGGCGTTTAGTTTGAATATATACGGAAGTGGTATAGGCCCACCTCCGGTACAATTATTATTATCATCATCATTATTATTATTATTATTATTATTATTATTATTATTATTATTGTTGTTGTTGTTACGGAGTTTTCCGTGGTAGTTAGAGGTGAAACAAGGTGCGGGGGGTGAACAGGTCTCAGGCTACGAAATGGAAGTTAATTTAAAATTTAACAAGGTTATATTTTCTTTGCAAAATCAAGAAATAACAAGCATGGCAGGTACAGAGTAGCAAGGTAACAAATTACAATTACAGTATTCACAGGATTTGGGCTTCGAGCCCCGAACTCACAATTCTTGGGCAACTAGCCCAACTTTACACCAAAACAAGATTTAACAGAGGGGCAGAAAACCCCATTCATGCCCAGGAGCACTTGCTCTAAATTACACAAAAAAAGCCTCCTCGAGGCATACATACTCAATTTTCAAGAAAGAGCCACTCGCTCTCAACTTTAAGCCTATCAAAGGCCACACCAAACTCCACCTTCAAGTTGTCCTCTAAGGACATAGACATGGGGGTAAAATACCCAACCTACTGAGGTCTATTAAGTGAGAAAAAGGTTAATTACATGACCTCCAAAATAACAATTTGAGAGGAGGCGATCTGCACACCTAATACCTATTGTTTAAAACCTAAGCTGGCTCTAGGCCGCTAATGCAAGGCCTAATCCCATACTAAAGAGGTGACTTTAGAAGGAAACAATTTACATTACGTTATGGAAGAAAGTAGTGAAAATAAGTTCACCTCAAAACAATATGAGCGGGAGCTCGAGAGGGTTAAGCACTCTCTATCCCAATATGTAGCTTTGAAGGAGAATAGATGCTAAGAGTCTTTACATTTTAGGGAAAGTTACATGGTAGAAACGCTTCGGACCCGCCCCGAGAGTTAAACTGCTGAGCTAGCAAGAAAAGAAGTTATTAAAAGGCCATTACCTTGGTGTTGAACTGCTCCCCGAAGAAAGAGGCGCTTCCCGCCCCCTGCTACGTACTTTACACTTTGAAAGTTGGTACTGAAGTGGCGCAGAGACCCGAAAATCAGCAGTTTATATACTCTCGTGGAAAGTTCGAGGCGTTTCGGAAATGAGAACACCCGCCCACAAAAACTTTATTGGCTAGGGTTAAGCAAGATATTCAAGTTGGAGAAGATACATCTGATTGGTCAGAAATTAATTAAAGAAATTCGGGATTGGATAAATTCAAAACAAGGGGAAGGAAAGGGTTATACAGCCAACTTAAACAATAACAGAAAGAAATTTAACAAGGAACAAACTTTTGAAATAAAAATTTCTCCAAAACAACAGTTCTTTCACTTCGCACTAGGGTGCACCATTGTAGTTCTTCAGTAGTGTCCTCTAGAAGAGAAAGTTCACACTTCTTACCACAGGTAAAACAAAAATACATCGAAAATGACCCAGTTCAGAAACTCCAAAATTTCCAAGTAGTGACATCTTCTGAGAAACTTGAAAATTAACACAGTAGATAAAGTTCAGACTTCCTCCAGCAGAGGAGTTTCAACGGGCGCAAGGTTTGAATTAGCGGCGTGGAGGTGTACCGCCCGGTACAATTATTATTATTATTATTATTATCCGGGACCAAACATCAGGATCTACAGCTCTATAGTACTGTAAGAAAGAAAATTATAATTTGTTCTTGTAGGCCTATGTTACAGTATATGTAAGTATTCAAACATACTAAACTTTCGAACGTGATATATTTCTAACGCATATTCAGTCCATATGGCTGGAGTAGATTTAAGGATGAAATCGTGAGAAGTTTGTTTGGTTTTACTTCATGAGCAAACACATTTTGAATGAACGAAACAAAGATTTTCCATTTACTTCCTCCTTGTCGTGACTTGAGAGCTTCCTGAATTAACTTTCAGTCAAATAATGACAATTATTCTACTGCATTAACTCCTGTACTTAATATGAGAGAAGTTTCTCTTTGTTCTTAGCGAGGAATAAAATATTCTCTCTCCTCTTGCAGCAGTTCAAAAGATTTCATGCGAATCGCAGATAATTCAATTATTTACTTACTCTTCAACTTTCCGTTGAAATTCCGTCATTATAAAGATATAGCAGTGTAGTATCGATAATGCTTGCATTATTATTATTATTATTATTATTATTATTATTATTATTATTATTATTATTATTATTATTATTATTATATAATTCGCTGGGGCCATCAAGGACCACGTTAAGTCTTGTTGCATTTGACACTGAACTTGGCCTTCTTTAGAGCCCAAATTTCCCTCATTCTTTGTGAGTGGGCCTGCTTACGCTCCCCTGTCCAAGAGCCACCGTGTCTTCTCTTCGGTTCCTCGCCTCGGTTTAGCCCGTTCGTCAATATTTTCTTGCAGAAGAGATTTCTGTTAAGGGCGTCTTCAGCTGAGATATGTAGCATTTGCAGGCCTTCTTTGGTATTTCTAAACCAGGAAATTGTGGTTTTGGGGTTTGAATAAAAAAAGTGAAAGATTTCTTTAGTTAACTTTCTTCCGTCCATTCTGTTCAGATGACCGTAAAATCGTGCCCGTCTTTTTCTGATTGTGTCGGTAATTTTCTCTATTTTGCTGTTGAGTTCCTCGTTGGATCTCTTTTGATGGATTCCATTTCTGTACTTTGATCCCAAGATTCCTCGCACAATTTTGCGTTCTTTTTTCTCCAGTTCATCAAGGAGTCCTTTGTTGGCATTTAGAGGCAAGGTTTCGGCTGCATATATAATTACTGGCTTCAGAACTGTTTCATAGTGACGTATCATGGTTTTTTTGTTTTTAGATTGTGCGAGATGTTTGGTAGGCTATTTCCAGTTTGCGTACTCGCTCCTGAAGTGCTCCTTTGTCCAGCCCATTTTTCATTTTGATCTCACACAGGTATTTCAATTTTTCTGCTCGGGTGATGTCCCCGTATTTTGTACTGAGTTTTGTTGGAGCCTCTTTGATGTTAGTCATTACTCCTGTTTTCTCAAACGATATCTGCAGACCAGTTTGTTCGGCAATTTCCTTTAAAATTTCAACTTGAGCTCTAGCGGTTTCTATGTCGTTTGAGAGAACAGCAATATCATCGGCAAATGCTAAGCAGTCTGTTGCGATCTCCTTGGATTTGGTTCCTATTCTTAATGGACTGTAGTTGGTTTCCTGTAATCTCACCCGCCAGGTTCTGATGATCTTTTCAAGAACACAGTTGAAGAGTATCGGGGATAGTCCATCACCTTGTCGAACTCCAGTTTTGATGTCAAAGGAATGCGAGAGACATCCGTGGAACTTCACCTTGGATTTTGTATCGGTCAGGGTGGCTCTAATTAACGCCAGCAGTTTCAAATCAACTCCAAATTAATTTAAGATGTTTAGCAGTACTTCCCGGTCAGTGGAGTCGTACGCTTTCTTGAAGTCCACAAAGACGGACATATACTGCTTGGACCTTAGTGTACAATATCTGATGATCGTTTTAAGATTTTGGATCTGTTCGGCTGTTGAGCGACCTTTTCTGAACCCTCCTTGGTATTCACCTATTTGATGTTCGACTTGTGCTTCCAAACGCTCCAGGATGGCAAGTGATAGAATTTTGTAGGTCACGGGTAGCAAAGATATTCCTCTGTAGTTGTTGATGTTCTTCATGCTTCCTTTTTTGTGTAACGGATGAATCAAAGCTATCTTCCAATCTTCGGTTAGGGTCTCCTTGTTCCAAATTTCTTCTATTTGCTTTTGCAAGATATCAAGCGATTCCTCTGGGGCATATTTCCATAGTTCTGCTACTACTGAGTCTTCCCCCGGTGCTTTGTTATTTTTGAGACGACCGAGCTCGATAGCTGCAGTCGTTTAAGTGCGGCCAGTATCCAGTAATCGGGAGATAGTGGGTTCGAGCCCCACTGTCGGCAGCCCTGAAGATGGTTTTCCGTGGTTTCCCATTTTCACGCCCGGCAAATGCTGGGGCTGTACCTTAATTAAGGCCACGGCCGCTTCCTTCCAATTCCTAGGCCTTTCCTATCCCATTGTCACCATAAGACCTGTCTGTGTCGGTGCGACATAAAGCAAATAGCAAAAAAAAAATATTTTTGAAACGGGCAATGTGGCACTTGATTTCATCTCAGTCGGGTGGTCTGGAATATGGGTACCTGAGTAAGGGTTCCTTCGTCTCAATGGGGCTTTGCGGTTTAGAGCAATTAAATAAATTCTTGAAGTAATCTGCCAGAATGCTGCAATTTTCTTCATTTGACGTCGCCAGTGTGCCGTCCTTTCGCTCAAAATATAGAGATGGTGGTTTATAGCCAGTGAGTTTGCGTTTGAAGGCTCTGTAGTACTCTCTGCTTTCATTCTTCCTAAAGTTTTGTTCTATCTTTTCAATGAGAGATTTTTCGTATTTACGTTTCTCAGTTCTGAACACCCTAGCTGCTTGGGCACGTTGGTTTTTGTAGGCTTACCAATCATTTTCTGATTTCGTAGAGTAGTACTGTTTCCACGCATTGAGTCTTTCTTTGAGGACTGATTCACAGGTACCATTCCACCAGGCATGCTTTTTGCTTCTCTTGATTTCTGCAACGTCTTTGGCGGCCTCAACAAGGAGACTTTTGGTGTTGTTAAAGTCACAGTCATTTGGTCTGGCCTTCTCCTGGAACTCCTCGACCCTTTGCCGAAGTTCATCATTGTCGAAGCGTGTGATCTGTTCGGTTGTCTTCCTTGTGTTTGCGGGAATTGGTTTGAATTTTATAAGAGACATATAGTGATCTGAGGCCACATTGATGCCTTTCTTTACCTTGACATTCATAATCTCAGGGCTGTCACTCCTGGAGATTGCAACATGATCAATTTGAAACTCTCCGAGAGTTTGGACGGGAGAACGCCAAGTCATTTGCTTTCTGGGTAGGTGGCGAAAGTGGGTCGACATGACCTGCAGGTTGTGATTTTCGCAAATGGACACCAGGCTTTTGCCGTTGGGATTGGTTCTTTTGTTAGCAGGGTAATTTCCTACAACTTTCTTGTACTTCTGTTCACGACCTAGTTGGGCATTGAAGTCACCCAAAAGAAGCTTGACATGGTGTTTGGGGATTTCGTTTAATTTTTCATCCAGTAGGTCCCAGAAATTATCATCTTCGTCTGGATCAGACTTGTTCTTATCGTTTGTAGGAGCATGTGCGTTAACTAGGGCGTAGGTTTTGTTCGCGCATTTAATTGTGAGTATAGACGATCTGTCATTCACAGATTCGAAATTTGCAACCGATTTAAGGATCTTGGTTCTAACAGCAAACGTGGTTCCAAGCATCACAGCTCCATTGAGGAATTCTGTTTGCGCTCTGCTCTTGAAAAATCGGTAGCCTTCGGATTCAAAAATCTCTTCATCTGGGTACCTTGTTTCCTGTAGGGACATTATGGATATCTGATTTTCGTGAAGAGCTTTGATGAGGGTTTTCAGCTTGCCAGTTTGTGTAAGTGAATTTATGTTGAAAGTTGCTAGAAAGTTTTGGATTTTGGCCTGAGTTTTTGACCCTTCGGGGTACACCGAGACGCTCCGACTCGTCTCTTGCATGATGTCGATTCTCCCCCAGAATCCGAACGGGACTCGTGCGCCGTGGCGTTCACGACGAGGGATTTATCCCAGGATTTACCCCACTGGATATGTTTCTTGAAACGTTGTGCCATCATGCTTCTTGACTTGACTTTGCTTTGGACGGGTACCCATCCTTTTACAACTGGGGTTGTTAGACCTAGAGGTTGCCTCAAGATGTTTTCTGGCTTCTGGTCATTTGCCAGTCTTCGCCGTAACCCTGGCAAGGGACCAGTTTTTTCACGGTGGTATTTTATTTCCCTACTACCCTCTGACTCTGCAGGCGGCAGAGTCAGCGAGCTTCCCCAATTCCAATGGGACGCGCCCGATGGAGATAATTGGTAAATCCCCATTATTATTATTATTATTATTATTATTATTATTATTATTATTATTATTATTATTATTAAGCCTCCGTGGCTCAGGCGGCAGCGCGCCGGACCTCTCACCAGTGGGTCCCATGGTTCAAATTCCGGTCACTCCATGTGAGACATTTGCTGGACAAATTGGAGGTGGGATAGGTTTTTCTCCGGGTACACCGTTTGCCCAGTCATCTTTCAATCCAGCAACACTCTCAAATATCATTTCATCTGTCAGTCATTAATCATTGACCCAAAAGAGTGCGACAGGCTTCGGCAGCCAACACAATTTCTATCCTCGTCGCTAGATGGGGTTTCATTCATTCTATTCCTGCTGGGGAGGTCGAATGACTGGAAAGAGACTGTGGATTATTATTATTATTATTATTATTATTATTATTATTATTATTATTATTATTATTATTATTATTATTATTATTATTATTAAATTCAAAGTACGCTCATTTAGCTGCCTTGGTGGCAAGTCCTAGTATTTACAGTGCACTAGTGTACGTCTTGAGTAATTAGCTACGCTAAATTTGGTACGTTCATAGACCTGTCTCAATCTCATCCTTGACACTGACAATATGGAATGACCGAGGAATGAGCGATGTTAGTTATATCATTCCTTATACATCCAGTCCTTCCTATGAATGGTATGAAAATGTCGCTCATAGGGTCAGTTGGTGCGTACATTTTAATGGGCTTGGCAGAATCATATCTTATAGTTATAGCAACTTCCGGTTCGAGGAGGAAAGCAACGGGAAAGTACCTCAGTCCTCATTTCCTCTGTAGGACTCTTCAGCGATCGATAGGCCATCAAAGACAGCTGATGGCAAAGCTGCTGAGGATCCAACCAGCTTTCGGGCAGAGTACTGGACATACACACATACGCTCATTTAGGACTGAACCAAGTACATAGATTTAAAAAATTAATAAAACAATATGAAAATTTATCTTTTGTTTACATGTCTGATATGTCCACCTCCACGAACGAAATGTAAAACGCTATGCCATCATTTATTTCCAACCATATTTGGCAGTGTGTTGAAAAGAAGGTAAATCACATTCACGATACTGTATGTCTATGATTTATAACATAAAGTAACATTTATTTTCTTGTAAAATCAAGAATACGGGTGCATGCTCCGAGAGAGAATTGCGAATTTTTATTCATTTCCTCTTTCACCCTCACCAAGTCCTTATAAAATGAAATTTATTGCTAAAGCAAGGGGAAAGAAGTCCACGAACACTTGCAAGTTCTTCTTAAAATTTGAAAATGAGTTGAATCACTATAAATGTTACGGAATGCTGTATACATTACTATGTATACTGGGTATGAGAGGATTAAGTAGAGTTTGCTAGTTTCAGAAAGATAACTCGGACGCAAACCTATCCTCACTTTCCTCAGAGTACCGGGCGAGTTGGCCGTGAGCGTAGAGGCGCGCGGCTGTGAGCTTGCATCCGGGAGATAGTAGGTTCGAATCCCACTATCGGCAGCCCTGAAGATGGTTTTCCGTGGTTTCCCATTTTCACACCAGGCAAATGCTGGGGCTGTACCTTAATTAAGGCCACGGCCGCTTCCTTCCAACTCCTAGGCCTTTCCTATCCCATCGTCGCCATAAGACCTATCTGTGTCGGTGTGACGTAAAGCCCCTAGCAAAAAAAAAATTTCCTCAGAGTCCGTCTCCTTTGGCTGTTATTATTCCTATTTCGTCTGGTTGAGAAAATAGACGGTAGAAGTGGTGAGACCAGTCGCTCAATCCTGGCTCACTCAGCCAGCCTCATGTCTGTAGATTTACTGGCATGTATAAAAAATTCTGGGGGATAAAATTCCCGATCCTCGGCGTTCTCACAAACCATAAACGTAGTTAGTGGAATATACTCGTACACTGACTGAGCAAATGTCATGGGATAGCGGAGCACTGATGCGCAGGTGTGTTGTCTGACAGACAAACAACCGTGCAGCAAATCACGGCTCAATTCAACACAGGCCGTGCTAGACACGTCTCCCAGTGGACAATCCGTAGGAACATGGGTTCTACGGGGTATGGGAGCCGGCGCCGCACACGGGTGCCACTGTTAACCCGACGTCATCGGGCACAACGACGCGCATTTATCGCCAGTCACCAGGGATGGACACTGGAACAATGGCGCAACGTGATATGGTTGGACGAATCACGATTTCAACTGCACCAAGCCGATGGGAGGCACCGTGTATGGCGCAGACCACATGAAGCGAAGGATCCCGCCTGCCTCGAAGGTGTGGTCCAAGGCGCTGGTGTCTTTGTTATAGTCTGGGGTGCATTTTCCTGGTATGGAATGGAACCCCTATTTGTTCTGGAAGAGACTTTGAATGGTACGCTGTATGGTGAGCTGCTCGGAGACCATCTGCACCCATTTTTGGCCTTCCAGCGCCCAGACGGTTCTGCGGTGTTTCAAGATGATAACGCGCCGCCACATCGCTCCCACGTCGCCCGGAAATGGTTCCAGGAACATGCAGGGGAGGTCCAACGACTGCCATGGCCACCCAGGAGCCCCAATATGAACCCTATCGAGCAAATCTGCGATGTCCTGGAACGCAGGCTCCGTGCCATGGATCCTGCACCCACGAACAGACCAGCATTGGAGGCCGCTCTGCAAACGATTTGGTGTCAGCTGCGTCCAGAGGACTACCAGGGACTTGTCGACTCATTTCCACGGCGTCTCACTGCAGTTCGCAGTCCCAGAGGAGGCCCCACACGCTATTACGTGACTATCCCATGACAATTGCTAAGTCAGTGTACTACCAATACTAATATAATTTCCCTACTACTATATCTTTAATTTACTCTCTTTTACTTTTTTACTATCCCACGTTTAGAGCAGAAAAATATTCAAAGAATTTGAGGATAATAATTTTTGGAGAGCCCCCCTAGGGGTTTACGTCGCACCGACACACATTGTCTTATGGCGACGATGGGATAGGAAAGGCCTAGGAGTTGGAAGGAAGCGGCCGTGGCCTTCATTAAGGTACAGCCCCACCATTTGCCTGGTGTGCAAATGGGAAACCACGGAAAACCATCTTCAAGGCTGCCGATAGTGGGATTCGAACCTACTATCTCCCAGATGCAAGCTCACAGCCGCTTTTTGGAGAGCAGAAAAGCGCAATGGTTTAGCTGCTATCTTTCCGCTCACACGGACAGGTCCTGAGGTGAAATTCTGACTTGAAAAATCACGTGCCAAGGAGGAAACTCCGCTCTTGAAACTGCAGTCGAAATCCAAAATTATCCAGTGTGACTCCAACGACACCAGGTGATAAAATGAGGTAACTAGAAGAAAGTTTGAAATAGTTGAGTACAATAATTAGGTCACGAGGTATCATTATTATTTATTGAATATCCAGTATAGCATGGAGCCCTATTTCAGAAGAGTTTAGGGCTGTAGTTTATAATCTTAAAATATTTTTAAAAGAAAGATTAAAACTTCAATTTGTTGCTGAATGAATGCCAAGAATTGCTTATAACAACAAGGTTTCTTGAAAATATCACGCAGTGGTTTAGAAAATATAAGATCACAACTGTTCAGGTGGTACTCAAATATAAGTCTTTTCACTCCAAACACGGTGCAGGAGAAAAGTAGGTGATCCACTGTCTGAGCAGAACCACAAAAGCATAAATATCCATCTGTAATTTGGATTTTAAATCGCTCAAGGTAAGATTTAAATCTTCCATGTCCCGATGGAAATTGCGTTAGGACAATGTTAGGAACTAATACTTTACTCTGAAGTCGATCTTTAACTTCGGGGAAAAATAGTTCTCTTGTAACCGACCTTTTCAAGCCAGAAGTCCAGCTATTGTTCCATTGATGTATAATATATTTCTTGATTTGTCGCTTAACACAGCACACTGGAGGTTCATCATATGTAATTCCGATGTTTGATTTGGCGGCTAATTTTGCTAAAGAATTTGCTCTTTCATTTCCATCAAATCCTGTATGACCACGAATCCAAGAATCTAGCTTCTGTCCTTGTACTTGCAGTTATCGAATTCATATTGTACTTGTTGTTAATGGATCTCAACGCTCCTTGTGAATCACTGAGTATCGTCACATTCTTGTTGTTATTTTTACACCACAGCACTGCATTCGTTATGGCCCATAGTTCTGCCTGAAATACTGAACAGCTATTTGAAAGCCTATACTGGGCTGAAAAAAATTAACACCAACCTGATAGACTACATAGGCACATCCAAATTTGTGAATTCCATCAGTATGAAGTGTGCGCGAGCCGTCTGTATAGATGATACAGTCATGAAAATGTGAGCAATTGTTGCAAAGAAGTTTCTTGAAATAGCTAGGATAGGCAGACTGCAGAAAATGACACACTCTCACAACAAAGGTGTTTAAAACTGGTATAGGTGATGCTTTGTTTTTCTTACACAGAGTCAATTCAACTATACCGATTCCATTTAGATATAATGGCTCAATTCCCGCAATCACCAGAGCAGCTTCGCTACATGTTGTACGGTAGGCCCGTGAGATTCGAAGAGGAAAACTCCTTTGAATCTTTATCAGTTTAACCTGAGACCATTTCCCTTCCAAAATACTTCTAAAAGCCGAAATACAGTATAAAATTAGTGGAACGTAGGCTGTGTAATAAATTACTCGTAGAACCTCCCAATTAAGACTCCAAGATGGTCTGCAAGCAATCGATAGGCCTTGTAATAATTTACTTGATTTCAGTTGCACTTTGTTCAGGTGTGCTCTAAAAGTTTAGTGTTTTTCTAGTATGACACCCAAGTATGTCAGCTGATCTTCCAAACGTATATTATGACCATTTATTATAATGTTTGGTTTTTCCAATTTTCTTCTTCTCGTGGTGAGCATAGCTTTGGTTTTTAAAGGATTAAACTGCAGTTTATTTTCAGTGCTCCACTGAAATAGAACATCTAAAGCTGAGTAATCTCGGTTGCCCAAATCTTGTGCGCTATTAGCTTCAGTTAGAAGAAGAACGTCATCAGCATAAGCTACGAGCTTGCAACAAGTCGGAAGAGGCAACTGTAGAAGCTCGTCATTGAGGATATTCCAAAAACCAGGATTGCAAGCAGATCCATGCGGGCATCCTTTATTGATATTGATACGAGTTACTGAAAAGAAGAAAGAATTTTTTGAAGAAATTAGCAAATGAGACGTAGGACTCTTCATGTAGTAGTCACTAAAATTAATTGTTGTCAACTTCCAGATTGTTATACTGAACCCATAATTCTACGATGAGAAAAATATTTATTTCAAATCAACAAGCTACCTTTATTTTTGAGGGCAGCGATGTTGCGCTCCTAAGAGCCTCGATGTCACGTGGGAAAGATCTCACCAGCGGCAAGCTCGTGAAATACCGTGACACCTTGGCGGACTTCGAGTGCCCGATAATTCTTTAAATTCACGGAATCCTGCGTAACGAGAGATTTTGGCAATACAGTAAATAAAGAAATAAATAATCTAAATTATTCTTAAACCCTACGTGACGACAGAGCCCCCAGGGAAAAACATAAATGCAGTTAAGCCTAAGTACAAATCCGCGTCAGATCAGTGGACTAGCTCCACGTGCCAAGGTCAATGGATGAAGAAAATGCGCGAAACGTCCGGGCAGAAATAATTTATTTCACCTGTTGCGAGTGTGGTAAAATTATGAGATTAACATCTAAAATAATTACAAGTCTGTCCGGAATTCTGGGACAAGTCCCAAAAAAATCGGTCTATTGGACGCGAAATTAGCAGATTACGCAATCAAGCTTAGTAGTGTGTGTAGCGTCCCTTATAAGACTATAAAAGGAACCCCCCACTGCATATTTTTCAGTGTCGATATGGTTCTTGAAGCGGCGGTAGCTTACGCCCGTCGTCAGCAGAAAATTGTACCAAATTGATCTACAAACAACTTAGTACATGTTCGTAGTACATGTTCGTAGCTGAGGTCCACCCAGTCGGTTAGAAAGGGAAGGTGACAGAAAATTTCTGAACTATTGCCGACAAATTGTGAAAGTATAGGCGTCTGTTAAAGTACACAGCAAATGTCACTGTATCACCTAATCTGCGTTTGAAAGTGGTAAGAGAATTGGGAAGCTAGTCAGAGTAGTTCTTATTTCGTTATCTGTTGAACACCTGGTGTGTTGTGGGAGACAGAGAGAGACAATTCTGGAAAGAAAGCAGACAGTCGCAGTTGACTGCAGAAAAAGGGAGGTTCGTGGTACAAATTATAACGAGGAAAGTGCGTGATTTGTGTTGTAATTTAATATCGTGTGAAAAAGGCAGTGTTTGTAAGATTGATATATTGAAGAAGATGATGTTATTTGTACCAATGTACGGCTAAAGGCACGAGGTCATCTGGCGACAATGTAGCCAGAATACTGAGGATGACTCCATTTTGCAGGTCTGTCTATATTTGTATTATGTTGTAGTTAGATTTTATTGTTCTGTCCCAACATATTTTTCAAGATGATTGTCGGGTTGATATGTGCAATTATCAGGCGAAAGTGTTATAATTTTGGTCAGCGTGTGAAAATTTTAGTTTGTAAATTTCACGTCAAGAAACTGTAAAAATGCGACGTTTAAATCTGGTGTTAATATTCTATGAGATATTGTCCAAAGCTAGGAAATTTAGGAAAGCTATAATTGTAAAATAGTCGTGGCGAGTGTCTTAATTTCAAATAGCAGTTGAATTCAGAAATGTTTGTCGATAATAATAATAATAATAATAATAATAATAATAATAATAATAATAATAATAATAATAATAATAATAATGTCTACCGCGGGATAAAGAAATCTTTCTACGTTAAAAGTGCATTTAACCGGTATATTTTACAAGGATCGCAGGCATTTAGAAAATTTCAGTGAAATTCGATAGAGTTATATTTATTCATGGGAAGTAAAATTTTGGGACATCGTGTATATCAGTGATACGGAAAATCGCGGTGTGTTCTTGGATTCTCGAGGTCCTAAAGTCGTAGTAATAGTAAAATAAATAGGTGTATTTTATAATGGTTGTTGTTTTCACTAGAGGATTGAAAAATGAAAAGGGTCTTGGAAATATAAGAAAAATGGATTGAGAGCGAAGAATTTATATATGTGGAGATGAGAGGGATAGGAATATTGAAGATGAAATGAAGCCTGGATTTTAAGTGATACCGCTGGGATAAGGCGAGGAGAATGAGTTCGAAACAGGCTATGTTTGCCGAGGAAGTATTTGTGAAACAGACTGTATTGTGACAGGCTGTAGAGTATTCCGCTACCAATCCGAAATTTGAGACGACTACTGTGTGAGGCATCGTAGATTTCTAGTAAGATCCCAAGTGAAATCGACTCTAGTAAAAGGTTAAAAATCTTGGTAGTAAAAGTCAGGTGACTAGTTACGTAAAGCCCGTATGAATATTAAGATAATGTGACCTCAAGGATAAAAGAGCATTTAGAATACATGGTTGGTGTTGTATTGAATTTCGTTTCACTGGATATGTCACTGATATAAATATTTGGAATTGACGGTAGGCGATTTGAGAGTTTCTAATGTGGTAGTGATGATTATTATTTTGAATACATCCACTAAATGGTAGACGTGTGTTGGGAATTATCATTGCTTCCCTAAAAACTTCATTGCACAGGCTGAGATTGTGTTTGAGTTGGAGAATTGTTCGTCACATATATTTATTTTCGAGTTCACGTATTGTAACGGGATGGAGACTTACTGCATTATCCGACTTGCATTCGTTTAATAGTGAGAGACGGGGTTCCATGTGTATTGAAATGTCAGAGTTGGTTTGAAATTGTTAGTTCGCCTGGTATGCTAAGGGATACGTAGTACGACCCATTTTGACGCCCGACTATAGATTTAGGACGCCACATTTTATCCTTGGAGTTACTGATGATGAGACGTCCTAGTTCACGCCCAACGATAGAATTTGGAAGGTATCGTGTACATAGAGATTAGTGTTAGGATGTACAGATTTTAAGTGAGCCCGACGATAGGTCTGGGATGTCAGCTGTACATACTCAAATCTCAGATTAGATGTTTCTTTTGTTTTTGCGAAGTGACCTGGGCGAAGGTAGCATCTGCAGTAAAATATGAAATATGAAGAGGGTTAGATCGATAATAATGAGGCCAACTAGTGCGTAGCTCCAACAGCTGAAGGGCGTTCCTTAAGATAAGGGGGCCGCTATCGGTGAATGAGGGTTGCCCAAATATTGGATATCGACCTGACGGAAATTAAATATTTACTGTAATTCTCCATGCGTGTTGAGTTTTAATGACTTTGATATGTTATTTTATTTTACGGATTTTATTGTTTTGTCGTTCTGACGTCCGTTTCGTTTTGATAGTGTGCATATTGACACTCAGTGTATTAGCGTGAGACTTGAGTTGCGAATGCGGTTTCGATTCGTCAGCCAGTAATATTATTTTATTTTCAATCTTTGTCGTACTTTCATTTTATTCGTAGTTGAATTCGATTAAGTAATCACTTTATAGGTAGTGTGTTGGGACAGACAATAAGTAGATGGATCTGTAATGGTAGTCATTGTTTTTCAAAGGAAAGAATTCCTTAAAGTTGTAATATTTTTCAATGTGGACTGGTAATTTTATTAAGCGTAACAAAACCATTTCTAACCTGAAAATCGTTTTGATAATAATACTTTTCAAGTGATTTACCACTTTTTTTAATTAACTTAAGTGTTTGGCATTTCTTCTAAATGCGTGATGAATAAGTGTGTCCTGCATTTCGCAGTTTTGTTCCTTTAGAACGACGTAACGTAAGATCCTCGCGGATCATGTTGTTGTTGGTTCCTTCCGAACAGCTGTTTGGGTGATGCACATTTAGCATCGGTATTACCTTATCACTTAAGGGTGTCATGAATGACAAATACATGGTGGAATTTTATTTCAATTGTGAATGATGCTGTTAACTCGTAGTGAACACCATGCTTTCCCATAATATTTCGCAACCTATCCAAAGCAACTGATAGTCAGTTTGGTTCGATTGAGGGTCCATTCGGCGGGTGTTCCGTACCCGTAAAGGGTATTCGACTGGTGGATAACCTTAATTGAGAGGAAATCAGGCGTTCTACTTGTTGAAAGTCAGATTTTCCACGGATCGTGTGGATTAATTCTCAGTTCTCGTTTGGAGTAATAGGTGCCCGGTTTTCAGGTCTTCCCTTTTCAGTTTTTCAGTTTCGCTGTCCACTAATGTAATAATTTCTCCGAAGCAACTCTTCGATATTGTGAGAAATAAATCAACGCTATGCAATGTGACTGCGTTTGAAACATTCAATAATAAATATTTTATAATTTTTTTATTTCAAGGATTTATATAAAATATAACAAAGTTGTCGTGTCATTTCGATTTTAATAAAAGTTAGTAAGCACATATTTGCTCCTCATTTCAAGTAGTTAGGCTCTCTTCTGAACCCCATCGTTTGGTTAAGATCGTGACCGAATTAATTCCCGCAACGACCCATGATTTAAGAGTTCTATATTGTTCTACTGTAGCAGCCGTGGCCGACCAACGATGGAATGGTAAGTTCAAGGGTTCAATACATCGAGTATCTCTTACACTTTGTATATCTTCGGTAAAATAGTCCGATTCGTCATCATTAGAGACCCCAGTTTAAATGGAATATGTTTCATAAAAAATGGGATAAAAGGGGAATTCTCAGCCAAAAAAGAACTAATAGAAAGACTCTCCTTCAAGGAAAATTACTTTAATCAAAAACGCACTTCATTACATTCATGGATACACATGAAACACACACGATCTTACCTTTATCTAATTGTTCTTGAAACAAAAATCACCACCACTACTTATGAAAAGCGATGTATTTGAATACATTCATCATTTAAATATATTTGAAAGTCAGATTCTTCCTCTTAGAATGCCGAATATCGTTATAAACGGAAAATGGTCACTCAAGATCAACTAAAACCGGTGAAAATTAATTTTTTATCCTCAACTCTAAATCAGTACACTTTGTAAGTTAATGACGAAAGATCGGATTCGGATTTTAATGATCGTAAGGATCATCGTCTTGAGCGTCTCATGTTTCAGCTATCTTGGTCGCCTGAAAGATTTCCGTTGTTCCTTATAGTACTCTACTCTAAATACACTCGTCTGCCAATAAATACAAATACATTCTGCCATGATGAACTCATTGCAGTAGAACGTAATTTAGTGCAGTCACAGGACCCTACTACATCTGGTGCAACTGACCCTCCAGATCTTCCGTAGTTACCGCAGGCCGAAATATGCCATCAAATCTAGTCCCAAATGTTCCCGATGGGCGAGAGGTCTGTAGAACTTACTGGCCAAGAAATCGTGCTGACATTATGAAGACAGACTAAAGTTACCTATGCTCTGTTAGGAGGGCATTATTCTGCTGGAAAATCTTATTGGCTGTCTGTACCAGAAAGGCAGGCATACCCAGTCGCTGAATTTCCTGTCTGGAATCGTGGGAAATGGTACCCCACATCATGACACTTCTTGTTGTGGTGATTTACTGTTCTGCAATGAATCATGGATCACTGCACTAGCCAGAACGTCTCCAGACTTGAATTTGGTGGTCGTTTGTACACAGGCAGAACGATGATTCTTCACTGAACACCTCTCGTTGCCAGAGAAGCACAGAGTTTTGTATATAAAATTCTATATAATAGATTTCTACATGTTAATGGTGTACTTTTCATAAGCGCCATAAAACGTTTTTCTTCTACTGCAGCATGCATAATAAACAATGTTTCAATGCCCTCTCCTCACAGGGGAATACCATCACGCCGTTTTAAAGATCTCAAAGTTCCGGTACTCAAGATTCAATTATAGAAAAGTGCCGGTACTGTGTAGCGGTGAATACCGGCTCAATTTAACCCCTTATGTAAATCAAAAGTTAACTCTTCCAGTATCGAAGCTGTTTAGAACAATCAGACGTAAAAACAAGCAAGCTTGGTGTTTTACGTGGCTGTCTGTAGATTACGGCTACGCTATCAGATGTGCGACCCACTCCTGAGATCGTATGTTGAATCATCTCACTATACTCTTAGCGGTATTCCACTCTTTTATCGAAATTCCTTCTAGTCATGCCTTCAATTTTAATGGTTTCATATTAAGTAGTCTATTTATAAATCAATTCATCGTGTGGTACTATTTAAAAGAGTTGTATATTTCTAATCGGATCAATTACAATAAATCCTTTATATAGTTTTCATTCCGCTTCCACTGGTGCCTTCTCGTCACAGAAGGCTGACGATCATCTTGGAATATTTCGCGGTCATCGTGTCAGGGTTGCAGTATCGCGGATATCGAACCACTGCCAGAGGTTATTCTCTGAGAATCATTAATCTTCTCTACGTCTTCGTTTACCTCCTCTCTTGTCTTCTATGATCGGTTTTATCAGGCAGTATTTATCATTTCTGAAGATGTGACCTTAAAAGTCTGATTTACTGCGTTATTTGCGTTAGGACTAAGCAAATTTTACTGATAGGAATGGTAACGCGGTGTTCCCGTGGGATCTTAAACACTCTGCTATTTATCTACATTTCAAAAGCACGCAATCAATTTATTGACGATGCCGTAGACCAGTCTTTGAAATCTCCAGCATGCGGATTTATGCCTAAGTGCCTGTTTTACACCTCAATTTGCAAACGTGTCTTATTAGATTCATTTTTTCATTTCGAGGTACCAGGAGTATTATATGTGAATTAAATGCCTATTATTGCCTGTTTGACTTGTAAATACCTATTTCTATATGCCAAAAAGTTGCCTCTTACGAAACTCGATAGCTACAGTCACTTAATTGCGACCAATATCCAGTATTCGGGAGATAGTGGGTTCAAATCCAACTGTCGGCAGCACTGAAGATGGTTTTCCGTGGTTTCCCATTTTCACACCAGGCTGTACCTTAAATTTAAGGACACGGCTTCTTCCTTCCCACTCCTAGCCATTTCCTGTCCACCGCCGCCGTAAGACCTGTCTGTGTCGGTGCGATGTAAAGCAACTTGCAAAAAAAAAAAAAAGTTGCCTCTTATCCTTTAACAACACTTTTATCGTTCCACCAATATTAACATCTGATCTTGCTTTTATGAAGAGCAAATTTGGAGAACAACAAAACAAGAAACAAGGGAAATTCCACAGATATAGTGGTGCTGGTGGCAGAAACAAAAAACAAAAACAAAAAAACATGGCACTACAGCCCTTGAAGGGCCTTGGCCTACCAAGCGACCGCTGCTCAGCCCGAAGGCCTGCAGATTACGAGGTGTCGTGTGGTCAGCACGACGATTCCTCTCGGCCGTTATTCTTGGCTTTCTAGACTGGGAAATTACGCTGATGTTGCTGAATTGCCTCCGGATTGGTCTCCAGCAGGGAGTGAGTCGCTGGAGTATCGTCTGTTAACTTCATGTAAACTGGAGAGGAGTTTCACCCAATTTAAGAACATTCTGACAGATAACAGGCATCAGTTCTCATTACAGCATCCCCCTGTGGGTGGGGCATGCAGACGGGGGAATACACTCACGGTATCCGCTGCGTGTCGTAAGAGGCGACTAAAAGGGTCGACCAAGGGAGGATGACATTAGGACCATGAGACTACTTGTGATTCGAACCATTACGCGTGGAACACCATGGGTCGATGTTACTTACGACTAGTACCACCTTGCAAAGAAAACCAAGGATCTACGTTACCTAGGAGCAGTACCATAATGCGAGGAACACTACGGATCTGGGCGTTGCTTGTGGTAAGTGGCATCGTGTGTATTCCACCGAAGCGGAGTACTCGGTTTCATAGACACGTATCTAGCGAGAGTAAGTGTCGAGCACTGTGTTCAGAATGGGTCTACGTTACCTAAGAGTAGTACCATTATATGAGGAACACCATGGGTCTACGTTGCCTGTGATTAGTACTTCTCTGTGAAAAGCAACCACGGGTTTGGCTGGCACTATGTGAAGAAAACCATTGGTCTGCGTTGCCTGAGAGTAGTACCATTATATGAGGAACACCATGGGTTTATGTTGCCTGTGAGCGTTACCATAATGTGTGATACACCGTGAGCCTACAAAGCCTATGATTAGTACCACTATGTTAGCGACACGATCATTTATACATGGCCTGTGATTGGTTCCACAAAGTGAGGAACACCACGGGAATACCGGTGCCCGTGATTTGTCCCACTGTGTGAGGAGCACCATGGGTCTATGTTGCTTGTGAGTAGTGCCCTTATGTGCGAAACACCATGGGTTTGTGTTTTATTTGCGAGTGGTGTCATTGCTAGGGTCTACATCACCTGTGATTAGTACCACCTTCCGAGCAACACCATGAGTCTATGTTACTGTGCGTAGTTCCACTACAAAACTAACATCATGGTTCTGCTTTACAAGTGATTAGTTCTATTATGAGGGGCCGGTGACCTGGTTTCTGAGCCCCTTTAGATAATACGTATCATTAAAATATTGTGAATTGGATCCACTGATTGTTTTTAATTTACGATTATTTTTTTATCACTATTCGTTTCTTATTCTAGACAGTGGATAGATATTGAAGTTTTAATTTTCCTTTCTTTGCACCTCGTACCATTGTGGGCCGATGACCTAGCTGTTAGGCCCATTTGAACAACAAAAAATCATCGTCATCATCATTACAGCATTTGTAGGAGTATTTAGTTGTTCACTACCAAAACGACATTCCTAAAGAAACTAGTCTGTGATGCTACTTCATTATTGCTATTATTGTATAAGAAAAAGGAATTTTCTGTACTTTTGAATTCCTATTTGGCTATTATTTCTAATGTTTAAGTGCCTGATAATTTTTGGCGTGCACATAACACTTCATGACACGCCAACGAGTTTCGAAACTGAAGTCATGATTGCTGATACGATGTTTTAAATTCAGAAATACCTCCGTTAGTATCTATACCTGGTTTTGATTTCTATATATCTGGATTATGCCTTTGCTGGCGAGATGTAGTGTTCACAGTGCACTATGTCTTATGGCATGGGCTATATCAAATTTGTTACTTTCATTGACCTGTCTCAGTCTCATCCTTGGCTTTGACAATATGAAAGTGACTGAGGTATGAGTGATGCTAGTAATACCACTGCTTATACAGCCAGTCCCTGTTATGAATGGTGTGAAAATATCGCTCATAGGGTCGGTTGGTGCATGCATTTCTGTGGGTTTGGCAGACTGATATGTAATAGCAGCGGCTGGCTCGGTGAGGAAAGCAACAGGAAACTACCTCACTCCTCATTTCCCTAGTACGCCTCTTCAGTGACACCTAGGCTATTTATGACAGCTGTTGGCGGAGCGGCAGAGGATCAAACCAGCCTTCGGGCTGAATACCCAACATACATACATACATACATACCTGGATTCAGTAACCACCGTGGCTCAGGCGGCAGCGTGCCGGCCTTTCACAGCTGGATACCGTGGTTCAAATCCCGGTCACTCCATGTGAGATTTGTGCTGAACAAAGCGGAGGCAGGACAGGTTTTTCTGCAGGTACTCCGGTTTTCCCTGTCATCTTTCATTTCAGCAACACTCTCCAGTATCACTTCATTTCATTAATCATTCAGTAATCATTGCCCCAAAGGAGTGCGACAGGCTTCGGCAGCCGGCACATTTCCTGTCCTCGCCGCTAGATGGAGGCTTCATTCATTCCATTCCTGACCCGGTCGAATGACAGGAAACAGGCTGTGGATTTTCATTTTCATCATATTTGGATGCGATTTTTAGGTGGTTTTCCGTAGCGTACTCATTCTCAGACCATGAAAATGGTTGGGAAAGCAACTTAATTAATGAAGGGCATCGGCACACCCTTCCCTGTCTTGTAGCTCTTTTCATATCCCATCATCGCCGAAAACCTATCTAAGTAAAAGCAAAATTAAAAAGGAAACATTTTTGATCTCTTCAGCAACGTGGCCTCACATTTTGATATGACTAATAGACTAGTATTTTAATTCTTCCCATTTCAATAGAAGATAATTACTTTCCGGACTGGTAGGCCGTAGTTGAATTGTGTAGCAGCTCCTGACGTTTCACCGGAAACTGCACCTGGCATTTTCAAGGGTCTGCCTTCTCTGAATGCCAGTTTTCGACCACAGCTTGCAGATAGACAGATAGATAGCTAGTAAATAGATACAAACATGGTTTATTATAACTTGAAAAGTTAGGAACACCAGTTCCTGTCTTACACCTAAGCAGTAAATACATAAATAAATAAAATTTTAAAACATATAAAAATATTTAAAATATAGACTGAAAAAAATTACTATGCTAATGTTCTATTTTAGTGTTCAAAAATGTATGTTATACTACACAATATAAATTAAATCAATATTTTGCTTCCTAAATACAATAATATAATACCTACGAAGTAATAAAAAGACGATAAATAATAATAATAATATTAATAATAATAATAATAATAATAATAATAATAAATAGATAACCGTACTATTATTTACAATTTAATGTTCATTTTCTGAAATTTCGCACACTGAAGAAAGGTTCAGTGGGCAAAAAAACTTTACAAAATAGGGATCGGGATAATCATTACTATACAGGAGACTACAGTCGAGTACTACTACTGCACTAACAGTAATGATGAATGATATGATGTTTAGAAGAAGGAGAAGAAGAATAAGAAGAAGAAGAAGAAGAAGGAAACTGTCTTACTACGAGCTCATCTCGTGAAGATATCTTGAACACCCTTCTTTAAATCTTCCATGGTTGATATCCTTCTGGCCTCCTGCGGAAGAAAGCTCCAATCATGGCTGGCCAACAGTGAAGGAATTGTTGTAGATCGAGGATTTATGCTTGGGAATAGCGAACTATGTCGTGTTCAGCGCTCTGGTATTGTTATCACGGTGTTCACGAAGGCTATGAAATCGTTCATACGGGTAAGATGTGGATTTTAAAGTAAGCGTTTGGTGCAATGAAGTTAAAATATACAGCGTACATCTGCCCTTGAGGTGTAGCCAACCGAGGTGAACGTAGGACTGGGCAACGTATTACATATAAATCTTACACAGGCATTCTTTGCACGTTATATTCTCGGATTTCCATTTTCGCGTCTTTGTAAACTACGTCACAATAGTAGAATATCGGAAGAACAAGGATTTCGACTAGTTTCTTCTTAAACTTAAGCCCGGAAAATGTCTTCTATATCCATTGAGACGTCCACAGTGAAGGCCTATGCTGGTATGCCTCGTATTATGATTCCAGTGAATTTTATTTTTAATATACACTTTTTCTCATATATTCCCCTCCTGTTTTCCTGTGTTCACATTCATTATTAATTTTCCATTCATGCATGTATAAGTAAAATAGCAGAAATATAGATTGAAAAACATAAAATTCAATTTTGGAGATTAAAGATTGGCAGCCCATATATAACCATGCAAAATACATTTATATTTTAACATTTATCGTAGCGGGGTTCGTCCAACTACCCCTTCCCCCCTGTCGACCCGCATAGGCTCTCGTAATAACCCCGCAGTCTAATTCATGGTGGATCTACAGCTGGATCACAGGGCTTGTATTCCAATACATAAGTAATGTGTAAATCATATACGAATGTACACAACCATAAATAATCGCATTAAAATTAATGAACCAATTTGTATGTGAATTCATTACTCTGATTAAATGATTTCAAAACTATCCACTGCCTGACAACGTAATATGTTGATAAAAAAATCTCGTTTTCCCCTTTTGTGTCGAGCGATCGCTGAAGTAGCCTAATTGCAGTGACATTAACGTTTGGTGCCCATGTCCATCCAGGTAATGGATATAACCTTTTGAAGCGAGCTAGCGTCACAGCTCCGGCGCTGGTGTTAATCATATTACTAAATGAAAAGAGACCCCTGTTCATTGACACTTCGGACCACTAAACTACATTGTAAATGAATATCGAAACGCTAAATCCCACAATATTGTTAACAAATTCCTCAGCAGAATTAGACTGTTTGATTTAGAATAGAATAGAATAGAATTATTTATCATCATCAGGTTATTTCCCAAATAAAGATGATTCAATAAAACATAACATACAACAAATACACCTTAAGTAAATAACACTAATTTCCTAAAATAATAACCAAATTCAAAGTAAATCTAGAGACCATTTTATATGCATTTTTACAAAACCTTAAATAAATAAATAAATAAAACTCAATCTCCTTATATAATTGACATTATTAAACTACATCTAGTAACATTTACATATTTACATATCTTACATATAGGGCCTTACATTCATGAGGTCATTAGGGCATGTCTGATTTTAGACGGGGGTGAGTGAAAAAGGTCCACTGATTCACCCACCTCATTCAGTGATGTTAGTGCCCTCACAAGCCATGAGTTATATTTTAAGTGTTAACTCTCTTCTTCATTGTGTATTATTTTGATGATACACTGTATTACATCTAGTTCGCTTAAGTTACGTACCAAATAATCCTTATATTATAGGTGTAATAATTAATAATAATAAAATAATAATACAGGCTGAGTAGTTCAGACGATAGAGCGCTGGCCTTCTGAGCCTAACTTAGTAGGTTCGATCCTGTCTCAGCCCTGTTATATTTGATGGTGCCTCGTGTCGGTAGATTTGCTGGCACGTAAGAGAACTCCCAGGGGAAAATTCCGACACCTCGTCGTCCCGGGAAGCCGTAAAACTAGTTATTGGGACATATAGTTAATAACATTCTTTTTTTGCGAGGGATTGTAGAAAATCTTACGTAAGACACTCGTGAAGGGTCCGCACTCTACGAGTGTGTGGAATTCTTACCCACTAAAAACCACACACCCATTTTCCCACGATATTTGTTTCTACCCCGAAACCGCTCTCGCATTACTTCAGGGTAGTGTCGTGCTTTTAATCATTCAGACTTCTTCTTCCTTCATTCATATTTCACTGATATTCAAAAGCATCCAGTTCCCTCTTCTTCTGGCGCAGGATACTTCCCACATACTCTGTCACCCTATCTCAAGATTCCTGATTTCTCAGCATCACAAGCACAATGTTATCTGGCGGCAATACTTCCAGTTCAGCTTCCACAATACTTTTTTCTGTCAACCAATGATCACACACGAAGAAAGTATGTAGGACGTCATCTATATCACGACAGTAAATGTATTTTGGACTGCTGGCTATGTTCAATTTGTGCAAAAATTTACAAAAGTATCCGTGCCCTGTTAGAAGCTAAGTCAGTAATAATAATAATAATAATAATAATAATAATAATAATAATAATAATAATAATACAATCCTATGGCTCACACAATCCACTTTGTGTCTTGTTTCAACATGCAAGTGTTTAACAACTTCGAGATGACAAAGTGCTAGGACTAAGAAGACAATGGCCATCGGCTTAATTAAGGTACAGTGGGCTGTCGACGGTGTGGTTTGAAAACATCGTCCCATGAATACAAGATTAAAGCAACACGATCTGTTTTGTTTAACCAGTTCATTCTATTTAATATTATTGGTTTTACATCTCACTAACTACTTCTACGGTTTTCGGAGATGCCGAAGTGCCGAAATGTTGTCCCTCAGGAGTTCTTCTGAGTGCCAATAAATCTATTGACACGAGGCTGACGTAGTTGAGTACCTTCAAATATCACCGGACTGAGGCAGGATCGAATGCCAAGTTGGGCTCAGAAGGCCAGCGCTCTGTCGTCTGAACTACTCAGCCCGGCGCCAATTCACTGTGTGTGGAATATGTACAGTACTGTATGTATGTATATATACTTACATTTAACACTTCATTCACAATTGTTCCGTTACATAACAGTAATTCTGCATGTATTGTGCATTCATACCACAGTAACATTAACTTAAATTTCTAATTACATAACAGGAATATTCATAATGCGATAGCTATAATAATTGTAAATTAAGCTGTAAATGTGTAAATAAAACTGCACGGTATTCCTTTCTCACAGTTTTTCAAAGTCCATTGAGTTCGTGAAACGTAAGAATTATTTTCAGTAATCCTTGACGAAGTGAGTTTTGCTGATTGGTCATGACTCAGATATTAAAATATCTATAGTTAAAACACACCTTCCTTTTCCAAGCGATCACCACACAAATAATTGCTGGTCCACTGTTTACTCATTGATATCACATGGACATATTGGGCTGTCCGTAATACTTAATATGCTCTGAACTTTCTATGCCCCGTTACCATTGCGGTGACATTTGACGTTAAAGTAATTATCTGCGACAGTCTGTCTATCATACTAGGAAAGGCCGATATCGTTATTGAACCCGTTGTTGTTTGATCCCATTCACTCTGCCATTTTCGCAAGCTTTCATCTCAGCTCCATAACAAAATTACTTTTCCGAAATTTGCTGTAACACAGACTGGTTTCACTATCGTGCAATGCTTCCTTTGCCAAAGGATTTTCCAACTCGTTGCTGCTATTCGCAGCGTGGGCCTTAAACCCAGGCGAAATCTATTGTTTAAATACACTCATATACATAAAAACAGAACACATTTAAAGATTAGAGGTAGGAAGTTCATTTTCACAGAACATGTTCGTTAGTATCGTCTGCAGAAACGATTAGCAGTCACCTAGGTTCATCATGTGTCTTGTTGCCTAGTAGGCACTGGGTCCACCATGGGCACTGATGACTTGTTCCATGTGTGTTGGCATCGTCGCGTATAAGGCGCGAATGGCGTCCTGCGGTATAGGCATCCATGCTGCATTCACCTGGTTCCGTAGTTCAACTTTGGTGGTTGGCATTGGGTCACAGCGCCGCACCCGTCCTTTCACCATATCCCACGCATTTGCGATTGGTGACAAGTCCGGTGATCGGGCAGGCCAGGGCAACAGTCTGGCATCCTGTGATAACAAGAAGGCACATGTTCAAGCAACAACATGTGGTCGAGCATTGTCCTGCTGAAATATGGCGTCCGGGGTGTCGCGTAGAAAGGGTATGGCTACGGGTCTCAGGATGTCATTCACGTAGGTCAAACTGGTCACAGAGCCCTAGGCACGCACCAACTCTGATTTGTGGATGTAGCCAGTAGCACCCCACACCATAAGGTCTTGAGCTGGCGCTGTATGTCTTGTGCGAATGCACTCAATGTGATGCCTCTCCACCTGTCTGCGGCGAACCAAAATGCGGCCATCATTTTCAAATAAACAGAACCTGGATTCGTCCGAAAACACTACCTGCAGCCATTCCTGTCCTCATTGACGTCGTTCCATACACCATTGCAGTCTAGCGGATAAGTGGACGTCGCTTCGGTAACCCAGACCGTAATAAGCGACGACGGACTGTCACTCCTGTTAGTGTACGATGTGTTACACTGTTCCACTGTTGCGCGAGAGCCGAGGAGGACGCAGATCTGTTCCGCAATGCCATTCGGTCGATCTTTTCTGGGGTGGTCTGTGTGGTGCGACCAGACCCATCTCGTCGTGTTCTACGGCCTTCTGTGAACCATTCTGTACACACCCGTTGCACTCCGACACACTTCGTTCCACACGAGCAGCAATTTGCCGGATGGGTGCATCGCGTTCTCTCATGCCAATAATGCGCCCCCTTTCAAACTCACTCATCTGACGATACGGTTCTCGCATACGTCTGCGAGGCATCCTGAACGTCTGCTTGAGTCACACTGATCTATTACCTTCGGTTTATAGCGACAACGAGAGCCGCAGGCACATTTTACCAGTCGGTGGTGGTGCGCCGAGATATCGATGTGGACCTTCAACCTGAAGGCCGACATGGTTCAGATGCTAACAATTTCTTCATAACATAAAAATGCACATGTCCTATGAATATGAACTTCATATCTCTGGTCTTTCAATGTGTTCTCGTTTTTATGAACATGAGTGTATTATTAGCGAACATCTTCATATGTATGTGTTGAATGTATGTACGGATGGGTGGCTAGATGGATGCTATTATTAATACCCGTATGATTACCAGTCAAGTTGTCCGACTCGTTGGCCGAATGGTCAGCGTGCTGGCCTTCGGTTCAGAGGGTCCCGGGTTCGATTCCCGGCCGGGTCGGGGATTTTAACCTTAATTGGTTAATTCCAATGGTCCGGGGGCTGGGTGTTTGTGCTGTCCCCAACATACCTGCAACTCACACACCACACATAACACTATCCTCCACCACAATAACACGCAGTTACCTACAAATGGCAGATGCCGCCCACCCTCATCGGAGGGTCTGCCTTACAAGGGCTGCACTCGGCTAGAAATAGCCACACGAAATTAATTACTAGTCAAGTTTTCAAATAGCCACACGAAATTAATTACTAGTCAAGTTTTCTTGTTTTCCATGTAAGTGTCTCAACTCCCGTGTTTTAAATACCTTTCATTTAAGAGAATAATATTTTATTGCTATGAAAGTTATTATTCATTCATTGAATAACAACTCTCCTGGTTCACTGTGGATGAAAAAGAACTGCATCTTTGAGTGTGGTTCCATTCTTTCTGGATAGTAAATATTACAAATAACGCAAATGCGTCAATAACAGTGATAGCTTCGATGAAAAGTGATACAAATAACTGAATAGTGTGCTACATATTCTAGATATTAGGCCCTACACTGTGCGTAATGAATGCAATTCTGCACCCATTCTATGACGTATCAGTTCTGTTAGTCTCGTCAGTGGTTTGTAACACTGACTAGATGATGATGATGTCCACCTCTATGGTGTAGCGTTTAGTGTGAATAGCTACCACCTTCGGGGGCCCGGGTTCGATTCCCGGCTCTGCCACGAAATTTGAAAAGTGGTATGAGAGGTGGAACAGGGTCCACTCAGCCTCGGAAGGTCTACTGAGTAGAGATTGGTTCGATTCCCACCTCAGCCACCCTTGAAATGGTTTTCCGTTGTTTCCCCACTTCTCTTCCAGGCAAATGCTGGTATGATACTTAACTTCAGGCCACGGCTACTTCTTTCCCTCTTCCTTGTCTATCCCTTCCAAACTTCCCAATCTCCCACAAGGCCCCTGTTCACCATAGCAGGTGAGGCCGCCTGGGCGAGGTACTTGTCCTCCTGTCCAGTTGTATCCCCGACCCAAAGTCTCACGCTCCAGGACACTGCCCCTGAGGTGGTAAAGGTAGGATTCCTCGTTAAGCCAGAGCGAAACACTATCCTGGACGGTAAACGGGTTGAGGAAGGAAATAATAATAATAATAATAATAATAATAATAATAATAATAATAATAATAATAATAATAATAATAATAATAATAATAACATACTGGTGCTTTTACCACACCATGGTGGGGTCATTGGTGCTAACTGTGTTGAACGTGTGGTCTTGGCCCTGTTTTATGGCCGGACGCCCTTCTTTACTGCAACCCTATTTGGAGGAATGTATTCACTATTACGTACATATGTGGTGGTTTGTAGGGAGGTGTGCTGTGTGTGTATGAGGAGGAGAGTGTTGGAAAAGACACAAATGTCCAGTCCCCGAGTCAGATAAATTTACTATACGCGATTGTAATTTTCAAATCTGTTCGCAATAAACTGCCTAAGATTCAGCAGCTGCTCAGTATAGTTTTTACCAGGACGTAATAAACCGCCTTGCTAGTGTCTAAGCAGAGAATCATTATAGATTGTATACGGATTGAAATCATTACTTCCAGTAGTCTATATTATTGAAGATCGAGCGAGCAGACCATGTGATTAAGGTCGTGTACCTATTAGCTTGCATTCGGGAGATTGTGGGTTAGAATCCCACCTTCGGGAGGTGTGAAGATGTTTCTCCGTGGTTCTCCATGTTCTCACCAGGCAAATGCTGGGGATGTACCTTAATTAAGTTCTCGGTCAGTACCTTCCATGTTCTAGCTCTTTTCCATCGCTGCGTCGCCAGAAACCTTCGCTGTGTTAGTGCGACGTTAAACCACTAGTAAAATATCAATCAATCAATCAATCAATCAATCAATCAATCAATCAATCAATCAATCAATCAATCAATCAATCAATCAATCAATCAATCAATCAATCAATCAATCAATCAATCAATCAATCAATCAATCAATCAATCAATCAATCAATCAATCAATCAATCAATCAATCAATCAATCAATCAATCAATCAATCAATCAATCAATCAATCAATCAATCAATCAATAAATAAATAAATAAATAAATAAATAAATAAATAAATAAATAAATAAATATGAAGATGCACATGAGTGCAAATGTCCATTACCCTTTGGATGCTTTCCTTCCTTGCAGGTTTTAAATCGGGCGAACACGCTGCTCTTCCGCGAATTCTTTCGGATTTCGTATTTGTTCACGCAGCAGTTGAAGACCTGCAGAGACCGAGCTCGATAGCTGCAGTCGCTTAATTGCGGCCAGATTCCAGTATTCGGGTGATAGTGGGTTCGAACCGCACTGTCGGTAGCCCTGATGATTGTTTTCCGTTGTTTCCAATTTTCACACCAGGCAAAGGCTGGGGGTGTATCTTAATTAAGACCACGACCGATTCCTTCCCAGTCCTAACACTTTCCTGTCTCATCGTCGCCATAAGAACTGTCTGTGTCGCTGCGATGAAAAGCAACTTGTCAGCCTCAAGTTAATTATCTATTAAGCAATTATTTCCTTATCTTACAGGCTGCTCATCTGGTACATTAGTTCAACTGCACGGATAAATAATTATCAAGCACAGTCATATTTAAATCAAACAATGGGCTATTTTTTAAATCGTATGAAACTTTCGTTGAGGAACTTGCACGTAATTCTGTATTTTCTGAGAACTGCTGATTTTTGGATGTCTCCTATCAGTTAGACGGGCATCCGAAGCTTCTTCAAATAATATTAATTTAAGGTTGTTAATGCACCGCTGGGTGGGGGTAGTAGAATAACACCCACGGTATCTCCTGTCTGTCTTCAGAGGCGTTTAAATGGGGCCACACGGGGGCATGGGCTGGTGACTGCGGGACCCTTAGCTGAGTCCTTGTTTTGTTTACACGTAATTGTGTCAGGCTCTTCACTTTCATCTATTCTATCCGACTTCCCTTGGTTAACTCTCATTCTTTTCAGACTCCGAAGGCATTAGATCATTCGAGGCCTAGGGAGTCTTTCATTTTGGTGCCCTTCGAGGCCTTTGTCTTTTTTTGGCCGATACCTTCATTCAAAATGTCGGATCCCTTTCATTTTCCCCCTCTGATTAATACAGGACGGTTGCCCAGTTTTACTTCCTCTTAAAAATATAATCACAACCACCACCACCACCACCACCACCACCACCACCACCACCACCACCACCACCACCACCACCACCACTCTCGACGATACCATGGTTACTTCGTCTCATCACCACTGATTTTTAACAAACTCTGCTAGCACGTGATATATAGACATATTTTGCCTTTACCTTCTCATAAGTTAATTTTGTACTTAAAATACAGGGCATATTATTATTATTATTATTATTATTATTATTATTATTATTATTATTATTATTATTATTATTATTATTATTATTATTATTATTGTCCTGTTCCTTGCCTGAATTGTTATTGTCGGGGCATGCGGATCAGAGGAGCTCGGTTTCGGTTACTAGTTCCTCTGGCTCAGGGACTGAGAATTGACGATCGTCGTAATACACACCTCTTCATTTATATTATTAGCTTTGTCATAAATACGTCTTACTGGTGGGGGTCATACGAAACTTTGTTTTACTAAATAATGTCATGACACAAAACGTGTGACATGATATTACCTAGCAACAGTACTTCGAGAGCTGCATAGGCCATAGGTTTGTATGTCATGGCAATCCATCAGTACTTCACATCACAGCCTGCGCGGTTGCTAGGTAATATCGCTTTATACGTTTTATTGAAAGACATACTTATGATTTTTCCCACAGGGAAACTAAATAATTGTATTAGCTTTGGTAGATTTTAGAATGGAGCTTGTGAGGGAAGTACGCATTTACAAATTAGCTTTTACGTCGAACCGACTTAGATACGTCGTATGGCGACGATTGCACATGACAGGGCCAGTAATGGAAAGAAAGCGACCAAAGCCTTAATTACTGTACAATCTCAGCATTTCCCTGGTGTGAAAATGTGAAACCACGGAAAACCATCTTTAGATGTTCGAGTCCACCATCTTCCAAGAACGAGCTCACAGCTACGCGACTCAAACCAGGCAGCCAAATCGCCCGATCTCTTCATTTGCAAACAACACACGTCATTTATGACTTCCTCAGTCCCTTCACACGCGGTTGGCGCCAGGAAAGACATCCCCCGTAAAACTAGTCGTAATCTGCATGTAGTGGCTATTCCATGTAATTAGGAAAATGTAATTAGGAAAATGCCGGGAGAAAATCATGAAATGCCGGACACATACATGCATGTTGCAAACTTTGAAGTTTTACGTTTCGAAATGGAAACCGAGTGAATTTTAAGAACAGTCCCTGTATTTGTTCCCTCCGAGACAGCTGATTGAATCATTGCATTTACAAAACATAATTTCCTGTTTTGCTGTCCAACAGTTAAGTGTGTTTTCCAGTTTAAATTAGTTTCTATTATCAGTAAGAATGAGTTAAACCATTGTGGTAGGGAAGCATGTTGAGTTCGCCTTACTCACTCAGTCACTCCCTCCCCACACTGGAAACTTTATACTTTCATAAGTTATTTAAGAAATGCAACGTCGTTCACTTCAAGTGATAAAGAAAAATAAAGAAATGGGAACATTCGTTAATGGAATTCCTGACCTTCAAGAGACGCCACCTAGTGAGTTGAGTTACCGCGGGAGGCATCACGCCTGCCCGCCACTTGGCAGCTACCTCACTTCCGCTCGGATACCTCACCACATTTGCTTTACAAATTTCCAGCACATAATTTTTGATGGAATGGAAGATCAGACGCTAACTTGTAACAGTCTGGGATTATTAAGCTAGGATCTGATCCCTTCTTGCACGGAAATCAACATGAATCTACTGTCAAATAGACACGTAATTTACTGCTAAGAGTAGAATTTCTAGGAGTACTCATTAACAATACAGTTGAATCAAGTTCTCAAATCTCGTAAGTGGGAAAAACATTTTTTTAATCAATCTAGCATCAAACTAAATAATTCCGTTTCTATCATCATTACCTGAAATATAATTTTACTCTCACTTGCTCAGTATCAAAATAATGCCATTATACAGGGTGGTCAGAAATAACGTGAACCGGATATATGTGCTTTAAAGGATTGGCCATGCTGATATATAATTTGAACGAAATAATTCCATATCTCGGGCTGTTGTTATTTTATTAGTTTCTGAACTTAACCAATCAGATCGCTTCGCGGGCGAATTCAAATGGGTTTTGTGAGGCGATGTTGCTAAATCAACACGTGACTTAATGAGAGGAAGAAGAAGAAGAAGAAAAAGAAGAAAAAGAAGAAGATGATTGTCAGTCAGACAGTAAATCAATAAATCACTCATTTATTAGGTCGTAAGTAGCTAATAAAAGTTAAATTCTTTAAGTGCCTGTCTATCGCCAGACTGAGTGGCTAAAGTGGCTATTGCTGGCCTGGTGCCGGCCTTGTAAGGCAGATCCTCCTACGAGGGTGGGCGGGGTCAACCGTGTTTAGGATACTGCATGTTATTGTAGTATATCATTTCGTGTGGCTATTTCTAGCCGAGTGCAGCCCTTGTAAGGCAGACCCTCCGATGAGGGTGGGCGGCATCTGCCATGTGTAGATAACTGCGTGTTACTGTGGTGGAGGATAGTGTTATGTGTGGTGTGTGAGTTGCAGCGATGTTGGGGACAGCACAAACACCCAGCCCCCGGGCCATTGGAATTAACCAATGAAGGTTAAAATCCCCGACCCGGCCTGGAATCTAACCCGGGACCCTCGGAACCGAAGGCCAGTACGCTGACCATTCAGCCAACGAGTGTTATTGTAGTGAGTGATAGCGTTGTATGTGGTGTGTGAGTTGCATGGGTGGTGCGGACACTACCGGGCTAGTGGAATTAACCATTTAAGTTTAAAGTCTCTGACCCGGCTAAGAATCGAACCCGCGACCATCTGAACCGAAGAGCACTACGCTAACCATTCGGCCAAGGAGTCAACCGGGCTCAAGTTGCAGAAGCACCAACCTTCTAAGCCGAACTTGTTGGGATCGATCCCAACTCAGTCCGGTGTTATTAAACTATGCACATGCGTTAATCGCATATGGAGGTGATGCTCTGCGGTGAGAGCTGTAGGCTTTGTCGAATCGGGTAACGTCTCCGACAATCAGCATTGCCATCCATGGTAAACGTTTGTGTCTTACCGCGGTTTGCGTACACTGACATTGGGTACATCTCATGTACCATTAAGGTACTGAAATATGCCAGCCTCGTGTCGAATGATTCAGTGCCTCATACAACAATTGGTTTGGGACGAAATTCTAATACCGCGGTGTCTCCAAAACCCGTAAAAATTTCGTTACTGGACTTAAAATTGAAAAATAATTTACTGCCTATCATGTTATTGTTAGTCATATAGCAAGGACGTAAGTGAGCTCAGCTCCCTGGCTCTTCGGTTCAAAGGATACTTTTCAACTGCAGGCTGGGCCGAGGATTTTAACTGCGGATGGCTAATTCCTCTGGCTTGGGGATTGGGTGTTTGTGTTCATCTTAATACATTTCCTTTCATATACATAAACTCCCCACACTATCAAGCACCACAGAAACACGCATAGTGAGTAAGTCCCTCTATTTCGTCGGCGTGAGGAAGGGTATCCGGCCGGAACTTTGCGTCAAATCCACGTCAAATACCGACCCCAGTAAAGTGCTAAAATAACCAAGAGGCAGAAGAAGAGGAAGAAGAGACAAGAACGTACGTGAATATGTAAAAAAGAATGTTAAGATATATAGTTATGGTTTCCAACTGTTAGCTCACCTAGTCGTGAATGGATTAAACTCCCCGACAGTAATTTTTTAATCTTCTCCGTAGTCTCCCGTACTTTCTGAGTGTTCCAGCTATTGGCCTCTAGCGGGAAAGGGTACAAGATAATGTTGATGTGCTCAATATTTATAAGTTTATTCTTCGCAACTTGCGTAAAACTTTAGCCAGTTACTTCTCATTAACTGAAGCAATAAACCCTTTAACAGTAAATGAGGAAACTATTTCACTCACTTTCAATATCACAGTAGACTAGTAATAATCATATTAAAATACTACTTGTAGCTATGAATAATTAAGAAAGTTAAGTAAAAATATACAAAGAGTACGGTAATTACAACCAACTTGCAGGGAACTTCCTGAGTCGTGCAACCGACAACCATATTTCAACGTTAATTAATTTTACAGCGTTTCGTTACTAACATTGTTTGTTTATTTCTTATTTATTACGTGGCCTGTAAACAGAGGTTATTATCCTCGCTTATTGCATTGTTTTAATAATGAGTTGCTTCATACATACAGTATAAGTTGTACTTCCACTTCAAACCGAGCGAGTTGGCCGTGCGGTTATGGGCGCGCATCTGTGAGAATGTGTTCGGGAGATAGTGGACTCGAATCCCACTGTCAGCGTCCCTGAAGATGGTTTTTCGTGGTTTCCTATTTTCCCACCATCCAAATGCTGGGGTTTTACCTTAATTGAAGCCACGGCCGCTTTCTTCCCACTCCTAGCCCTTTCCTATTCCATCGTTGCCATAAGACCTATCTGTGTTTATTATGGACGTTTATTCATTTCAGTGTCGGTCTGACTCCTTGGCTGAATGGTAAGCGTTGAGATTTTCGATTCAGAGAGTCCCGGTTTCGGTTCCCGGCCGGGTCGTGGACTTTCAATCGCATCTGATTAATCTTTCTGTCTTGGGAACTGGTAATAATAATAATAATGTTATTGCTTTTACGACCCAATAACTACTTTTGACGGTTTTCGGAGACGCCGAGGTGCCGGAATTTCGTCCCGCAGGAGTTTCATTTACGTCACAGTAAATCTACCGACACGAGGCTGACGTATTTGAGCACATTCAAATACCACCGGACGAGCCAGGATCGAATCTGCCAAGTTGGGGTCAGAAGGAGAGCGCCCCAGTCTAGGACTGGGTGTTTGTATTTTTTCCAACATTCCCCTCGTCATATTCACACAGCACATCGAACTAACAACCACCACAGAAACACGCAACAGTGATTACATCCCTGTGCAGAGGGTTGGCTTCAGGAAGGGCATCCAGCCGGAAAACATGAAACATAATCTCACCTCATCCTTGCACCCATATCAGGAAACAGGACTAAGTGGTAAACATAGGCCTACATGCACTTCAGCGTTCAAGCCGCTATGCGCCTTCACAATCCTTTATTTGTAGCTAGCTCTGTAGGCTCATTTAATTCCACACCTCTTGTCATTAAACCATTAAGCCACTGTTAAATAATTAGTCTGCGTATTGTTTCCATTAGCCTCGGTGGAAAATTGTAACCAATAAATTAAATTCAGTTTATTGTTATCCTTTTGCTAAATAAGCCAGCTTCTAGTAATATTCTTTTGTTCTTAGTTCTTAGTTCTAATATTTTCATCTGTATCTTTATATCCATTATTGTTGCTGTTCCCCTCTTACTCAGCATCGTTTCTTCATTCTGAATATGTTGATCCCAGCACTGTCCAGTTTCTGTTCTGTCTAACATACTTCTCACCTAGCTAATACAGTAATCATCGTGTGTATGTATATCTGATGTTGGTATGCTCTCACCTTTCCTCTCTTTAACCTAAGCGAAAATTGTATTACATTTTTAGCTATATCCTGATATCTTCACATAGAATTCTAACTGTGAGTGATATCAGTAGCATTGCTCTTAGTCACTTTCGTATCAGTATGCACCGTGTAGCTGCAAGCTTGCATTCGTGAGATGATACGTTCGAGCTCAGTAGTATAATTGGATGGTTCTGGCGCCTCCTCCCGCGGGAAATTTGAATTCTGGCGGGAAATTTGAATTTTGGCGGGAAATTTGAATTTTGGCGGGAGATTGAATTTGTAAACAAAGCCACGTGCTTTTTGACAGCTGTCATCGACAACAACGCATCGCTAACCTCACTGCTGCCATCTTGACGGGCCTAAACCTCAGTAGTGCCAACTTAACCTAACTAGTGCGAGGTAAACAAAGCCACGTGTTTTTTGACAGCCACGTGCTTTTTGACAGACAACAACGCATCGCTAACCTCAGTACTGCCATCTTGACGGGCCTAAACCTTAGTGGTACCAACTTAACCTAACTAGCGCGTGGTAAACAAAGCCACGTGCTTTTTTGACAGCTGTCATCCGCCATGTTTAAACTACAGAGCACTGTGCTGCCCTCTTTATCGTAGTAGATGTAAATTCGTCACCTGTCATCGGCAGTGCTGCCATCTTGGCGGGCCTAAACCTTAGTGCTACCAACTTAACCTCACTAGCGTGAGATAAACAAAGCCACGTGCAGCTGTCACCAGCCATCTTTAATCTATAGAGCGCAGTGCTGCCCTCTTTAGCTACTTACCTTTGAAATGTGGTGGCCGATAATTTGAAAAATGCTTTTTTGACAGCAGCCATCTTTAATCACCGTGCTGCCCTCTATGTGGCGGCGGTAAATTCCACGTGCTTTACAAACCTATATGCTGATCTGACAGCTGTCATCTGCCATCTTTAATCCAGAGAGAACAGTGCTGCCCTCTATGTGGTGGCGGCAAATTCCACGTGCTCTTGTTTGGAAACAAATCAACATGCTTTTTTCTTTGACAGCTGTCAACCGCCATCTTTAATCACCGTGCTGCCCTCTTTAGCTACTTACCTTTGACAGCTGTCATCCGCCATCTTTAATCCAGAGAGAACAGTGCTGCCCTCTATGTGGTGGCGGCAAATTCCACGTGCTCTTGTTTGGAAACAAATCAACATGCTTTTTTTGACAACTGTCAACCGCCATCTTTAATCACCGTGCTGCCCCCTCTTTAGCTACTCACCTTTGAAATGTGGTGGCGGTAAATTCTACGTGCTTTACAAACCTATATGCTTTTCTGACAGCTGTCCCCCGCCATCTTTAATCCAGAGAGGACAGTGCTTCCCTCTATGTGGTGGCGGCAAATTCCACGTGCTCTTGTTTGGAAACAAAGCCATGTGCTTTTTTTGACAGCTGTCACCCGCCATCTTTAATCACCGTGCTGCCCTTTTTAGCTACTTACCTTTGAAATGTGGTGATAGTAAATTGTACGCGCTCTTGTTTGGAAACAAACCGGCAATTTCGTAAGCTGTCATCCACCATCTTTAATGAACAGAGCACCGTGCTCCCTCATGCGGGGCAATTTCGTTAGCTGTTATCCGCTCGCATACCCGCAGTGAGGCATGTTTAGACTTGAACACACACATACTACTGTTCAAAACTTATTACAACTTGAACTGCATACTAGTGTTCGATGTTGTTGAACACTGCATTGTATAACTAGAATCGAGCACTGTTTAGAAAGAAAAACAAAATATCTTCTCAACGTACTTACTAACTGCTCTTCTTCCTCTATCAAGCTACATCTCTATCGAACGTGCATTGCAAAAGCATGAGTATTGCAAGTTTAGACTTGAACACATACTACCGTTTATAGTTCGATGTTGTTGAACACTGCATTGCAATCAAACACTGTTTAGAAAAAAAAATCTCTTCTCAACATGAGCTAGACAATAACATACTTACGAATCTGCTCAACACCTTCTTTCTTGTTTTTCTTCTTTGAGTAATAAACAAAAACTCTATCTTGCAAATAAGGAGCGGGAGGAAGGTAATACCTAACCTAAAATAAAAGAATATGCCAATTCTACATTATTTATATACATCTTGTATGTACAAGTTTTATCTCGAATCGTTTTACCCTAGTGATGTTTGCGTACTTCTCGATGCAATTCTTGAATGTACAAGTTTAAACTTGCCGTACTACTCTCTCAGCGTACCTCTCCCTACAATATGTACAGTGAATTGTGATGTAAGACAGCGTAACGTAAGTACACACCTCTAGCATAATGTTTACACACACATCTGCTTTATGTAAAGTAGTACCTATCAATACTACTATGCCCCCAGGCTAGCGTGTTGGTAGAATTTGGAATGACAAACCGTTTGCAATCAACATTATTAAGGGCTACCTTACTAATTAAATGAGTGTACAACTGGTGCTTCTTGCTTCTAATGACAGACATTTGCTTATGCAAAACAGGTGGATTACTTTTAATGCAATTGTTATAGTTTTCAAAACTTAGCTGATTCTGAACGACATTCTTTTTAACCCCCTTCAATCTCTTTATTTGTAATTCATGTAAGAGTTTTATGCAATATGACTTGGATTTAGTACCTACAAATGAATCGATAATATTCCCAGCACATTCATCTTTCATTTTACCTAGAACCTTTTTGTTCACTAGCGGTAGATGATATTGATTATTTGCAGGATAGTTACTTGTATCAAACCTACCCAAGTCTGGCTTTATATCATTGTAATAGTCATCAGTTTTGATTTGATAAATAAACGAATCGGTATCTGTGTAGAGCAATTGCGCATTATGCGCGTACTTCTTCATCATATAATCGTAATGGAATTCATACATGAGTGTTTTAGCCAATTCAAGTACTGCAAAGCCGACGTAGGTAGGTTTGTCATACTTAACCTTAACACGATTCATCTGTATAATAACTAAATTCTCATTTATGATGGTGCAGCTGTGGAAATTTGGTTTACTTATTAAATAGTTAGCACCATACCTTTTCTTAATATTATCCCAGTTTGTAATCAATTTTACATCAACGCGTTTGTCAACATTTTCCATAGTCTTACCAAACACACTGTTATTCATGAGCTTGTAGAAATCTTTTTCAAACTCGTTAACCGCATTCGTTCTTAAATTATTGTTCAGATCGATATATGGCTTTAGCCACGGTGACTGATTAAATTCTAGTACGCGATGAATTTTGGATAACTTCAAACCATGCTGCAAACACTGTTTTAAATTTCGGTAATGAATGATATACTTAGATTTATCGCACAAATTAGCAATTAGCATTTTCGTCGTTGATGCGATGTACGGGGGCTTCATATTTTCAGGGAAGAACGGTAGGTCATTATGAGAAGTGTGTAACTCTTTAGGATACTGTAAGTCAACTTCGAGGAAACAGCCTTTATCAGCTTCATCGCCTAGGGCGTGTAGCTGTAAAGCATCAATTTCGCACTGCGTTAGCCAGCGGAAACCACTCACCGGTAGATGCTTACTCATCGCCCACCCATACTGATTATTAGCATCGAGGTAAACGATATACTGAGATTCCTGACTAGAATCGAAACTCGGCATGTACTTATTATTTGCCTTGGAATACCGCCCGCTGCACTGACTTAGACCGCCTCGAATAGATGATTTTATAAAGTGCACCATATCAATATCAGTTAGCAGTTCCAAATTCACCTGCGTGTGTTTTAACATCGCGTCAAGGCTGTAGGTTTTCTTGCAAACACAGCGAAAATTTTCAAAAACATCAGCTAACAAAAGTACATCCGTCTTTAAATATAAATCGGAGTATTCACCCAGCGTTTGAATGTGGAACTGCTCCCAGATATGTTGTGCATGTAAATAGTCATCATCACTGATATCTGCTGAATTCAGCGAGCTGTAAGAGGATTATTTCGATGGTAAGGCACGTTCTTCGAGGCGTTCTAAGCAGTCGAGATATTCATAACAAAAAACACCCTTACGCCGAAGTAAATTAAACTGCGCTTCTTCGGGAAAAACGCGTCGAATTTCCGTAAATTGATCATTTTGTAAATGACTAGAAAGTTTATCGAGGCTACTCGCCATAAAGCGAAACGAGTCAAGGAATCTCAGTTTTATAGAATGCTCAGCTTCTACTTTTACAGACTTTGCAAACGCAATGTACCGCTCTTTATTCTGAGGGATTATATCTACTTTTTCATCTGAAGCTCCAAATTGTGAAATGATGAAATGAGAGTCGTAACCAGATAAGTTATGAAAAATTACAGGGATAAATTTAGGAACTCTATACTTAAGATTACAGCTATAATGAGCGGCACATCTGTAGAAACCAGTTAAATGATCATGATCAAAAACTTTAGGGTCATTTTCGGAAAATTCCCCATCACAAATGCTACACTTTGTAGCACGTTCATGATCATTTAACTGTATTTCGGTGAGTGGCTTCATAGGAATATTAATATTTAGAATACGACCAAGATGAACTGCATCACTTTCAAGTCTTTCTAAAAATACTTTAGCAGCATTATGTCCTCGATACAGCTCTAACTTGTTAAGCGTACTATCGTAACTACACTTGATGTAATACGCGAAGCTATACGGGACATGCATGTGCGTAGTATTAGTGAAAGAGTTGTCAGGATTAGGTAAGCATGTGTTGCATGGCGTGAGGATGGCTTCAAAGTCTGCATAAATCACGAACGGTACCCACATCTGCTTGTGAAAATTTGTAAAATTTTAAAACATTATTGCCTGTAGAAGGTATCTCTGTACGTACATGATTGCAGTCATTCTTGGAATGCTTCGTTAGCTGATCTTCAGTTCTAAAATACTGCAAGCATCCATCACATAGCCACTTTTTGTTACACCTGTTTGACAACTGACTACCAACAAGTCTACTCAGATTTTTAATCCAGCAAAAGTGGCTATTCTCACTGTTTTCAATATAGAGTAAATTAACATGAGTACTCTTCTTATGACATGTATAATACAGAGGACCTACTACAGACTTTTTCTCTGCACCATACACATTAATGCTAATGTTATTTAGTTCCACAAAGCGCTTAATATCCTTTATCTGCACAGGAAATTCTATACTATCGAAATTTAGTTGCGTTGAATAGTGTGGATACGATGATGTTCTATTCGCTACATTCCGTTTCACAGGATTTAAAGCCGACATCACCGCCCATGCAAAACATGCCTCGTCATTGTTTTGGATGTTTACAACAGCTTTTCTTTGCTGAATCCATGTCGGCAGCTCGATGTACGACGAACCTCGCATGGGATTTTACTTATTGATGTTAACTTCTAGATACATTATCTCAACTAAAGCCCACCCTGATTCCTTTTCCTGAAATTCCTCGCTCTTAGTTGAAATAATGTTAGAGACATCCCTAAGTACATCACCAAAATTAGTCGACTCACTTATGACAAAATTCTTCGTATTAAATGATTTAATGTCCGTTATTTCGTATTCATCCGTGCTTTTAATGTACAAGGCGAAAAGTTCAAAATTAACTTTAAATAAATTATGATTGGACAAAGATTTAGCAAGAAGCTGTTGTACATCCGGTTGAACGTAATTTAAAAAGTTTGAAGTGCTCTGAAACTTTTGACTGGTGCGAATTCTGTAACTAGCAATCCTACTTTTAAATGCTGTATTAATTTCCTCGATGTTTGCGTTACTACCACTTCTACACGCATTATTTTTATGCGCATTACTCCGTAAGTGTCCCTGAAAATGTGAAGATGGTACATCAGTGTTACAGTGCTCGCAGTGAATAGTTTGAAGTTCATGATATTTTCTAGGTTTTTTACTACTAGTACTTTCTACAGCTACATCAGTAGCTGCACCCTTTTTCCCTACTACTACCTGAGGGCAAGTAGATATTTGATGTACCTCTACTAAGTGAGCCTCGTATCGCTCTACGTTAGCGAAATACACACTACAAACTTTACATAAATTAGATGTTATGCTAGGGTGTTTTGATTTCATATGGCGCATGAAGTTATCTCGCCTTGTAAACGTTACATTAAATTCCTCGCAGCAGGGGAACATCTGAATAGAGAACGACCAATAGAGATTAGGTGAAAGTTACGATGTTCGGAAGAAACCAAGTTTCAACGTATAGAGGTCGGACATGGCTGTGAGTTTGAAATTATAAGATTAACCTCTTCTATAGCATGAGGATTGAAGAGAACGACTATTTATGAATAGACTAAAGTTACGATGTTTTAGAAGAAACCAAGTTTCAGCCTGTTGAGGGCAGACATAGCTATGTGTGTTTGAAATTAGAAAATTAACCCGGTCTATAGCATGAGGATTGAAGAGAACGACTATTTATCAATAGACTAAAGTTACGATGTTCGGAAGAAATCAAGTTTCAATGTATAGAGGTCGGACATTGCTGTGAGTTTGAAATTATAAGATTAACCTCGTCTGTAGCATGAGGATTGAAGAGAACAACTATTTATGATTAGCTTAAAGTTAAGATGTTCGGAAGAAACCAAGTTTCAACGTATAGAGGTCGGACAATGCTATGAGTTTGAAATTATAAGATTAACCTCTTCTATGACATGCAGATTAAAGAAAATAACTATTTATCAATAGACTAAAGTTACGATGTTGGGAAGAAACCAAGTTTCAGCCTGTTGAGGTCAGACATAACTATGTGTGTGTTTGAAATTATAAAATTAACCTCGTCTATAGCATGAGGATTGAAGAGAACGACTATTTATCAATAGACTAAAGTTATGATGTTCGGAAGAAACCAAGTTTCAGCCTGTTGAGAACAGACATAGCTATGTGTGTGTTTGAAATTATAAAATTAACCTCGTCTATAGCATGAGGATTGAAGAGAACGACTATTTATCAATAGATCAAAGTTACGATGTTTTAGAAGAAACCAAGTTTCAGCCTGTTGAGGTCAGACATAGCTATGTGTGTGTTTGAAATTATAAAATTAACCTCGTCTATAGCATGAGGATTGAAGAGAACGACTATTTATCAATAGATCAAAGTTACGATGTTTTAGAAGAAACCAAGTTTCAGCCTGTTGAGGTCAGACATAGCTATGTGTGCGTGTTTGAAATTATAAGATTAACCTCGTCTATAGCATGAGGATTGAAGAGAACAACTATTTATGATTAGCTTAAAGTTACGATGTTTTAGAAGAAACCAAGTTTCAGCCTGTTGAGGGCAGACATAGCTATGTGTGTGTTTGAAATTATAAGATTAACCTCGTCTATAGCATGAGGATTGAAGAGAACGACTATTTATCAATAGACTAAAGTTACGATGTTTTAGAAGAAACCAAGTTTCAGCCTGTTGAGGATAGACATAGCTATGTGTGTGTGTTTGAAATTATAAGATTAACCTCGTCTATAGCATGAGGATTGAAGAGAACAACTATTTACGATTAGCTTAAAGTTACGATGTTCGGAAGAAACCAGGTTTCAACGAATAGAGGTCAGACATACCTTAAAATCTTCGCACTGCAGACTGTTACTCGGATGAATAAAATGCGTACTTTCAAGCCTGTAACTCGAATGATAATATTCTGGTCGTGCCTAAAAGAAAAGAACAAACATATATGAATGTAGTGTAGGGTACATCAGTTAGCCTAGCTATCTTTACAACTCAAAGTTCGAAAACATACCTTAAAAATGCACGTGCTGCAGACTGTTACTCGGATAAATAAAATGCGTACGTTCAAGCCTGAAACTCGAATGATAATATTCCGGTCATACCTAAAAAGAACAAACATATATGAATGTAGTGTAGGGTACATCAGTTAACCTAGCTATCTTTACAACTCAAAGTTCGAAAACATACCTTAAAAATGCACGTGCTGCAGACTGTTACTCGGATGAATAAAATGCGTACGTTCAAGCCTGTAACTCGAATGGTACCTAAAAAAAGAAAAGAACAAACATATATGAATGTAGATGTCTATTACCTAGCGTAGAAGTTGCTTTGCAAACAGTAACTAACAGTTCTAGCTTACCTTAAGATAAAGGCTAAAGAATAATATTCACAGCAGACAGTACTTAGACGGGAGATGCGTACGTAATAAACGCATACAGAGAACTGTGAGCGCTTCACGCAGACTGCAGCGAGTAAATATGCTGCTTGTTACCAAGCGGATGTGAAAATCGCTGACAACTGCAGTACAGTCGGAACGAAGTGTTTATGCAACAAGAGCTCTCCTGAAGTCCCGCAGGCTGACGTATTTAAGCCGGAATCGAACCTCCTGTTGATGCCGAGGTGTCAGAATTTAAGAGTTCTGCCGCGGATCGAGCCTTAGAAAGTTAGTGCGCGATCCTCGACTTCTGGACTTAAACGGGAGGGTACTAAGCTACATCCGCGGTATTCGTTACCTGTAGGCACTTAAAGGTATTGAGCTAAAACTACATTTAGCTAGATCATGTAATTACACGTTATGACGATCGCGCAGGCCCCTCGCCTAGCATTTGCTATTTTTTACGGCTTCCAGTTCGAACCCGCTATCTTCCGAAGTAGCGAGAATGATTGAAGAGTGTTGAGGGTGATTCACTTGTCGGATGGAGGTGTTAAGCTGTGTGCAGGCTTCTTCGGTAGGAGTAGGCTATGTACCGGTACCGGTACATCTAGTTATAAAACCCGCTACAACAAATTTATCGCGTATACTGCGATTTAAAATCCTAGTTGGGAAGGGTAGCCGGTCGTAAAACTATGGTGTATGATCTAAGAGGCGGTGTGTGCAAAAAAGCCAGTATTAAGTAAGGGTTGTTGATAGGGAGCGTTAAACCTTGTGCAGACTTCTTCGAAAATGATTTTCAGTAAAAGACGTTGATGGTGATTCATCTGTCGGATGGAGGCAATAAGCCTTTTGCAGGCTTCTTCGGTAGGAGTAGGCTATGTACCGGTACCGGGATATCTAGTTATAAAACCCGCTACAACAAATTTATCGCGTATACTGAGATTTAAAATCCTAGTCGGGAAGGGTAACCGGTCGTAAAACTATGGTGTATGATCTAAGAGGCGGGGTGTGCAAAAAAAAGCCAGCGTTAAGTAAGGGCTGTTGATAGGGGGCGTTAAACCTTGTGCAGACTCCTTCGAAAATGATTTTGAGTACAAGACGTTGATGGTGATTCATCTGTCGGGTGGAGGTAATAAGCCTTGTGCAGGCTTCTTCGGTAGGAGTAGGCTAGGTGCCGGTACCGGGACATCTAGTTATAAAACCCGCTACAACAAATTTATCGCGCATACTGCGATTTAAAATCCTAGTCAGGAAGGGTAACCGGTCGTAAAACTATGGTGTATGATCTAAGAGGCGGGGTGTGCAAAAAAAAGCCAGCGTTAAGTAAGGGCTGTGGATAGGGGGCGTTAAACCTTGTGCAGACTCCTTCGAAAATTATTTTGTGTACAAGACGTTGATGGTGATTCATCTGTCGGATGGAGGTAATAAGCCTTGTGCAGGCTTCTTCGGTAGGAGTAGTCTATGTGCCGGTACCGGGACATCTAGTTATAAAACCCGCTACAACAAATTTTTCGCGTATACTGCGATTTAAAATCCTAATCAGGAAGGGTAACCGGTCGTAAAACTATGGTGTATGATCTAAGAGGCGGGGTGTGCAAAAAAAAGCCAGCGTTAAGTAAGGGCTGTGGATAGGGGGCGTTAAACCTTGTGCAGACTCCTTCGAAAATGATTTTGAGTACAAGACGTTGATGGTGATTCATCTGTCGGGTGGAGGTAATAAGCCTTGTGCAGGCTTCTTCGGTAGGAGTAGGCTAGGTGCCGGTACCGGGACATCTAGTTATAAAACCCGCTACAACAAATTTATCGCGCATACTGCGATTTAAAATCCTAGTCAGGAAGGGTAACCGGTCGTAAAACTATGGTGTATGATCTAAGAGGCGGGGTGTGCAAAAAAAAGCCAGCGTTAAGTAAGGGCTGTGGATAGGGGGCGTTAAACCTTGTGCAGACTCCTTCGAAAATTATTTTGTGTACAAGACGTTGATGGTGATTCATCTGTCGGATGGAGGTAATAAGCCTTGTGCAGGCTTCTTCGGTAGGAGTAGTCTATGTGCCGGTACCGGGACATCTAGTTATAAAACCCGCTACAACAAATTTTTCGCGTATACTGCGATTTAAAATCCTAATCAGGAAGGTTAACCGGTCGTAAAACTATGGTGTATGATCTAAGAGGCGGGGTGTGCAAAAAAGCCAGCATTAAGTAAGGGCTGTTGATGTGTTTTAACCTCTCCGTACAATCATGATAATTTATGTTAGGAGCTTACACAGGCTACGTGAGTTACAAGTTGCTTATCAGCACACCGTGTCTTCGTTCAAGGTTAGTGTGGCCGGAAGCCGAGTATACAATTTCAGCTAACACATACATTCCACACCCCGCTTCAGACTGCGCCGATACAACTTCAAAGATAGTGTTCTATGTAGTAGAACAGAAAATGTATCCCCATAACCCGTTCCTAAAGCTTAAAACTGTAAATGTTTGAAGCTTCTGTTTTTACAGCTAGATGTGGTTCCTAACGTAGCAGGACCGGGATTAAAAATATGTTTTAAAGCCGAGTGCCTCCTCCTGACGCAGGAGTTTAAAACGCGAGAATTTGTTTTACGACCGGTTGCCCTTCCTGACGCGAGATTTTAAATCACAAGAATCCGTTTTACAACTGGATACCCTCCTAGGATTTTAAATAGCAGTATCTAGCCTCTTACATCATACACTATTGTTTTCGACCGGTTGCCCTTCCTGACGTCAAAGAACTCGGATTAAGAAACTGTTTTACAACTTCTAACACGTGAATCGGGGATTTACAGCTAGATGCTCTTCTTAGATTTTAAATCGCTGAATCATGAACTATTGTTTTACAGCCGGATGCCCTTCCTGACGCAAAGCTAAGATTTTAAATCGCAAGAATTTGTTTTAAGACTAGTTGCCCTTCCTAACGCAAAACTGGCAGTATCTAGCCTCTTACATCATACACTATTGTTTTCGACCGGTTGCCCTTCCTGACGTCAAAGAACTCGGATTAAGAATCTGTTTTACAACTTCTAACACGAGAATCGGGGATTTACAGCTAGATGCTCTTCTTAGATTTTATATCGCTGTATCACGAACTATTGTTTTACAGCTGGATGCCCTTCCTGACGCAAAACTAAGATTTTAAATCGCAAGAATTTGTTTTAAGACTAGTTGCCGTTCCTGACGCAAAACTGGCAGTATCTAGCCTCTTACATCATACACTATTGTTTTCGACCGGTTGCCCTTCCTGACGTCAAAGAACTCGGATTAAGAATCTGTTTTACGACTTCTAACACGAGAATCGCGGATTTACAGCTAGATGCTCTTCTTAGATTTTAAATCGCTGTATCACGAACTATTGTTTTACAGCTGGATGCCCTTCCTGACGCAAAACTAAGATTTTTAAATCGCAAGAATTTGTTTTAAGACTAGTTGCCCTTCCTGACGCAAAACTAGCAGTATCTAGCCTCTTACATCATACACTATTGTTTTCGACCGGTTGCCCTTCCTGACGTCAAAGAACTCGGATTAAGAAACTGTTTTACAACTTCTAACACGAGAATCGGGGATTTACAGCTAGATGCTCTTCTTAGATTTTAATTCGCTGTATCACGAACTATTGTTTTACAGCTGGATGCCCTTCCTGACGCAAAACTAAGATTTTTAAATCGCAAGAATTTGTTTTAAGACTAGTTGCCCTTCCTAACGCAAAACTGGCAGTATCTAGCCTCTTACATCATACACTATAGTTTTCGACCGGTTGCCCTTCCTGACGTCAAAGAACTCGGATTAAGAAACTGTTTTACAACTTCTAACACGAGAATCGGGGATTTACAGCTAGATGCTCTTCTTAGATTTTAAATCGCTGTATCACGAACTATTGTTTTACAGCCGGATGCCCTTCCTGACGCAAAACTAAGATTTTTAAATCGCAAGAATTTGTTTTAAGACTAGTTGCCCTTCCTGACGCAAAACTAGCAGTATCTAGCCTCTTACATCATACACTATTGTTTTCGACCGGTTGCCCTTCCTGACGTCAAAGAACTCGGATTAAGAATCTGTTTTACAACTAGATGCTCTTTTAACATGAGAATCGGGGATTTACAGCTTAAAGACGGCGGATGACAGCTGTCAGAAAAGCATATAGGTTTGTAAAGCATGTAGAATTTACCGCCACCACATTTCAAAGGTGAGTAGCTAAAGAGGGGGCAGCACGGTGATTAAAGATGGCGGTTGACAGCTGTCAAAAAAAAGCATGTTGATTTGTTTCCAAACAAGAGCACGTGGAATTTGCCGCCACCACATAGAGGGCAGCACTGTTCTCTCTGGATTAAAGATGGCGGATGACAGCTGTCAAAGGTAAGTAGCTAAAGAGGGCAGCACGGTGATTAAAGATGGCGGTTGACAGCTGTCCACAAAAAGCATGTTGATTTGTTTCCAAACAAGAGCACGTGGAATTTGCCGCCACCACATAGAGGGCAGCACTGTTCTCTCTGGATTAAAGATGGCGGATGACAGCTGTCAGATCAGCATATAGGTTTGTAAAGCACGTGGAATTTACCGCCGCCACATAGAGGGCAGCACGGTGATTAAAGATGGCTGCTGTCAAAAAAGCATTTTTCAAATTATCGGCCACCACATTTCAAACGTAAGTAGCTAAAGAGGGCAGCACTGCACTCTATAGATTAAAGATGGCTGGTGACAGCTGCACGTGGCTTTGTTTATCTCACGCTAGTGAGGTTAAGTTGGTAGCACTAAGGTTTAGGCCCGCCAAGATGGCAGCACTGCCGATGACAGGTGACGAATTTACATCTACTACGATAAAGAGGGCAGCACAGTGCTCTGTAGTTTAAACATGGCGGATGACAGCTGTCAAAAAAGCACGTGGCTTTGTTTACCACGCGCTATTTAGGTTAAGTTGGTACCACTAAGGTTTAGGCCCGTCAAGATGGCAGTACTGAGGTTAGCGATGCGTTGTTGTCTGTCAAAAAGCACGTGGCTGTCAAAAAACACGTGGCTTTGTTTACCTCGCACTAGTTAGGTTAAGTTGGCACTACTGAGGTTTAGGCCCGTCAAGATGGCAGTACTGAGGTTAGCGATGCGTTGTTGTCTGTCAAAAAGCACGTGGCTGTCATAAAAACACGTGGCTTAGTTTACCTCACGCTAGTTAGGTTAAGTTGGCACTACTTAGGTTTAGGCCCGTCAAGATGGCAGCAGTGAGGTTAGCGATGCGTTGTTGTCGATAACAGCTGTCAAAAAGCACGTGGCTTTGTTTACAAATTCAATTCGCCCGCCAAAATTCAAATTTCCCGCCAGAATTCAAATTTCCCGCCAAAATTCAAATTTCCCGCGGGAGGAGGCGCCAGAATCCCTGTATTATACTACTGAGCTCCACCATCAGCAGCCCTATAGATGATGTTCTGCGGCTTCCCATTTTCAAACCAGAACACTGTAGCTGTTGTACCTTAATTCAGGACACGGCTGCTTCTTTTACTGTTCTACATCTTTCCTTCAATATCGTAGCCAAAATACTTCCTGAGTTAATGCGGCGTTAAACTCTTGGCAAAAACGGAAACATTCGTATGTGGAAAATGGATCATTTCAGCATCGTCCGAATTACGAGATGAGCTACAGTCATTTTTGAGTCCGTGTGGTAACCCGTGTTCATTAGCATGTCCGGAATTCTGCAGGACCGTTATGAACAATGCGTGGGATCCGAGGGTGCACGTTTGAACATATGCTGTACCGACACAGTTAGATACATGTTTCCGCCGTCACCTTGCATGTTATAATGACGTATCTTGATGTTCAGAGCTTGTTCGTAACTTCAGTTACTGTTTATTTTGTCACATACTCCACTTCAAAGAAAGGGCATAATAGATGTTCAAAATGTTCAAAATAAACGTTTACTTCGCGCGATGAGCAGTGAATGAAAAATGTCGTGCCACAGACATTAAAAATATTGTGCACGAACAAGATAAAAGATGAACTCATTGGCAGTTCATGCCGATCAGTGTGGTATTCACTCTTACCAAATGCATAGGCAATGGTGAAAAGAACTGTTTAAAAGTGATGGCATTTTATCAAATGTGAATCAGTCTGTCGTTCAGTTAGTCGGAAGACTGAGTAACCTTCATTGCATAGCTGCAGGTGGTGTGATAATATGTTTTGTATGTACGGAAGAAAGAGATATCAAGAGTCTGAATTTGTCCTGTTGTTTCAAGCGGTATGAGTTTCAACGTCACGTACTTTCCAAGACGGATAGCTTGCTCTCAAGTGGTATGAATTCTATGCGCAGACCAGGAGACAAAGCAATCTCACCACTACATTATTATTACCGAGCTCGATAGCTGCAGTCGCTTAAGTGCGGCCAGTATCCAGTATTCGGGAGATAGTAGGTCCGAACCCCACTGTCCGCAGCCCTCAAAATGGTTTTCCGTGGTTTCCCATTTTGATACCAGGCAAATGCTGGGGCTGTACCTTAATTAAGGCCACGGCCGCTTCCTTTCCACTCCTAGCCCTCTCCTGTCCCATCGTCGCTATAAGACCTATCTGTGTCGCTGCGACGTAAAGCAATTAGCAAAAAAACATTATCATCAATGTATTTTGTTAGAACGGATATCAAACTGGTCATCCTGAACGATTTACGGCTTCTGAGGAGTTCGCCATTGATCCTGCTGGCGTGAGCTTTTGTATTCACTGTTGCGCCTCAGTTTCATTTGACATTCAGGTGTAAATTAACAGTTTGTTCTGAACATTTTGTGAGAGTCTGTGATGTCCATTTTTGTGAAATACAACAAATGCATTCCATACCTCTCGTGCGTTCGTTTACGGCCGTTCTCCCCTTCCCAGGATGTTATTAACCGCTAGTACTTTTCTGTCTGGCTGAGAGGCTCAGACGGTTGAAGTACTGGCCTTCTGACCTCAACTTGGCAGGTTCGATCCTGGCTCAGTCCGGTGGTATTTGAAGTGCTCAAATACGCCAGCCTCGTATGGATAGATTTACTGCCACGTAAAAGAACTCTTGCGGGGAAATTTTCGGTACCTCGGCGTCTCCGAAAACCATCAAAAATATGTAGTTAGTTGGACGTAAAAACAATGACATTATTATTAGTATTTCCCTGTCACTGTTATTAATGGTGGTCCTAACTAGATATATCACTTCGTACCTCGCACTCAAGTAGGTTCCTTGTAAAAGAAAAATGTCTCATTTACTGGCATTTTCGTCGAGTCTATGTGGTCTGACACCGTGATAAGTCGGTTCGAGTCCCGTTGCTGGAAAAAAATTCACCGTCAGAATGCCGGGTAGGAGAGGTGGTGGTATACAATTTATAATCAATAGATTGTATGCCAAATGCCTGGGCTCAATTCCAAACCTCTCCGTGGTGTTCATATAGTGAGAGCATATGACGCTGTTGATGGTGATTCGTCCGTCGGATGGAGACGGTAAGCCTTGAGCAGATCCCTTGGTGCTGTTCGACAGGAGTAGGCTATGTGCCGGCAACGGTTTAACCCCCTTCCATTATTAAGTTTTTTTACGTCTCACAGATACAGATAGGTCTTATGGCGACGATGGGATAGGAAAGGCCTAGGAGTGGGAAGGAAGCGGCCGTGACCTTAATTAAGATACAGCCCCAGCATTTGACTGGTGTGAAAATGGGATACAACGGAAAACCATTTTCAGGGCTGCCAACAGTGGGGTTCGAATCCACTATCTCCTGGATGCAAGCTCACCGCTGCGCAGCCTTCCTCGCCCTTTCTAGTATCATATATCACTGTAGTATTCATTTCATCTCGGTTAACACTTCTGATGAGTTTGACGTCGTAAAATTTCGCTACGAAAATTCATCTCACTTCAAACCTGAATCCGCAGAGCAACGGGACAAGGTTTGAAAATGCATTTTTAATGCTATTTATTCGTGGCGCTAAACTAAGAAGATCTTTTACTCCTACTTTGCACCATATGCTGTGAACCTGCGTGTATTTGGAAATGGCGGAAGTGTTAAGTATTGAATGTGAGGAAAGGAATATTTATTGAATGTGAGGAAAGGAATATTAAGGACGACACAAAAAACCCAGTCCCTAGGCCAGAGATGTTAATCATTTACCATTAATAACCCCTGACCCAGCCAGGAATCGAACCCAGGGCCACCGGGTGACAGGCGAACGCGTTGCCCCTACACCGCGGGGCTGTACTTGAATATGCATACATTCCATGACCTTTTCTTTTCCAAATCAAAAGTGTCTTGCAAGGAGTTCACCTTGTTCTTGCTGCCGCGAAAACTTGATGACTGTGGAGCCTTATTTTTCATTCAGAGTTCATGGTTCAAGGTAAAAGTTTGTTTTGAACATTTTTTTATCATCTTTGATGTCCTTTCTGTGAAGTATATCACATTCCATAGAATGTTACTGTCTGTCCCTCCTCAGCATTCTGAACACGATGAGTCATTAAATATTTTGTTATCACGAATCTTTGTACTAGCGCTATCGAATGGTCCTTACTAGACATCGCACTTCATGCCTGATATCTTATGTCTGTCACATTCGCTGGACTTTTCTTTTCCAAACCAATTAATTGTATCGTTGAGGAGAGTTTCTTTCTGTTTCTTTGGTGCTGCGAGACGCTAGGATTTCATAACATGTCGATGGGTCTGCTTGTTTTGCCGGAGAAGAGAAATTAACATATGAAAAGCTGAGGTTAGCTATAAAAGGAGAAGGCGTTGGGTCAAGGGGTTTGTACGGAGCGTGTTTGATAAGGGCAGAAAGGGGTTGGAGAGGAGCGGGGTGTGGGAGTAGAGTGGGCTATCGATATGGCTGCCGGGCTTGGCAAGGGAAAACTTATAACCTTCCTCCCGTGCCGAGAGATTAATGAAGAAACCATGCACCGCACGAATTTCGAAAAGTACCACGCAGGTACGGCGCACTTCCTATTCAATTTGTCTCTTCTGCTAATAGGATATACTGTACACCACACCTTGAGCTAGGGGTTAAATATAGACTACCCTTTCTCATCATTCATAACGCACATCATTATGCAATTTTCTCGACGAGAAAAGGAAATCTCTTCCATATTTAACAGGCAACACTGCTCGCTTTCACCATCCAATCAGCCAAACGCTAGTTCTAAGGGCTCCATTCCTTTAACCTAGGCTCGTTAACTAGAGGGTTGTGGCAAGCTTGGTAGTCATGGCAAACCGCTGCTCGTGACGTACTTTGCCCTGGATCAGTGTGCCGCCCGCGCAGACGTTCCTACAGTATAAACAAAACACTCTAATCTTGGAATTCAATTGATATCGCATGTAAAATTAAAAGGAATATGTTCGTGCACTTTTCACATAATAGTATTACCTATATGACCGGGCGAGTGGCTACGCGGCTTGAGCCATATAGCTGTCAGCTTGCATGCGGGAGATAGTGGGTTCGGACCCCACTGTCGACTGCCCTGAAGATCGCCTATTTATTTTCACACCCTCAGTGGCCCTTGTCTTTCTTTGGTCTATACCTTCAATTTTTGAAGTGTCGGACCCCTTCCATTTTTTCCCTCCGATTATTATTTTTAACTGAATTTGGTTGCCCAGTGTACTTCCTCTTAAAATAACCACCACTACCACCACCACAAGATGGCTCTCTGTGGTTTCTCATTTTCACACAAGATAAATGCTGGGGCTGTACCTTAATTAAGGCCACGGTCGGTTCCTTCCCACTACTTGATATTTCCTATCCGATCTATTTGTATCGGTTCGACTTAAAACACATTGTAAAATGAAACTGTGATAATAAATAAACATATTGCACAAATGGCTTTCCCCTTAATAGATAGCTGACAGATAGATAGGTGAATGGTCAGTGTACAGGTCTTCTATTCAGAGGAACCTGGGTTCAATTCCCGGTCTGGTCGAGGATTTTAATTGCGTATGGTTACTTCCTCTTTCTCGGGGACTGGGTGTTTGTGTTCCTCTCAATACTTTCCTCTTCATCTACATACAGCATACCACACTATCAACCACCACAGAAATACGCAATAATACATACATCCTTTCATACAGCTGGCGTTGTGAAGGGCATAAGACCGTAAATCTGGACGATATCTGTACCAAGTGCCGACACAAATACACTAGGAAAAAAGGCGGGGAGAGGATGCAGAGTAGATAGTTTTCCTGTTTTTATGGAAAGAGAAATGTGTTTAAAGATACATCTTTAATAACTGAAATTATGCTGATTATACCTTAATGACAAAAATATTTCATTTAACATATATTCGCAAGACAATACTTGGTACCACATAATTTTTGTTAAGAAAAAATTAATGAAAATTGAATGGCATTCAGTAATGACAAATAGACAACCCTTTCTTCCGTTTACCCCAGTTACTTGTAGGGTTGCTGGAGCTATCCAGGCTCACTTTCATCTTGACCAGGTGTTGAAGACCGGATACCCTTCCTGACCCCACCTCATTTTTTTAAAATGGATCTCAGCCAGGATTGACCGGGATTCGAACATCAGCCTTCCGGGTAGGAAGACTTCAGCAAAGCCACTGAGCTTGTCACGCCCCCCAATCACAAATAAATAATACGTGTCTTTTATTTAGCATTAGTTAATCGTAAACGTTGGTAAATAGAACTTTGAAGAAAGAAAGAAAGAAAGAAAGAAAGAAAGAAAGAAAGAAAGAAACTGAAACGGACACGAAAGTAAGGTTTTCCTAGCGTCCATTATGATTTTACTAACCTTTTTTCGATTGTTTTGACTCTACATTTCTTAGAATATTCTGTTTTATGCTGAAGGAAATACAAATTCTAAGACGACTCCTTGAATTGTTGTCGGTGAGGTTTTATCGGTACCTAGTGAATGTTTAGGGGCTGCTTTGCCAAGGCGGTAAAGTCGTTTTAGGTTCACCCTGAAAGACGTAGGTCCGATGTCAAAAAGTGCAACAAGAAATATTTCCACTTCTGCACATGAGTCTGAGGTTCACTCAGCCTCTATAAAAATGAGTACCAGCTTAAAACAACGGGGAGCAATGGTGGCTAAGCGTAGAGTTAACTACTCTATCCCATCTAGGACTGCAGTGGTGGATAGTGGAAGCCTTTACCTTTTACTTCTCCGAAAGGCATTCTTGGTCTGTGTGGACATGGCTTTGCTTTGCTAGTGATCGCTTAGCCTCTTCATAATGGAGAACATCCTCTTCACTGTGTTGTGCGGGTTGCGGGTGACCTGTCCATGAAACCAGCCACGGCAGTGGTCTGGCCACAGCTGTGGCCAGTGCCACCTATCGCTCAGTTTATCCTGCATGCTCTAACTGTTTCAGGCCCAAGAGTGCAGTTTTCAAAACAAAAGTGTTGCAGTTTTTTAGACAAATGTATGAACTACACATTGATGTGATCTGGGTCATAACCGTTAGTTTTTCTAATTTTATTTGCCTTTGTCATACTTAGGCTGATATATATACTAGCAGTAGTACCCGGCATTGCCCGGAGAGTTTTAAATATTTGCTTTAAGATTCGTATTACCAGTTAATTATGTGTGAAGTGAATTTTTATAGAATTCCTTTTTGACATGCTGATTGATACTTTACGATATATTATGTAGTTTTAGAATAATTTAAATGTGTTTGATTTCAAGTTTTAGATTATTTAATTTTGGAGTAAAACTTTGTCCTTATGGAATCTTGAATTGACTGGGAATAAATATTGTCAAAAAATAATAAGTGATAACTATATGCTTTTACTCGTAGCACTATACATACGATGTACACGATTTCAACTGTCAGACTGTCACAAATTTGCCTTGTGACCCCAAAAGCCGTGGGTTCAACTGTAGTCTCGGTTAGTTTATACTATTTACTTTTAAGCACATCTCATCCCCAGCCCCCTTATCGATGGAGGCTGAACGTGGACTTGAACGGTATCCAGAGAGTAACATGTCATCCCCTCTCATTCCCCACCAGTAGCGGGGGTTGCGATATTTCATATCCGTATTTTTACAGATGGTAAGTCATATGTGTACCAAGTTTCGTTGAGAGCTGCTCTGGAACATATCCACATACATCTATAATCTCGGCTTTTTTTTTTTTTACATTCATTTTCACCTCTTCTCAACCTCTGTTCTGATTGCGGCTTAAGCATTCAGAGTGGCACAGGTCAACTCAGTGACCTCGTAAACAATGAATTCAACAGTGATATCAATAATTTTCGTTTATTTTTATATTTCACTCCCTCACGTAGGAGTGCTCGGGATGATTTCCTCCAACAGAAGTTTGTTCAGATTGTAAATCATATGAGTACCAACAGACTACTGTATGAGCGATCTTCTGGAAGTAACAGACATACATGCATCATTTCGGCATTTTGGACGTTTTACTTTTCACCCCTTCTCATCTCCATGGCGATATGGGCTGAAAATGGACTTCAACGACAACCGGAGAGTCAATATTCACCTCATCGACCCAGTAAACTTTGGACTGTACATTAATATTTGTCGTTGTCTATTATTTATATATTTAATCCATCTTTTCATATTTTTTATCATTCACGCCCGTCCTTAGGAGTGCTAGTGGTAACATACCGCCATAGTAATTTCTGCCAGATAGTCATATGTGTAACAAGTGTGGTTGAGAAGTATGCTAGAACATACATACTTCCATAGAGTCGGTCATTTTCGAAATTTTCTTTCTTTCACCTGTTCTCAACCCCACCCCCCCACCCCCACCGACTAGGATTTACCTTTGTCTTAAACGGCATCCAGCGTGTCACAGTTGATCTCAGCGACCCCCGAAAATCTATGGATTCGACTCAAATATCCGTCGTTTCTGATTTTGTTTACATATCACCTCTATCCTAGGTGGCTAGTGGTTTCTTAACCCACGCAAGATTTTTTTTCAGTTAGTAATTCATACATGCATCAATTTTAGTTGAGAGTTATGCTGGAACATAAACACATACGTCCATTATCTCGGTCATTTTAGGAATTTTCTTTTTCGCTTTTTCTCACCCCGTATTCGAAAGGAGGCTGAATCTGGACATTAAAAAATTCCGAAGTTTCACCATTCATCACAGCGACCGCGAAAAGAATTGATTCGACGATATTTTCGGTCATTTTTACATCTCACCCCTCCACCACGCATTCTATCTCCTTATAGAGAGAAACCGAGAAACAGTGCAGCTAAATGTACGCTGAGTCTTCATCCTGGAGTCTGATTGGATACATAACAGCTCCACCATCAGCTGTCATAGATGGCCCAGGTATTATTGAAGAAATGGACTTGCGAAATGAGGAATTTTCCGTCAAATGTTGCTGTTACATATCCGGTGAACTGAAATGCACACACGAATGGCCATATGAGCTATATTTTCAAAGGAAAGGCATTACCAGCATCGCTCATACCTTAGTCACTTTCATATGGTCAAAACCAAGGATGAGACTGAGACAGGTCAATGAAAGTAGCCAATTTACCGACGCCAGAAGACATAGTGCATTGTGAACATTATATCTCGCCAGCAAAGGCGGAGAGGTTAAATACAGACGACCTTTTATCACTTTACAAAACGCACATCATTACGCAATATAACGGAATTCTCTTCTATATTTAACAGGTTATAATGCTCGCCTTCACCCACCAACCGACCAGCTAGCCAGCCGCCAGTTCTAAGGCTTATTCCTTTAATTGCATTAAAAGTTGTAGCAGTAAGCGGCCATAAAAATGTGTATTGTGGTGTAGAATATATTCCTCTCGGAACTGCTAGGCTGGCTAGGGAGGCGATACAAATGGGCACTTCAACACAGAGCCTTGTGCTCCATATCTTACCACCACATGTCGACAGCTTCGCAGAAAAATATCTGTCTTGGGGCCACCATGGCACTTTCCATTCTGTCATCGTACACAGTTTGGCCTGTTGTCCACGTCCTCGCCTAACATCCAAATCCAATACGCTCTCCTCACATACCATATCTGTCACACTCTATAGCCGTATTGTACGTGGGGGAATAAAATGTGAGAAGTAGGTGAATAAACATTGTAGTGTGTGTTATTGATTCAATTAATATGCGCGTCTATGCACGGGTTAATCTATCAAGATTTGAGCAATGCAAGTCTCATGAAATCTCCCTAAAATATTCCCTAAATTAATCCCCTAAATATAATAATCAAGTCGTCGCTCCTTTGAACTGAATACCTTCTAGTCAGTTTCACCATAAAACAGACAAACGCCATGAAACATATCGTTGTTGTGCTTCGAAATTTTGCTATGTGACAATGTTGTCAGAGAAATACTGACCCGCAGAACATTTATGACAACGAAAATTCCTTGATAACGTTCGTGCAACAGAACTTACAGAACCTTATAGGCCTATATCACATAACGATTTTTCTTGGCGTAACGACGATATCCTTCACAACACATATCAATCTTAGAATGCCTTCACACACACACACACACACACACACACACACACACACACACACACACACACACACATTCATAGTTCCTGAGGGAGATCCATACAGATGATATTAACTTCGGAAATGAATCGTAGCGTATCATTAGACGTTTGTACTTTTGTTTTGCATGAAATAGCCATTAACTATCTAGGCAGCATGGGAAACAGAAGGGAATTCCTTGCGAGTGAGGGATAGAGTACATACAGTTCCCGGGCATTTTAATATAGTCATCTTGTATAGTTCAAGTATTGTTTTACAATAAGGAGTTTATCTCTGTAGTAGTTGATTGAACAACATGAAAGACTATTGCTGCGTGTAATAGAAAGATATGTTAGGATGTTCCTTTCAGACAGGTAAGTTGTTGAGCAATCGGCAGTTACGTGATTGTTAATGAGTAGAAATTTCTATTCACTTTGGGGATTGAAATTCTCTTTTGTCTGTTCAATCTTTATCAGAAACTTCAGATAATATCCTCGCTATTTACTAACCGAAATATTGTGTTGAGAATTAAGCATAAAACGAATAATTTGTCACTTGAAAAATATTCATGTAAAACCACTTTATGAGACGAAATTTTGTTAAAGTCGAGATAAATTTCAAAAATTGCCCTAAAAGCTTCGGAGGTGAAACAAGACAAAAAATTACTGAGACCAGGACGTAAAAAGTAACATTATTATTATTATTATTATTATTATTATTATTATTATTATTATTATTATTATTATTATTATTATTATTATTATTATTATTATTATTATTATTATTATACCGTGGTTCAAATCCCGGTCACTCCATGTGAGATTTGTGCTGGACAGAGCGGAGGCAGGACAGGTTTTTCTCCGGGTACTACGGTTTTCCCTGTCATCATTCATTCCAGCAACACTCTCACTTATCATTTCATAGCATCTATCAGTCATTCATAAAATCACTTTGGGAGTGGCGACCCCACCGTAATAATAGCTTATATGCTTCATTCATTTCATCCCTGAACCGGTCAAAGACTGGAAAACAGGTCATAGGTTTTCATTATTATTACATTTATGAATAGAGAGAAATTATCAGTTATGGACTAAAAGTCGATAACAATTTCACTTACAAGAATTTATTCCGAATCACCTGTTGAAGTCATGTGCTTTCGAAAGATAACCTTTATGAGCACTTTAATGTCCTTGTGTTAGAAATATCCAAATTGACGATAAAATAGAGTGAGCGGCCTGTTTGAGGAAGGGAATTCTCCAATACATTCCGCTGAGCAAACTTGCGTAGTGTGCAAAATTGAAGTGCATCTCTTTGTGTACCTGCTAGATGAAGTACCTTCGTCCAGAATGGATTAAACACGGTGCTATGTTCTATACCTAGTATTGACACTCGCGCCCCTCCCCCTTTGTACTTTTTCGCCCTCTGGCGTTTTTAAGTGGTTCACGTCTACAGGGAGTTTAAAATAAGCTCGCAATAAAAGCTTCGCTATTTTATGGGCAGTTGCGTTATAGATAGTGCAACCTCAGTGAAAAAGTGTATGAAGTAAACTGCAATGTTATAGGCCTTAAATGTACAGCATGGTGTATGTGCAAAAGAGAATGTACTTCCTCGTTACATCTGTTTTACGATTTTACAAGTGTAAATTTACTTATACCTTGCAGAAGAACTCGCTAAATGTCGCTGGTATGTTAAAATGAAAAATCGGTTAATGATTTTTCTAGCTAATCAACTGGAGTGAAGGGTAAACTTGAAACTGTTAAGGTAAAACAAATCAAATTGTTTACCTCAGAGAATTCGTAACGAAGGACACCCTAAGACTGAAGTGGGGCAGTATCAACAGTAATAGTACAGCTTTGCATAAAATAACCCAGGCACTTAACGCCCTTGAAATGGCCTTGGCCTGCGACGCATCCTCGAGGCCAATATTCTGGGCTTTCGAGACGGGGCCGCCATCTCACCGTCAGATAGCTCCTCAATTCTAATCACATAGGCTGAGTGGACCTCGAACCAGCCCTCAGGTCGAGAGAAAAATACCTGACCTGCCCGGGCAGCGAACCCGGGGCCTCTGGGCGAGAGGCAGGCACGCTACCTCTACACCACGGGGCCGGCAGCTTTGCATATACCAGTACGTAAAATATTAAAAGCTCTTAGCGTTTTGACCGATCCAAATAAATTAAAAAAATATTTCCTTTTAAGAATATTTTTTTAAAAATATAATAATGTATTACTTCTGGAGTGAGGAACCATCATATTTGAAATATACTGCGCCTTTAAGGGTTAAAGAATGGTATTTTATGTTTGATAGATTGTGGTTGTATGACACGAAAAATTCAAATTCATAGAGACGGGCTGAAATCATAGGCACAGCCTCAGCATGACTAGCAATACAACTGCATATCTTCCACATTTCGTATGCACATTCTTTTTTTTTTTTTTTTTTTTTTTTTGCTAGTGGCTTTACGTCGCACCGACACAGATAGGTCTTATGCCGACGATGGGGAGGAAAGGCCTAGGAGTTGGAAGGAAGCGGCCTTGGCCTTGATTGAGGTCCAGCCCCAGCATTTGTCTGGTGTGAAAATGGCAAACCACGGAAAACCATCTTCAGGGCTGCCGACAGTGGGATTCGAACCCACCATCTCCCGGATGCAAGCTCACAGCCGCGCGCCCCTAACTGCACGGCCAACTCGCCCGCTACGTATAATTTGTGTATTGCCAAAAACAAGTAGACATTCCCTTTTGGCTATTTGTTTTACATCCCATCGACCCTGAACATTCTTACGGCGACGATGGGGTAGAAAAGGACTAGGACGTGACCCAAAACGCGTGACTAACTTGCTCCGTCGGCAAAGTAGAGTTTACTGAGCTTACGTTCATTATTACACAGTCATTTTTCTTTCTAAGACTAATTCAGAACAACAGGGGCTGATCTAAGTGGTAAAGGTGTGCCCGGATCACCCGGAAGAACGTGGGATCGATTCGTCGCGAGGAAGTCGAAACATTTAAGAAATTCATTTCCATTGAAGATGTACATGGCCCTAAGGTTCACTCAGCTCACACAAAACATGAGTACCAGGTTAATTCATGGGGTTAACGATATTGTCTATAGAGCTAAGCACTCTACCACCCCCCCCCCTTCCCCCAAGTGCCGAGGTTCGGCTAGTAGAAGCCTTTGCCTTCCACCACTCGAAGAGCCTTCATGGTCTGTACGTAGGTGACTTTGCTTTGATTTCTTACTTCAGGACAACAACTTAAAAGGAACACGCGGTTTAGCAATATAGCTCTAGCTGTGATCGTTGCTGATAGGGATTACTATTTTGTAAGAAAGTAGGGATTTACATTTCAGAACTATCTTTCTTGATTATAGCTCTTAAACATTTCCTTGCAAAATGTGTTTTGCTTCGACTGCTAATAGAGACCTGCGTTTATGACATTTTTTGACTTGCATTGAGAAATACACTACAGTGCCATTAATGATCGGACACCACTGAAAGGAAATAAGACCGAGCTCGATAGCTGCAGTCGCTTAAGTGCGGCCAGTATCCAGTAATCGGGAGATAGTGGGTTCGAGCCCCACTGTCGGCAGCCCTGAAGGTGGTTTTCCGTGGTTTCCCATTTTCACACCAGGCAAATGCCGGGGCTGTACCTTAATTAAGGCCACGGCCGCTTCCTTCAAATTCCTAGGCCTTTCCTATCCCATCGTCGCCATAAGACATATCTGTGTCGGTGCGACGTAAAGCAAATAGCAAAGAAAAAAAAAAGGGAAAGAAGACAGATTCCATACGTCGCTGAAGCTTGTGTTAGGGGCCGATGACCTACATGTTAGGCCCCTTTAAACAATAAGCATCATCATCATCATCATTAGGCTTGTGTGAACCTTATACTATGAACGCTCGGTAAAATGTTTACTAGCCACAGCACTCAGAGATGTTGAAAGGGAAATGATTATATGTACCAACTGATTCGGTCATTCCAGCCATGAGATACTGACAAGTTTCAGGTACTGAACTGTCAGTGATGTAAAGGTGAAATAGAAACAAGTCTCCTCGGCCAGGGAAGACAAAACAATTAACGGACAGGGAAATTCGATGCATTCGACGTGAGGTGAAGTCAAGCTTTGTTACAAACCATGGCTAAACACTTTCGATTGGCGTCTGGACGTGATGCCAGTACTCTTACCATTCGGGAGGTGTTTACACTCGGATTCGAGCTTGCATTCAGGAAATGGTGGATTCGAATACCATGCTCAGTAGCCCTGAAGATGGTATTCCGTGGTTTGCCATTTTCACACCAAGCAAATGTTGGGGCTGTACCTTAACTAAGGCCACGGTCGCTACCTTCGCAGTCCCAGCCCTTCCCCATCCTTAGGTTGCCACAAAACTTCGATGTCTTAGTGCGACGTTAAACCAATAGCAAAAACAATAACAACAACATAAACCCGCTCGATTCCATGGGCGAGCTGCAGCAGCACATAAACTAAGGATCACTAAACTGAAGGCTCACTGCGGATTATTGTGGTGCGAAACACGTCGCCTGTGGGCTCGAGACCAATGGAAGAGCATCATTTGGAGTGACAAATCACGGTACATGTTGTGGTAGACCGATGGGCGTGCTGAATTTCAGATGAGTGGTACAGTATGGATTGCATTATTCTCACTATGAAATTTGACGAAGAAGTAATTATAGTATGGGCCTGTGTTTCGTGATTTGATTTCGATCCACTGGTATTAGCTTTCCGAAACATGAATGCCGAAACGTGTTAGGCCATATTAGACAGTTGTATGCTTCCCACCTTGTGGTAACAATTTAGAAACTGAGAGAGTTGTCCATGCGGTTAGGGTCGCGTAGCTGTGAGCTTGCATTCGGGAGATTGTGGTTCGAATCCCATAGTCGGGAGTATTGAACATGGTTTTCCGTGGTTACCCATTTTCACGTCACGGCTGCTTCCTTCCAAGTCCTAGCCTTTTCTCATCCTTGTGCCGCCAAAAACCTTGAATGTGTTACTGCGACTTTAAAGCAATAACAAATAAATACATTTCAGTTGAACAATTTCATTTTCACCATGACCCGGTCAATAATGGCAGTATTAATACTGTTCTGAAGTTTAGGATATGCTTTTGGGCTCTTCAGCTCACGTTCCAAGAATTAATATGCTCACTTTGAATGAAGTCACTTAATAATAATAATAATAATAATAATAATAATAATAATAATAATAATAATAATAATAATAATCATCATCATCATCATCTCATGGTCTCAGCTACTTGATTTGACATTATTTAGGTTATTTGTGTATCAGATTTGATGTCCGTTTTATTCTACAGAATGGGTGAGAAAGTATAACTCTGTCGGTTAAACGCCCAAACGTGTCACCAAAGATTTCTTGCATACCAATCTTCTTTTCTTACCACTTTTCCCACACGTGTGGGGTCGCACATGTGGATTTGGTCCTGTTCTCAAGCTGGATGCCCTTCCTGCCGCCAACCATATATGGAGGGATGTAATGACTATTGCGTTTTTCTGTGATGGTTGGGAGAGTGTTGGGACGGATAAAAACACCCAGTTCCCGGGCCTGAAGAATTAATCAGAAGTGATTAAAATCACCGACCCGGCCGGGAATCGAACCCGGTACCTTCTGAACCGAAGGCCAATACGCTGACCATTTAGCCAACGAGTCGAACATTTTCTTGCATACCAATATTGTACAATATGGAATCCCGAATGGACGTTTTCTACCGTTCAAAACTCCAGCTTCCTCCTTCGGGTTTGAACCATTTTGAGTCCTGGAAGCTGACTGTCTACCATTGGTCCACAGAGCGAACTCTACATCCCTCTCCTGTAACCTATTAATCGAAACACCAGACTAGTTTTCTTGGAATTTTAGACACTGGATTCATAAACGTAATTCGATGAACAACTGACTGACTGACTAACTGACTGACTCACAGTATGTATATTCTTATGGAAGGTGTTCAAATAAATATGTCGTATAAAACAGTTCCAGAAAGAACATTAAAAACCTGTCCATTCTACTAATTTGTGTTTGTGTTCCCGCTCTATCTAGGTTTAGTTCAAACTAATGATGTCATGAATCCTCAGCACTGTAGCCTGCAAAGGAGCCTTATGACTAACTGATGTATTGCCGGGCTGAGTGGCTCAGACCTCAACTTGGCACGTTTGATCCTGGCTCTGCCCGTTGATATTTGAAGGTGCTAAAATTCGCCAGCCTCGTGCGAATAGATTTACTGGAAAGTAAAAATCTTCTGTAGCAGTAAATTCCGGCATCTTGACGTCTCCGAAAACCGTAAAAATAGTTTGTAGAACGTAAAGCCAATAACATTATTATTAACTGACGGATTCCTTTTATGAGGTCTGAGATTTCGGTATCGTTATTGTCAGTATAATACACCCCACCATTGTTAATACCGGTTGAGGAATTACTTTACCTTACTAAATACTACGCTACGAGGAACAAGTTAAAATACGAAAAGACTGCTCCTTATTCTATTACCAGAGTCATATGTCATTGACTAGTGCACTAAATAGGTTTTGTAGAGACCGAGCTCGGTAGTTGCAGTCGCTCAAGTACTTCCAGTATCAAGTGTTCAGGAGATAGTGGGTTCGAACCCCACTGTCGGCAGCCCGAAAGATGGTTTTCCGTGGTTTCCCATTTTCACACCAGGCAGATGCTGGGGCTATACTTTACTTAAGGCCACGGCTGCATCATTCCCACTCGTATCACATTCCTGTCCCATCGTCGCCGTAAGATCTATCTGTTTCGATGCGACGTAAAGCAACATGTTAAAAAAAGTTTTGTAGTGTTATTGAGAGGAGCTGAGATGCCATACAATATAAGGCGAGACAGAGTATTAAATTCCAGAAACTAAGTCTGAAGTTTCACAACTGTGTATGGGCGACGAACTCATTATTTAGTAATCACCTAGGATTAAGCGAACATTTTCAAGCTCAGCGGTTGGCAATTTGTATTTGTTGGTGCCTTAAACAGAGACTCTAACACGCACGTTGTAAAAATAAATTGAAATACTGTGAAGGGAGTTGGTGTGTTGTTGAAAATTATTGGTACAACTGACGAAACTTTGTTGTACATTCCCGTTCGTCACTTGCTTAATATACTGTGCACTTCCTTTGAAAGCTCGAAGCCGTGGCTAGTGGACATGCGGTATCTGAATTGAAACGTGCAATTATCGTGTAAATACATAACTCTATGGCATGTAATCCATTTAGAGTACATAAGTTAGTAATTTTCCACTGGATGTTAAAGTTATATTTTAACAAGTAATATACCAGAATTAAAACGCCTGGTGTATGGTAAATACAGCAGTGATATTTATAGTAATTCAATATTCTGAGTGGTTTCCAAATGTTACTCTTGAATTCCAGACGTATTTGACTGTCTTACTTACCTTCTAACATCGCACGTAGTAATGTTTCAAGTTTTTGAATTTTAAAGTGTTTATCTGTTTTGAACACCTGTCCAGTGTCCGGCTCGTTGGCTGAATGGTCAGCGTACTTGCCTTCGGTTCAGAGGGTCCCGGGTTCGATTCCCGGCCGGGTCGGGGATTTTAACCTTAATTGGTTAATTCCAATGGCCCGTGGGCTGGGTGTTTGTGCTGTCCCCAACATTCCTGCAAATCACACACCACACTTAACACTATCCTCCACCACAATAACACGCAGTTACCTACACATGGCAGATGCTGCCCACCCTCATCGGAGGGTCTGCCTTACAAGGGCTGCACTCGGCTAGAAATAGTCACACGAAATTTAAATTTATTTACCTGTCCAGTGGCGGCTCGTGACTAAATTTTCATGGACCGAGCTCGATAGTTTCAGTCGCTTAAGTGCAGCCAGTATCCAGTATTCGGGAGATAGTAGGTTCGATCCCCACTGTCGGCAGCCCTGAAAAAGGTTTTCCGTGGTTTCCAATTTTCACACCAGGCAAATGCTGGGGCTGTACCTTAATTAAGGCCACGGCCGCTTCCTTCCCACTCCTAGCCCTTTCCTGTCCCATCGTCGCTGTAAGACTATCTGTGTCGGTGCGACGTAAAACAACTAGCAAAAAAAAATTCATGGGTTCATGGGGTTGCTACAAAATTTCTGTTCACGTCTCAAATATACGAAAGTAGAATGCAAGTAAGTACAAAATCGCTTACTTAAATCATTTCACTAAACGTTCCCTGTATGATTGCTTCTCTTCTCATAATATGGTAGAACCCTTATAACCAAGGCTGCATTTTTACGAGACTAATCTGTGAGTGTACAAGAAAATTAAAATTACGACTGCCGGGCTGAGTCACTCAAGCTTTGGCTGAGGCTGTGGCTTTCTGTTCCCGTGATTGCGAACACCTGTTCAGAATTAGCTACTAGCGAAATCTTCCGGCGATGTATATAATGCAATAGTAACTTCTGCGAGCTGTGGCCAACAGTAACAGGGGAAGTGGCAGACCCTTGTGGTCAACTGTAATACTATATCTCGTTTGAGGGTGGTTGAAGACGGAAAGGCACATTCTTTACCGTGTTCCTCACTTATGGAGATAGATGTGCATCAACCATGACGTCATCTCCATGCGCATGCGTATAGACTTAAGGCTCGTAGCAAAATCTCCAGTGTGCTCTCTGGCATTGTCAGTCGAAACAAACAGCTGTCACTGTAACGGAGCGTCGATATAAGTCGAATGCTTTCTATCGATTGACTAAATCAGGTCGGAAAAGAAAGGAAGCAATTTTAAAATACAGGTATCCATTAATGTGTAAATATGCGTTAGAACATGTGTTCACGTGTTCATTTACTCCTGAGAGCCCACCGCCACTGCACCTGCTCCTTTTTCCTCATGCAAACCACCTCTGCATTTGCACTGAATCTGCGACAATTCTTTAACCATACATACAAATTTCATGCTGTAAAGGATATATATGGATTTATTAAACGCACTGTGCACATGTATAAAGAAGATCACCAAGCCAGTTGGCCGTCCGGTTAGTCACGTAGCTGTGAGCTTGCATTCGGGAGATATAGGGTTAAAATTCCACCGTCGGTATACATGAAGACGATCTTCCGTTGTTTCCCCCTTTTTCACACGGGGCAAACGCTGCCGCTGTACCTAAATTAAGACCATGGCCACCACCTTCCCAATCCTAACCACTTCCCGCCCATCCATCGCTGAAAACCTTCGTTGTGTTACTGCGACGTTAAACCACTAGCAAAAAAGTAATAAAAATAAAGATCCAAGCCATGATCATACAAAGTTTCTATTATTCAGTAAAAAACTAAAGAATGTGTTCATTTGTTTAACAGGTGGCAATATAATACTATTTGCAGTGTTGTCCATATAGTGCTTAATCCTAAAGAGATCCTCTCTGGTTACAGATCTTGTGACGAAATCCATGCGCAGCAGTCCTGACACAATGTAAAATTAGGCTGTTTTCATTCGTTGTTATTCATTGCAGCTGTTTTAAATAAATCAAGATTTACAGAGGCCTTTTTTTTTTGTTCTCTTGCTGCTATATGAGTGTGGCTGGTAAGTTCTTACTTTGAACTAAATCTCTAGCGGAGGAGTTGGTGCCATCTAGTAAGTATACTAGTCTAATCGGTACATATTTTTGCAACCTGAAGAGTTTCCTTAAATATGTGGCCCATATAGGTTCTAGTGCCTTGAAATGTGTAAGCTTTTGATACGTCAATTATATATATTTTACAATTTGCTGTACGTCGCACTGACACTGATAGGTCGTATGGCGGCGATGGGATAGGAAAGGGCTAGGAGTGACAAAGGAGCGACCTTGGCTTTAATTAAGGTACAACCTCGGCATTTGCTTGGTATGAAAATGGTAAAGCACGAGATAGGTCCTTATTTGGCTGACAGCATAGAATGCTATTCGCGCAATCTTTATAAAAAATTAAATTATGGATTTTTTTATAGATTTTAATTTCAAATACATCTTAACTGCTGCACTACACCTTTCTTCAGTTTGCTTGGTGAACGTTTTCTCGAGTTGTCTATAAGGTCAGATCTACGTATCAATTCAAGGTCACAAATTCTCGATCATTGCCGCAGATAAGGATATGGATGCCTGAAATATTGCCTCTTTTCCTGAACTTACAGCCTTGAAATTAGGGATATTAATAAGGTGATTGAGGTAATTTTATTTCAATCAGGATTACCTGATTAGTCTCGAAATATGGTATCTAATTTTAAGGTTGATTTTCATTTTTTACAGTTTGCTTTACGTCGTACCGACACAGATAGGTCTTATGCCGACGATGGGAGAGGAAGGAACTAGGAACGAAAAGGAAGCGACCGTGGCTTTAATTACCTGGCGTGAAAATAGAAAACCAGGGAAAACCATCTTAAGAGCTGACGTCAGTGAGGTTCGAACCCATATCTTCCGAACGCTGAAGACATGGACATTACCAAGCGGCACAGAGTAAACTATCACACCAATTCGTGATCTATTGTTCTGAAACATTTCCCACTTTTGGTGTTTCATCCTCTTAGTGTGTGAATTTTTTCATAATGATTTCTTGATTGTTACTTATAACCTATGAAGAAAGGCATAGCAAAATTTCGTAGTCTTCAGTCAGATGGTCTTGATATATCGTCATGAGTGACTGAGTAGTGTTTCGTTCGTACAGGGAATTCAAATTTAAACGCTCTCTCCCGGAGCTGCTCCTGGTCGAAATAGTGAGTGGCTTTGGGGTACAGACTGTTTCGGAGATGTCATTATACAGTGCTTAGGTCTCTCAACGGCAGGCGGTGGCTGAGTCGACCTGGAGCTCACTATGAGGTCTCTACGGCTGGCAGCGTTTTAATTTGAAACAGCTGTTATAATTATACGCTCCACTACCGACAGTACAAGAACATATGTACTAGGTGTAGCACTCTTTAACTGCATAGGAGTCCGACTCCATGGCTAAATGCTTAGCATTGATCACAGGGGTCTCGGGTTCGATTCCATTCAGGGTCGGGAATTTTAACCATAATTGATTAATTTCGCTGGCACGGGGGCTGGGTGTATGTGTCGTTTTAATCATCATTTCATCCTCATCACGATACGCAGGTTGCCTATGGGGGTCAAATCAATTGACCTGCATCTAGCGAGCCGAACTTGTCCTCGGATACTCCCGGCACTAAAAAAAGCCATACGCAATTTCATTTTAGTGCACGGGTCCATTGATCACGATGTTGCAATTTCCTAACGGGAAGTAACTATAAAATGAAAATAACATTTTCGAGAAACTAAAGTCATCTAACCACCACGTTAGAAATTTGATGCACCGAGCTCGATAGCTGCAGTCGCTTAAGTGTGGCCAGTATCCAGCATTCGGGAGATAGTAGGTTCGAACCCCACTGTCGGCAGCCCTGAGAATGGTTTTCCGTGGTTTCCCATTTTCACACCAGGCAAATGCTGGGTCTGTACCTTAATTAAGGCCACGGCCGCTTCCTTCCCACTCCTAGCCCTTTCCTGTCCCATCGTCGCCATAAGACGTATCTATGTCGGTGCGACGTAACACAACTAGCAAAAAAAAAAAAATTGATGCATGGTAAATCCACTGCCAAGGGAAAATTGTCCCCTTGTTCTCTCCAAATCGTTACATTAGGGGGGAGTGTAGACCGTAAAAACCGAGAACACGACATAAAACTCGGCCATTCCCTCTCACTCAGATCTGTCTCTCTGATGGAATCGGCCATAAACGGAGTGCTTGGCGCTATATTAGCGTCCACGTCGTTTAGTTTCGTCGAAACCTCGCCAGAGAAGTAGTAATTATTCTCTCATATATTTAACGAAGCATCCTATTTTTCCTTCAGCTCTCATATACCAGTGCTTTCAAGTTAAGCACAGCACGCGGCGAGCGGGCAACGCCTCTTGCATAAAGCTGATTGAAATGGCCTGCCCGTACGCTTCAGGACAAACATTATTTAATTTAATAAAATTAAAATAAATATATCCATCACATAAATTTCACGTTCATATTCCGGTTTCGTTGTGTAGCAAAATATGAGAGAGTGCAAGATTACATTCCTATCACGTTAGGACACCACCACGGCCTGTTGGATACGTAGACCTTTGTGTGTCAACAGTTCACAAGAGAGACACTTGGCTCTTAACTGAAGAGCACACGGCCACAGACCACTTCACCTGCTAGATACAAACCAATCACATGACAATACTCGCGCTTACTGCCATGTCATTGTAAGCAATTCTCACCAGAAGATGCACCGTCCTCCAGTCATTCCTATCAACGCTCTTAGAGGAAATGTGCCATATGTGGAATACCGTTTTATATTTTGAAGATCTTCATTACCAATGGTTCCACATGAATCGACCAGGTTTCTCTAATCCATGCGATTGTGCCTTTCAAGTTACGTAAAAGGTCACTATAATGGAACAGTTACGAGCAGTAGTGGCGATTGAGAATTAGAAGTACGAGGGCAAAGAGATATACAGACAACAAAAAGTTCCAGGATTTGTGACGAGAGAGACTACCAGACTGGCGAATGTGCGCGGCAAGCGGGTGAATCATACCTCAGTTCCATGATCGTGGAAAGATATACCTCTGCTATAATTCGTCATGGCCCATGCAAAGTGTCCACTACTTGCTGTGGCCCTAACTCGGTTGGCCGCGACGAACGATATTTTGTGCTTACTTCCGCTAATAATTTTGTTAATAATTAAAGAAAATAAAGGAAATAATTAGCCGATAAGACAACGGGGCTTGTACAAATTGTATCTACAGTCGGTAAACTTTACGCCTCCACAACCCTCGCGGATGAGCATTTAGAAGTTAATACTTCAGTCATCTCTGTGACTCGGTTTTAGTCTCGAAACCAAATAAAATGGAATATGGGGACGTTTTTACTAAAAATCAATTGAGGAGAATTCGTCCAGTTGTAGCCTAACTAACTAATGTAGCAAAATCTTGTACGGGTGACGAGCATGCAAAGATTGGGTGCGCTTTGTCGCTCCCAGAATACTCTCGGACGCGCACCATACCCAGTACTTATTTGGTGATATCTCCGAGGGACTAAGCCTCAGGGGTGTCGCCCCAAGGACATCAACAAATACGAAGAAGGGATGTTGTTTCCTTGGCCTAACGCAGGAAGCTTATATAGCGGTGACGGCCCCTCCCCGCCGCCACCCTTGGCAACCATTCAAAAGGTCGGTGCGCTTTGTCGCCTCCGGAATTCTTTCGAAAGCACACCTTACCTCGAATAACAAGCACAATGAACAACACATCAAGCATCCATAATTTTGATGGCACCTCCCCGAAATCCTTTCGGACGCGCATTTTCACTATGAATGCTTGTATTATCGTTCCTTCTACCCTAATCTAAGACAAAAACTGAGCAAGCATCATAGTGATGATGGCACCTCCTCGCCAATACCCGTGGCGGCCATCCAGACAGTTGGTGCGCTTTGTCGCCTCCGGAATCCTTTCAGACGCGCACCGCCCCTATGAATGCTTGCTTCGTTCTTCCCTACCAGAATACAGAATCCTTGCCTTCGTATATAAAATGAATGCGGACCGGACATTAAGCGACCTATTTAACGCTAAAATGTCTCTGTCTTGTATAATTGTTAGCCATGAAACTTCGAATTGGTTCTGATTTTAAAGCAGAGTGAAAGCTTCTCCTAATCCTTCTATTTCCCATGAGAACTTAACAATATATAACTGTAAGGAGTAAGGTCGTAACAACCAAAAACTGTATTTATCTCGTATATTATATTGTTTATCATCAGGGAATTGGTGATTTAGGCAGTGGAATACTCTCCTCTGACAGGCCATCCTGAACATATGTACATTTTAGAATATCTAGTGTCACTATCTCATTCATGTCGATTGATATAATATTCTACATTGAATGTATTAAACGTTGCCTTATTTGCGCACAATAATATATTTTGTGGCAATAATAGGCGAGTACGTTTCCTTACGAACATTTTCGATAATTCAAACTTCAAAAACCAGACCATAACTATTTTAAATTATTCAGACCATTGCCTTCGTCATTTGCAGGTCGTATTGCGGCTTTCATTCGCCCGAACATCCAAATACATTTGTCTCATACAAACAAAACAGCTACAAAATGTGTACCCAACTTCTAATATCCCATGCGATCGTAAATTACATGTTACGTTTAACATAATGTGTAGGGATTTGAGTTATCCTTTATTGGCGTTAGACCCCGATGGTATTAGGGTTGCGAGGCCTAGGGATTCTTTCATTTTCACGCCCTTCGTGACCCTTGTCTTCCTTTGGCCGATATCTTCATTTTTCGAAGTGTCGGATCCCTTATATTTTTTCTCTCTTATTAGTGTTATGTAGAGGATGGTTGCCTAGTTATACTTCCTCCTAAAACAACAATCACCACCACCACCACCTTACGGTTGAACCACCAATTACCCAGAAACTAAAATGTGCACCATCATTAAAATTGCCTTCATATTTCGATATTTTTGGGGCCAAAATGTTACACATTTGAACAGTTTGGAATTTTTCCTCAAAGGAAAGAGTGTTCAGTTTTCGGGATTAGCACTCGCGTACATGTGGTAAAATTAAGGAAGAAAATAATACAGTTAGGAAATTTGACATTAATTGAAAATACGATAATAAATCCGAACAGCCGGATAGGAAAAATAGCCTATGTAAATACTAAGTGGTTGTATTGGAAGAATGAACTTTCCTTCGCTGAATGTGATGATATGAGTAACAGATTTAAGAAAGCGGTAACAGGAGGAATTTATGCGCAGGGATTCTTAGATAAACACATAAGAAGATGACTTATGGTGTTATTACTTAAGCCTAAAAAGGCTAGGCAGAGTCAAGAAATTAATGCAGAAAATACAAGTAAATGAGAAATACGGTAAAAGTTATAGCAAATGCCAGAAAACACATTACGGTGTGAAATAATTGGCTACACTCCGCGGTACTGTTGAAATATTAACAGCCACGCTTCGTGCTATTCGAAGACGATTATAACCTCCAAGGCTGTCCCGTAAATATCCCGCAGAATGGCAGCATGACGTCTGTCTCACCTCCTGCCCAAAGAAAAACCACGAGTTTACAGGAATGTTGACGAAAATGGCATTAAGTTACTTCTCTGCTGGCAAAGATCCAGAGACGTTGCCATAGTAACCGGTAGGTACGTTGTCGGTCTGCGATGGTGTCAGTCATCCAACGCAGAAAATAGTAATTTCGTCCGTCATATGAATAGTAAGTGAGATTATGTACGTAAGAAAAGTTGTTTAAAATGAAGGGATGTTTCAACCCGTAATCTCAGTCGCCGACACTTCCACTTATCAACGGAGGGAGTTATAAAAGCGCAGCCTTAAGCGCCGACTATTTCGAAAATGGTCATACGGAGTAGTTGAGCTTGTCGAAAATATCTGACTAGTTACGAAAGCGTGCATTGCTCTCAGAGGAGTCGTCGTCGTCGTCGTCCCGCTTTCCTCCACACCACTCACCCACACACACACACACACACACACACACACACACACACACACACACACACACACTAGTTCGCTTCGAGACCTATCGAACTAATGCTTCTCAGCCTCTTACTAATACCATTGAAGGGATTACGTGATAGCGACAAGCCAAAGGCGTGTAATGTAATGGAATCGCTATCGGATATTGCTAGTGTGTAGGACTTTTTGGACTTCAAAGGAAGCGTCCGTTGTTCGAAAATGCCAGAGCTGCGTGCTGGGGCTTTCAAGTGGCCATTCGAATCAAGCACGGCACGTGGTAATCGAAGGTGGTCTGGTTGGGTTCATAAATCAGTATCCACCTGCAGCCTGAATCTAAATAATGGGAACTATGTTAATAGCATGATAATGGAGGCAATAGATCGGTCACCGTACTAAGCTTTCGGATCGTAATTATGCTCTTGTTAACACTCCGCAGTACGGCCGTCAAGTCTAAGCTGAAATTATTAAATCTTTTTACATAATTGACAAACTTTCATTCGCGGAAAATTGCACTGGATAGCAAATTTCGAATATCAATCTGATAGTTGAGATACAACTCGTGATTATTACGATATTTTATGGACGATTCCTAGTTCGTTTTCCATTCTTTTATACCTGACATAGATTATTTTGTAGTAGGCAGCAAATGTTTTTTGTTATACAATAGATTTTGTCATTCAATCAGATAATAAATTAGAATCAGTATTTCCAACTGAAATCTGATATCTTCTTCGTTTTGAAGACACAATAAAATGTCGTCATGGAGAAAGTCTGCCTTTTAGATTATGATGAAGACTCTATTAAACGTAAGGGGTATTCCGTTGTTTTTTGTGGTTTTCTCTTTTGTTATACCATTATTTTTACTTACTTTGTGTCGTCGATCGCAACCAACAACATTGAGATAAAATCAGCTTCTTCCCTAAACACAACATATTAATAGCATACATAGCCTACTATAGTTGCCGTGGAAACAATTTATTGATAGCAGTATTGTTCGACAAGTTATCCACTTTACAAAATATGACCTGCTATATGTGGGAGGAGCATAATGTAAAGAGAAATAGTCCCTCATATAGCGCTTGGAGCAAGTATCATTAAAACTGTTCGAATATAGCCAGCAAGTCAGGCGTTACGTTGTAGAACCTACAGAAGTAGGCCGGTTGATGATTTATGTTATTATAGTAGCTCTTTACCTAGCTGTAACTGGTGTGAAGTGACACCTGTTGGCTCTACTGTATCGTATCTAGGAAGTTAAATTACTGAACAGAATGAGGTAACCTGTTTTGGGCATGGTTATGTACAATCTGCTTAAACTGGAAAGAGAGAAGTGTATAAAATATGCACTTGAGAAATTCTAAGTTTGCTCATAACATACTGTTTCTTCTGAGAAGAACTATTTATTATTTATTAATGGTATAAACCCACTAGGGAGCGCATATGACTACTTCTCTTCGGATGCTCGCTTTAGATTCCAGTACCTCTTGAGGTTTATAAAAATACTAGCTGATGTACCCGTGCTTCGCTACGGGATTCTCAGAAAGACTGACTTTGTGGTTTTCTTAACCTGAAATCAACATAGGTCATTACAAAAACTTAAGTATGAATGTAGCGATTGAAAGCAATGCTACTCGATCAAATGGAAAGCCGCACGTTTTATTACTTTTAACGAACAGTGCTGCGGTTAGATTGCGGTGCCAATCTAATAGTCCAAAGTTCCAGAGCTGGGATGACCAGGCCGCAGATTGCCATGAACACTCATCTGCCATTATTCCGCTAAATATGCACACTGTTCATTCCAATCAGTGCCTCAGAGTAGGGACTGAATAGCTGAATGCTGTGATGATCCAGTGTGTTACGTACCAGTAGTATCAGAAAATTTATAAACCAGGGGAATGTCATGCTAAAGAAGAAAGTTATCTAACTCCCCAGCTACTTTCCATCAATATTCAGACAGGCTGTTACACTCTGTACGACTGGGCGAGTTGACCGTGTGGTTAGCGGTGCGCAGCTGTGAGCTTGCATCCGAGAGATAGTGGATTCGAACCCCATTGTCGGCAGCGCTGATGATGGTATTCCGTGGTTTCCCACTTTCACCCCAGTCAAATGCTGAGCCTGTACCTTAATTAAGGCCTAAGGCACTCCTAGCCCTTTCCTATCCCATCGTCGCCATAAAACCTATCTGTGTCGGTGCGACGTAAATCAAATAAAAAATACTCTCTACGTAGCAGTAATCCTATCTACCGGAGATGAAAGGCAACAGATGACACAAAGCACATCACGACAAACAATGGTCAATGTAATGTTATTGTTGATCAATGTTATGAGCTTTCTATATTGTAGGCCTTCACATTTAGTTTTCTTTCGACTCTGTGATTTGCAAAATATATTTTACCATAAACTGTAGTTTCTTATTCTCCGACTTTACATACCGATTTTCATTAAATACTGTTTACCCATTTCTGGTTACTCGGCGCTGATATGGACTTAGTAACAAAAATCCAAAATCATATCTTTGTGATCATAGCCAGTACGGTAACAATGTATAAGACATGAATAATAGGAAATTTAATACTATATAACCCTAGTTATGTAGCATTCATCGATTACACCTCTAATCAGAAATATTTGAGAATTACATTTTAGGCCTTCCCCTAAACTACCATTTCACTTAGCGTGAATAAAATAATTTACAGCCTAGACTAGAGCGACTTATTTCCTGACTTTTCATACCGATTTTCATCAAGATAGGACTACTAATAACAACAATATTTGAGAATTATATTTTAGGCCTTCCCCTAAACTACCATTTTTCTCAGCGTGAATACAATTATTGATAGCCTAGATTGTAGCAACTTATTCCCAAACTTTGCATACCCATTTTCTTTAAAATACGACCACTAATAACATAAATAGTTGAGAATTCAATTTTAGGCCTCCCCCTAAACTACCATTTCACTCAGCGTGAGTACAATGATTTATAGCCTAGATTGTAGAGGCTCATCCCCCGACTTCACATACCGATTTTCATTAGACCACTAATAACGTAAATAGTTGAGAATTCAATTTTAGGCCTTCCCCTAAACTACCATTTCACTCAGCGTGAGTAAAATGATTTATAGCCTAGATTGTAGAGGCTCATCCTCTGACTTCACATACCGATTTTCATTAAATTCTCTTCAACCGTTTTCTCGGGATGCATGTACATACATACATACATACAGACAGACAGACAGACAGACAGATAGACAGACAGACAGACAGACAGAAATTACGGAAAAGTAAAAAGTGCATTTTCTTGTTACTGTGGACATGACCGATACAGAAATACCATTATTTTCGAATTCTGAGCAATGTACAGACAAAACTCTTATTTTATATATATATATATTTTCTTTATTTTACGATTCACACGGTATACGTCACGGTACCTCAAACATGTGTAAATTATACACTGTAGGCCAGTGCATGAGACACAAAGCGACGCTAATTCCTGATGAGATTCGATATTTGTCCAATATAATTCATTTGCCGAGTCGGAAATCATCACTTGCACGATATCCGGCTCCGTGGCTAAATAGTTAACGTGCTATCTTTGGTCCAGAGGGTCGCGTGTTCGATTCCCGGCCGGGTCGGTGATTTTAACCTTTATTGGTTAATTCCAATGGCTCGGGGGCTGGGTGTGGGTGCCGTCTTCAGCATTAGAATTCATCACAGGTAGGGCAACATTCTCATAGACGCGCAGGTCACCTATGCGGTGTCAACTCGAAAGACCTGCACTCGGCACCTTCGGAGGCCATATGCCATTACTTTTTTTTGCTAGTTGCTTTACGTCGCACCGACACAGATAGGTCTTATGGCTACGATGTGACAGTAAAGGTCTAGTAATGGGAAGGAATCGGCCATGACCTCAATTAAGGTACATCTCCAGCATTCGCCTGGTATGAAAATGGGAAATCACGGAAAACCATTTTCAGGGTTTCCATCAGTGGGGTAAGAACCCACTATCTCCTGGATGCGAGCTTACAACGGCGCGCATCTAACCGCACGGTCAACTCGCCTGGCCTTGCCATTGCTATTATTACTTGTAAGATTAATGGTGGATAGGATAGGCACACACGAGCACGACTGAAGTAAACATGATAAGAGAATATATTTTTGTTACTGACAGCATTCAAATTGTGACATTACTGCAAGAAGGATAGCGGCAAGTGGACGTCACCTCTAATGCTGAAGTGAGTAAAAATGATTTCTACAGAGTTTGGCAAAAGTTCAGGGAGACAACAGTCGCAAAATAACTCGCAGGGAGAGTCGGCATTTGTTGCTTTCAGCACGTCGTAGGCCGACTACTTCTGCTCCCTCGCTCGGAAAGCCACCGGAGTGAAAATCGGCTAAACAACGTAGGACTGATATGAAGGAGTCCTGTGCCAAAAGTGCATCTTAAAACATACCACAGGACAGCTTGTGTGAGGTGGGTAGCAACTCATAGCCCATGCCATCAGGAACAGTGGTAGCACACGTTTCTTTTTCTGATGAGGTCGCTATAAGCTTACACCCATGAAACAGGAGAATAATAGTCTGGAGAGGATCTGGTAAGACATGGAACGAGCCCTCCATCCTGGAGCGCCATCAGCATCAAGTGGCTCTGACGTATTTTAGGATGGGATCATGTTTACTTGACGTACGCCTCTAATTCCTGTCTAGGATAACATGACTGGTCTGGTATACAGAGATGACATCCTCCAACTTATAGTTACAGGAATTGCTAAAACGGTAGTCAAGTTATTTACAGTAGTGGATGATAATGCTCGTGCCCATCGAACCAGAATTATCAATCAGTTTCTTAAGACGCATAACATACAGCGAATGGTTGGCCGACATACTCTGCGGACATGAACTGTGTTGAACATGTATCGCCTGAGCTGAAGGAAGCAATTGCCCTTCTTCCTAGTGCTCCTGCTAACATTCAGCAACTGACTAAAGCTGCTCTCCAAGAGTGGGATAAACTGCACCACAGAAAGCTGGTGCTGAGTATGCCCCGTCATGTTCAAGCATGCTCAAGTTGGTTACACGTGTTTATTGATCTAACAAACAATGAACGATAATTTTGTGCTCAAAATCCCACATTACCAACTTTGTGCACTTGTTGTGTTTCTGTTGTTTTTGTTTCTTTGTACATACCATTCGTAATGTATAATGTACGTTCATACACACTGAAAAATAAAAAAGTGCACTAAACCATTGTACGCAAAACTTTCAAGAGCACTGTATTATAAAACTCTAATACTCCCTTCAACATGGATTTAAATTCAAATGTTGTGTTGTTAAAGATTTTTTCGTGAGGTAATGACTAGACAGAAATGATGTAACACTTCGTTTGCTTATGACGTATCATACTCCCACGAATACAAACTTCCAATTTTATCTTTTTTCAACAACCAGGTAATTGAAAGATACAAAATTAGTTCTATGTAAGGTTGTCGTTCATGTAATTTCATCTAAAATAGATCAAATATATCTTCAATATTGTAATGTTGTACATTGCAAAGTACTGAAATGTTGTACAGAATAGAGAATATATACTGTTGTATACAAGGAACTTGGTACACAATGACACAACATAAAGTTTGTTTCAATGATTTGGTACAATATATACAAGAAACATAACTAAATTCTTCTTGAAGCTTGTTTGAATGCACGCAGTTAATGTTGAAATTAAATCTTCGATTGAATGTTTGTTGCATATGTACAATTATACAATGAGAGAGTTCTATATACACTTAGTTCTATCTTGAGGAGATAGTCTGTTTGCACTAAGAAATGTCCTGATAGTCGAAAACTATCTTTCATGAAATTACAAGCGTAACTTGTAGAGAGAGGCAGAATGCTGGTACTAGGTTTATACTTGCAAGGAACTTGCATTAATTTATTCAAATAGCAGAATGCTAAGGTGGATGTCGGAGCACTGGTGAGGACTAAAGAGAGTAGCAGAATGCTGAACTCGGGGCTCGACGTGGCTACGGGGATCAGGATAATAGGCAATGTTCAGAGGTGAAACCTCACGGCCAGCAATTTGTCCACTTGTTCAAAACACGTTTTTAAGAGGAATGCCTCCGTGTCTGACTTGCGGTGTGTTCTGGTCGTCGAACATTGGGGTAGTCCTGGAGAGGCTTGGAACGAAGCTCCTTATATAACGCTGGCTGACGTCATCGGTGAGCGTGCCAGGCGCAGTGAAGACACCTCGTAGCTGCTAGAAACTTCGGTGCTGCGGCGGGTTGTGGAGCTTGTAAGCGCAGAGCATACGATGCGGAGGACACACACAACACCCTTCCCTCCTAATTATGCCGGTATGGCGCGAAGCGGCGACGGCTCTGGTGGCGGCAGCGATGCTGAGCTGGAGAGTCGGCCGGGTCAGTTGTGTTGTCCGGAGCCTGGGCTGGGCGAAGGAGAGTAGAATTTTTCTGGAAAGAACCCATGGTGATTAAATGGTCCAGAGCTCGTGCTGCAATAGGTTTCTTAGGCATTACAAGTGAATCAACAGAAGGAGATGGACGATAGCGAAGGCGAATCTGGTCCTGGTGGCGGCAGATGCGTTTTTTTGCGGTCTGGATGTCGTAGAGACGATGGCCTAAGGTGCGGCAGATGATACCAGGTATCCACGGAGGATTGGGCTTGAAAGTCCGGACATAGATCTTGTCGTGAACGTTGAACTTAGGCTGTGAGCGCTGCGGCTGGGCAGGAAGAGGCTGCAACAAAGAAAGCAAAGTGCGATGAGGGCGTCCATGAAGCTTGTGAGCTGGAGTAAGGTTGTCTGAACCAGGCATAGTCCTATATCTTCCTAGGAGTTGTAATAACGCTTGGTCTTTACTTAAACCTGAAGATACAGCTTTCTTCATGCTTTTCTTGAATGTTTGTACAAAACGTTCAGCTTCACCATTAGACTGTAGGTGAAAAGATGGTGCCAGAATATGCCGAATGCCATTACGTGTACAGAAGTTCTGGAAGTTAGTGGCAGTAAATTGGGGTCCATTATCGGAAATGTGCACTTGAGGTAAACCTTCAGTAGTGAAAATCTTCTGAAGTACGCGAATGGTAGCTTCTGTAGTAGTAGAATGCATTTCTACGACGTAAGGAAAGTTGGATAGAGAATCTATCACTATGAGCCACGTAGAGTCGATAGAAGGTACAGCGAAGTCTATGTGTACTCGTTCCCAGGGAGAAGTAGCAGGAGGCCATGGAGCGAGGTCAGATGACGGTGCGTTCTGATGTATCTGACAGGGGTCACAGTGGCGGATGAGTCGCTCTATTCGGCGTCAATACCGGGCCAATAGCAGTGTTGACGGGCGAGTTGCTTGGTGCGTGATATTCCCCAATGACCTTCATGTAACAAGTCGAGAACTTGTCTGCTTAGACTGAGTGGGGTAACCACTCGGAAGAGGGTGCCTGTTTCCAATAGTATAACTCCGGCACGAGTCGTGAGACGATGCTGAATAAGATGATAAGGTGCAAGGCTGGTAGGAAGCTTGTTCTGAAGAGGCCAACCGTTGCGGATATAAGTACGCACTGTAGCTAGTGTATTATCCTTATCAGGCGCTTTGACTATGTAGCGTCAATGGGAAAACTGGAGACTGTGTCTTCAAGTTCTATGTCTAACTGAAGACATGCAGATTCTTGAGAATCGAAGGTAGTATCAGGACCTACAGGTAAGCGAGAGAGAGAGCATCAGCATTACAATGCTGGGATGTGCTACGATAGATAATCTGATAGGAGTAGTCAGACAGAAATATGGACCATCTTCGAAGTTTCCTTAGGGAATGTTCAGGGATCTTATTACGAGGATGGAGTAAGTGAACAAGAGGCTTGAGATCAGTGATTATAAGGAAATGATTGCCATAGAGATACTCGTTGAAACGGCGAATACCAAAGATAATAGCTAAAGCTTCTTTCTCGATTTGAAAGTAGTGACGTTGATGCTCGTTGAGTGTCTTTGAAGCGAAAGCTATAGGACGTTCTTGTCCGTGACGATCATTCTGGGAGAGAACGGCGCCGAGTCCATAATCAGAGGCGTCCGTGGCGAGAGTGAGGAGCTTTCCAGGCTGAAAATGAGTCAGCTTGACAGCGTGGACAAGAGCCTTATTGATAGTCTGCCAGGCCTGTTGACATTGCTGAGACCAAAGAAATTTAGCACCTTTATTGCGTAATGCGTTCAGAGGAGCTGCTACTGAAGTGAAGCGTGGCATGAACTTGCTATAATAGTTCGCTTTGCCTATGAATGATTGGAGCTGCTTAATGTTCTGCGGTGCGGGCATGTTGACAATGGCAGAGACGTTCTGTTCGCTAGGTCGAATGCCAGTCTTATCAAGGATATGACCTAGGTAGTGAACTTGAAGTTGAAAGAACGTGCATTTAGCGAGATACGCTCGAAGGCAATTTTCTTTCAATTTGGTGAGTAGTAGGCGCAGATTATGTAGGTGCTCTTGATGATCTTTGCCAGTCACAAGAATGTCATCCAGATAGTTAGCACAACCGGGAATGGGAGCGGTAAGCTGTGCTGAATAGCGCTGGAAAATCGCAGCGAAGGAAGAGTCTCCGAAAGGTAGGCGCTGGAGTTGGAGAAGTCCGAAAGGGGTATTCAGCGTGAGACACTGCTTGGATTCTTCGTCTAAAAGTAGCTGTAGATAGGCTTCTTTGAGATCCAGTCTAGAGAAGAACTGTCCACCGGCTAAACGGCGAAATAAGTCCTCAGGACGGGGAATTGGAAAGACGTCGGTTTCAACCTGAGCGTTGATAGTAGAGCAAAAATCACCACAAATGCGAAATTTGCCATTAGGTTTCTTGACTACGACGAGTGGAGTAGCCCATTTACTGGAATTGACGGGAACTACTATGCCGTCTGCTATCCATCTTTGTAACTCTTGAGTAACTTGGTCCTGAAGTGCAACTGGGACTGGACGTGCTTTGAGAAAACGAGGCTTGGCTCCTGATTTCAGCTGGACAGTAGCTGTATAGTCTTTGGCTGTGCCTAATGTAGAGTCGAAGACTTCTGGAAATTGTTCTAGGAGATCGGTGACATCAGAGGTAGGCTGTAAGGCTGTGACTACATTGACGTTGTCATGAATTTGGAAACCGAATAAGTTGAATAGATCCATGCTTGGAATATTAGAGGCAGTGTAGTTATTGACTACGAGCAAGGTAACGACGTTATGAATATCCATATAGCTGGCAGGAATAGTGATATGGCCCTTAATGTCAATTTTCTTCTTGTTACATTTAACAAGTTGAACGTCAGCAGGAAAGAAAGACGGCGATCCCAAGTTGTGGTACGTAGCAAGGTTCAAGATTGAGACAGGTGATCCAGTATCTAATTGAAAATGAGTAGTGTGATCGGGGAAAGAGATCGGAATAATGATCTTGCTAGAATTTCTAGTAGGAAGAATAAGATTAATCTGATCCACTTCCATGTCGTGTCGTGTCTTCGTACTAGGTTTCTTTGCCGGTAGAGTACTGGCAGGGCGGGACGTACTTTTACAGACAGTCTTGATGTGTCCTACTTTGTGACATCGATCACATGTGGCTTTAAAGAAACGGCAGTCACGACGTTCGTGATGCTTAAAACTTCCTCTGCAGGAAGGCAGGAGCTGAGGAGTGTTGTGAGAATTGTGCTTCTTCGTAGAAGAGCGAGAATGAACCTGTCGGGCACGCTTGGAATGTAGCGAGCTGACTTTGCTGTTCAAAGGAGCAGAAGGCGTCCTGGCCGTATGGAATGCGTGTTTCGTTGCTATTTCAGCTGCAGTCTTGGTAGTCATCTCATATACTGTGGCAATACGCTGTACTTCTTCCAAAGAAGGGTTACTACTCTTTACAGCATCGAAACGGACCTTATCACAGGCGTGTTACAATCATCCTTGCAACAGATAAATTTACAACTCTTGGCGAGACCTCGTAATTCCGCAATCCATTCAGTGTGAGTCTGTTGCGGTTTCATCCTGCATTGAAAAAACTTGTAGCGAGCTGCTACGATATGAGGATCTTTAGCATAATGCTCAGTGATACGAGGGAGGAGCTGTATAAAGGGAACTTCTGATATCTGCTCTTCTGGGCTTAATTTCTGGAGTAGTTCGCAGGTAGGGTTTCCTACGGAACTGAGAAAAAGATCTCGTTGGCGCTTGTTGTCTGTGATGGAGTGGCAGACGAAGTGTTGTTGAAGTCTGGCTAAGTACACTGACCATTCTTCTTTTTCCGGGTCGAACTAAAAATTTAGGAACGGCGGTGGGCTGTGTAGATGCAGAGAGGGCCTGTATTGCTGTAAGCAGTGTTGTCTGCTGTTGCTGCATGAATTGTTGCTGTTGCTGTTGCAAAGCCTGCAGTATAGCCGCTAACTGTTCTGCAGTAGCCATGATGACAGATGATATAGGGAGCACAAATTGCGAGACAGCGTGTAAGTAGACCAGCTGGGAGCTTGACCTTCAATCGCTACCTGTGAGTGAGAGAGAAAGAGAGCTTGGCGCAGCGTGAAATGCACTGTAGGGACAGATGCTCGTGTGTGAGGCTTGAAATTATAGCCTGCTGTCCGTAGTTCGAACAGGGCGAACACTGGGAAGAATTGCACTGTATAAATGCGAAATGCTGGCAGAGTGTTAGCGGAGCTAACTTGGTTCCCGTAGCGAGACTGGTGATATGGCGAAACCACGAATAAAGTGTTCCTTGTTGCCAAGTTTGTTGAATTGGCGTGACCTGAACGTAACTTTTCCTCGTTGCTAATTTTGTTGAAATTGGCGAAATTTACACTGCACTTTACCTCGTTGCCAATTTTGTTGGCGACACGCACTAAGAACTTTTCCTCGTCGCCAATTTTGTTGAAATTGGCGAGAACTACCATGAAATTTTCCTCGTCGCCAATTTTGTTTTAATTGGCGAGGCCTACCATGAAATTTTCCTCGTCGCCAATTTTGTTGTGTTGTATACAAGGAACTTGGTATACAATGACACAACATAAAGTTTATTGTTTCAATGATTTGGTACAATATATACAAGAAACATAACTAAATTCTTCTTGAAGCTTGTTTGAATGCCCGCAGTTAATGTTGAAATTAAATCTTCGATTGAATGTCTGTTGCATATGTACAATTATACAATGAGAGAGTTCTATATACACTTAGTTCTATCTTGAGGAGATAGTCTGTTTGCACTAAGAAATGTCCTGATAGTCGAAAACTATCTTTCATGAAATTACAAGCGTAACTTGTAGAGAGAGGCAGAATGCTGGTACTAGGTTTATACTTGCAAGGAACTTGCATTAATTTATTCAAATAGCAGAATGCTAAGGTGGATGTCGGAGCACTGGTGAGGACTAAAGAGAGTAGCAGAGTGTTGAACTCGGGGCTCGACGTGGCTACGGGGATCAGAATAACGAGGCAATGTTCAGAGGTGAAACCTCACGGCCAGCAATTTGTCCACCTGTTCAAAACACGTTTTTAAGAGGAATGCCTCCGTGTCTGACTTGCGGTGTGTTCTGGTCGTCGAACATTGGGGTAGTCCTGGAGAGGCTCGGAACGAAGCTCCTTATATATCGCTGGCTGACGTTATCGGTGAGCGTGCCAGGCGCAGTGAAGACACCTCGTAGGTGCTAGAAACGTCGGTGTTACGGCGGGTTGCGGAGCTTGTAGGCGTAGAGCATACGATGCGGAGGACACACACAACATATACAGTACACTGTACACACTCCTGTGGTTTGTACCCAACTCAAGTTCATGTTTGATATTCTGTCATCAGCAACATCGAGTTAGATGGTTTTGTTGAGTAACCCAATTAATCTATGCCACTGTCCTTCTGAGTAATTCCGAAACGTCATGGTACGATTATTTTTATCCATGCGTTTGGATGAAAACATTTGCACCTTGCATTCTTGGTTGGAAAAGTGACATTTACAGTATAAACATTTATATTATTATTACTATTATTATTATTATTATCATTCATTCATTCATTCATTCATCCATTCATTCATTCGATTAGGCTATCTTAGGAGCACGTGAAAGAGTTTTTTGCTTTTATCATTCCAAAACTACTTCTTCCTTTCACGGTGTTGTTGTTTTCGTTCTTCCGTCCATTTACTGCCTAATTTCTTCTTGGCTTTCTCTGGAAATTTAGCATCAAATATTGCTTTTATAAATTCCTCTCTATTTTAAATTTGTTCTTCTTTAATGTTGAGTAGTTGCAAATCTTCTTCGATTTCCTTGAAAAATGCTGCTCTGGTAGTTTTACGAGGGCAGATCAAAAAATAAGTTGCACTTCCCAGTTATGGTCATTTAGTACACCACCTATACAACAGCAACACGACTATAACGACATACACTGTAACGTCACTTTTCCACATAGTTTCCAAGAGACTGCAAACATTTCCGCGAACGTACAACCAATGCCGGATGCATAGAAATTTCCTCCAGCGTTCTGCAACCACTCGGAGACAGCGGTCTTCACCTCCTCATCGGTCTGGAAACGTCGACCACCGAGCTCCGTTTTGAGCTTACCGAACAGATGAAAGTCACATGGCGCTAGGTGGGGACTGTAGGATGGATGTTGCCAGACCTCCCACTTGGAACGCTGCAGCAGTTCTTTCGTTTGCCGGGCCTTGTGAGGTGTTGCGTTATCGTGCAACAAAATCACACCGGCCCTCAATTTCCCCCGACGCTTCTCTTTAATCGCTTTACGCATCCGGTGCAACGTTTGACAATACGACGCCGCGTTGATTGTCGTTCCTTTCGGCATGAATTCCACTTGCAAGAAACCCTCCATGTCAAAGAACACTGTCGCCATAACCCTTCCGGCTGAAGGTTGAACCTTGGCCTTCTTTCGTTGTGGTGATGAGGGGTGCACCCATTCGTTTCGGTGGTGAAGTGGTGGAACCACGTTTCGTCGCCTGTGACGATTCGCCGCAGAAACTCGCTGCGGTCTCCACCATAGCGTTGCAAAAATGCCAGGGAGGATTGAAAACGTTGTTCCTTGTGCTCATCGGTGAGAAGACGTGGGACCCATCTTTGACACAGCTTACGGTATCCAAGGTCCTCGCGAACAATGAAGAATACACTGCCATACGACATGTTCAGCTGCGTCGCGATTTCTCTCAGTTTAATGCGCCGGTTCTGTCTAATGATCGCATTCACACTGTTGACCTTTGCATGGGTCCTGAACGTTGCTGGCCTGCCTTCGCGATGGTTGTCCGTGATATCCGTACGTCCGGCTTCGAATTGCTGACACCACTTTACGATACCTTGCCGGGAAATTGCCCGCTACCCATACACAGCACTAATTTAATGGTGAATGTCCGTGCAATTCTTCATTTTAGCCCATAGGAATCGGATTGTCGCACACACCTCATATTTGGAGTGAACGTCCAGTTGACGCGCCATTGCATTTGGCCGCTATTCACACAATACTAGACGAGACACCACAGCGACCTGCCTAACAGACTTGTGGGCAGTGTCTGTCCCTTTCTCCGCTGTGCCCACGTTTGCGACACATAGCGCGCTGCTGCGGCGCGTTAGTGCAACTAACCTTTTGATCCACCTACGTATTCGTATAGTGTTCAAAAACTTTGTTTTCTCTCTCTGAAAGTATGGCCTATTTTTTCTCATGTTTTGTATACATCTGTTTCTTGTCTCAATGTGTATACGCAATTCTCCCATTAAGTCACATAATTTTCTTGAGGATTTTTCCCCCTATTCTTCTCTCTGGAAAGGTATCCGAACACTTTGTTGCATATAAAACCTCTGGATAGATTGCAGTTTTGTAGAGTCCCGTTTATTATTTGTGTTCGACTGCTCGAAACACACATGCCTGAAACCTAGGGACCGGTTTTAAATGGCTACGCTGCAGTTACACTTTCGATAAGTTTTCGAAGTTTTGTATGGTAAGGAGTAATGCATCACGTCACGTCACGTCACGTCACGTCACGTCACATCATGAAAAGTGGTGGAATATGCAGTTTTCATAAATGTAACCTATAATCATAACGTCTTAATCAATTGTGTGGAAAGTAGAGAATTCTGTCTGTCTGTTAGGTCACCAGCCCAGAGGCTGGTTGGATCCTCAAATAGCACCACCAAAGGTTATGCGGTTATAAGGAAACCGCAAAAACTAATGGCAGCACCAAAATGAGGCCTACTAGGCAAGACGAGGAGTGAGGTAGTTTGCCATTGCTTTCCTCACTGGGTCAGAAAGTGCTATTGCAGCACGACTGACCCTATGAGCAACACCTTTCATAACACTCATGCACTAGTCGTGCTCTGAATGTCGTTACTCAGCACCACCCATACCCCAGGAGCTTCCATATTGTCACAGCCATGGACGAGACTGGGACTTCGGTGGAAGCTACACTTTACTCTGGCCTGTGCCAAGAGATGGATACAAAAGTACTGTATCCATCAGGAAATGGCAGCAGGCAAAGTAGACAATTATTGCGATGAAACTGCTACCCAGTTTCTTATTTTAATAATACTGATGCTACTACTACTACTACTAATAATAATAATCATAATATAAAAAATAATAATATCGTTATTGTTATCACGTCCTACTAATTCTTTATTGTGTATTTTTGTTATACCGAGATGCTGGAATTTTTCTGCCTGGAGTTCTTTTGCGTGCCAGTAAATCTACAAACCCTAGGCTGGCTTATTTGAACACTTTCATATACCACCAGGCAAAGCTAGGATCGAACCTAGTAACTTGGACTCAGAAGGCCTGCGCTCTAACGTTTGAGCAACTCAGCCTAAGGTGGGACAAAGCATTTCTTACCGAATACTAAAGGTTAACAATTAACATTGTATCTTTATCCTTGGCTTGACAAAATGAAAGTGACTGAGGTATGAGTAATGCTAGTAATGCCATTTCTTCTGCAGCCAGTCCCTGCTATGAATGGTGTGAAGATATTGCTCATAGGGTCGGTGGGTGCATGCATTTCAGTGGGCTTGGCAGACTGATATGTAATAGCAACTTTTGGCTCAGTGAGGAAAGCAACGGGAAACTACCTCACTCCTCATTTCCCTAGTACGCCTCTTCAGTGATGCCTAGGCCATGTATGACAGCTGATGGCGGAGCTGTTGAGGATCCAACCAGCCTTCAGGCTGAGGACTAAACATACACATGTATACTGGACATAAATTGTTTGTAAACGAATGATTTGCGAAGTTTCTTGATCAGTAACATATGAGAAAACATTGAACAACTGTTTTCGTCTCCCTTTAAACTCTCAGTTCATGAAATTATTGTGAAACTACACGTATCTCTTAACATGTGCTCCCGTGTGGGTAGATTAAAACTATAAAATTTGGTTGAAATGCGTATATACCAATCTTTTATCCAAGATGATGGAACAAAGAAACAGATTATGAAAGCTTGATCTAAAACCGACAAGTATCCCAAGAAGTTGCAAAAGAAATGAATACACTGACAACAGATGGCACACATTTTGAATATATAACATTTTAATATCTATTTATAAGGTGCGTTAATGAAAGTACGCATTACAAATAGTTTAATCGTAATTCTGCCATTTCTGATATCACGAGAAACACTTTCTGTTTATTTTAATTCCCACTTATGACACTTCTTTGACACTGAAAAAATAGATTAAAACATACTTATAAACTAAAGAAATGTACGGAGTATTAATATAACATCAAGAAAAATATGCAAATGACAATAGTCGTTTAAGTAGGACGTGATAAAATTTTGTGCTAACATTGTGGAAACAGCACACGGACCTTCATCCTAGAGAGTTTCGAATCTGGGCCGATGACCTAGAGGTCCCTCTACACACCAAGCAAGCAGGTTCGAATTTACTACTCCCTGTGGGTGGGGGACGCAGACAAGAGGTGACTAAAAGGGGCGACCAAGGGATGATGGCATTAAAAACTACTTGTGATTAGTATCATTACGTACGGAACACAATGGGTCGATGTTACTTGCGGCTAGTACCACCTGGTGAGGATCTACGTGATATAGGAGCAGTACCATTATGTGAGGAACACTATGAGTCTGGGTAGTTGCTTGCGGTGCTATCATGTATACTCCATTGGTCGGTTTCACTGTGTTCACGATGGGTCTGCGTTACCTATGAGTGGTACCACTTTATGAGAAACACCATGGGTCTACGTTGCCTATGATTACTACTACTATGCGAGAAAAATTACGGGTTTGGCTGGCGCCAGTGTTGCCTAAGGGTAGTACCATTATGTGAGAAACATGATGGGTTTGTGTTGCCTGTGGGCGTTACCATAATATGTGATACACCGTGAGTCTACATTGCCTGTGAATAGTACCACTATGTGAGCGACACCATAGTATACGTGGCATGTGATGAGTTCCAACAAGTGAGAACCACTACGGCGCCCGTGATTAGTTCCAATATGTGATGGATTTGCGTGCTTGTGAGTAGTGCCCTTATGTGTGAAACGACCCCCTGTGGGTGGGGGCGGTAGAATAACACCCACGGTATCCCTTGCCTGTCGTAAGAGGTGACTAAAAGGGGCCCAAGGACTCTGAATTTTGGAGCGTGGGTTGGCGACCACGGGGCCCTCAGCTGAGTCCTGGCATTGCTTCCACTTACTTGTGCCACGCTCCTCACTTTCATCTATCCTATCCGACCTCCCTTGGTCAACTCTTGTTCTTTTCTGACCCCGACGGTATTATTATGGAGGCCTAGGGATTCTTTCATTTTCATGCCCTTCGTGGCCCTTGTCTTCCTTTGGCCGATACCTTCATTCTTCTAAGTGTCGACCCCTTCCATTTTTTCACTCTGATTAGTGTTATATAGAGGATGGTTGCACAGTTGTAATTCCTCTTAAAACAATAATCACCACTACCACCACCATGTGGTTTGTGTTACCTGCGAGTGGTGTCATTGTGTGTGTGTCTATATTATCTGTCGTTAGTGCCACTGTAGAAGGAACACCATAGTTCTGCTTTACAAGTGATTAGTACCATTATGAAGGGCCGGTGACCTGGATTCTGTACGCTTTAGATAATACGTATCATCACAGTAATTAAAATATTGTGAATTGGATCTACTGATTGTTTTTGTTTCACGATCATTTTTTCATCACCATTCGTTTTAAATTCTAGTTCGTGGATACATTTTGAAGTTTTAATTTTCATTTCGTTGGATCTAGTACAATTAAGGGCCGATGACCTAACTGTAAGGCCCCTTAAAACTACAAACATAATCATCATTATTATCATCAACGAATTTGCTAAGAGATGTTAATTTTGACTGCCAGACGAAAGCAGGTCCTGGTGGACGATGTCCGTTAATATTAATTCGTGAATGTTGCATGTTGTGTTCAAGTAAAGCCCTGAGTTAAGGACCTCGCATTTCATGAATATGAAGTTAGCAGCTGAGTTTTAATAAGTGGGAAGGTTAAAATAATATTACACGAGTGAAATAATTACATTTAGATATTAATGGGTTGCAGACAGGAAACTCCGTACTCGTTCATGGAATCAGAGAACAGCACAAACGAGGATGGTTGAGGCAATAAATTTCTTGAAAGAGTTGTAATTGTATTTGTGATCGTGCATATCTGATGTAATTTAGAGGAAATATTCGCCATAAAATCTGGTTTTACGTTCATATAATTACGCGCGACAACGTTATTCATATATATCTCGAAATTACACAGCATTTCAACGTCTGAATGACAATATCTTCTTGATATTTAATTTATTAACCTGCCAGAAATTGCAGGATTTCAGAAGGGTCCAGAATACTACAACAAATTTGAACATTAATAGCTTACAGCAATTGTGAACAAAGGGAATGATATATAAATATTTAAAGAATTGTTATTTACGATACATTGAGTGTGTTTACATGGAAATGAATGTAAATGATGTTTCAATATTCGACCGGGTGCCTTCAGTGTTGTGAGGGTAATAACATCGACGACATTTTTTCAATTTCTGAATTTGTTACGGAAATCGACAAACCAAGATATAATCGTGCTTCTGTCCCCGACCGTAAGTCCCATGGCATCAGGGTTCTTGAGATTATATGTATTGGGGGCTCAGAATGTAAACCGCCTTTTTTGGCTTCACGGTTACACTCAACCAGTGCATTCGAAGAATATACATCGCTCATAAACGTGTACACGGATTCCACTGAACGCGTAAATGCAGATGACTATACGTTTCGAACACACACGTGGGCGGTTTCAAACGTTTATACATGGAAAACGCGAGTTGACAAAGTATCCGAGAGATACCATATTAGCTTCCTAGTCAGATAATTTCCATTGATGGCAATTTTTCTCCAGAGAAATATACGTTTTCAAAAATTCCAGAATTTTCTTGGCTTTGCTACAAGGACCGTAGAGAACCTTGTGGTGTAGTGTAGGGCTACTCTGTACGCCTCTCATTCGGAGGCTCAGTGTTTGATTTCCGGCCAATCCATGAATTTGAATTCTCAGCTGCAACGCGGTTTACTCCGTTTGTTGAAACCAACTGAGGGACTGGTCAGTACGAGAGCACCGGTTAAGCCGTGCGATTAGGGGTGCGCAGCTATTGGCTTGTATCCGGGAGATAGTGGGTTCGAACCCCCACTGTCGGCAGCCCTGAAGGTGGTTTCCCGTGGTTTCCCATTTTCACACCACGCAAATGCTGGGGCTGTATCATAAATTAGGCCACCGGCCGCTTACTCCCAACTACTAGGCCTTTCCTATCCCATCGTCGCAATAAGACGTCTGTGACGGTGCGACGTAGAGCCACTAGCAAGAAAAGTTATTTATTTTGATTTAATTGACCTTTATTGTAACAATATTTGGTCATCCTCTATGTACAATAAACACTCACAGCACATATACAAATACAGTTATTGTCAGCGCGAAGTACTTATAAGAAATAAAAACCAAATTGTCCACATTCATCGAGTACATAAAACCACATTGAATGTCTTTTCTGGGAGGAGAGGGGGAGAACAAACAAAACACTGGCAACATTCTATAGTTTTATTTCAACCACTTCGTAACAGACACCGCATTTCAAGAAAGGACAATGCTTGTCGGTGGGTGTGAATATAAAATTTCAGTGTGCCTCTGGGTTCGCTCGGAGAATTACACGGTGCTTGGGTTAATTAATTGAATTATACATTACTGACAATCTAGAGAATGTAGACACCTAATGAAGCCACTCAGTTGGCATATTGTGGATCTGTTGATAGTTCAACATGGACCTCTAACAATTTACTGTAACTTCCACGCTAATAGCCTAACTTGGAATACTTATTTCTCTAATTGGAAGCGTTATGTGACCGAGCGTAACAACCTTTTCTGTTGAAAGTTGGATTCTTGTTTTTTTCTTGTACCAACCAAAGAGATTAGAAACTTTAGAAGTTGTTAGATGTAACGTACAAACAGAAATATAAGAAGAAATGGGAGTCCAGTAACTGAGAGACGTATACAAATGTTAAAATGCGAACACATTTTTCAAACCGTTAATAAACTTGTGAAACTAACTCTGAAACCGTTTTCATCACATATACTTAAATAGCCATTAGAATACTCGTAATTGAGAAAAGGATAGTTTATTACCAGTGCACACGTTTATTCGTGTATGCGGAAAACCAGAAGCCCAAATATTCGTTAAGATTTCTACTAGCTGTATCACATTATTCTCAAATCTGACTCAAGTCATTCTCACTGCTTATGGATATATCAGCCAATTTAAAAAAATACTATGTAGAATTTAAACATTTTCGACTGTATTTTGAAGTGATGACTAACAACCATGGAAATAGTTTCATATCTCGGTGATATCTCGGTGGAAATGTGTCTGCTATATGCACATCAACCATGTGGTCTAAACATGTACATTGGTTTTCAATGTTATTTTAATATACCCTATATGCCATAGACACATGAAACAATAGTGGGTTACATAACTTACCTGCTTACCTGGCCATAAAATAAATTGCACCAGCCTAGCTGCAACCGGCGAATGGGCGTTACGGGTTCTTGTGACGAGAGTATAATTGGACAGGGATACAACACTAATAATTTACTTTTGGAAATGAGGAACTCAGGTATTATTTGGCTATTTAATTGAGAAAGCATAGTCAGTCAGTCTTTAACAATACTTCTTTATAATATACCACACTCGTGATGCAAAGATAAAATACCATAAACGGCTTACATTTATAATTTACAAGAATAAAAATAAAAATAAAATGATGTCGTCATGCTGACGGATGGATGAATGAACCATTAAAAAGTCCCCAGTGACCATCACCATTGGACCTACAAAATAAAAACATGGTGCTAGGATTAGGGACGTTTCGCAGAAAAAAACTTACTATTAAAGTTTCCGCACATTTGAGGAAATATTTACATATAAACAGGAACACAACAGCCCATGGCTTTTAAAAATGGCCGAGACTTCTTGGGGTGCAGTATTTGGGCCAATGACCTGGTTGTCTAGCCGGTTAAGGTCTCCCATCGCAAAAAAAAAAACAAAAAAAAATTGTAAACAAGGCTAATATTGACTTCGTTTCACTGCGTTTCTGGACTCGGCATCACAAAAGGGCTTTCACTTTCGTCTTCTCTCGACAAACCTATGAGCCATAACATAACTTCTTACGACAAGTAAGGAACCAATTCTCATTTTACATACGTGGCTCTATTAGCAGACCGCCACAGGTTCTAATTCATTCCATTCACAGTACTATGCCGTACTATTTCTCATAAAATCACGACACTCTGTACATATGGCGTAACCTGACACTCTCCAGACCCATGGTTCGAGTCCATATCATTGGCATCGTGAAACTCAGTCACAGATTATGATGCAATTGCTTACAACGTGGTTTTAATTTCTCAACAGAATTTAATCAAATGACAACATGCAAATAAATCATGCCCAGGCACCATGCAAATACTACGATACACAGATCTTTCTATCCTTCCATATAAGAGAGAGTGGCAAGCTTTCCAAATGATCCTTACTTACAACAACATTTAACCTGAAGACTAAACATTAGGGAATACTCTTGATCTAACACTAAAATAAACCACCTTAAGTAACTCCTAGCTCTCTTCTCACCCATAAAATATTATAAACCGGGCGAGTTGGCCGTGCGCGTAGAGGCGCCCGGCTGTGAGCTTGTATCCGGGAGATAGTAGGTTCGAATCCCACTATCGGCAGCCCTGAAGATGGTTTTCCGTGGTTTCCCATTTTCACACCAGGCAAATGCTGGGGCTGTACCTTAATTAAGGCCACGGCCGCTTCCTTCCAACTCCTAGGCCTTTCCTATCCCATCGTCGCCATAAGACCTATCTGTGTCGGTGCGACGTAAAGCCCCTAGCAAAAAAAAAGTTATTGAACAGGCTTACAAATTACTTCTCCGATGAATAAAATTAGACTGACCGCACTGAAGTAATTACAGTCTTTGTTCAGACAAAGGTTTATGGCGCAATAACACAGACAGACTCGCGACACCCACTAGCAGCATTCTTACCGTCGAATGAACAGCCTCCTTCCACATCTCTCATCTCTTATAGGGAGCAAAAAGTGAAGCCACGCGGGGGAAACTCCCTCCAAACACTCTTGAGTTTGATATGCAGCCACTAAATAGCTTCCCACGGTGGTCGGATTAATGCGAAGTTATCAATCTCGTTACTTATTATTGGCGTAAAACATGCCATTAGCTTTCTAAAATTCTGGAGATAATTTCCATCATTTTATTATGCTGGAAAAACATCAGGTAGGGGAGATATCGCTCAATTCCCGTGACGTGGTAAACCTGACTATCCCCGCTTTAAATATTGTTAGGGTGGCATGGTACTTCCCAAAACAAAATTTTTATCTCTCTTTCCTTCTCCAACATATCGTCTGTTTCACTCATGCATGGTCACACCCTGCCTAGGGAACCACCTCCAAGTTCCCGCGTTCTATACTTCATCACGCCCTTATATTTGGCGTCATATTACGCAATTTCACCTGCGTAAAATATCGCCTATTTTGTAATGAACAGAATGGTTCAATATCGCCCAATAAAAAATACTATATAGATTAAAACATTTTCGACTGTATTTTGAAGTGATGACTAACAATCATGGAAATAGTTTTATATCTCGTTGGAAATGTGTCTGCTATATGCACATCAACCATGTGGTCTAAACATGTACATTGGTTTTCAATGTTATTTTAAAGTTTCGATACTTAACAGTCTCTGGTTAGAATGTCTTAAAACTGAAGGATGTCACACACAGACTTTAATCTTTAAACGATAGTCTTGCGGATTACTGCTACCTGTTATAAATACTGAATGTATAATTTTCATCTATTTACTTACTTAAAATGGTACATTATAAATGTTCGAAGGATTAATTAAAAGCTTCAGAACATCATTTACATATAACCGGTAAGTTAGGCTGTGTGATTTAAAAGTAATAATGTTAATTTTACACTTGTAGCAATTAATACCCTGGAAAATGAGCGTTGACTGGAATAAAACTCCAGTATACTCCTATTAATATGTAAAGTCTTGCAAAACCATTCATCCACAAAGTTTCGGAACTAGCCTTTTTTAAACGATATAACCTTTTAGGACGAGGGGATCTTAACGCGGTACTTGATAATGAGTGTTGAGTTAAAATGATACAAAAAATACAAATTTTAATTTTTAAAATAATATAGTCTACGTCAAAGTTTACCTCTAAAATAATAAGTATCAAACAAGGTGACCATATACTCTGAACAAATCCTTCGCAATTAGCGTACAATAAGTAGGCCTGCCATAGTGATCATTTCTTCCTTTTAATGCTCTCCTATCTGACACTTTCTCCTTCTCCTACCATTATTACCACACCCTGGCTGGATCACGGGCACTAATTTTGTGATTTGTCTCTGTTCAACGGCTGGATGCCCTTCCTGACGCCAAACCTAGTTGGAAGGATTTATTTGCTATTGCGTGTTGTTTCTGTAGCAGTTGGTAGTGTGATGTGTTGTTTATACATGAAGATCTGTATTAATATGAACACAAACCCCCAGCTCCTCGAGCTAGAGGAATTAACCAAAAGTGATTAAAATTGCAGATCCAAACGGAAATCGAACACGGGACCCTCTGAACACAAGGCCAGTACGCTGACCATTCAACCAAGAAGACGTACATATTTAGTTCAGATCAACGCGCGTACAAATCAAAAACACTGTGAAATCAAATTGTTTATTTGTTTGGATGTTTCATCATTTCTGATTTTATATGAATGATATTTTAATTCACACATTAGTACGAAAATAGTCTGATTCCTTGGCTGAATGGTCAGCGTTGAGGCTTTCGATTCAGAGTGTCTTAAAACAGTATTCACCATCACTAACACCACCTGTCCCAGGTTCGATTGCCGGCCGGGTCGGGGATTTTAATCGCGTCCGATTAATTCTGCTGGCTCGGAGACTGGGTTTTTATGTTTGTCCCAGTACAGTCCTCTACTTATTTATACAATACACCTCACTACCAACCACAACAGAAACACGCAATAGTAATTACATCCGTCCACAAAGGGTTACCGTCAGGAAGGGCATCCGGTCGTAAAACAGGGCCATATTCACATGTTCGACACAATACGCACCTGCGACACCACAGGTGTGGGAAAAGCGGTAGAAGAAGAAGAAGATTAGTACGAAATAAGCTGTATGTTTGGTGCAATTTTAACTTGTTTGTGCAAAATTGCTTATCTAGTAATGTAATTGTACCCTTCCTGTTGTGTTGGATTTCTAGGATTTTTTAACTATTCGTTTTACATCTCACCAACACAGACAGGTCTTATAGTGGCGATGGAATGGCAAAGACCTAGGACTTGGGAAAAGGGACCGTGGCCCTAATTACGGTACTACTCCAGCATTTTATCTGGTGTGATGATGGGAAAACCACGGTAATCATCTTGAAGTTTGCTGACAGTGGGGTTCGAACCCACTATCTCCCGAACGCAATCTGACAGTTACGTAACCCAAACCACGTAGCCACTCGCTTGGTTTCTGGGAATTTGATATTAAAGGGTTTACATCATCAAGACCTTAGTAACGAAATGATTCAGTATAATATGTTCACTTATTTCTTCTGTTACACTGTGTGCACACATGGATCCAATGTAACGTTACGTCTTGTACGGGAATAGCACACAATCATCTGCTGAGATGGCGAAGGGAATGGCAAAGTGCTTCGGTTCGTTTGGCAAGTGGGTAAGGTTTTCTTCTATATGAAAGCAATGAGACTTAGGAAGAGGGAGAGAGAGAGAGAGAGAATCAGTAAATATGAGACGTAGTTTAAAGCACATAGAAATAACAATGGAAGTAATCAGGTCGGAACGTGCAGCAGAGGAAGTGGGGCACAGGTTGACAAAGTTATCATTATATTCCTTAGTTGACTGTGATCTCAGCCCTATGCCCTAGTATCGCGTGTGTATGAAGAAGCAATGTACATTACAGAACAAAGCTGAGTGATATTAAGATAGGCTAACACCTTGAACGTGCCCTAAAGCGAATTACGGTAATAATGTTGTTATTTTCCGTCCCAGCTAAATACTTTTATCACTTTCACACTATTCCTAATTACATATGTTTCCCGTCTCCAAAATAATGTGAAAATTGGAACTTTACGATACTGCAGTTACCTACCATGCTTAGAATTCTACCAACATAAAAACATACCATCAGATACTCTTTTCAGGTCATGTAAACAATTACTTAGCTACCAGATGGCTACACTGCGTCATGTGGGCGAGACAATGAATTCGTCGACTGATTGTTGAATGACGTTCATTTTTCATCAATGGCGTCGATTGTTTGAATAGTGGGTCCTGAACTGAGTATAATGTGTTATTCTTATAAATAAAGTTGTAGGGCGTCCGCTGTCTTTAATTCTATTTATTTTGGCGCATTTTGATTTATTTATCCTCTTTAGGTGAACTAAATACCGCATCAGTGGTCCTTAGCTTCCGTGTCTGTTTGTCTGTTTGTTCTACCATCACGGATGAATAGATCTTGACCAAACTTCATATTTAGAGTCTTCTCATCCAGGAAAAGGTTTTGATATGCGTGTCATTTTAAAATCACTGAATAGATTGTGGGTTTATAGGAAGACCATATTTTTTCAATTTTCTTTTATTGATGCTTTGTAATATCCGACCACTAAATGTGAAACCTCCATTAATTTTAAATATTTTTTGTTATGTACATAATTTCACTCGCTCTTAAAATGACGTAGAAAATTATTTTCTACGAGCTTCATGCTCTGCAGCCATTGACGGACACCCTCACAGATCGACAGCAAATCTACAGGTTGTCGTGGGAACGTCTGAGTCTACTTCCCAGCAGGGATGTACCGTAACGCCATTTTCGTCAGCATTCCTGAAACTCGTGGTTGTTCATTGGGCAGAAGGCGAGAGAGGTGTCATCCTGCCCGTCTCAGGGATATTTTAGGACTACCGTTGGAGGTTACTATCGTCTTCGAATATCGCTAAGCGTGGCTAACATTAGAACATTGCTGCGTAGTGTAGTCCATTATTTCACACTGTAAGGTGTTCTCTAGCATTTTCTGTAATTGTTACTGTAATTTACCTGTACTTCATTTTTCTGCTATAATGTTTTACCTCTGGCTTGCCTCTTTGGGCTTAAATAATAACACCATAAGTCATTTCTTTGTCTGAATACTTAACATGCCCTTCCCCTAAATTTCTCCTTTGTTACCGCTTTAGAAATTCCGTAATAAATACAATCAGAATTTAGTGAGGAACATTTCATTATTCAACATAATATTTACATATTTATCTTATCCGGTTGTCCTCAGTTATTATCATATTTTCAGTATTGTCAACTTTCTTCACAGCTGTATGAGTGCTAAACCTGAAACTTGGCCCCTCCCTTCTGTGAGTGATATTATGCACTATTTCTTTCGTGTATTTTTCCTTTTGCAGTCTATGTTTTCCCTGATTAAATCACATAACGTACCATTAACTGGAACTTGATTTAAAGCCAGTGGGTAGGTTATGACACTTTTGAGAGTTGATGCCTTTTACTGTGGCCACCAAAATCGCGCTAACCTAGGAAAATCACCGTTCAAAACTGGAAACTATCGGGCCAAGTCTAAGGTGTCTGAAAATTCTTCTTAATGTGAAGTCGGTTTGAATGCGGACAGATTTAAGAATATACACTGACTGACAGAGCAAATGCAACACCATGAAGGAGTGGTCAGAACTTTATGCCAATTGCAGGGTAGACTGACGTCACTGAGGTATGCTCATGATGTGAAATGCGCCGCTGTGCTGCGCACGTAGCGAACGATAAATGGGACACGGCGTTGGCGAATGCCCCACTTCGTACCGTGATTTCTCAGCCGACAGTCATTGTAGAACGTGTTGTCGTGTGCCACAGGACACGTGTATAGCTAAGAATGCCAGGCTGCCGTCAACGGAGGCATTTCCAGCAGACAGACGACTTTACGAGGGGTATGGTGATCGGGCTGAGAAGGGCAGGTTGGTCGCTTCGTCAAATCGCAGCCGATACCCATAGGGATGTGTCCACGGTGCAGCGCCTGTGGCGAAGATGGTTAGCGCAGGGACATGTGGCACGTGCGAGGGGTCCAGGCGCAGCCCGAGAGACGTCAGCACGCGAGGATTGGCGCATCCGCCGCCAAGCGGTGGCAGCCCCACGCCACGTCAACCGCCATTCTTCAGCGTGTTCCAATATCGACCAGAACAATTTCCCGTCGATTGGTTGAAGGAGGCCTGCACTCCCGGTGTCCGCTCAGAAGACTACCATTGACTCCACAGCATAGACGTGCACGCTTGGCATGGTGCCGGGCTAGAGCGACTTGGATGAGGGAATGACGGAACGTCGTGTTCTCCGATGAGTCACGCTTCTGTTCTGTCAGTGATAGTCACCGCAGACGAGTGTGAGACGAGGCGTCGGCGTGGAGAAAGGTCAAATCCGGCAGTAACTGTGGAGCGCCCTACCGCTAGACAACGCGGCATCATGGTTTGGGGCGCTATTGCGTATGATTCCACGTCACCTCTAGTGCGTATTCAAGGCACGTTAAATGCCCACCGCTACGTGCAGCATGTGCTGCGGCCGGTGGCACTCCCGTACCTTCAGGGGCTGCCCAATGCTCTGTTTCAGCAGGATAATGCCCGCCCACACACTGCTCGCATCTCCCAACAGGCTCTACGAGGTGTACAGATGCTTCCGTGGCCAGCGTACTCTCCGGATCTCTCACCAATCGAACACGTGTGGGATCTCATTGGACGCCGTTTGCAAACTCTGCCCCAGCCTCGTACGGACGACCAACTGTGGCAAATGGTTGACAGAGAATGGAGAACCATCCCTCATGACACCATCCGCACTCTTATTGACTCTGTACCTCGACGTGTTTCTGCGTGCATCGCCGCTCGCGGTGGTCCTACATCCTACTGAGTCGATGCCGTGCGCATTGTGTAACCTGCGTATCGGTTTGAAATAAACATCAATTATTCGTCCGTGCCGTCTCTGTTTTTCCCCAACTTTCATCCCTTTCGAACCACTCCTTCTTGGTGTTGCATTTGCTCTGTCAGTCAGTGTAGTTAAAGAGCGATGCTGATAGCAGGCCCTGTTCAGCCTGCAGGGCGAACGTCATTGTAAATCTAGAGCGTCTGTGGTTACTTTTAGTAATGCTGTTTTACGTCCCAAGGTTTCCGAACACGCGAGGAGAGGGATATTGTTGTGCAATTTTTTAGCTTTTCCCAAGCGACACATCTTCATGTAACATCGAACTGAGTTAGAATCAAACCTACTACCTTGGGTATAGATAGCCAAAAATCTACTATCTAACTCATTTAGTACAACAAGACTTCTTGAAAGAGACCAGGCGCTCTGCCGACAGATTTAAGAAGATATTCAGTGTGTGGTGCTGATCGTAAGCCAAAGGTCTTCTCTCCGATTATTAGACAGTACCGTTTAAGTGAAACATCGTTGGATGGATCCAATAAAACTGGTGGAAAGGTTCTTTCATTTAGACGAGAAATCCCAACCACTCAGGAATATTTGCTGGCGTTTACAGAACTACGCGCGGCTATACGCCATCAAACGAAACACAGACTGTTCAGCAGAAATAGTAAAGACTACCACCTCACTTACACAGATTAGAGACCACAGATGAACATTGCAAACTATTAAAAGAGGATAGAGCAAGACTTACAATTGTTAGAAAATTAAGTTCAACCTCAATTGAAGCTAGACATCTTCCGTTTCCAAAATTAACTGGATCCCATGGTTGATTCGTTACAATCTCAAATTTCTCTACCAAAAGGGACACATGCCAACTTTGAACATTTCCTTCAGTCTATCAGATCCTACAATTCCACATATCAAATCACTGGCTGCCCGCATGTGTTGGAGTCATGATGGATCCACAAGAATAACATTGAGGCCGCCATTATTGGCCAACAACGGACAAGATAGTGGAAGGAATTTGACGAACGAGGCTTTCCACATACTGTAGGTCTGCAGCATACTGTTTTTCTTCTCCGGACCCCTGGAGATAATGGTGAGATATGTGTGTTTATCAAAAAAGCGTGAGTGAAGCACGAGAAGTACGTGGCCGACATCAAGACGAGTGCATCTCTTTCTGTCTAATGCCCACACATTTGAAACACTTTAATATCTCCAAAATTACTCGTCGGATTTGCAATATAAGCACATCACTGAATTTTTTGCTCGATTCTTAATTGTTGTGTTGGATGAAATTAGTATATTCCCATTTTAGGAAAACAATGTTGCTACCGGTTTCTCGGTAATTACGCATGTGATCGACAGGAATAGGACAGTACTTCATGAGCCCCTTAATATAATTTAAGAACTTGAAAAGATAATATCAATATATTTAAGGAAATAGAAGTTATTTGAGGTGGACAACTGAGCTGAATCACCCCGTATATAAGTCCATATACCATTTCCAAACAATTCCTTCCGAGCAAATTCTTGTAATGGTCAAGAAAACGTAGGCTCTCGGTAGGTTTCCAGGAAAGAAGTGTGGTAGTGGGTTCTATTGCTTAAAGTACTGTATGTTTAAGTTTATCAGCCTCATAATGCTTGTATTTCGTGCTATTGTGTGTACATTAAATTATATTAGAAAGTAAAATATTTTGTTACATTGATTTACATTTGTGGTACAGTTTCGTTTCCATACAAATGTATTGTCATTCACACTGTGATGGACTGAAACGTCTAGTCAGTTGGGAATAATTAATACTGTCACCATTTTATCTCGGAATGGAACCCACTCTCTAAGACCATAGGTACCTCCTGCACTGTTTAACTAAAGATCAGTGCTTATTCTCCACGCCGCGCTCGGTAAAAGCAGAGATCGCCGAGCAGGGAGTGCGGCTCCTCGTAAGTATGCCGTCCGCACAACACTGCAACTAGCATGCAAGCCACTGACATTAATCAGTTCGTCTGATATTGATGGACAACTATTCCGCTCTAAATCTTTCACAGTCATTCGAGATTTTGAAAATTGACAATACCATTTCCGCACTTATTGGACAGATATCACCTTTTCTCTATATACAGACACAACCCTCCTGTGAATGTTGACACGTTTCATGTTTTTGCCCGCAGGAAACCGTTCGCCATATAGACCTCCTATCGAGACCACTTATTCAGTAATCAGGTAATTACCATTTTGAAACTGCCACTGTGCCAAGGTTTTGCTTTACCGCCCTGTGCACCTGAACACAATCAATCGGACACGTTAGAGCGAGTCCCGTTCCTTTACTTCTGAACAATAGGACAGGGACTTATTTTTTGACTGACCCTCGTATTTAAGTTACAGTGATTCCTTATGACTTTTAAAACTTGTTATGTATAAGCCTACTCTGTTTGACTTGTATACTTTGCCCACATTATTTAATATTACCCGCAGATATCTAACTGACACGTACTTCTATCATACATCCCTGTGGAAGAATGCTCTTACAAAACGAACTTTACAATGCTAATTTAGTAAGTCATTATTGTGTCCTACAATACCAAAATTTACCTGATCACAAGATTTACATTCAAGCATGCAAGCACACACTGATAGTCTGACAACCGTAACAAGGAACATGACAGGTCTGGTGAAAGGCTATTCACGTGGTTCCAATCAGCTGACAAGTAACAAAGTTGTCAGTCCGTGCTTCCAGAATCACATGCTGACTTCGTAATTAAGATTTTATTGATATAATAAGTATAATACAATTATGTAATTGCAGTCTGTAGGATAGCATATTTTCACAGTCTACTTCTCGAGCTAGCATTTCTCCTGTTTAGAATACGTTGGCTGTTGCTGTTTGACATTCGTGTTGTCCAGCGATACTTGTAAATTTTGCTCTTCATTCTTATCTATAGTCAGTAACCTATAATTATGTGGGCTACTCATTGAGGGAAGCTTATGATTCATCCTCCACGTGAGAGATATTTCTACCGAGCGAGCTGGCTGAATGGTACGGGCCTCACTGCTGATGATGGAGATTGTAGGTTCGAACCCCACCATCGGCAGCACTGAAGGCGGTTTTCTATAGTTTCCCATATTCACACCACGCAAACTGTACGTTAATCTGCCTCTTTCGCAGTCCTTGGCCCTTCCTTTCCCATCGGCATCAATCAGTTTCAGATAGTGCAACGGTAAACCACCAGAAGATAAAAAGATCTTCTCTTGAGCATGATACAACACATTCTTTCGAAGATGAATGTATCACATGCATCGTATTATTCTTTGTCAACAGCATATGACATTCCTGCTTCCCGAGTGATGAAATTAGACAATGCTCATTCATCTATCATTACAACGACAAATAAATTACACATTTATTTATTTATTTATTTATTTATTTATTTATTTATTTATTTATTTATTTATTTATTTATGCATTTTTTAACAATCGCACCTACACAGATAGGTCTTATAGCGACGATGTTATAGAAAAAGCCTGGGTGTGGGAAGGAAGCGGCCGTGGCCTTAATTAAAGTACAGCCCCAGCATTTGCTTGGCGTGAAAATGGGAAACCACGGAAAAACATTTTCACTACTGCTGACAGTGCGATTCGAACCCACTATCTCCCGGATACAAGCTCACAGCTGTGCGCCCCTAATCACACGGCCAACTCTCCCGGTTTATTTATTTATTTATTTATTTATTTATTTATTTATTTATTTATTTATAGAGCGTATGGTTTTACAATTACTAATATACAATATGAAAAAGATATTATATTTAAGAGAGTTACAAATGAATGTCTATATTAATTCTAAATTTTACAGCATCCAGGAAATCCAAAATATATCCAGAGTAGGGTGACAGAGAACATCCCATGACGATATGTTTGTTTGTCTGGGAGATCCTCATTTGCATGCTGGATTGGGGTTCTACTCCCCGTGCTTGTACAAGTGGCCGGGACATCTACCGTGATTCGCACAGTTTCATTCAGCAAATTCATACCAAGCCAGTCCCATGTATACTTCCTAACCGAAGGCCACAGATTCGTTTACTGGCTCATCCAAAGATTTTAATCCTGACCTGGTAGTGAAAAGGTAGAATGCCACTGTTATCGAATAACTAACATGACAGGAGAAGTGAAATGCTATGAATAAAGTTATTTGAAGGATGTTTCGGAACTTCTGTATCAGAAATATGATCGTCTCACCACTGTCAAGAAAGGAAAAATGGGCTTTTATCCAACGGAGTGGGGGAAAAACTGCCGTCATATTCGTATTGTGACATGTATAGAATGGATTGTTAAGTGCTTCTGGATGCCAGCTGCTCCGGACCAATCAATATTCTCCTTTCATTTGTCTGAATAATTTATGTCCAAAAAATCGTATCCCATAAAACACTGTTGTGAATCCTCCTTGTGAAATTCCCATAGCCGGAAAGCACTCGACTGACTCTGCATATCAACGCACCATTTTCATTCCTGAATAACAGCTGTGAACCATAAGACCTACCATACTTATACAAGGCGTACAAGACATTTTGGAAATTAATATTCGTTATACTTAAATTCGAAGTGTAAACTGACGAACTATAACTGCGACGTGTGTCAAAAATTAATTTTGTACATTTTGCAACCATATTATTATTATTATTATTATTATGATTATTATTATGATTATTATTATTATACACTATTAATAACATCATTATATTTCTTTATTATTGACATATTATTATTAGCAGTGCCTCCGTGGCTTAGAGAACAGCACGCCGGCCTCTCACCGCTGGGTTTCGTGGTTCACATCCCGGTTACTCCAAGTGAGATTTGTGCTGGACAAAGCGGAGGCGGGACAGGTTTTTCTCAGGGTACTCCGATTTTCACTGTCATATTTCATTCCAACAACACTCTCCAATATCATTTCATTTCATCTGTCGGTCATTAATCTGTGCCTCAGAGGAGTGCTACAGGCTCCGGCAGCCAGCACAATTCCTATCCTCGCCGCTAGATGAGGGCTTCATTCATTCTATTCCTTGACCGGCTCGAATGACTGGAAAAAGTCTGTGGATTTTCGGTATAGAACCTTTACCGGGAAGACCTAGTGTTTGCAGTGCACTGTTTTTTCAGGTATGGACGAGAATAAATTTGTTACTTTCATTGACTTGTCTCAGAATGAAAGTGGCTAAAGGTATGAGTAATGCCAGTAACATCATTCCTCATATAGCGAGTCCCTGTTATGAATGGCGTGAAAATGTCGTTCGTAGGGTCTGTTGGAGTGTGCATTTTGTTGAGCTTGACGAATTGATATGTAATAGCAACTTCTGGCTCTGTGAGGAAAGCAACAGGGAAGTCCGCCTTCATATTCCTTTCCAGTGACGAGTAGGCTATCTCTGACAGATGATGGTGGAGCTGTCGAGGATCAAATCAGCCTTCGAGCAGAGTACTCAACATACATAGATAAGTATGAAATTGTTAATAATAGCGCATTACTTTCGAACTGTGTACGTGCTAGAAAGTGAATATATCCATAGCTTTGACAGACTTAATCATATCTAAACTTTTCTTAATGGTATTGATATGTTTGATGTTGATGGGAAGCATCCCAAGCGGATGACGATCCAAAATCCTGGAACCAATAATTGCACTTTTGTGGGACGGATAATTCATGTACATCACACTGAGTTGCAATCGTCCTCCTGTGGGTGGGGGCGTTAGAATAACACCCACGGTATCCCCTGCCTGTCGAAAGAAGCGACTAATAGGGGCTCCAGAGGCTCTGAACTTGGGAGCTGTGTTGGCGACCACGGGGTTCTTAGCCGAGTCCTGGCATTGCTTCCACTTATTTGTGCCAGGCTCCTCACTTTCATCTATCCTATCCGACTTCCCTTGGTCAACACTTGTTCTCTTCCGACCCCGACGCTATTAGGTTTGCGAGGGCTAGTCTTTCATTTTCCCGGCCTTCGTGGCCCTTGTCTTTCTTTGGCCGATATCTTCATTTTCCGAAGTGTCGGATCCCTTCCATTTTTCCGTCTGATTAGTGTTATATAGAGGATGGTTGCTCAGTTGGACTTTCTCTAAAAACAATAATCACCACCACCACCAGTTGCAATCGATTGGTTGACATTTATAGATTCCGTATTTTCTGTCTTTGAAAGTCTCATTGTGCCACACACACACACGCACACACTACCTTTCTAGTTAGTTCTCCTGCTGTCTATAGGGCTAGATTCTGTTGCTCTATCTCGCATAGCTATGTACTACCCTGCATAAAAATAAGCAACGTACTCTTATTAGGAAATAATAATAAAATATGGAAACATTATTTCTGACCTTTTTGTAATATAATATGTCCAATCATTGTAAGGAAAGGCAAAGTTTCCATTACATTTGGTATATGATAATCCTAAATTAGTAAACAAAAGATTTTGGATTTAATGTAATAGAAATTTGAAGTCATACGCTTTAAGAAAAGGTTGGTGAAATTGAAGGCATACCTGCAAAACCCAACACTCAAAATTATAATATTTTATTTAAGTGCTGCCAACTGTTGTCGGATACGAGGTGTATCGTTCATGATATTGGACTAATCTTCAGCTGTCTGAGTTAATGGTTAATGGATACATAGATGAATAAATGTCACCAAATCTAAAACCAAAACCCCATGGTGCAACAGCCCCGAAGGGCCTTGGTCTACCAAGCGACCGCTGCTCACCCCGAAGGCCTGCAGATTACGAGGTGTCGTGTGGTCAGCACGAAGAGTCCTCTCGGCCGTTATTCTTGGCTTTCTTGGCCGGGACCGTCATCCCACCGCCAAATAGCTCCTCAATTGTAATCACGTAGGTTAAGTGGACCTCGAACCAGCCCCCAGATTCAGAAAAAAAGCCTGACCTGGCCGGGAATCGAACCCAGGACCTCCGGGTAAGAGGCGGGCACGCTACCCCTAGACCGCGGGGACAGAAATAAATGTCACCACTAACCAAAATATAAGATTTAATTACTTAGCATTGTGATGCTGGAACAAATACAGCGGAGCATCAAGATGCAGGATACACATCAACAATACAGAGAGGTTACGCAGAGGGGGCTCTGTAAAAAGAGATTCACGTAGCCTACTCCACTCCAAACGAGGTCACTACACCACTTACACGCCCCCCCCCCCTTGTTATCTTGAAACAAAGTCATCAATGGCTTTAGGGAAGTGCACTCGACGCCCATTACGTGTGATGGTGGTTTTGGGTGGTGTACGAGTCTCTGAAACTGACCAAGGGGAAGGTACTTGAGCTGATATGTAAAGATTGTTGGGCGCTCCTGGCCTTGATGCTATTAGTTGAGTGGTGGCAGTTGATATGCGCTGTTCGACCACGAAAGTGGGTTTCAGGCAATCACGAGAAACTTTTAATCTTCTATGACTGATGTCATGGAACGTTGCAGCACTTCGTAGAGAGCGGTATAGGGTCGCTGTAGTGCAGGAAGTACCTCACTACATGGAGACTACTGGTCCTCCATGGCGTGCAAGGGCTAGACGCCTCGCGCCAGACAAACTCAGGGCAGCGAAGGACGAATTTCAGTTCATGATGGAACAAGGCATAACTAGACCATCACAGAGCCCTTGGGCCAGCCCGTTCAACCTCGTACAAAATAAATCAGGGGGATTGGCGTCCATGCGGTTACTAACGGAAACTGAATGCCGAAACCATTCCGAACAGATATCCCGTCCATAAAATGCAATATTATACCCTATTTCCTGTTATTCTCTACACTGGTCTCAACAAGGCATACTTCCAAGTACCAGTTCATCATGAGCAAGCCAAAATAGCAATATCAATGCCCTTTGGACTGTTTGAATTTGCGAGAATGCCCTTTGGACTCCGCAATGCCAGCCAGACCTTTCCATCACTCGAAACCTGCCTTTTGTCTTTGTCTACATAAATGACATTTTTATTTTTTCATCCCCGTACAAAGAGCACTTGCAACATTTAGTCACGCCTACACTAGCAGAAGCTCACACTGAATGTGCCTAAGAGTCTGTTTACCCAGAATGGTGTTAAATGTTTGCGGTATCTGATTACTCCTCAAGGTCTGTCACCAGACATGGTTAATAGATACGTAGAGGAAAAAATGTCACCACTAACCAAAATATAAGATTTAATTACTTAGCAATGTGATGCTGGAGCGAAATCCGGCGGAACAACAAGATGCAAGGTACATATCAACAATAGAGAGAAGTTACACAGAGGGAGCTCTGTAAAAGTCAAAGAGATTCACATTGTCGCTCTACTCCAGAACAAGTGACTACAAATATAAAGGGCGAAAGTTCTTGTGTTTCTGGATTTGCTTTGTGTAATGTCAAGAACAGGCTAAACCACTGCTACATTAATGCATAAGCATGGTAACCATCACAGTTAAATGTTCTAAATGTGAAACTATATTCGTGAATGGCTCTTAAAACAGAAGATAATATGTATATATTTGATTTATAGAACATAATATGTTAGAAGAGCGTTCGTGGCTCAGACGGCAGCGCGTCGGCTTCTCACCGCTGGATACCGTGGTTCAAATCCCGGTCACTCCATGTGAGATTTGTGATGGACAAAGCGGAGGCGAGACAGGTTTTTCTCCGGGTACTCCAGTTTTCCCTGTCATCTTTCATTCCAGCAACAATCTCCATTATCATAATTCATAGCATTAATCAACCATTCATTTAATCACATTGGGAGTGGTGACCCCATCGTAATAATATATACGGTTCATTCATTACATCCCTGACCCGGTCTAAGACTGGAAAACAGGTTGTAAGTTTTCATTTTCAATACGTTAGAAGGTTAACACGTTTATAATCTACTAATTTTAAGAACCAAATAAGTAAAGGGGACCAGGTATATCTATAATGTTAAATTTACTGTTTTTACGTACATTTATCTCAGAAACGGTTCATACTAAAGGCTTAATTTTTCTCATGCTTTCTTTATACCTTCTTGAGTGTTTTGACGGAGGGGTTTATTTATTAGAGATATTCGTCCATTTTTCTTATTTTTTCTATTCAGTGCAACATATTTTGGAAAAAATTCGCTCACTTTTTAGCCCCTTGTTTCTGTACTAAACACTTCTCTCCAAAAACGTTGCGGTAAAGTGTGTATATTATGACTTTATGTAATATCTGAAAGTTTCAAGATTGTATACTAAATAGTTTTTGAGAAAATGCCCCTTTTGTTCAGAAAAAAGTGAACTTGCAGAAACAAGCCTTTAAAGTTTTTCAATGTAATCCTGCCCCGTATGATGGATCATCTGGGTTGTCTTGCATCTCATCCTCTAGTCTTATTCTCACAGCTCTCTTAGCTTGTATTGACAGTTTTTACAGTCATTTTCTGCACTTTCAGCCTTCCTTTTCCGTTCACAATCGATTTTCTTCATACTTGTTATCATGTGATATCCTGGAAAGATTCCCAATTTTTCTAAGTTTTAACACTTTATGATGTTACCTTCATTACATGTAGCCGCAACATCGTACAGTCCAAAATGCAAGGTATTGACCTCTACAAAAACTCTCTTGGGAATTCGGGTCCAAATCGAATCATTAACGCTCTCGTTGGGGTTTTGCGTTCGTCCATAAAGGCACTTTTCAAGAAGTTGTGGCTCTGCTAGATCTCTAAAAACTGGTCTTATTGCTCCCATTACACTTATCTCTGAATAGGCTAGCAAATGTCACAAATACCCATTATGTTACATCTAACATATACCACCACTGGGCGGGAATATGAGGAGGGAGCCAAGGAAACGTGTATTGTCGTTGTCAACAACGAGATCTCCCGGCAGATAAAATTACCGCGCCCATGCAGTGTTGTCTTGGAAACGCAATACAAAGCACTTATAATTAAGATATGACCATGAATGATAGCTCCAATGAAAGAAGAAAGTCTCTAGATTTTTATGGAATGAAAAAGTAAAAACCCCATTTTTTCCGAATTTCACCCTACCGGGTCCCCTTAGCCTTGACAGTTTTTACAGTCATTTTCTGCACTTTCAGCCGTCCTTTTCCGTTCACAATCGATTTTCTTCATACTTGTTATCATGTGATATCCTGAAAAGATTCCCAATTTTTCTAAGGTTTAACACTTTATGATGTTACCTTCATTACATGTAGCCCCAACATCGTACACTCCAAAATGCAAGGTATTGACCTCTACAAAAACTCTCTTGGGAATTCGGGTCCAAATCAAATCATTAACGCTCTCGTTGGGGTTCTGGGTTCGTCATGAAGGCACTTTTCAAGAAGTTGTGGCTCTGCTAGATCTCTAAAAACATTACGGTGATTGAACAGCGTTTACGTTGGCAGGCATGATGCTGCGAATGTAACAGAAACACTGGTGACGGTAGAAGATGACAGTTAGCAGAAATTATCTCAAAAGAAAGGGTCATACATAAAACTGGATTTAATGATTACTTTTGAGTTAGTAGTGAATATAAATGTTTTTTTTTTAATATCGGATATAGCATTGCGAAGGATCGAAGAAGTTTAATGCATATTTCCTTTTTATATTATTCGTTGGGGCCATCTAGGCCTACGTTAAGTCTTGTTACATTTGGCAATTTGCTTCGCTTTCTTTTGAGCCCAGAATTCCCTCATTCTCTGTGAGTGGGCCAGCTTGCGTTCCGCTGTCCAGGTGGTACCATGTCTTCTTTTCGGTTGCTTGTCTCGGTTTATCCCCTTCGTCAGTATCTTTTTGTGGAAGAGATCTCTATTGAAGGCGTCTTCGGGTTTTACATGCAGCATTTGGAGGTCTTCCTTGGTGATCATAAACGGGCATTGTGGTTTTGGGTTTGGAGTCAAAAAAGTGAAAGATCTGTTTACTCAGCCTGTTTCTGTCCATTCGTTTGAGACGACCGTAATATCGTGCCTGTCTCTTAGGGATTGTTTCTGTAATTTTCTCTATTTTACTGTGCACGTCTTTCTTGGACTTTTTATAACGGGTTCCATTTTTGTAATTGGATCCCATGATACTTCTGATGATTTTTCGCTCTTTTCTTTCTCCAGTTCTTCGATTAGTCCTTTATTACCATTTAGGGATAGGGTTTCGGCTGCATGCATTAACTACTGACTTCAGAACTGTTTCATAATGATGTAGTTTAGTATTTTGGGACGGGCATTTTTTGTTGTAGATTGAGCGCGACAATTGATAGGCTGCTTTAAGTTTGTATACTTGTTCAGTGATTCTTTGTCCAGTCCATTTTTAATTATGATCTCACCCGGATACCTAACTTCTTCTACGCGGTTGATCTTCCCATACTTTGTCTGAAGTTTCGCTGGGGCATCTTTGATGCTAGTCATTACAGCGGTTTTTGTTCAGCGATTTCTTTTAGAAGGTCGATTTGCATCCTAGCAGTTTTTACAACGTTTTGCAGAATGACGCTAGACAGTCGATCATGATCCCCTTAGATTTTGTTCCCATTCTCAGAGGACTATAATCAGCTTCTAATAATTTTGTTCGCCAGGTCGTAATGATCTTTTCGAGCATGCAGTTGAAAAGCATCGGAGCGAGCCCATCACCTTGTCTGACTCCTGTTTTGACATCGAAGGAATCTGATAGGCATCCTAAGAACATTACTTTGGATTTCGTGTCAGTCAGAGTGGCTCTAATGGCTATCCCATTTCTTTTTTTATTATTATTGTCTTGTATTGACCTTATTGAAGAAAATCTGCAATATAATATGTAAACGTATACTGTCTGCTGGAGACTTATGTTTACAAAAATTAATACAGATAATTTCTTATATTTCTTTCAGCCTCACTCGGAAAACTCAATTTTTCTCCACTGAAAAAAGAGTTTTGATTAATCCCTTTTTTCGGACATGTATTTCATTTAAGGACATTAATATTCAGGGTACCGAGCTCGATAGCTGCAGTCGCTTAAGTGCGGCCAGTATCCAGTATTCGGGAGATAGTAGGTTCGAACCCCACTGTCGGTAGCCCTGAAAATGGTTTTCCTTGGTTTTCCATTTTCAAACCAGGCAAATGCTGGGGCTGTATCTTAATTAAGGCCACGGCCGCTTCCTTCCCACTCCTAGCCCTTCCCTGTCCCATCGTCGCCATAAGACCTATCTGTGTCGGTGCTACGTAAAGCAACTAGCAAAAAAAAATATTCAGGGTATCATTACATATAGTTAAATAAAAAGCTTTGAACCATTACTACTGCATTACTAATCAATTTGTAAATGAATTCATAACTAGTTGAAGGTCGCTTGTAAAATAATTCTTTTTATAAACCTCAACTCCCACAGGGCCGTAAAAAGTTATATCATTGGTGAAATCTGCAATGTAAACACCAGAATCACCACAAACCGTCATAATTAGCTGTGAGGGCGTGGTAACGTCACGAGTATAGGCGGGACTCTGGTAAGGGAAGGAAGAACTTCCGCGTAGCAAACACTTCCCCTGTGTTAATGGCAAAGTGCTTCATCAACAAAGCAGACAACTGAATACCAATACTTGAAGTGTTTGTCTTGTTGGTAACAGCAAACCTTCTGAGGGAGTCTCGGGTTCGATTCCGGACGGGTGCAGTGTGTATTGTGCCATTGAAGGCAATGAGGAGTTGCATGAGTGGATAGCGCCCAATGCGGCGTGCCTAACGAGCTCAGTAGGGCAATGGGATATGCTTCAGCGTGTGTCCCTCAGGCAGTCACAGGCTAATTAATGGGGAAAGACACAAGTCATCTTCCAGTGATTTACCTGTCATTTAACATCAGTTTTACTTCCTTACCTTCAGGTTTGGTCAGCAGTACTTCATGGCAAATTCAACATTGGTAGTTTCAGTCAGGGGCTTGGGGGCATAAAGGACGTCAGCGCTGTGTACTTCTTACAAGTGAGATTCTTTTTACAAGTTGCTCTACGTCGCACCGACACAGATAGGCCTTATGGCGACGATGGAAAGGAAGGGGCTAGAAGTTGGAAAGAAGCGGCCGTGGTCTTAATTAAGGAACAGTCCCAGCATTTGCCTGGTGTGAAATGGAAAAGTATCATCAGAGCTGCCGACAGTGGGGTTCGAACCCACTATCTACCAAATACCGGACGCTGGCCGCACTTAAGCGACTGCAGCTATCGAGCTCGATCAAGTGAGATTTACAAGGTATTATAGTTGTATTGAGAGGAAAAAGCAACGGTGGTATTATCTTCCCGTCATGACACTAACCATTGACAAAGAGAAAGGGGAGCATGGTATCCGAGTGATATTGTCACTGGCTCCTCACAAACGTGGCCGGGGTTGGAATCTCATGCGGGATTCGTGCAAAGAAATGTCATGTTCCTGTGGTATAGGCTTCACGTAAAACTGGAGGTCCCATGGCTAAGTTCACGATATTTACGCTTACGTAAAACTACAAGCTTGTTTAGAAAGAAGAAGGGCTTAGCGAATTGAGGTATCGGCAAAAGATTGTTGGCTATAAAATATTGATAAACTTATCTTTTGTTACTTGATAAGGAGAAAACGAGTTTTCTACACACTGGGATTATAACATTGACGAATAATAGTATAATAATAATAATAATAATAATAATAATAATAATAATAATAATAATAATAATAATAATAATAATAATAATAATAATAATAATTTAATAATTGTTCCGGGAATTCTGTGGAACTCAGAGGTGAAAGAAGTAGCGGATATGAATGGGTCGATATATAAAAGACGGAAGATTAATTTTAAACTTAAAAAGGTATTATTATTATTATTATTATATTTCTTCCTCCTTTTTTTTCTTTTTCTTTCAAACTTTACACTTAGCTAAGCAAATAACAAAATCAGGTACAAGGTCTATCTCGTGAGCTTGAGTAACAATATTGGAAAATCTCGAATAATAAGATAACAACCATTTAACAACCTGAGCTTGAAGCTCCCTAGTTACAACTTTAACAAGAGCACTGCTGCTCCCTTCAACCCACACACAAGGAGACGGAGCTCCAAATTTTTTCATTAGTCGGAAGAGCGTCTTTGATCTACACAATTACTCCTTAGGAGACTATTCTCCAAACTTTTCAGGTTCCAGGCCTATCAAAGGCACAACCTGCATTCAACAAAAACAAACAGCAGACAGTCTTCTATGCTCAACAGTCTCATTTACCTTGAAGTTGACTTCAACAAGAGTAACAAGTACCCATTCTACGTGGCCTTTGTTAAAAACAAAACGTTAAAGTTGTTGGCCGAAAATCAAAATGTTAGGAGGCAAACTCTTGCACTCCTTGAAATTCACATGAAAATACTTAAAACCCTATTTGGGCTTATGGCCCGACGTTACAGACGCTAAGCCCATACTACGGAGGTGACTAAATGAAAATACAATCTTAAGTTGCAAGATCATTTTAAGTTTTATGAAAACATAGTCATCTCAATATCAAGTTGAAGGGAAATACAAGAGGGTGCCACTCTTTATTCCCTTAGTTTGACTAGAGTCCTCAGACTTAGTTGAAATTTACATTTAAAGTTTGAAATTTACATTAAGAAAATAAAAGTTACATTACAAACAATTTGAAACCTTCCCCTCAAGTTATCTTTCTGAGACTATTACATGATTGCCCAGAGTTTGCAATTACCTTGAGCTGGTGGACCTCCCAGAGATAGCAAGGTAGTCCTTCCCACTGCCTCCGCAACGAACACACTCAATACCTCTTGAGTGGAGCGATCACAAAGACAACATGGCCTGAACAGTTCCAGCTTTTATAGCGGGGAGAAAGGTTCCATAATTATCTGGGCCGAGACCCTGACACACCCACAATTCCTATTGGTTAATTTGATAAATATCAAAATGTTCTTATTGGCTGAAATATTAAGTTGGCGGGAAGAGAGAGAAGTGTTGATAATTTTTGAATACCAAAACAATTTACAAACAATTCAATTTTACCAACTAATGAATACTAAATTTATATTGAGTTTCAATTGTCCATCCTCTCATAAGAGGGAGCACCTAGGTTGATAGTAGAGACCTCTGTCAAAAAACGTTCGAACTTTTTCCACTAACAGTTTCAGAGATTATGTCATAGATGGCCTTCCGAAGGGCGCTAATTTTAAATGCACTGGGTGGGTGTACCTCCGATACAACAACAACAACAACAACAATAATAACGATAATGATAATAATAATAATAATAATAATAATAATAATAATAATAATAATAATAATAATAATAATAATAATAATAGTTTTAAATCCATCTAACTTCCGCGGTTTTCGGAAACGACAAAGTGCTGGATATTGTGTCCCAAGCATCTTATTTTATGTACTGGTAAATATACCAACACATGGATGGCTTATTTGAAAATACACTGACTGACAGAGCAAATGCAACACCAAGAAGGAGTGGTTCGAAAGGGATGAAAGTTGGAGAAAAAACAGAGACGGCACGGACGAATAATTGATGTTTATTTCAAACCGATATGCAGGTTACACAATGCGCACGGCATCGACTCAGTAGGATGTAGGACCACCGCGAGCGGCGATGCACGCAGAAACACGTCGAGGTACAGAGTCAATAAGAGTGCGGATGGTGTCCTGAGGGATGGTTCTCCATTCTCTGTCAACCATTTGCCACAGTTGGTCGTCCGTACGAGGCTGGGGCAGAGTTTGCAAACGGCGTCCAATGAGATCCCACACGTGTTCGATTGGTGAGAGATCCGGAGAGTACGCTGGCCACGGAAGCATCTGTACACCTCGTAGAGCCTGTTGGGAGATGCGAACAGTGTGTGGGCGGGCATTATCCTGCTGAAACAGAGCATTGGGCAGCCCCTGAAGGTACGGGAGTGCCACCGGCCGCAGCACATGCTGCACGTAGCGGTGGGCATTTAACGTGCCTTGAATACGCACTAGAGGTGACGTGGAATCATACGCAATAGCGCCCCAAACCATGATGCCGCGTTGTCTAGCGGTAGGGCGCTCCACAGTTACTGCCGGATTTGACCTTTCTCCACGCCGACGCCTCGTCTCACACTCGTCTGCGGTGACTATCACTGACAGAACAGAAGCGTGACTCATCGGAGAACACGACGTTCCGCCATTCCCTCATCCAAGTCGCTCTAGCCCGGCACCATGCCAGGCGTGCACGTCTATGCTGTGGAGTCAATGGTAGTCTTCTGAGCGGACGCCGGGAGTGCAGGCCTCCTTCAACCAATCGACGGGAAATTGTTCTGGTCGATATTGGAACAGCCAGGGTGTCTTGCACATGCTGAAGAATGGCAGTTGACGTGGCGTGTGGGGCTGCCACCGCTTGGCGGCGGATGCGCCGATCCTCGCGTGCTGACGTCACTCGGGCTGCGCCTGGACCCCTCGCACGTGCCACATGTCCCTGCGCCAACCATCTTCGCCACAGGCGCTGCACCGCGGACACATCCCTATGGGTATCGGCTGCGATTTGACGAAGCGACCAACCTGCCCTTCTCAGCCCGATCACCATACCCCTCGTAAAGTCGTCTGTCTGCTGGAAATGCCTCCGTTGACGGCGGCCTGGCATTCTTAGCTATACACGTGTCCTGTGGCACACGACAACACGTTCTACAATGACTGTCGGCTGAGAAATCACGGTACGAAGTGGGCCATTCGCCAACGCCGCGTCCCATTTATCGTTCGCTACGTGCGCAACACAGCAGCGCATTTCACATCATGAGCATACCTCAGTGACGTCAGTCTACTCTGCAATTGGCATAAAGTTCTGACCACTCCTTCTTGGTGTTGCATTTGCTCTGTCAGTCAGTGTACTATTGGATTGAACTGGGATAAAACTCGTCAACTTGGGCTCCAATATTTAAGGAACTCTTAATAATGCTATTGTTTACGTCCCACTAACTACTTTTACTGTTTTTCGGACACGCCGAAGTGCCAAAAATTTATCACGCAGGAGTTCGTTAACGTACCAGTGAATCTACCAACACGAGGCTGACGTATTGGAGCACCTTCAAACACCATCGTCTGAGCCAGGATCGAACTTGCCAAGTTAGGCTCAGAAGGCCAGCGCTCTACCTGCCCCAGGGGCTCTGAACTTTGGAGCGCGAGTTGGCGACCAGGGGGCCCTTAGCTGAGTCCTGGCATTGCTTCTACTTACTTGTGCCAGGCTCCTCGCTTTCATCTATCCTATCCGACCTCTCTTGGTCAACTCTTGTTCTTTTCCGACCCCGACGGTATTACGTATGGAGGCCTAGGGAATCTTTCATTTTCACGCCCTTCGTGGCCTTTGTCTTCCTTTGGCCGATACTTTCATTTTTTGAAGTGTCGGACCCTTTCCATCTTTTCTCTCCGGTTAGTGCTATATAGAGGATGGTTCTTGTACTTCCTCGTAAAACAATAATCACTACCACCACCACCAGCGCTCTACCATCTGAGCTACTCAACCCGGCTTAAGCTACTCAGAAGAGCAAGTTAATTGTTCTGAATTTTCGTAACATTATAGGTTCTATGCCTTATTATCACATGATTTACAGTCGCAAGTTTGCTCTACATTTCTTGTTCTCATCTCGTGTGAGTTCATGAAACTCAATTTGTGATCCTAAAGTCTTCCTTCCTCCTGAGGAAATAGTCAACATCGTTATCATACACAGAAGCCAAAAAATTACCATTTTTGTTGTAGACAGCCTATTAATACGGTGACCTACTCCCAGTCATTACATTCATTACAGCTAAGACACGCAAGATAGCGGTTCTGTAAGGTCAAAGTTGAGTCGATTTCTGTGGAGACATGGATATTTCGACAATTTTCTCGAGGATCCAAATTATAAATCACACAGAAACTTCCTCTATCGTGGCTTACTGATAATGATAACGATGATGAAAACGATGATGATGATTATTATTATTATTATTATTATTATTATTATTATTATTATTATTATTATTATTATTAGTATTATTAGTATTATTATTATTCCTTAAAGGGACCTAACATGCAGGTAAGCTAGGCAGGTGGTTTAGACGATTAAGGCGCTGGCTTTCTGAGCCCAAGTTGGCAGGTCCGATCCTGGTTCATCCCGGTGGTATTTGAAGATGCTCTAATACGTCAGTTCCGCGTCGGTAGATCTACTGGCACATAAAAGAATTCTTGCGGGACAAAATTCCGGCACATCTGTGTCTCCGAAAGCGTAAAAGTAAATGGTGGGACGTAAAACTATTATTATTATTATTATTATTATTATTATTATTATTATTATTATTATTATTATTATTATTATTATTATTATTATTATATCTAGGTTATCTGCCACTGATAAGATGGCTTACTTTTAAAACGTATAGACCTATCTATAGTAGAAATTTGTTTCAGAATATTTTCTTTTCTGTTCGTCGCATTGACTTAAACAAGTCTTCTGGCGACGATGGAACACGACAGGCCTAGGACTAGGAAGAAAGCGGCCGTGGCCTTAATTAATAAATAGCCCCAGCTTGTTTGAAAATTAATAAACACAGAAAACCATCTGTGGAGGCGTTTTTGTGGAGTGTGGAATTGTAATGAAAGTGATGCAGGGACCAGAAGTAGTGCAGAAAGAAAACATACACAGGATCATAAATTAAGGGATACTGAATCAAGATGATGGAAAGAGAACGACAGGCGAAATTTGACCGGAAGAAGAGGTAGATAGACTTCACACATCTTGATACATCCATGGCTTGTTCAGTTAGTTTTTGGCGGTCATATGGGAGATGCAATTGAAAAAGGAAGCCAAAAAAACAGAATATGATAATCAGATTGCAATAGGTATAGACTGAAGTGGGTACGCAGGTATGAAAGGGTTGCCACAGAGTATGGTGAACTGGTGACTAAAATGAGGCCAGTCTATGCACTGATCTCCAAGAGAAGAAGAAGAAGAAGAAGAAGAAGAAGAAGAAGAAGAAAAAGAAAAAGACAGCATCTGTCGTATAAACTAAGACCGAACGCACGGTGTTTCCACTCTGCGCAACGGCAGCTGCCTCAGCCGAACTTACGTCGCGCGTCCGTCCTCCTTTAAGCGTATACAATCTTACAGTATATGAAATCTTCATCATCATCATCATCATCTGTTTAACCTCCAGGTTCGGTTTTTCCCTCGGACTTAGCGAGGGATGCCACCTCTACCGCCTCAAGGGCAGTGTCCTGGAGCTTCAGACTCTTGGTCGGGGGATACAACTGGGGAGTATGACCAGTACCTCGCCCAGGCGGCCTCACCTGCTATGCTGAACAGGGACCTTGTGGAGGGATGGGAAGAATGGAAAGGATAGGCAAGGAAGAGGGAAGGAAGCGGCCGTGGCCTTATGTTAGGTACCATCCCGGCATTCGCCTGGAGGAGAAGTGGGAAACCACGGAAAACCACTTCCAGGATGGCTGAGGTGGGAATCGAACCCACCTCTACTCAGTTGACCTCCCGAGGCTGAGTGGACCCCGTTCCAGCCCTCATACCACTTTTCAAATTTCGTGGCAGAGCCGGGAATCGAACCCGGGCCTCCGGGGGTGGCAGCTAATCACGCTAACCACTACACCACAGAGGCGGACATATGAAATCTTACCATATAAAATATGCTGGAAGTGTCCTTCCTGGGTTATACAGGCATCGTATCTGGTAACCACATTCTGGCTGACGCAAACCGAGTTCTGCCACTGTAAAATCTCTTATTTAATTCGTAATGTTTTCTTTCAGTCCTCCAGTGTATGATGATTTGTTCGATACACCTTTTCTTTTGGTTTACCCCACAAGTAAACAACATACACTGTTAGATCTGGAGAACTAAAGGTATATAGACCAGCACTGATCACTCTGTCAGCAAACACTTCAGAGATTGTAAGAAGGCAATCTTCTGCTGTATGACCAGGGGCTGAATCTTGTTGAAACCACCCACGCCACTGTTCTTCTTCCGTTAACTGATGGAGGAATGGCGTCAAAATATCATCTTGGTACTTCTTTGCTTTTACTTTCATCTCTAGAAAAATAGGCTCAGTTATTCGTCTTGCACTTACAGCAGACCAAACACCAATCTTTCTATCATAATAGTGGACTTCATAAACACCATTAGTTACCGAGCTCAAGAGCTGCAGTCGCTTAAGTGCAGCCAGTATCCAGTATTCGGGAGATAGTGGATTCGAACCCCACTGTCGGCAGCCCTGAAGATAGTTTTCCGTGGTTTCCCATTTTTACACCAGGCAAATGCTGGGGCTGTACCTTAATTAAGGCCACGGACGCTTCCTTCTCACTCCTAGCCCTTTCCTGCCCCATCGTCGCCGTAAGACCTATCTGTGTCGGTGCGACGTAAAGCAACTAGAAAAAAAAAAACACTATTAGGATTTTCTGCACATCGATAGTAAGAGTTATGACTGTTAACATGACCATTACGATGAAGCCAGAAATTTACATACGAAAATGCGGTGTTGCGGTGATAACCGTCTCACCATGTTAACAGCTGAAATTCAGACTGGCGACTGTTGCTTGAGTGGTCGAACATGTGCAGGCTGCTTGACGTCTTCGACGGTCTTAGTCTATATGAGTAACCCCGTAGATAATAATGTAAATCCATCCGTGGCCCAAATTTCATTCTTTCACAGCTACATCCTGGGTTTATATATCGGTGATTCCATGTAAAACTATTGAACGAAGGTTATAGGGCAGAGTTTACTTTTTACAAGATCACTGATTTCCTGTGTCGATTTTATTTCACTAAATCTCCATATTCGTTGATTTGTTACCGTCTCTAAAGTGTATGCATACCTTACCATCCGAATCATTTCTATAACTCGACAGCAGTTGGGACTTCGGCGTACTATGACCCGGTATTTGGATGAAAATTTACAACTTTGTGAGAAGGCATGCCAGAACATTTTCGATGGAATTGCGTATCTGATAAATGAGCTACCGGATTTCTTTAAAAAGGATTGAGATGCACTTTCTACAGTATAAACTCTATTTCAATAACCCTATAAAATTTATTTTAAATTTGTACAAATTAATTCGTACTGGAAGGGTTGACCATTAATGTGTATAATTTATTGGTAGCATTTATGTATTGTAATATTGAATATTATATTGTATGGACAGCGATGTGCATTAGCCTGGTAGGTTGCGTTGGAGGTCAGGAAGTGTTGAGTACGGGTAAACCTTTTAGTTAATGACCTGTTAGTAGAAATAACGAGTGAAGGTTAGTCAAAATATTCAGCCAGAGTTACTGTTGTGAGAACAACAGTAGGCTACTGTTCTTATTTGAAATCCGCGGGAATGTTTCTTTTCAACTCTTAGTTTATGAAGAGTTTAATATTTACTGTGTTGAATGGGACAAATTCATCCACTTACAAACTGGACTATTCGATATTTACGTACGATGGATGTATTACTCATCATTTTCAAACAAATACTACAGTAGCTCGACAAGAGATGGGACAGAAAATAAGCTCTAAGTTACAGTTCTATTGGAACTCTGAATATCATTGTCATGAATTTAAAAACAAAGTGTGTTCAGCTGTTTGGCTGAATGGTCTGTGTAGTGGTCTTCGGTTGATTGGGCCTCGCATTCGATTTCCAAACGGGTCGAGGATTTTCACCACGTTTGTTTAATTCCTATACATCGGTGACTGGGGCATTGATCGTCATATATATATATATATATATATATATATATATATATATTTTTTTTTTGCTAGTTGCTTTACGTCGCACCGACACAGATAGGTCTTATGGCGACGATGGGACAGGGAAGGGCTAGGAGTGGGAAGGAAGCGGCCGTGGCCTTAATTAAGGTACAGCCCCAGCATTTGCCTGGTGTGAAAATGGGAAACCACTGAAATCCATTTTCAGGGTTGCCGACAGTGGGGTTCGAATCTAGTATCTCCCGAATACTGGATACTGGCCGCACTTAAGCGACTGCAGTTATCGAGCTCGGTCGTCAGAATTGTGTATACGTCTCTATTTACATACAATATGTTATCCTACCAACCACCACAGAAACACGCATTAGTGAATACATCCCTCTGTACAGTGTTCGTGCTAGGAACGACATCTGGACGTAAAACTCGGGTTAATTGACATTATTGCCAACTGTAGATAATTGGGATAAAGGCCATGAAATAATAATAATAATAATAATAATAATAATAATAATCATAATAATAATAATAAAATTTGAGCCGATGATCTTATATGTTAGGCCCCTTTAAACAACAAGCATCAGCATCAATAATAATAATAATAATAATAATAATAATAATAATAATAATAATAATAATAATAATAATAATAATAATGGTATTTGCTTTGCGGCCTACTAGCTACTTTTACGATTTCTGGAGACACCGAGGTGCCGGAATTTAATCCGGCAGGAGTTCTTTTATGTGGCAATAAGTCTACCGACATGAGGCTGACGTATTTGAGCACCTCCCAATACCACCTTCAGACATACCGGGCTGAGCGAGTATCGAACGTGTCAAGTTGGGGCCACGTAAGTGGTGTCTGAGCCACTCAGTCCGGCGAGGTGATATTGCTAAATCTGCACGTGACTTAAGACCGGCTTCAGAGCCATACCAAGAAATCAGCATCAAACACACCGATGTCACCGTATCGCGCGATCCTGTCAGCTCGGAGGTCCGTCTTTCAATCCGTCTCTGGTCGAAGTTGTTTTTCTTTGATCTGTGTTCTCAAGCCAGTCTTAAGACACGTTTAGATTTAGTAACACCGCCTCACAAATCCCATTTGAATTCGCTCGGAAAGCGACCTGATTGGCTAAGATGGTAATTTCTTTTCTTTTTTTTTCTTTGCAAGTTATTGATTTTTTTTATTTGCAAGTCCCACCAACACAGATAAGACTAACGGCGACGATGGGACAGGAAAGGGCTAGGAGTGGGAAGGAAGCAGCCGTGGCCTTAATTAAGGTACAGCCCCAGCATTTGCTTGATGTGAAAATAGGAAACCACGGAAAACCATCTTCAGGGCTGCCGACAGTGGGATTCGAACCTACTATCTCGCGAATAGGCCGCAATGCAGCTATTGAGCTCGGTAAGGTGGTAAAATGACAATGGTGCCAGATATATTATTTTAATATTATTTATGAGTATGACCACCCCTCTGTTGCTCATATACCCTGTTCACGTTATTTCCGACTACCCTGTATGAGGTGATCCCCATTTTAAGGCCTATTTAGAGGTAAAAATTTCGCCTTATACACCAAAAAATACGGCAACTTCGTGTAATTTTATAATAACATTGAGAGTCCTACTCGTTGGCTGAATGGTCAGCGTACTGGCCTTCGGTTCAGAGGGTCCCGGGTTCGATTCCCGGCCGGGTCGGGGATTTTAACCTTCATTGGTTAATTCCAATGGCCCGGGGGCTGGGTGTTTTTGCTGTCTCCAACATCCCTGCAATTCACACACCACACACAACACTATCCTCCACCACAATAACACGCAGTTACCTACACATGGCAGATGCCGCCCACCCTCATCGGAGGGTCTGCCTTACAAGGGCTGCAATCGGCTAGAAATAGCCACACGAAATTATAATCACATTGAGTATGATTATTTGAACTCCTCAATATTATAAACGAAGCTCGCAGGGCATGGTTAGCATGATACCAGTAAAATGATTGGTGAAATGGAGAGCGAGTGCTCTTATTTCATTAAAATCAATAAGTTGAAAATGTGTTGGTGGTAGTTACAACTAGGTTCGTGTAACCTGTAAATTGATAGCGTATTAGCAGTACATGTACTTCATTTACTCCCTTCCCTCCATACCCCTCACACATTCACATTCCGCTTCTCTCCTTGCGGTAACTGCTCCACTGATAGCCGACGGTCCACGTATTATTTAACAAATGTAAACATAGAGATAATATGACGTGCTTTGAATATTTATGTTCATCAAACAGAGCCAAGAGTGCGAACTTTGACCTCAACTGGAAGTTAATCACCATTGTCAAATTTATCAGCGCTGGAAAGCCCGTTAAGTGTGACTCGCGCTGATGATTACCGCGCTTGATTTTATACCATAAGACGACAGGTACAAACTGAAGTAGCCTGTAGGATAAAATTCTGAATTCTGGTGTCTGTTGAAATGCATATTATTATTATTATTATTATTATTATTATTATTATTATTATTATTATTATTATTAGTAGTAGTAGTAGTAGTAGTAGTAGTAGTAGTAGTAGTATAATTGTTATTATTATTAGCTACTTCCACCTTGTAGGGGCAGCAAGCCTGCCAGTTACTCGGAGGTCGTGGATTAGTTTTCCGATCAGTTTAAGATATGTTAAGATGGAATAAGGACTGAAAAAAAAAAAAAGTTCAGTCACCCTCATGAGGTCAAACTTTTCTTGCTAGTTATTATAGCTGCAGTCGCTTATGTGCGGCCAGTATCCGGTATTCGGCATATAGTAGGTACGAACCCACTGGTGGCAACCCTGAAACTGGTTTTCCTTGGTTTCCCTTTCTTACACCAGGCAAATGCTGGGGCTGTACCTTAATTAAGACCACGGCTGCTTCCTCCCCATTCCTAGTTCTTTCCTATCCATCGTCAGCATAAGTCCTATCTGTGTCGGTGCGACGTAAAGCAGCCTGCAAAAAATAATAATCATAATAATAATGTTATTAGCTTTACGTCCCACTAACTACTTTTTAAGGTTTTCGGTGACGCCGAAGTGCCGGAATTTAGTCCCGCAGGAGTTCTTTTACGTGCCAGCAAATCTACCGACACGGGGCTGTCGTATTTGAGCACCTTCAAATTCCACTGGACTAAGCCAGGATCGAACCTGCCAAGTTGGGGTTAGAAGGCCAGCCCGGCTGCAAAAAAAATTAAAAGTATGCTAACTCTTAAGCGTTGCTGACTATGGGGTATAAAAGGACTAGGACAAGGGTTGAAGTGACCATCATCTTAATTAAGATATTGCCAAGTGTAGTGTCCCGTATTTCTTTTCTTTCTTCCTTCCTTCCTTTCTCTCTTTCTTTCTTTCTTTCTTTCTTTTTTCTTTCTTTTTCTCTTTCGCTGGCTTCTTCCCTTCTACACATCTATTCAGATATCCTATCTTCTTTACCCATTCTCTTTGATTTTCTCTGGTGAGCGTGATAGGCGAGTGACATAGCCACTGGTTTCTCACAAAGGCATCCATGGTTCGCTAGTGGCCTTTAACGTCGCACTAATACATCGATGGTATCATTAGTGGTTCAGTTTCCATCCAGTCTGTGTAGTATTCTTGAAACGAAAAATCACATTCCCCTGGTTTGGATTCCACTTAAAACTGGAGTTCCCGAAGCTATGATCGGGATGTCAGTAGTCACGTAAAACTACAGCTTTCTCTCTCTCTCTCTCTCCCTCTCTGTGTGTGTGTGTGTGTGTGTGTGTGCGTGTGTGTGTGACTTCCTCTCAATTCTCTTCAGCGCAAAATTAATCTTCCTCGTATTTCTTTCCCTTTTCGTATACACCATTTCCCCTTATCTACAACACTTCCCTCTTCTCCTTTCTTTTGTTTTCGCTCGCTGTTTCTGCTTTTCTCTTCCACACACTACACTTGTCCAAACTTTCTCTTATTCACGTTCTTTGATCTTTGTTCCACCATTCCTAATCTATGATACTTCTCTTCCTTTCGCGGTTAATAATAATAATAATAATAATAATAATAATAATAAAGAAGAAGGAGTAGTAGAAGAAGAAGAAGAAGAAGAAGAAACAATCACTCAGTACAGAGCCCATTAAGACTCTTGGTGCAGCAAAAACGACTGTTGCTCAGCCAGATGGCGTGAAAAAATCGGAATGTAACTTGCACGGTGTTTTAACATCATCTGCCTATTACTTGTTATACCAACTCTTCCCTCTGGATTGCTGTCGCTGATTGCAAAGAAAAGATATCCCAAGATGAAACGTAAGTTACTCAATACTGTTTATGAAAGGAAGTGCTACAAGAAATCCTGATTTATCTGCACTATATATGTCTTCTTTAGACGGAAAAGGAGCAAATGAAATATTTCCTGCTTGAGGAGCACTCTTTGTCCATGTTTCAGCTGATACGGAACTAAGTCAGTGACAGTGCGTTTCTTCGCAATTTTCATGATGTCTATACACTGTTTCTTCTGAAAGGAAAAAGCCGATCTAGTTCTTTCCTTTACCAAGCGATAGGGCTTGATTATATGAGGTGAGCGAGGCAATAACATGAAAATATCCTATTTTGACGTAGTACCCTTCTCGACTTCACGATTCAATTTAGTCTTTTGTTGTTTAGTCCATGTCAACGCCGAGCATACCTGACGTAGTAATATTGTCCATCGGTGTTAACTGGATATGATAGTGGTTTTTGTCGTGGTAGTTTTAAGGTGATAAACAGGGTGGTCGCTGTCTGTGGCCGAGTCATTCCAGCTCTGGAACTTGGCATTGTTAGAACGCGAGCATAGCACTGTCATGCAAAGTGAGAAACTGCAGTTTTCCATTTGATAGAAAATTTCATATAATAGGATTGCTTATAACCGCGACTTTCCAGTCGGTTAATATTGTATTCTGAGAAGAATGCTGACAACATTGTCCGGCTCTATGGCTAAATGGTTAGCGTGCTGGCCTTTGGCAACAGGGGTCCCGGGTTCGATTCCTGGCAGGGTCGGGAATTTTTACCTTAATTGGTTAATTTTAATGCGCCGGCCTCGTGGTGTAGGGGTAGCGTGCCTGCCTCTCGCCCGGAGGCCCCGGGTTCGATTCCCGGCCAGGTCAGGGAATTTTCTCTCGACCTGAGTGCTGGTTCGAGGTCCACTCAGCCTACGTGATTAGAACTGAGGAACTGTCTGACGGTGATATGGCGGCCCCGGTCTCGAAAGCTCAGAATAACGGCCGAGATGATGCGTCGTGCTGACCACACGACCCCTTGTAATCTGCAGGCCTTCGGGCTGAGCAGCGCTCACTGGGCAGGCCAAGGCCCTTTCAAGGGCGTTAAGTGCCGTGGGGTTTGGTTTTTGGTTTTAGATATTAATGCAACTTGGCAGTTCAGTTTAAATTAAAATCGTGTATGTATTAGCTGTAAGTTGTTCAAAATATTTCAGCAGGAGGGAGTGCTTCAGAGGGGCATAAAGCATAAAACTCTATGCATCTCTCTTACGGCTGGTTTTATACGAATAGAGCCCATGGCGATTTTTTGTTCTATGTCTTTTTCCAATACAGCCAAAAGTAAGGGAAATGTCAGTGGCAGTTGATTGAACTAAGTCCAATAGCCGGTAACTAGCGATATAGACCATAAAGAGAGTTGCTATGGAGATCGTTCCCGTAACGTTTCAAAGGCTTTGTACATCTGTCAGTAAAGAATATTAACCCGACTCTTTGCTTTCTTGTATATGGGAAGGAAGAGATAAAATTAAGATCAGCATTAATGCGAAAAATTCGAAAATTTAAAGTACCGCAGAGAGCAAGGAAGCAAGTAGGCCTATGTCACGACAAGCCGCTGACAGCGAGAGGCATACCCACTTATATGCCTCAAAATATGGGGAGAAGTATGAAAAGTGGACAAAAGCTTTATCATGCACATCTGAGTGATTCTCTCATCAACGACGGTTATTGCAGCTAATAATAATAATACTAATACTAATACTAATACTAATACTAATACTAATAATAATAATAATAATAATAATAACGTAACTGTTTTAACGTCGTCTCACTTGTTATGTAAAATATTTTAACAGACGCCAGGATTTCAGAATTTCCTTCCACAGGGATACTTCATTTCGTCGGTAAGCAAGCTGACATATTTAAAAAACCTCAAGTATCATCGACCTCTACCAGGATCCCAGGATCTTGTGAAGAGAGGCGGTCGTTTAAGAGGAAGTGCAACTGGGCAACCATCCTCTCTTTGCAAACGGAAGAATGATGGATAAGCTGCTACGCCACAGAGGATTGATCCTCATCACATACTTTAAAACTCGTCATATGAATGGCGGAAATCATTATATGGACGTCGTGTTGCTGAATATCAAATTACAACCGAGATACATCCTGCCTACCGTGAGAGCCGATGAAGACAGTAAGTTGCTCTCAGAATACGGCTTAATTATACCATAGATGACTCGAACAGATTTAACTTCTGAAGAGGAGACAAGTTGTGGAGAAACTGCGGTTCACTTGTCTGGGTCCCAATTATTTTCCTTCGTAACAACAACAATGATATTTATTGTGCGTTAGTTCTGTCTTTCTATCGTATAGAATATTCTATTTTTAAGAGTTACATAAGTTTAATTCGTCTAGTAAATGAAATGGCGTATGGCTTTTAGTGCCGGGAGAGTCCGAGGACAAGTTCGGCTCGCCAGATGCAGGTCTTTTGATTTGACTCCCGTAGGCGACCTTCGCGTCGTGATGAGGATGAAATGATGATGAAGACGGCACATACACCCAGCCCTCGTGCCAGCGAAATTAACCAATTAAGGTTAAATTTCCCGACCCTGCCGGAAATCGAACCCGGGACCCCTGTGACCAAAGGCCAGCACGTTAACCATTTAGCCATGGAGCCGAGCAGTTCGTCTAGTTATGAGGCCAGACAATGTAACCTCCATGTAGCATCTAAACGTCTAAGGACGTGGTGACTGGTGAGAGCTTTCACACACCTCTACTACGACGACAACTGAAAACTAACAACCTAGTAGGCCTATATAGTTTTACTTTATAGTACCCCCCCCCCTCCCACATGGTCTGAAATTTTACGTGATCCTAGCCACAGGAGCTCCAGTTTTTCTCGATAGTCAGCTCCGGATTTAAACATTCTTACGTGAACTCGGAGACTGGAGATCCATTTTCAAGTGATCGGGGCCATTAGATCTCCAGTGTTATACAGAATAGTAACAACGGGTATGTACATTTTCAGCTAAAATATCTCTCATGATTTGGCCGGTTTTAGAACGACGACCGCCTTGATGAGAATCCGTCACGCCAATGATATACCACGAATGGCTACGTTGTCCCTACTGACCGAAAATTCCTAAGATTGGAAGGATTATCTGGCCTACCTTTTATAAATCTTACGATCCTTCTGATGAACCCAGTGAGATTGTCTGTACATTCTTCACAGGTGGCTGCGGTTTAAATCTAGATCATTACATGCGAATTATTCAGTCAGTCAGTCAGTCAAAAAGGAGTATTTTGTTGGTCAAATTCCAATGACAACTGTTTGTTTAAGTCGAAAAGACGTATGGTGTTAAATATAATACGACGTCCTGAATTCTGATGCTTTGTGTCCCCTACTTTGTCGGTCAAAGTAATGCCTGTTCTCTTTTCCTTAATTTTTTTCTGGCAAACTTTCAGTGTGCGTCTGTCTCTTCGGCTTAGGGATATGTGAGGATGGTTGCCGATTTCTACTTCTTCTTATACTACCACTGGGCAATGTCTGTGAGTCATACAGAAGAACTGGAAGGATTCACTTCTTTGTGAGCTCTCTCTTCACTTTTAATTTGTAACCCTTAACTGTCAGTAAGAAGTGAGTGATCCAGAACCTGGATAGTGCTGTCTTTATACGTTGTTATACGTATACTACTTCTTGGTAGTTATATTATTGAACATATTCCAGACATACTTAGTCTAGCTCCTTGGCGGAATGGTCAACGTAGTGGTTTTGGTTCATAGAACACCGTATCGGGAATTAGAACCGCGCTCCAGCTCGGGGGCTGACTGTTTGTGAGCGTCTTAAAATACAGCTTCGATTACATACAACACATCGAACTGTAAGTAACCACAGAAAACATATTTATGAATAAATTCTTCCACATAGGGTTAGAGTCAAGAAGGGCACCGGGCTATAAAACTAGGCTTAATCCCTATTGATGGGGAATTGGAATAAAACCACGAAATAAGAAGAAGAATATTCCAAACGTTCTTTGTTGCTATGTACGTCCTCTTCAGAACTGTTCATCCTGTGTTTTGTCCTTTAGGGTTCATTTATGGGCATACTTCGGGCCAGGCGGCACAGTAAACGAATGTTTTGCGAAGGTTGGATCCTAGGATCGCAAGTACAAACTCTACAAAGCTAGTCGGATAAAAGGTTGATACGGCTTTCCATATCGTTCTACATTGACGTGCAAAATTCCTTGCTGACACATTTGGTGTTTACCCGACAAAGTAATTCTAATTTAGCGGTAGACCATCCAACAAAGTTTTATTTTCCCCACCCATCCTTTAAATGTCTAATATGATATGCAGGTAGCCTAAGTGGCGCCTAACCAAACTTTATGTACAGGGTAGCTGATAATATGCTATTATTATTATTATTATTATTATTATTATTATTATTATTATTAGGGGCATACATTCACAAATATAAAATTCCACAGCCTGTTACCAGTTATTCAACCGGGTCAGGAATGAAAAATGAAGCCCCATCTGGCGGCAAGGATAGGAATTGTGCCGGCTTCCGAACTGGGAGTTCATTTCCTCACCATCGGATAAGAAGGAATTTTATCTTTAACTTTTTATCTTTTCCTTTCGTTTACTTTCCTGTATTATTATTATTATTATTATTATTATTATTATTATTATTATTATTATTATTATTATTATTATTATTATTATTAATATTAATAACATGCGGATGGACAAAAGTATCATATTACACGTGATAAGGTAATAAGCAGGCAGGTCTTACCGGGGTTTGACTCTGATATACTTGCACTATTTCGGCAGTAAGAAAATAAACTAAATAAAAGTCATGAACTTCCGTTTATGGTCATCCCTCGTAGTTTTCTCGTGTTAGCGCCATTAGGACCTACTAATTCGCGCTGTGATATTGGTTGCCCGGGGAAGAAGAGCTCTCCACGCCTTAATCAATGCCCTGTATCGTGGTGCTAGCCATTAGTCGGTACCCGGGCTTGTTGTCACTATTAGTCACTAAACGTGCCGTACGACACGCCGACGCCGCTCGATAATTCCCTTTAGAGCATTTGTCACACAGTTCGCGCGCGTCGCGTCGGCCCGGACACCTCTCTGCCTGTCTGTCCCAACGCCCCGCGGACGCCTGTGGACGCTCTTTATTAGAACTCGATATCTGTAAGACGCTTGCCAAGAGAATGTCGGCAATCCTCAGAAGTAGTGATTAGCTATCCCCAGCTTTCTGTCAAGTGCCTCTGTAACAGAAAGGGCTTGAGAAGTGGGAGTTCATTTCCTCACCATCGGATAAGAAGGAATTATCTCTTTAATTTTTTATCTTTCCTTTCGTTTTCTTTCCTGTAGACTCTCTGAAAAAACCACTATTGTTACCAACGAATGGAGGTATTTCTTCTCAAATTAATTGGTCTAGTAGTTTTACTTGCCCAAGAACCTCATTTATTACTACTCTCTGCCTGAAGCTGCCTTCAGTAATATTTGAATCACGCGTTATTGGATGGAATATTCCCCACATACACACAAAGGAAGGGGAACAGTTCATTGCATTGTTCAGGGATATTTACTTCTGCTTTAATATGATTCCTACAGTCGTAGGGAGATTAAATTATAAAATACAGGACAGCAAAATACACACACCTAGAAATAAAAGTTTTGGCTGCTTCCTATTTGTACGTTCATTACTTTTGCAATAATTTGGTTGGTGGGGGTTCGGATGAATAATTTCAGCTATAGTGGTCGGGGAAAATAAATGAGAATACACCGGGGAAGCAAAGTAAAACTGCTCGAGACAGTATATTACAATAGGACTGACGCGAGATTGGCAGAAGATGCTGGGAATGACCTCATCTGAAGAAACGTGAAACTATAGATATGAAAGTCCTGACTCTACTTCACTCAGAAACCACCGGCAGAACTCAACACGCGAAGGTTCCTCTGGACTCTAACACATACATAATAGTACATGCATGTTTGTTTTGTGTTTGTTTTCCCGTATTGAGGAAACAGCTGAATACATCTCATCCAAACTTCATATTTATTAACGCATTAACACATGGTTTCAAAATCATCACTGGAGTAGGGGCTTCTAGACCAATTTTGTGCTTTCTCATTCAAAGCAAGCGGACTCAAATTATGGCGTGCAAGATGCGAACATCTCGCTAAGTAGCAAACACCCAATGAAGGTATTTTCTCTGATTATATGGTGGATTGAACTACCTGGAGATTTCTCAACAAGCTACGTTTGGGTGCCGCAAGGTGTAAGACCAACCTACAGAGATGAGTTTACCCGGTGTAGTCTGTAACATATGAGTGCGGATAAATGCAAATTTCAGTCCAATTCTTGCAGTATCACCTACTTCGAGCAATGTATACTGTGAAGGAACTGTTTGAGACAAATGTGAGTCCACTAGACATCGCCAACTGCTGCCGCACTAAAATGTAAGTGCTTGCGCAGTGCCTTTCATTTACTGAATAAATAATTTACAAAATATATCATCTGTTAATGTATGTTGTTGGACTTAGTCAGGTTCTAGTTCTTATAATGTATTATCTTTCTCCTGCCTCGATGATAATAATAATAATAATAATATGTTTAAGTGGCGTGTTAGCTCCAGAAAGGCCCGGTGCAGGTCTTTCTATTTGACGCCTTATAGGCGACCTGCGCGTCTGTTGGAATGGAGCCCTATAAAGATAATATCTAATGGTAAAGAGGTCACAAACACACACAACATCCTAACCATAGGAATTAACTAATGAAAGTTAAAATCATCGATCCGACCGGGAATCGAACCCGAGACCCCTTGGACCAAAGGCTAGCATGCTAACCATTTAGCCGTGGAGCCGGGCATGATAATAATTCCTTGTATACTACCTGCAAAACCTACAGACTTTCTGTAGAACAATTTTCGTTCAACAAACTTTTTTGCTTCTCCTTGAAACAATGGAATAAATTAATGTTTTCTCTAGGGCTTACGTTCTGCCGCGATTCATAAGCCCCCTAGCAGTTCTATTCTGAGTCTGCCGGTTGACAAGATTCTACTCTGACTGTAACGGTTCACAGACTGCCCAGGTAGCTATCTGATATCATGTTCATCATGATGCTAGTATTTTTCGTAATTAAAATGTGATGGATTGGCTTTGCTTGAGAACATTCTTTTTATACGTATTCCAGACGACTGGCTTTGGAAAACATCTTTGTGATATGGATAACTGCGTTTGAAATGAGCAAATTTATTTTCTTAAGATATGCCTTATTCGCTTGAGCTTGTGTACATTGTATATAGGCTATTTCTTCATGCTACCATCATTGGAAGGGCTGGGAGTGGGAAGGAAGCGGCCGTGGCCTTAATTAAGGTACAGCCCCAGCATTTGCCTGGTGTGAAAATGGGAAACCACGGAAAACCATTTTCAGGACTGCCGACAGTGGGGTTTGAATCTACTATCTCCCGAATACTGGATACTGGCCGCACTTAAGCGACTGCAGCTATCGAGCTCGGTGTTCATCGATTTAAAAAAGTATTGTAGCCATGATATGTTCATGAAAACTGATTAATTGATTTTAAATAACCCAAAAACTTAATAAATCGTTATTTAATAATGGGTAGTGTAATGTACTCTGTAATTTCATTGTACTGTTTTGCGTTGATGAGTAAAGTCGAGTGGATTTTAGTTGATCACATCTCATATTTCAATGTTCTAGTTAATCTAATTTCAACTAACTGCTGCAACTGTGTGCAAGAAATTAATTGTATTGTAATATGAATTTCAGTCATCAAGTCTTGAGGAGGGAGAGAGAGAGCGTGTGTGAAATGTTAACTTTACTGATGAACAAGATGAGATGCATCCCTAACAGGTGATTTTGAAGTGAGTCTAGGAAAAATTCAATGAAAATTTGTAGGAAATTTTATCTTGTACCACTTCTCTGACTATTCCTGCCGATCGTTGCCTGTTCTGGTTATTAACGATTTTCTTAATTATCTCCGTTGCTTCTGATTAATAATGTTCACATTCCATGAAAACAATAGTGCGGTACACAGGCCATATCCGCACTTCCCGCGTTTAGTCCTCTTTGTCATTATTAGCGGCTGTTATTACAAAAAAAAGAAAAAAAAAGGCGGGCAGTTATTGAGAGAAAGGCGTTAGCTCAAATACCAAGTTTATATTAGTGATTATAGACATACTGGCACTGATTATCCTCGCCGGCCGGGCTGAGTGGCTCAGACGGTTAAGGCGCTGGCCTTCTAACCCCAACTTGGCAGGTTCGATCCTGGCTCAGTCGGGTGGTATTTGAAGGTGCTCAAATACGACAGCCTCGTGTCGGTAGATTTACTGGCACGTAAAAGAACACCTGCGGGACTGAATTCCAGCACCTCGGCGTCTCCGAAGACCGCAAAAGTAGTTAGTGGGACGTAAAGCAAATAGCATTATTATTATTACTGATTATCCTCTCAGGTACGATTATTTTTCGCTTATTCCATTGCTTGCAATTGGCAGCCACGAAAGTTTACATAGACATTCTTATGAATTCTTAGACCTTGGATCGTCCAAACGGAGCATCGGAATAAGGGCATATGACGCTGTTGATGGGGTGATCCATCTATAGGATGGAGACGTTAAGACCTGAGCAGGACCCTTGCAACTATTCGGTAGGTGTAGGCTACGTGCAGGTACCGGTTTTCCTCTTTCCCTTCCTACCACCATATATCGCGTCATTCGTTTCATCTCGTTAACTCGTCTGAGGAGGTTAATGTCAAGAAGGGCATCCGGTCGTAAAACCTCGATACAAAGATTCACCTCACTTCATACTGGACACCGTAAAGAATCGCATTAGGGGTTGGGCACACACATCTGTAGCACGTATGCTCGAGTCTCTACGATGATCATCCGTCCAGTTCACGTAGTGTGCATGATTTGTGAGCCCAAGTTCCCTAGATCACCGCCCAGATAGTTATAATTTTTGCAGAGTGAGTCAAACTCTCGACATTCAAAACAATTCACTCAGTCTTAGAAGCCATTTAGTAGTACTCCGCCTCACTGTTTCATGGCGGTGCATATTTTAAAGCCGACTGGATCACACGGGTTTTATGGTGCGATAGGATAGTACAAGGCCAGGGCAACGATGGCCTTAATTAAGGCGCAGCTCCCGGCAATTGTCTGATGTGAAAATGAGAAACCACGGAAAAATATATTCAGGTCTGTCAACAGTGGGGTTGAGAACCCACAATCTTCGGAATGCAATCTAACAGCTTCACGCCTCGAGCCGCACAACCAACTTGCTCAGTAATATTGTTCAAAACTTTTATAATAAAGGAAATATTTCATCCCAACCAAGAAACTAAAGAAACTACTACACTCGAACATTTCGTTCAGCAGGTGTTCTGTATCAAAGGTGCTTAAACTAAAGTCATATGCGTAGAGGGTGGCCCCCTGTTTTCACCTCAAACATCTTCTGACTATTTGAAAATAGATACATGCGGTTTTCACGTAGCCAACTAACAATAAGGAATATGTGTAGGAACATGCAGTGTTTGCCCCGTATCGAGCGTGGTAGCCAAGTGGTTAGGGTGACGCATCTGTGAGCTTGCATTCGAGTGATACTGGGTTCGAACCCCAATGTCGGCAGCTGTGAAGATAATTTTCCTTAGTTTCCCATTTTCACACCAGTTAAATACTGGACTGTACGTTAATTTAGTCCACGGCCGCTTCCTTCCCACTCTAGCTCTTTCCTATCCCATTGTCGCCATAAGAACTGTCTGTGTCGGTGCGACGTAAAGCACATTTTAAATTGTTTTCTCTGTGTTTTAATAAACACCGAGGTATCAATACTAAGTTTTTTTTATGAATTAGTATATACTTACGTATACCTTATCAAATGTGCTGCCAACATTCTGAACGTTGAAGACAAGGTGAGGGTGATGCATCAGAGGCTGTTCGTATGTTCGCTCTCCCCGGTGACATCAACGCAAGCCCTCCGTTAGCAAGGATACATGCATCAACCTGCCGTCGAATTGAATTCCTAATGCGCTGATACATCCCTGAAGTATTGTGTATGATTTTGCAGCTTTCCAGAAAATCGGGGGTTCGAAACACTAGAGTTTTCAAGTGCTTCCACAAATAAAAGTTCAGTGGGTTTGGGTCAGGAGAACGTGGAGGCCAGAAAAGCGTTGACCACTAGGAAAATATATCGTGGTTTTAATCAGATAAAAAATCCGCCAAAACACAGAGAAGCTGTTTCTCCTGGAAGATTGTTAGAGAATTGAATTTTGAATACGCCCCGTGAACTTCGTTTTTAATAGGACTTACAGATTAGTCAGCGTATTCACTTTTAAGGGCACAGACCCGCAATTTTTCTGACTTGCTACATATATATTTAATAATTTGCTTTACGTCGCACCGACACAGATAGGTCTTACGGCGACGATGGAGTAGGAAACGGCTAGGGGTGAGAAGGAAGCGACCATGGACTTAACTATGGTATAGCCCAAGGATTTCCTTGGTGTGGAAATGGGAGACCACGGAAAACCATCGTTAGGGCTGTGGAGAGTGCGGTTCGAACCCACTATCACCGGCGTGCTAGCTGATAGCTACTTTACGCAGTGCGGCTCCACATTCTAAACAACTGTCTGCTTCCCAGATTGGCTAGCATTATTATATACCACAATAATCTGTAAGAATCAAGCTTTCTAATATGCGGAAATAATTATTGAAATCGATTGCGTTGCTCCCGACATTACCTATAAGGAGTGGATGAAAACAACGTGAACCGGGTATGTGAGCGTTAGAGGGCTGATCATGCTGTTAAATAATTAGAAAAAAATCGATATCTCGTGCCGTTGTCACTTTATCAGCTGCAGAATTTAACGAATCAGATCGCTTCGCGGGTGAATTCAAATGGGCTTTGCGGGGCAGAGTTTCTGAATTCGCAAATGGCTTAGATCGCTTTGACAGCCATGCCAAAGAATTAGCATCAAACACGAACACACTGTGGGTTTCAGGCGGTGTGGCCCTAGTGTACTTGCTATGGCGCAGTCCTGTTAGCTCGGAGGTCCGTGTTCAGATCAGTCCCTGGGAGAAGTTATTTTTTCTTCGATGGGTGCTCTAAAACCTATCTTAAGCCATGTGCATATTTAGCAACACCGCCTCTCAAAACCCATCTGAATTCGCCCGCGAAGCGATCTGATTCGCTTATTTCAGCAGTTGATAAGATGGTCAACTGCTCAAAGTATCGAATTATTTAAAAAATATATATTTATCAGTATGAACATCCACCTAACGCCTGTATAAACAAGCCTTGTACAAGCAAATTATAGATGACAATTTACAACCATTTAATTTCAAAAATTTCAACGCGATATCATTAAAATTTACTAGGGCAATAAAATAACCAGCTCCGTGTTGTAGAGAGGGCGGAGACCTCAGGGTTGATTCCTAAACGGTTGAAGGACTTGAATTCTGTAGTGACGGATAGAATAGAGTCCATTCAACTTTGAAGACTAGTTACGTCTATTATTTTCCACCGAGCTCGATAGCTGCAGTCGCTTAAGTGCGGCCAATATCCAGTATTCGGAAGATAGTAGGTTCGAACCCCACTATCGGCAGCCCTGAAAATGGTTTTCCGTGGTTTCCCATTTTCACACCAGGCAAATACTGGGGCTGTACCTTAATTAAGGCCACGGCCGCTTCCTTCCCACTCCTAGCCCTTCCCTGTCCCATCGTCGCCATAAGACCTATCTGAGTCGGTGCGACGTAAAGCAACTAGCAAAAAAAGTATTATTTTCCGGCTAGCTGATGATGACACTTGAGCTGTACGTGTCATGGGGAGGGGGATCAAATAAAAGGACTTTCATTGCATTAGAGGTTTCTGTTTTTTGTGCGAAGAATTCTTACTGATAGATTTATAGGTTTATTCGATAAATATCGTATAATTTTGTTGGAGAAAATTTTAATTTAAATATTACCATCCAGATATACGTAGCCCACGGTTATAATAGCATTTATGTAAATCCAAATGCCTTTGTTTTAACTTTCGTATTTCCACCTTGGAAATTGTACAATACGTGAAATTATCATGAAGAGCTACGCCATTCAAACGCATTTCTAGTTATGGAATCAATTAATGTGCATTAAAATTAAACATTCTCTCTTTCCAATTTCCATCGAAATGTTATTTCTCTATTGCATTCATTTGAGTTCGCTAGTAATCAGATAATGGTATTTCGTTATTAGAGACCACCTAACGTGAACGCTTGAAAACTAAGGAGCACTTTTCCGCCCGGCGATATTATTCAGTTACTAGCGTATTAAAATGCAGCTCAATGGCTGAGTGGTCAGTAATTTGGCCTTCGGTTCTAGAGGTCCCGGTTTCATTGCTGGCCGATTCGAGGGATTTTAATTTTAAATGGTCAATTTCCTAGGTTCGGGAACTTCATATTTGTGTTTTCCCAACGTCCCTGTAACTATAATAATAATAATAATAATAATAATAATAATAATAATAATAATAATAATAATAATAATAATAATAAAATGGCATGTGGCCTCCGGAGAGGCCTGGTGCAGATCTTTCGAATTGACTCCTTATAGGAGATTTGCGCGTCTGTGAGAAGATATCCTGCCTACGATGAATTGAGATATACCTGCAACTCATACAGATACATTACACATGAAACTATCCACCTCCAAACTAGGTCGCTATTTTCCATACATGTTAGATGTGGCCACTCTTTTCGTTGGGTTTACTTTACAATGGATGCACGATGCTAGCGATAGCCACACGGTTAGCGCATAACTAGTGAATTATTGTACTGCTATCTGTTTAATGTCTCACTAACATAAGAAGTCCGACTCGCTGGCTGAATGGTCAGCGTACTGGCCTTCGGTTCAGAGGGTCCCGGGTTCGATTCCCAGCTGGGTCGGGAAATTTAACCTTCATTGGTTAATTCCAATGGCTCGGGGGCTGGGGGTTTGCGCTGTCCCCAACATCCCTGCAACTCACACACCACACATAACACCATCCTCCACCATAATAACACGCAGTTACCTACACGTGGCAGATGCCGCCCACCCTCATCGGAGGGTCTGCCTTACAAGGGCTGCACTCAGCTAGAAATAGCCACACACAAAAAACTAACATACGAATACTGTTGAAACCACGGAAAGCCATCTTGTTGTCTACCGATGTTGGGATTCAAACCAACCACCTCCCGGTTATAAACGTACAGCCACTTGACCCACATCGCGTAGCTGTGATTATTATCACTTGTTCTTAAAGAAGTGAGAAAACAAAAAATTACATTATTTCCAGTTACCCAGGATTTAAAACTTCATACTGTGAGACCAGCCTACTTGAAGACAATAGTCTTCCTCGGTGAATTTCTATTTACGAGGTCGGGGTAATGTATTCTAAGCGACTTTTTTAAAATAAATCTTGTAACTATTTGTTTTCGTCCCAACGACACGGTAGGAACGGGTTAGGGCTTTGAAGGAAGTGGCCGTGACCTTAATTAAGGTCCAGCTCCAGCATTTGCCTGGCGTTTGAATGTGAAACCACGAGAAACCATCTTCATGGCTGCTGATTGTGGGGTTCGAACCCACTATCTGCCGAATGCAAGCTGATAACTGCGTAACCAAAACCACCTACCCACTCGCTCGATCATCACGTCCTTTCTGTACGTATGTATGTATGTATGTATGTATGTATGTATGTATGTATGTATGTATGTATGTATGTATGTGCTACTTTTTATGTTTACTAATATACTTTCTTCTTTTTCAGGTAAGTCACTCAACTTGCGTGTTTCGACACTTCAGGTAGGATTCTAAATACTGTACCTCTCTTTCTAATAGAACCGTATTCCTAAATATTTTTGACTGGATTTTATAGAAACGAGAGTTCAAGTCTTCGAGTTAGTATTTCATTGAATACCAACTCTCCTACTTCATGTTATATGACTACGGACTTAATCTATCAGAATTTGTTCATCCCGTCTTTGAGAGTAAAATTACTATCTCAAAAACGGTGATAGATTTGACGGGAAGTTTTAACTGTACTCTCCTTGCAGTGCAACTTCATAATGAATGCGATTCTCTCCGCAACCAAAGACATTCTGTTATTTAGTAGAAGCAAGCGTTACTGGCACTAAGGAAATAGCCAGTGCTAGTACTTGCACGGTGATGAAGCCCAACTAGATTGGTAAATTTGTACAGTTAAGAGTCCAGCATATTAGAACACTATTAAAATCATGTAAATAATAATCTTACCATGTAGGCCCTAATTCTCGAATTGTTTACTCCGCCTTCATATGCCATTAACGCTTGTACAGTCTCTTCATCAGTTTATTACACTAATTGAATGATGCGTGTTAGTTGTTCTTCATCAGGTCTACAGTCTAAGTATTGCTTCTATGCAGCTATTCATGCTACCTCTTGTGGACTAATTTCTTGCGTTCACAAAACCAGAGCAGTCTATATAGATTTATGACTCGTACTCTTCATATTAAATTTATATCTCATAGATTTAATCACCGAATCTATGTGTTTTCATCAACTTAATCTCTGACCTATGTGTTTATTACTTTCGATTAGACACTCTTCAGATAGTAGTAATATTTTCGGTGATATTTGGAATTTGTGAAAAATGTAGCAATCACGAATATATTACGTGAAGATATATTATACACTAGTGTCCAAAAGTTAAGCATAATCACTAAACGAGACTATACCGTCTGATAGGAATGTCAGACGGATTGCTGAACAAACGGAAGCTGAATCACACACCATATGTCACACAACTTGTCCAAAAAGGCAGTGTTATAAAGATTGTGATAGCTAAGGCACACCTTTGACAACAACTAACAAAACTTGGCAATGTCTTCCACAACAAAATGCTGTTAATAGGGTGTGTGGTTACCCCTAATGGACACACATGCTTCGCAGCGACGTGGTATAATCTCTATCAGATGCTCCAAGAGCTCTTGTCGCAGTCGATCCCATTCCTCCGAAAGGGCAAAGCGAAGGTCTTGGAGGGTCCTTGGTGGAGGCCAACGGGATGCAATTCGTCTCCATAATGCATCTCAGGCATATTCTATAGGATTCAGATCCGCAGACCTCGATGGTCAGTCTATGCGATGAACGTCTTCCTCAGACAGAAATTCACCCACCAGAGCATCGCGGTGCGGTCGGGCATTATCGTCCATTAAGGGGAAGTCTGGACCAACCGCACCTATGAAGAGTCGAACATGTGGTCTCAGTACCTCATCCTTGTAGCTCCGAGCATTAACAGTGTTCCTCGGACCGCACATGAAGATGTGCAGGTCCGTACGGCCGGCCATTCAACATGATGCCGCCCCACACTATGACGTCACCACCACCATACTGGTCCCGTTCCACGATGTTCCTGTGGTTGTATCGGCAACCCGGTTCTCTCCGGATTAATGTGCGACGGGAAACGTTCTGCAAATTGAAACGGGATTCATCTGTGAAGAGCACATGCCTCCATTCATTCATGGCCCAGTTTCGATGTTGACGGCCCCACAGTAAACGGGCCCGTCTTTGTGCTGGAGTGAGCGGGACGCACACCGCTGAACATCGGGTAAGCAGCCCTGCTGTGCTGAGCCTCCGGTACACAGTCTGCCGGGAAACGGCAACCACTGAGACGGCTGCACGCCTCGCCGACAATTGTCTTGGAGGTGCACTCCGATTTCGTCGGGCGGTTAAGGCCATACATCGATCCTGCTGTTGGGTGGTTACTCTTGGTCAGCTTGGTACTGGCCTACGACTAACGTCTCCTGTATCTCGAAATCGTCTCCAAAGCCTGGAAATGACACTTTGTGGCACATTCAAGGATACGGCGACTTCAGTATGTGTCTGGCCTGCTTCCAGGCAGCCGAGTATTCTACCCTGCAAAACGGGGTCCAAATGGCGTCTTGTGCCATTATGTTGTTACGTTCGTTACGAGGCTACACTCCACACACTATAAGAGGGCAAACGCGACTGAGGGAATATGAGGCGCAGGCACTGGCTGTGATTACCTTGCGCTTACGCCGCTAGTCAAAGCAGGGAACACTCCTTTCCTATACAGAGCGGACAAATAAGTTTGGTAGGTGCATATGTCGTGCGATTTGCGGTCTATTTCCTGTTGCCCTGCTTTCTCGTAACTTATGCTTAACTTTTGGACACTAGTGTACTTAAAGGATCATAAATTTTAGTTTGCACAACTGTTCTTAGCTACAGTTTTTTCGATAATTTAGTCGCCTTAATATTGCCACGCCAATGTATACTAATCAAAATAATATCTAGCTAGTGTAAAACACGGCAATATCCGAACTTCAGTACCGAATTTTGAGAAATTATATTTAGCCATGTTCACGTAATGTTTTAACAAGCAAACAGACAGATATAAAATTGAGCTGACCCACCTTCGTCTATTAATTTATTTATTTATCTATTTACTTATTTATTTGAGAATTGACCACTTAGGATCACGCAACAATCCCGTTTTTTCTTTGCCTGCAGTTTCCTTTTCCTCCAGTACTACCTTCATGTGGGTACTATGTTGTTTTTTCTGCTCATCCGTCCAGGCTTTTCCCGTCTTTGCAGTTCTTTCGCCTTGAAACCGTTACAAATTTTGAATCATGTTCTGAAATCATCTGAACTTCCTGAATGCTAGACTTCTCTAGATCTTTACGAACTTCTTTAATCCATGCCGTCTTTGTTTTCTTGTTCTACATGTAGTCGATAACTTTTTTGTTAGTCTGGTTTTGTCCATTCTGTGCAAATATCCGAGAAATGATAGTCTCATATTTTTCATGGTCTCCACATTTTCTCCACATTTTTTTAGACTTCATTGTTGCTCCAAAGTTTCCAGCCGGTGTCAGCCGGTTTCAGTCTGGATTGGGCGCAAGATTTCCCGTAGAACTCTTCTTTTTTGGATCTCCGGTTTCTCCAACTTGTAATTCATCGAGAGGCATTGGCTGGCATACAGGCATTCTGCTTTTACTACAGTGCTGTAATGCCTCATTTTGGCATTCCATGAGATGTATTTCTTGTATATGTTTTTAGTTAGTCTATTATTAATTAATTTATTTACAGCTTGGTCTCTAAAATATAACTTAGTCTTTAAGTCTGTTGAAACGCGAAATGTAACACTACAGCATACCTGTAGAAATGTTCACAGTTTCGAAAGCCTGAATCGACACTGAAAAAGAATGGCTTCCTTCGTAACAAACAAAAAAAGCACAGAAATTTGTACTCTATCAAAACTAGTTCCGTCTATTCGACACCTTCTGAAGAACCCCTTCAGACAAAAAGTAATGATATCATTGGTTGATCTTAAAATTATAATTTCCGGTGATTCAACTTTCACTCATTCTCGATCTACCTTCCCATGAACTAAACAATAGAACATTGCGAAGTCTATAAATAAGTCCTTGCGGGTATAATGGACTCAGACTGATGAACATGCGACATCTGAAGAACTCCTTTCTGCACTGTGTAAATGTCACAAGGCAATACAGTCCCCACAAATGCAGAGTGGACGCGTGTGCGAAGGCGCGGTGAAGGACGTTGACAGTGATAGATGCCTCATGTTGGGGGCTGGTAGCGGTCATTAGTGGAAAGCTTAGCTCCGCGCCCTGCTCTACATCTGCACTCGTTTCCCCGCCCTAGAATCTCAGTGAGCACAAAGGCAGCCCTTCTGATCCTATCTTGTCCCCTAGTTATGCGGTAACATACCAGATTAGTCGGGAATACCGACGAGAAATAGCTGTTCTCATAGGACGGAGATTAACATTAACCTATTCCTCAAGGAGATAGACTGGAGTTTATAACCTGGTAATATGCATTGAGTTTAATAGTAATAATTCCGTTATTATTTATTTATTTATTTATTTATTTATTTATTTATTTATTTATTTATTTATTTATTTATTTATTTATTTATTTATTTATTTATTTATTTATTTTATTCTATTCGTTTCGGCCCCTATGATCTCCAGTGACTTGTTCAGCACGTCTTCATTCTTCCCAATGCCTCGTCATTCTTTCACCCCTCCTATTTCTTTCCGCTTCTGTGATTAGGATCTTGATCTTAGTATCGGTCCATTCGTGATTTTCGACGAGAGTTTTGTAAACAGATTTATCCTGCTCGGTCGTTTTTAGTGCATGTTTATCTAGTATGCCAACAGACTTCCAATCGTCCCTAACTTGCTTCATTCCCGTTAACCATGTCGTATTCCATATTTTCTTTGTTAACCTGTTGTCATCCATCCTCAACAAATGCCCCACGAAACTCAACCTTCTTTTCCGTAGTACACTTGAATTGGGTTGTACATTCTCTTATATCTCCATGCCCCCATATTTCATCTTGGTATTTTGTATCCCATATATCTCTCAGGATCTTTCATTCTTCCATTTGCGATCGAATACAAGCTCTTTTGCCTAATGTCATGGTCTCAATAGCGTACAATGCAGCGTTCCGGATGGTCATCGTATAGTGTCGCAGTTTGGTGTTCTTCTATAGGTCCTTGTTCCCATGAATCGTCTTGGCCGTGAATCGTAGCTTTTGCAGGAGTTGTGCTTTGTTTCCCGCACTCTTATTATTCTGGAGTTTGTAGTTTGCCTGTTATATTTTCACCTAGGTACTGGGAACTGTCAACTCTCTCTACTACTTGATCTCCAACCTTCCAGTTGGCCTTTGCCTTCAGTGTCTTGGTCTTTTTGTACGCTATCGTCACGCCAACCTTATTTATTTATTTATTTTTTATTTATTTATTTATTTATTTATTTAGTTAGTTAGTTAGTTAGTTAGTTAGTTAGTTAGTTAGTTAGTTAGTTAGTTAGTTATCACCGAATGAGTTGGCCGTGCAGTTAGGGTCGCGTGGCTGAGAGCTTGCATTCGGGAGGTAGTGTCGGCACTCCTGAAGATACTTTTTTGTGGTTTACCATTTTCACACCATGCTACACATTAATTAAGGCTACGGAGGCTTCCTTCCCACTCCTAGGCCTTTTCTTCCCCATAGTCGTCTAAGACCTATCTGTGTCGGTGCGACGTAGAAGCAAATTGTATTTGTTTATTTCTTTCTTTCTTTCTTTCTTTCTTTCTTTCTTTCTTTCTTTCTTTCTTTCTTTCTTTCTTTATTTATTTATTTATTTATTTATTTATTTATTTATTTATTTAGCACGTACGGCTTCTGGTGCCGGAAGTGACATATCGCCGTTGTATCTGCGAAAACAAACCGTGAGAGAAATACTGGCCCGCAGCACATATATCATGAAGAGCGAGAATTCATTGACATGAATCGCACAGAACCCTATTTGACTCACCTTGTGCAGGTCTAAGTATTTGACGCATATGGAAGCCCTGCGCATCTGGATGTGAGATGATGATTATTATGAAGATGATGAGGAAAGGAGAGGGTGAAATCCGGCTTAGGCACATAGCCTACTGCTCTCGAATAACACCGAGGGAAATGCTCAAGGCTTTACAGATATATAAGGACAACCATCAACAGCGTCATATATTCCCTCACTACATATGAACACTGCGGAGAGGTTTGGAATCCAGTCCAGGCTTTCGGCGCGTAATTCAAGAATTCAGTAAATTTCCCTAAAATTCTTTGTAACCTAGGATCCAAGTGTAATAACATCACAATAAAAAAAACTGAAACGTACTCCAGGAGCACGACAGTATCAGGGCCAAATGTCCGACTCGTTGGCTGAATGGTCAGCGTACTGGCCTTCGGTTCAGAGGGTCCCGGGTTCGATTCCCGGCTGGGTCGGGGATTTTAACCTTCATTGGTTAATTCCAATGGCCCGGGGGCTGGGTGTTTGTGCTGTCCCCAACATCCCTGCAACTCACACACCACACACAACACTATCCTCCACCACAATAACACGCAGTTACCTACACGTGGCAGATGCCGCCCACCCTCATCGGAGGGTCTGCCTTACAAGGGCTGCACTCGGCTAGAAATAGCCACACGAAATTTTATGGCCAAATGAATTGCTTACTTCAGAAGTATCCAAAAGTACAGGAATGAGTGTCATCCAATCGCCTATTAGGACGAGATTTAAATTGACACTTCTCACGAGTCTAAAGGATGGAGTGAAAATTCACTGCAGGGCCAGTTTAAACCAGTTCGAAAGGAAACAGAATTATTATCGTCCATACTGGAGGGGGGGTGGGGGAGTACGATTTTGTACGGAATGCCTACATTATATCTAAATCTGGTCAGAAAACAGGGGTTAACATAATGGTATGGACTTCGTAAATTGTGAAATGTGGCTCAGGGAGAGATTAATACCTAATTTACTACCTCATGTTGTGCTCGTTATAGGTAACGTTCTTTACCTCAACAAGCAGTCAACTCATGCTCTCACATCAGAATCCGCGAGAAGAGATGTCCTTGTTAACAGCAAAGGAAATTCCTCTTCACGAGGACGTGTTAAGACACCAGTTATATTCACTAATTAAAATGAACACTGAGACACCAGTTATATTCAGTAATTAAAATGAACAAACCAGTCTAGTGCAGTTATTAAATAGACAACATTTTAGCCGAACATGCCCATCCTCGCGTACACTCTCCTAGGCACAGAGCCGTGCGCGGAAATACATCCGCATCCTCTCCGCATCTCCACTTCCTTCACTCCAACCCGCATCCACATCCGCGAATGGTTATTGTAACTATTTAACTGCAGTATATTACACCCAAGGTACTGAAACTGATAGATCTGTTAATATAATAAAATAGGCCTGACATCTCGCACTATAATCCCTAGCGTCATAGGTTTATGAAGTATTTTCTCTTGCTACAAGCACCGACGTATTGGTCTTTGTTCCTTCCTTCTATTAATTACGGGCAGGAGCCAGTTAGACTTAGGTCAGATTTGCGGCTGTTTTGTCTCAAGATTCTTTATATAACACTATTCTCCCATAACACTGTCAAGGGTCACCTAAACACAAGCAAAAAATAAGAGTATACCTGAGTGAAACTCAATAGGACTAAACGTCATAATTACCGAGCTCGATAGCTGCAGTCGCTTAAGTGCGGCCAGTATCCAGTATTCGGGAGATAGTGGGTTCGAATCCCACTGTCGGCAGCCCTGAAAATGGTTTTCCGTGGTTTCACATTTTCACACCAGGCAAATGCTGGGGCTGTACCTTAATTAAGGCCACGGCCGCTTCCTTCCCACTCCTAGCCCTTCCATGTCCAATCGTCGCCATAAGACCTATCTGTGTCGGTGCGACGTAAAGCAACTAACAAAAAAAAACCGTCATTATTTAGAAATTACCAGCGCTGCCATACAGTTTGTACCCGCCAAGGCAATAACTTCGCGGATATCCGCATCCGTGCAGGGCTCTACCTTTGCATGCTCTTATTGCCCGCACCACATGCTTGTCCCCTACCACCGCGTCGCTCTTCCCCGTCGTTTTAACCCCCTCCTGCGCATGTGAGTGTTCTCGTCTATTTGCGTGAGCTATACCATATGTTAGTACTTCATAGTTCGTAATGTTTACATACATTTGTTTTACGTCACACCGACACAGACAGGTCTTATGGCGACGATGGGACAGAGAAGGGCTAGGAGTGGGAAGGAAGCGGCCGTGGCCTTATTTAAGGCACAGCCCCAGCATTTGCCTGGTGTGAAAATGGGGAAACCACGGAAAACCATTTTCAGGGCTGCCGACAGTGGGATTCGAACCTACTATCTCCCGAATACTGGATACTGGCCGCACTTAAGCGACTGCAGCTATCGAGCTCGGTAATAATAGAGTTTTGAACGTTGCATTGATCGTTAATTCATAACTGCTCTTTCGATATTTCCAGTTCCGGAGCTGCCTGCACAATACTGCCAATATCGATTTACAAGTAAAAATAACCGTTACAAATAAAATTACCAAAAAGTGTTTGTTACAAGTAACTCTATTACTTTTACTCAGTTACAACCCTGTATGTTTCGGCAGTTCAAGGACAACACCCACGCAAAGTAGATGCATTGTAGTCGTTTGCTGATTTCGTGCACAGCCGAAAATTTCAGGCGGTGCCATGCTGACTCTACGACATCGTATTTTCATTTTGATTTGAATATTAGGTAGTTGTGAAACTAATCTCTATGATACCCTAATGAAAAACATATTTCAGCGTATTTTCATACTAGCTGTTACCCACGGCTTCGCTCGCGAGGTTTTGGTATGTTGATAAAAATTAATTGTACCTCGGCACTGCACTGAGACATTATCTGAAAATCCCTACAGTATAAAACCTCACTGGAAAATTGCATTTCATTTACCCGAGAATCTCTTTGTAAAACACGTTTGTGGCATTGCCTTTTGGGGCTAAGATGAACAGGCTACTGGCAGAGCTGAATCTGGAACATGCGACATGGAATTCTACATGTCAGAAACAGTCTTCTTTTAAGTCGGAAAAAAGGGTTTCTTTATTTCTAAAGGAGATTACAAATACCGATTTTCACGTCTGTAACGCCTTAGTTTTGGAGATATAAGTATCCTCATAAAGAGAATTCGACTCCTTCTTCACTTATTTTCGATCTCCAGCTTAAGTTGGTTGTCCGAAAAAAAAGTACCTGTTTCTTTATTTTTAAAGGGGATTACAAATACCAATGTTCACGTCTCTAACATGTTATGTTGATGAGATATACTATAGATGTACTAATTTTAAAAACTGCTCCACTCCTTGGCTAAGTGGTCACCGTTGAGGCCTTCGGTTCACTGGGTTCCGGGTTCGATTCCGGGCTGGGTCGGAGATTTTAATCGCGTGTGATTGATTAATCTGGCTCGGAGACAAGTTGTTTGTGTTTTTCCCAACACTCACTCAACAAACCATATTACTAACCACAACAGGAATACATAATAGTAATTACATCCCTACACAAGGGGTTGGCGTCAGGAAGGGCATCCAGCCGTAAAACTGGGTTAAATCTACATTCTCGTTACAGTTCGCACCAGCGACCCCACAGGTGTGGGAAAATCTATAGCAGAAGAAGAAGAAGATACTCATTTTAAAAATTCACTCGCTTTTTGTTATTCCCCCCTTCTTTAATGGATTTTCCAAAACAATGTGTGTTCATTTATTTTTAAAGGAGATTCCAAGTACCAGTTTTAAGATCTGTAACCATGCCAGTTAGACACCGACGAGCGATGAACCGACAGCGTGGGACACAAATCCAACTACGAGCTTTTTAACCGCAACAACTTTAATATACGCTATTGGAGCTGGAATTACCGCGGCTGCTGGCACCAGACTTGCCCTCCAATGGATACTCGTTAAAGGATTTAAAGTGTACTCATTCCGATTACGGGGCCTCGGATGAGTCCCGTATCGTTATTTTTCGTCACTACCTCCCCGTGCCGGGAGTGGGTAATTTGCGCGCCTGCTGCCTTCCTTGGATGTGGTAGCCGTTTCTCAGGCTCCCTCTCCGGAATCGAACCGTGATTCCCCGTTACACGTTACAACCATGGTAGGCGCAGAACCTACCATCGACAGTTGATAAGGTAGACATTTGAAAGATGCGTCGCCGGTACGAGGACCGTGCGATCAGCCCAAAGTTATTCAGAGTCACCAAAGCAAACGGACCGGACGAGCCGACCGATTGATTTTGATCTAATAAAAGCGTCCCTTCCACTTCTGGTCGGGACTCTGTTTGCATGTATTAGCTCTAGAATTACCACAGTTATCCAAGTAAAGTGGTACGATTTTCTGACATATATGTATCTTCATATAAAGAATTCAACTCCTTCGTCACTTCTTTTCACCCCACACCCACCCCCTTCAACCCTAAAATGGATTTTATGAAAACAAAACGTTGCGTTCTTTTATTTTTAAAGGAGATTCGAAATACCAATTTTCATGTCTGTAAAATATTCGGTTTTTGTGGTATATTGTAGATAATCTCGCTGCTGTAAGAATACTGGAGCTGACGTTGCCATGGTAACGGCAGTTGATTTCTTTATCCGATTCCTAGAGCAGGGTTAGTGTGGTGCCAATATCTTCATAACGGTTGATTTTAGGGCCTTAAAACATGGTTTTCGAGCCCGTAGCGCTTACCGAGGTTTGTTCTTTGCGTCTAGGGGCTTAAATTGAGGTTTTCTCGTCCTTATACGACAAATTCGATATTACGCCTATATTATATAAACTTTATTGCGCACAAGTTGTGCATTATTAGGATACATTAATCAATACAGAGATCTATGATTGATTTCACACGATTTTTACACGTCAGTACGTGATATCGGTCACAATGTTTACCACAGAGTTCACATATATGCACATCGAGTCCGGGTCGTGGTATGTCTTCGACCTACAGATTTTGTGATGGTAGCCATAGACTGCCATGGAATTTACAAAATGTCTCAGCTCCTGGTTTGTGCCGGTCCATGCTCTGTTCATCATGGCCTCTGAAGAGTAGAACTCTGGCCATATCTCCTTCTTTTTCTTCTCCCTCTCTAACCGCAGTTTCTTCCAGTTGTCTGTACAGGGCAGATTGAATTTCCATCTCAGGTCCTCTATTAGAAATGTTTCTCTCGCGAGTTCGTACGCTAGTCTTGACTTGGTGTACTTTGAAATTCCGAGGGCTGCTTTCAAGAATCTGGTTTTCACTTTTTCCATTCGTATTAGGTCTTTATAGCTTAATTTTTCCCATGTTATATCTATTCCGTATGTTAGAATAGAAACGATTTTGGCTTCAAAGAGGGCTATAGCTGCAACCAGGGAAAGTTTGCTTAATGACATGATGTCGTAGATGGCTTTGGTTGCGGCAGCTGCTCGTTGTTTTGTGTGAATTCTGAATGAGTGTGCTGTTGTCTGGACCGTTACGCCCAGATATTTGAAGCTGTTCGTAGTTTGTAGAGGTTCATGTTTGAGGTAAATGTTGTCCCTTGCGGATAGGCGTCCTCCTTTCCTGAAGACCATGGGTACACTCTTTTCTGCGTTTATTTGCAGTCCGTTGTATTCAGCCCATGTTCCTAGAGCATTTATTCCTTTCTGGAGTTCGTTAGTATCGTGAGAACCCATCACCATGTCGTCTGCGTATATATAAATCTTGAGGGACGGAGCGGAAGTTCTTATTGCTTGGACCATGTATTTTTATATCCAACCCGACCCACCCTTCGAATCGTTCTAAATATAAAATACAACCCATGTCCCTAGGGATAATGAATATTTAGATTAGTAAAATATTTTTTAGAATCGGTCCAGTAGTGCCTGAGATTAGCCATTACATAAAAACAAATTTACCTCTTTATATATTAGTATATATTAATACACAAGATATATGCCTACACGTTTATAGCTTTTTTTTTTTTTACTACGGTAAGATTTCCTCAATTTTACACGTTTATGAAACCTCAACGTCTCTCTAAAGTAAGGCGACCCCTTAATAATGTTTCTATTTTTATTTTTTTTGTTGCTATTTGCTTTACGTCGCACCGACACAGATAGGTCTTATGGCGACGGTTGGATGGGAAAGGCCTAGGAATGGGAAGGAAGCGGCCGTGGCCTTAATTAAGGTATAGCCCCAGCATTTGCCTGGTGTGAAAATGGGAAACCACGGAAAACCATTTTCAGGGCTGCCGACAGTGGGGTTCGAACCCACTATCTCCCGATTACTGGATACTGGCCGCACTTAAGCGACTGCAGCTATCGAGCTCGGTAAATATATAATGTTTCGAGCTATAAAGAAACCACAGATTGCTGTTCAGACCACTGCAACAATTTTCCAACTCGTATAGCCAGAAATCACCCTACTCTGGTGTGTTCATTTCGCAGTTGGTCCAATCTGGTGACTCCACACCTCCATCGTAACATTTTTCTACTACTAATCTCCTCGTATTACACGTGTTATCTCATCGAACCTGTACTGTGTGGTGCTTGGAGAAGATTCTTCATTGTTTTCCTTTTTGATGCGCAGTAGAAAGAGCTCTTCTTGTGTTTCGGAGAAATCAAAACACGACTTTGGATGGACGAACAGAAGCTACTGGGCCTGGACCTCTTTAAGTCTTCAACCAAGCAGGGCTGAGGAAAGAAAACATCCCCTGAGGAATTTCGTGCCTTTAAAATTAAACTCGAGCGTCAGAAGGAGTTTAAATATATAAATTAGTCTTCAGTACACTATGCTACGGGCTATTTCGGATGAAATAAGCAAACTGTTAATTAAATACACAGAAACTGATTGAATGCGGTGTCCAATGAAACGGAGTGAAAGATTGTTTACTGTGGAAATCATATTTTAGAATTTTAATTCAATGTTAATTGCACGTTATACAATTCATTACTTGGGCGCAACTAATAAACGTAAAGTAAAACAATGACTAAGTAATTGGTCACGGAAAAGAAATATTAATAAAAACCTCAGTGCTCTTAATTGTCTGTTTTTTAATTTTATGTGCGTCGCACCGACACAGATACGTCTTATGGCGACGATGGGATAGGAAAGGGCTAGGAGTGAGAAGGAAGCGGGCGTGGCCTTAATTGAGGTTCAGCTTCAACATTTGCAGGTGTGTGTGTGCTCCTTGAGTCATCAGCGTGACGTCTCCTTCGATCCTCAAAAAGCATCGCCAAAGGTTATGCGGCAATAGTGATGACGGAGCCTCAGTGAGGCGAAAAAAGAATAGTTTCCTTCCTTTGTTATTTGTTTTACGTGACGATGGGATAGGCCTGAAAGAAAGAGACCGTGGTCCTAATTAAGTTTCACACCAGCATTTGCCTGGTGTGAAAATGAGCAACACGGAAGACCATATTGAGAGCTACCGACAATTCGCTTCAAACCTACTATCTCCCGAATGCAAGCCCACAGCTATGTGAGCCAACCCGCGTAGCCAGCTTGCTTGGTACTAAGTATGATTAGAAGTGAGGTAGTTTGTCATTGCTTTCCTCACGAAACCAGGTAGTACTTTTGCAACATGACCTGTCCTATAATATATTATTATAGCACCTTTCATAACATCCACACGCACTTATGGTGTTCCGAGTATCATTGCTCAGTACTACAGTACGTGTTCCTCAGAAGCCTCCATACAGCCATAAATGAGGACTTCATTGTTAGGAAACATTTTTCTTTTACCTGTGTCTAAGAGACAGATGAAAGAATATTGCATCCATCAAGAAATAGTATATAGTGCGTCTCTACCTTAAGAGATAGTATGGAGTTGAATGTAGTATTTACCTCTCACTGACACTGTATGTCCTGCATTTAGCTTCTTCCTTTTCTACCGCAGCGATTTTGGTTATTTCCCGATAATCCAAAGTGATAAATGCAATATTAATAATAATCGTATGGCCTCGGCTACTGTGTGCAGACATTTCAATTTGACGCCAATAGCTGTCTGCTCGTCAATGTCGATGTTCAATTTTACTCTAGGCCTACTAGATGGCAGAGCGAGTAAACCGAAGGCTGAGATTTTAATTCATTTTGTCCGTTAAACACCAAATGTGTCACCAGAGATCTTTTACATGCCAACATCGTATGCCATGGAGTGTCTAATGGACTTTTTCCCGCTTTTCAAACATCCGAGAACCTCTGCCGGATTTGAACCCACTGTCTTGGGATCCGGAGCCCGACACTCTACCACTGATCCACAGAGGCAGCTATAAATGCAATAAAATGATTGCGGGTCTTATAAAGAATTATTTTCCGTTCCTTCTAATGTTGTGAAATATAAAGTCACTAATAATTTATACGAGGTCTTTTTTCCACAATTAGGTTATTTGACGCAATTTTATATTTCTGCAGATAAATAACTTATTACGTAATAGACAAAACGCTAATGGTCCAAAGAGATACTTTTTATTTTTTGGATTGCCTGATGTTGATAGAAGATATCCTCTTTCCCTGGACAATAAATTTTACGAAAGAAGAAAGCTATTACTTATTTTATTCAATACTTCTTCAAAATTCGTGGGTGGCAACACAGAAGAGTTAAGAAGCTGGTAACATATTTTGTTATTCACTGTACGTTGGTGTCTAGGCGAGAATAAATATTTATAAATGTATGACAAAGTTTTTTAAGTAATCCAGAGCTTGGTATCAGATAGCATTCAGAATGTGTCGCACTTTCGCCCAGTGCTGCATATAGCGGTGACTCAGAACAGAGACCGATCATTGACGAAATCGCTAATTCAATAGGAAAACATGTTCTTCGCTTGGCGCGATACCACTGCGAACTGTCCGACTTGTTGGCTGAACGGTCAGCGTACTGGCCTTCGGTTCAGAGGGTCCCGGGTTCGATTCCCGGCCGGGTCGGGAATTTTAACCTTAATTGGTTAATTCCAGTGGCACGGGGGCTGGGTGTATGTGGTGTCTTCATCATCATTTCATCCTCATCACGACGCGCAGGTCGCCTACGGGAGTCAAATCCGGCGAGCCGAACCCGTCCTGGGATATCCCGGCACTAAAAGCCGTACGACATTTCATTTCACTGCGAACTTAATCCTATCAAAAGCTTATGAAACGAACTACGTCTCATTAATAAAACAAGAAGTGAGAAATTTAAATTCAGCTGCATTAAGCGAATTATGTGAATCACACAAAGAAAATTTGAAAATCGAAAGTGATCTTTGGAAAGCAGACGATATTTAAGACGACGAGGAACAAATTTTGGTACATTTGTCATCATCATCATTATCTTCATCTTCTTTCTTATTCTTCTCTCGATGCATCGCCAACTATTTCCCATTCAATTGAAGCTGGACCATCCAGGGGGACTGGGAATTTTATAGAAGGAATAACACCTGACCGTAGTAGACAGGTTTAAATGTAAAGTATTTTAATTGTTACTTCATTAATATAATATATATTCGTAAGAAAGTTGTTATTATTAAAATTCAAAATTATAAACTATCATAATGTGTGCATTTAAATTGCCTTCTGAACTTTACCATAGCATACCTAAACCCAGTACCGTCGTTTAATCTGTAGGACGTGAGGTACTGTACCATTCTGTTGGTTATAAGAATGGATATTTAACGCTGATAAAAGAATGCGCAACAGGACGCTAACTGTGAGGGCGTGATGCTATATGGAGAGCGGGAATCGAGAAGGGGATTCCCGAGGCAAGGCGTGGTCGTGTGCGATAAAGAAAGAATATAGGAGGAAGAAAGAAAGAGAGATGGGTGTTGTCTGGGGGAGAGACGTGCCACCTTAACAGAGAATTTCAGCGGGAACCGACAGGCTCACCACGCTATGGAAATTGAGGCATAACTCCTATATTTGAAGGTTTTACGAGAAAGTAATAGGTTGGGAATCGGTGACAGAATTTTCTGAAGCCATAGACACCTCAAAGTCTATCAATATATAGTTGAATAAAGAACTACGTGGGAGGCCGACTGCCGTGAGAAAATGTTTCGAGGCCACATGCCAATCTCAAGTTGTTTCCCGGGACTTCCCAGCGAGTCGCGTGGGTTCCTGGATTCTATAAGAGCAAGGAAGGTGGAAGGAGGTGATCAGTCCATGATAAGATCGCTGTCCGTGTGTGTCGCGTTCTGCTGATGCTCGCGCCAGAAACCTTTGTTTATGACAAAGATGGTGATTACTTTAATACGGTTGTGCTAATGTTTATTCAGTGAATCTGTGATTCATAAACTTTCCAGTAACTATTCAATCGCATGATTGTATTTAGACGCTTTACAAGTGAGGTCGCAAGTGCCTAATTAACTGACTGTAGACGATGCCGTACGTGTAGACTTCATCATGAAGAGGTACGGGTAACCACGCAAATATAGTGTGAGGTGCAGAAGAAGTGCAAGTATAAACTAAAGTCATTTATGCTATTCCTGCTATACGTATGGGTATGAATCAGTCAAGCATGAGATAGTGACAATTTGTTTGACTGATTAAGTTGTTGATTTCAGATAGTAGATATTGCCTATATACATTCGTGCGCGATTAAGTAGTTGAAGGGGAACGATGACTTTAACGTCGCGGATCGCCAGTACTGATTTTTGCATCGAAAATTAAAGAAAAGTACCGGGAATGCTGTGCTGTTAATAAATTAGGCATTTCATTCCAGTGAAGACTCGTGCTGTGTTTCGAGAGACGTGTGATACGAGACCTGCCGACCACAACCTCAAGAAGAAGGCCTCATGAACGAGTCATCCCTCAAGAAGACGGCTTCATGAACGAGCAACCCATGGAGACTGGACGCAGAGGATCGACCCAGGACCACATCGCTACCATGATGGGCTGAGCAGGCATTGCTTAACCCTGACGGAGGAAGAAAGAGGTCTCCAAGATGATAGATAAGTGAACAATAATTAATATATATGTGTAGGGTTGGGGGGTTGTTATGCAGAAATACGGTGATTAATTTGTAAAAATAGTAAGGAGTAGGATTACGGCCCATTAGGCCATTTATTAAGATATTTCCTTTATATAATTTAGGTTAGGTATACACAATTGTATTTTTTATTGTCTGTAGGTAAGCAAGGATTAAGGTAGCATATGATAGTAGTCGTAGGGAAGCTTAGGCACGAGCTTAGATCAATGTTTCTTAGTGCCCGGCATCTGTCGATATCTGCTTGTATTTATAGGTTAATCATGATAGAGTACCCTTATGCTGGGAGGAGAATACGTCTGCACAATGTAGAGCACGTATGCGGCCTGGATTTAATTGTTTACTCCATGTTTATATGGTGTTGGATTGAATGTGAGGGTAATGGGTATAACCCGTAGGCGATGTCACATATATTTGCGACCCTTTGTACTATGTCAAGTTAGGGCTTGAACCCATGACTTGAGGGTTAACTGAACACGTCGCATTAGGCGGACGGCGAGATGGATATGTATAACATGTGTAATACTCCAGGTGGTCGAATCGAGACCCAGGGCGGTCTGTCACGGACGTTGGATAGTGCAGACACGTATGTTGATTTCCTCACTCATTTATTGTGGCGATGTTCGTCATGTGTTGAGACAAGGTTAAGGTAGAGTAGAGCTCTGCATGTTTGAAACTGGGTTATGTTTTTGTTTTGTTTGTGTGAGGGTGCTTCACGGCCCAGGCCTTAGAGGTCGTTTACCTTGCCTGCACAGTGGGGAGGCTCGCAGCCATTTTTAAAATACAAGACGAGGGCTGGAATTCCTTCCCGCAGGCGAGACAAGCATGTGCGAGGGTACATTCATTCATCCCCTCTTTCTCTCATACTTTATTTAACTTTGTTTATAATGGTAGGGCGGTAGATGGAAACGAGGCACTAAGAAAACTTGTTTAAGCCGTAAATTTTGTAAATATAATGTTTGTTTGAATGGACCTTGGTTCATATCCACAAAGGAGTGATATTCCATGCGAGATTAGAAAGATTATGTCTGTAGTCGTAGGTTCAAACTTATTATCTTGTGTGGGCATTTTCCCAAATATATGTGGGGATCTTTTAGTGGCGTTATTTCTGCATGACAAGTTCTCACCCTAGCATCATATACTTCATGTGCAGGTACAGCGTGGCTGTTCCGTATAAGAGCACATTTGTTTCTTGAGTTCACTTATATAGTCTCCACACGACAAACCAACCAGATAGCGAATAATTTTCTTTGTTTGATGTGTATCTTATTCATGATATGAGCCTGTTGGGCATCCATTTTAGCACGATTGGTGCAATAAATTGTAATATAAAGGAAAAGAAATGTTGAGTTAAGAATACACAACTTGTGCTCAAAATGTCAGTAGGTGCGTTTGTGTTCCTCATTTCGTAGTTTAATGTAGTATTGAGTTCCCCATGATCCTCTCGTCATATGAACCCAAATTATCGACCCTTCTCTGCCGATGGTAGCTGAGCTGGTGCCCGTATGCAAGAACAGAAGAACAGGTAGGTATCATCCTGCAGTATTAATGTGCCCTATAGGGTACAGTACAAGTATATACAACAAACAAATGTATCGGAAATTTCGATGTTTTTCACTAAAAACACGCCTGTACAAAAGTTTCGTGTCATGATATGCCTGGCCGTGCAACTTTATATGTGCAGTAGATCTGGCATCAGCGCGCCCCATTTAACGCGTAGTGTCTTTCAAGATAGAGACGCACTTTAGGCGGGATATTAATTGACTTAGAATTGCCGTAACTTAAAACTGCTACGAGTAGTCTGTATTAATGTAAAGTACAGTATTAGACGAAATTACAATAATATGTTGTATTGGTTAGTATAGTGTCGGTTAGACGTTTGACCCACATGTGATCTAGATTTGAGAATCAAATACCGCACCTGCTTCATTAGTTGCCATTTATGAGTCTTGAAATATGTGAGGCCTCCATGAAAACATTTATTGGCATGTTCGGGAAACTCCGTCTGTAAGATTTAAAATGTGTCTATACTGGAGGAAATGGTCATCCGGATAATACTCCTCCAACGGATTGGTCAGGACCACCCTTAATTCTTCGTCCACGTCGCCAGAAGAACTGGTACAACTAATTGTGGTAGAGGATTATGTTAACAGAAAGAGATCCCGAGACAGACCATACAATCTGATGCGTGGATCAGCTACAGCCTCTGATGAGCATATCTCTGCAAGATTCTATCCACAGAACGCATGGGACATTGGTTAATCTCATTGTTTAATCATTTAAAGACTAGCATGTACCCGAGGCTTCGTCCGCGTTTATTAATTCAACCGTTAGATATGTAAACCGAGCTTGGTAGCTGCAGTCGCTAAAGTGCGACCTGTATCCAGTATTCGGGAGATAGTGGGTTCGAACCCCACTGTCAGCAGTCCTGAAGATGGTCTTGCGTGGTTTCCCATTTTCACACCAGGAAAATGCTGGAGCTGTGTCTTAATTAAGGCCACGGCCGCTTCCTTCCCACTCCTAGACCTTTTCTATCCCATCGTCACCATAAAACCTATTTGTGTTGGCGCGACGTAAAACAACTTTTAGTTTAAGAAAACAAATACATTTAAAAGCAAAATAAATAAAAATATTATATTTCTGGACTCACGTATTTTTTTTTTACATAAATTGCATTAATTACATTATTTTATTTTTTATTTTGTTACTTTAAATGTTTAAGATACTGCGTTAGTAAATGGTACAAATAATATTAAAACAACATATAAGACAAAACATACTAATTTTTCTTTATAGAGCTTCCGGATGAACTATATTGTCCTTCCAATTGGAGCTAAATCGGGCGAGTTGGCCGTGCGGTTAGGAGCGCGCAGCTGTGAGCTTGCATCCGGGAGATAGTGGGCTCGAACCCCACTGTCGGCAGCCCTGAAGATGGTTTTCCGTGGTTTCCCATGTTCAGACCAGACAAATGCAGGGGCTGTACCTTAATTAAGGCCACGGCCGTTTCCTTCATATTCCTAGGCCTTTCCTGTCCCATCGTCGCCATAAGACCTATCTGTGTCGGCGCGACGTAAAACAAATAGCAAAAAAAAAAAAAAAAAAAAATTGGAGCTAAGATAGCTTTTGATATACAGTATAGTGTTTGCGTTTCCAACTCTTGAATAACCAACGTGCAGTTGACCATCGGAGAAACACGGTTTCCAGAGATCGAGTCCTAAAATTTTAAGCAATTGTCCTTATGTCTTGTTGATGCGCACAGCAAAACTCAAACAAACGGGATACTGCATAAATTGAAACGGTACATCTGAAAGGTTGATTTAAATCCGAGTAATGAATAATTCTTCGCCCGCTGCACGTCGAATTATGGTGGTGACTTCAGTAATATTCGGCATCAGTTTCTTGACTGAAAGTCCTGTTCCATTGCAGAGGGAAGGAGGATTCGTATTCCCGAGAAGGATAATCGGTGCCACAATCGTCCACTCCAAGATATTCGAGGGTACTCCAGACAACTCCCAAGTTGTTCTTAAGCTCTGTCGTGTAGATGGTAGCGCCATGTGTATTATATGTCGTGTCGATAGACTTATACATTTGTAGAACACCGGGTAATTCTTGTAAAAGTTGCTTGTTGATGACGCTGACAGATTCATCTATTTGCTGTATGTCGCACCAACACAGATATGTCTTATGGCGACGATGGGATAGGCTTAGGAATGGGAAGGAAGCAGCCGTGTCCTTCATTAAGGTACAGCCCCAGAATTTTCCTGGTGTTAAAATGGGAAACCACCGAAAGCCATCTTCAGGGCTGCCGACAGTGGGGTTCGAACCCACTATCTCTCGGATGCAAGCTCACAGCTTATTAAATGTAAGATTGAGTTAGTTGAAAGAAAATACAGTTCATGTTTTTTTGCTGCTATAGCGAAATCCTCGTATTACCTAAAATGTTAAGTAAATGAAATCAATATCGGGTATATATGAAACTAACAAACTAAATAAATAATTAGAACGATTAAACGTAGTATAAGAAATGAACGAAAGCGCGTCTTAATATGTATAAAGATTCATCTACGAATACGCCTACGTTACAATTTTCAGATCTCTGCGTGCCGTTGATTTGGCTGGGTATCGCACACAGACAAACACCTTCGGATATTACGGACTGAATATGGCTTCTCGTGTCGGCGACCGAAAATGGCTTCATACGCTATGGGCTTTAAACGGCGTATGTACGTTTCCTAGCGACACTGAATCAATGCATTTAATTCGGTGACAGCACGTTGGTTTGTCATAACCCAAACATACTTTTTCCGACGGTCTTTTGTTCATAACTCACCTTCGAAAGCGAAAAATTAAAATTCCGGCTTCGAAGTGCATTTGGAACCCCTTACGTCTACCTGTGTTAAAAATGTCATGGCCGCACAAACTGCGACGCTCCCACCCTTCGAACACAATGTCGCATTCAGTTTTAGCAACCGACCCTCAGCCAGGCGTGGTCCGGGAACGGAATCCATGGACCGCAATGTGCGTTCGAAATGTCGATGTTTATGTATCCTGCAGTTCACATGTCGACGCGCAATTTGCTGCGTTCTTCATCGAACCACGAGCCGAGTGATCCACCGTTCAGGTTTTTTTTTTTTTCATTTTTCGATCGTTCTCTCCACGGTGAGTGGAGGAGAAGCAATCATTTTCATGGGTTTCTCGTCACAGAGCTAAGAAGTGTTTCGAGCATGGGCGTTGCGTTCATTTAAAACCTGCCCGCCGGGCCAAAGCTGCGACGGGTCCCCTCGTGTTATCCCGGCTCCAATGAGCGGGGGAGGTAGGTACGTAATGCCGAACGTCTGCATCGTAGGAGACGCGGCTACGCGGACCGCGACACTCCCGCTGTCGGCGACGGACAGGCCACCGCTTACAGAGTACGTACAGGACTCGCCTGAGCTTGCAACAGCGGGCTCGGCAGGAGTCTCGCTCCTCGAAGGAGCCTCGCCGGGGCGGTCCGACTCCTCCTTCTCGAAATGTTTTATTGATAAAACAAATTCGGTAATGATCCTTCCGCAGGTTCACCTACGGAAACCTTGTTACGACTTTTACTTCCTCTAAATAATCAAGTTTGATCATCTTTCCAGACACATCGGAAACTGCGCGAAGCAGATCCCGCGCACCGGTCCGAAGACCTCACTAAATCATTCAATCATGCGTGTCGTAGAGTTGACTGGGCATTCTTTCGAATAACCTATTTGGAAGGTACGATGAATCAACTTTGGTTATTTTCATTGTGTTTGATTTCCTTTGCTTCCAAATTCCTTCATCCTTCGAAAGTGTAATTCCTTGTCTTCTGAGTCCACTTTCTTATAGTTGTTGGTTTCTTCCGCTCCTGAAACGCTGCCTTTTTAACAGATTCTCTAAAAAGTGTTCTTTTTTAGATTGTATCTGTTTTAATTCCAGCATTTTTCATGTCTTTCTCAATTCAGTGAACCATGTGGGTTTAGATTTGTAACTATTCAGATGGTTGAAGATGCGCTTGGTTAGTCTGTTGTCATCCATTCTGTAAATGTGTCCAAAAATTGTAGTCTTCTTATCCTCATTACGTCAGTTAGTTTTACAGTTTCCAAATATAGCTCTCTGTTTGGTCTTAACCTGTATTCTGCATTATTATTTCGCTTAGCTCCCAGTATTTTTCTGAAAGTTCTTCTTTCAACCTTCTCTAGTTTTTCGAGATCTCCAGTTCTTGTTAGTAAGTGTTTCTGCTGCATATAAATTTTGCGGTCTGACTACTGTTTAGTAGTGTCTCAATTTTGTGTTCCAGGATAAGGATTTTTTGTTATATACATTTTTTGTCATGTGAAACATCCATTCCATTTTGTGCACTCTAGTTTCTATAGTTTCTGTCATTCGTTATCCACTCTCCTCAGTATTTAAAGCAATCCGTTTTACATATTGTGTTGTCATGAATTATCATATTTTGCGAGGCAACACTGTTTGTCATAAACTTTGTATTTTCAAATTATATTTGTAGTCCTATTTTAACTGCTTGTTTTTGTGATTCTCTGATTTCTTCTTGAGCATTATCCAGTGAGTCAGTAATTAACGCCATGTCATCTGCAAAAGCTAGACAATCTACAGTGATTTTATTTGGATTTCATCCTAGTTGAACACCTTTAGTATTGATGGCTTTCCTCCGTTCTTAAACTATCTTCTCTAATGCGCAGTTGAAAAGCAGAGGTGACAAACCATCTCCCTGTCTTACACCTAACTTTATTTCAAAAGGTTTTCAGAGTTCACCCCTAAATTGTACTTTGGATGTTGTGTTTGTTAACGTTGCTTTAATTATTTCAGTTGCTTTATTATCGAGTCTTAATTCCTTTAAAATGCCAATTAGTGCATTTCTGTCAATTAAATCGTAGGCTTTGTTAAAATCCACAAAAGTAGCCACATATTTCAAGTTCCCGATTTTCCTCATTTCTATTATGTTCTTTAAGTTTAATATCTGTTTGGCACATGGCCTTCCCTTCCTAAATCCTGCTTGATACTCTCCTAGTTGTGGGTCGAGTATTTATTTTGCTCTTTCTAAAAGCGCCCTGGACAGGATCCTGTAGGTTACTAGCAGAAGGGAGATTCCCCTATAGTTGTTAGGATCTGTTTTCTTCCCTTTTTTATGTAGTGGATGTATTAGTGCAGATGTCCATTCTGATGGTAAATGGTTTGTTTCCCTAATTTCTTTGATGATTTCTGTTGAACACAGTACCATATTGTCACTAGAGTATTTCCATAATTCAGCAATGATATTGTCTTCTCCAGACGCTTTGTTGATTTTTAGTTCTTTCATGATTTCTTTTTTTTCTTCTGTTGTTGATGGCTTTAAGTCCGGTAGTATTGGGATTGTGATATCAAAATTAAATTTCTCTTTTGGTGCATCACAGTTATATAGTTCTTCAAAGTATTCTGCAGGTATTCTGCGATTCTCAACGTTATTGCATGCCGTTTACTGCGTTTCTGGCTCTGTGAAAAGTAAACTTGATGGAGTGTATTTCTTTAAGCTAGTTTTGAAGGTTTTGTAAAATTCCCTTGTGTTGTTCTGTTTGAAGTTTGATTCCATTGATGTTAGTTGGTCTTTCGTATGTTGAATTTTGATCTTTTTGAGGGCTTTTGATGCAAGCTTTCGGGATTCCTTCAGGTTGTTCCTATTCTTATCATTTTTATTTGCATTCCAGATGTTCCAAGCTTATTGTCTTTCTAAGATCAATTCATCACACTCATCATTCCACCAGGCAGGAGAATGGTTTCTTCTGCTGTCTGCACTATATCTTTTAGAAGTTGCTGCCATGTTTCAGGTGTTCTTTTTTCCAGAAGTGCTTTGAAATCATTTTACTTACTAATTTTTATGTGTTGAACGTTTTGGGTTTATATCGACTATTTCTTCTATATATTGGCGTAATTTGGAATTTAACGATAGATGGATAGTGGTCTGAATCCAAACCTGCACTCTTAGCAACTTTTACACTAAGTATATCCGGTGCAGACTGTCTGCTTATAGCAACATGGTCACGTTTGTTTCTCCCCACAGATTGGATTTGAAGATAATAATGGAGTTTGTTTCCTATGAAGTTTTTTGAAGAATGTAGATTTTAGGACTATGTCATACTCTCTGCATAGACCAATGAGTTTTTCTCCATTTGCGTAGTTCTTTTGTGCGCAGGGAATTTGCCTACTATGGTGATGGTCTTTGCCGATTTGAGTATTAAATTCCCCAATTAGAATTATTGTATTTTTTGGATGGAATTTTCTCCAGAGTGTTAGGGAGTTCTTGCCAAAGTTTTCAGTTTGTTCTTTCTGCGTTCTGTTTTTCCCATTTGTTGGTACATGTGCATTTACAGTAGTGTAAACTTTGTTTACTGATTTAAACGTTAGTGCTGAAAGTCTTTCGTTAATGGAATTAAATTCTAGTATTGAGTTTAATATGTTTTGGTTTACAACGAACCCTGTTCCAAATTGTGGTACATTCTTCACTACCCTTTGTCTGGGGTTTCTTTTGAATATTCTGAATCCTTCGTCAGTATATCTTGTTTCTTGAAGGGCTGTTATCAAAATATTTTTCCTCTTTATATAATTTATTAAAGTTTTGAGTTTTTCTGTTTTCAAAAACGAATTTACATTGAAGGTAGCCAGATAATTTATGCTTTTGTGTTTAAATTTGCATCTTCCTTGCTTAAGGCAGGTTTCAGGATGCTCCTACTCATCCTCCGCACATTGTTGTATGCCCCCAGAATCCGAATGCCTACCTTTCATTTTCTTGGAAATGAGGGACTGGTTACTCCCTGGGGTAAATTCTCTTACACTTCCTTTCATTATTATAGACATGAGGTGAAGAACTGAAGGAAACGACAGACCTAGCTGCAATTAGGGGATTATGGGAGTTGAAAGTTAATTCACAGAGGTATGTATACTGCGCACTGAAAGACATAACAGTCTATAAGAAAGATGTATTATTATTATCATTATTATTATTATTATTATTATTATTATTATTTATTTCGTAGAAGGATGTCATTTGTCACCATTGGTCACAGAAGCTTAAAGAGTGCTTTTTACCTCAGTACATTGTTTCTTCTTTTGCCAGTTGCTTTACGTCGCACCGACACAGATAGGTCTTATAGCGACGATGGGACAGGGAAGGGCTAGGAGTGGGAAGGAAGCATCCGTGGCCTTAATTAAGGTACAGCCTCAGCATTTTCCTGGTGTGAAAATGAGAAACCACGGAAAACCATTTTCAGGGCTGCCGACAGTGGGGTTCGAACCTACTATCTCCCGAATACTGGATACTGGCCACACTTAAGCGACTGCAGCTGTCGAGCTCGGTGTACATTGTTTCATTAAACAATATGGGCATTAAGTTGCTATATCACCACGGTCTTGAAATATGCATGTGTTTCGCGCTTAATATTTTTATGAATGTATAACATTTATTACATGAATATTCTTTTCAAATGTAATCATTTTCTGTAATATCCTGCTCCTTGACTGATTAGTCAGCGTACTAGCCTACTGGATGACAACTCAAGAATAATGGTTGTGGGTTCCACTATTGTTTTTTGGTACACCACTTATTTGGAAAAATCCCAAAGAAAGTAGTCACACGTATTAACCGATTAGTTCTTAGCGCAATCATTTGGTAACAGTATAATCATTTCAGGTCTACTTGACACAGTTTTCCATCGAACCTTGCCTGGAAGATAGTTCTGTCGTAATAAGGACAGACGTAGTAAGTACCCGAGCTTGAAAACTGAGAAAATTACCCATTACATTCTTCTTTATAGATGACGTTGAAATTAACACATTAACTACAAAACAAGCAGGAAAATGTATTTCTGGAGCAGCATCCTACTGGAATGATTACCAATAATAAAATGAACGCGGTAAAAATATGCAGACATTTCTTTGTTAACGCCAGTATTTACTGCCTTCTGTCAATATTGAGTTGGGAATGGATGTGGAACCTTAAAACGCAGTACTTCAGGAGTTATTGCGTTCGTACAGTGTAGTCTCTACATACAACTTTCTATCATTGTAGATGTCTAAAAAATTGCAAAGACAGTAACATTTTTTCCCTTATATTATGAATTTAAAAAGAATGTTGTATTATGGTGCAGAACATCGAAACTATCCCAATTATACCAAAAGCTCCATACTGTTTACTCCCGCAGTTACTGCGTTTTTTCCTAGCACGGCAGAGTTCCCTTATTAAGGAAACAATAATGATCATCAGTGTCATCAGCAACGCCATTCAGTGATTTTAATGCATCACAAATTCCCACGCTTAAAATCAGAGTAGAAAATGTTGCCTCATTCCTGCGTCTCACAGGATATCGAGTGGGTAGAGACTGAACTAGGATATTCAGTTTGTGTGGCTACATAGGCGTGTACATCAAAGGCTGCGTGAATCCCCAGGGTGACTGCCAGACTGGAGGTGAATGGGAGAATAATGTAATTACTTCATTGAATAGATTTTCGGTGAGCTGGTAATCTCACTGGTCAAAGGCACAGCGGTAAAACAGACCCTTTCTTGTCCAGCCATAATTAAACTCATTACTCACCAACCACAATAGTTTACTTGTCCTCATCAAAGGGAGTGTGCCATCAACTTTAGTCAGCAAATGAACAGAATATTACTTCTAATATATCTTCTTGACTCGATTGTGTTCATATTCAAATCAGACATTTATTACATGCGAAAGTTGGGGAATTATTTGCAGTGTATTAGGCTCATCTTATTCCAAAGGCTTCAGCCATCGGTGCCTGTATTGAGCGAGCTTAGGTCTTACATTTCATCCTCAGAAGCAGGTTCTTGAATAAGACACTCTGGGTTGTCGACCAGTACCACCGCAATCATTCAAGTCTTCCGCAAGAAAACAAACTAATTCACTGCTACCAACCCTCACAAAACGTGAATCAAAATTCCTGGTCTCTAATGTTACATTTCAATATAATTATGTATTATTTTTCTACTTAAAGTGTAAATAATAGGGGAAACAAGGTCATAAATTATTATTTAATGTTATTGTATGCAACCATGGAGATTTGGCCGGCGCATGCTCGTGATTACATCTTTACCGTTACACTGCTACGGACTCTTGCCTTCGTGAAAGCTTCTTCCCGCACCCTTCCTGCCCGCCAAAACCAGCCACCAGCGCGCTTCCTCCTTACATCTCAACCCTCTCACCGACACTATATCCTCGGACGGAAGCTGGAGAGTCCGTGCCTTATCGTCAAGCTGAAAACATTTACCAGAGTAGGTCACTCACATAAGTTTCATAAGTTATTGCCGAAGAGTCTTCCTTCTTAACGAGAATCTACAGTTTCACAATGAAACATAATAATATCTTACAGGATAACTTTTGATTTTTTTTATAGGGAGTTGGCTTCCTGATCTCAAGATCTCAGTTTCAAACTCTTCAGAGGTAGTCGGATTTTTATGGGGAAAATGAAAAATGTCGTCTTGTGAAAGTTCTCTAGTGACTGTCTTATTTCGTTATGCCCATTGATACAGTGCGTTGGAACTTGTTCGTTGACTTGATGACGTTCGCTTTCCTATTTCCAAAATTTCTTCACGTAATCACTGTGTTGACTCTTCTGTTTTTCTGACAACTTATTACCAGTCCTAGTTTTCATCATAAATTTGTGTTTATTTACTGAGGTCCTGAAGACTGCGATTTCTCCTGTTGTCTTCCCCGATATTCAGTACAGTTATTATTATTATTATTATTATTATTATTATTATTATTATTATTATTCATGCATACATATGTCTTCATTATAGACTGTTATGCCATTCAGCGCTCAGTCTGCAAGCCTCTGTGAATTTACTAAATGCTGCCCCAATCCTCTATTTCTAACGAGTTCTGTGGCCTCGTTTAGGCCTATACCTCTTACCTTTGAATCATTACAAACTGAGTCTAACCATCATCGTCTTGGTCTCCCTCTACTTCCCTTACCATTCATGACAAAGTCCACTATTCTCTTAGGTAACCTATCCCTACTCCATTCGCCTCACATGAACACACCACCGAAGCCTACAGCTTCATAAATCGAGTCCAATCCTAACTTACTCTTTCTCCTCATTTTGAGTATCCGCCTCCCATTGGCCTCACCTGTTTGTACAGTCATCATTCTTGCTATTATTATTATTATTATTATTATTATTATTTTGCTAGGGGCTTTACGTCGCACCGACACAGATAGGTCTTATGGCGACGATGGGATAGGAAAGGCCTAGGAGTTGGAAGGAAGCGGCCGTGGCCTTAATTATTATTATTATTATAATTATTATTATTATTATTATTATTATTATTATTATTATTATTATTATTATTATTATTATTATTATCTTTCGAGATGTAAGTTCTTCACAACTTTTATGAAATTCGAAATTCATATTTATTGACGAAATATAATTACTTTGATGCTACTTTAAGTGGAATGAAATTTTTATTAATATTGATTGAATATCATCAGCATCCTAAGCATCTCCTGCCACAATCTCGTTCCTATAAGTTGACTATAAATGTCATTCATATAAGAGGTGTAAGGGAACGGTAGATGATCAATATACCAGGAATAGGCCTACTTAATGCACACAAGGAGGACACGGATCAAATTGTCACTAAATATCACAATGTCGGGACTTTTGACCGGTAAGGCGATGCATAATGCAAGGCTCGCCCAATCGATCGATGGTGGTGGTGATAATTGTTTTAAGACGAAGTACAACTGGGCAACCATTCTCTATTAACACTAATCAGAGGGTGAAAAAGAAGGGTTCGAATTCTTCTAAGAATATTATCATATCCTTTCTTTTGTCAAGAAATTTCTCACATAAGTTAGCTCAGTGTTTCTTTCGGTCCTTTTCTAATCTTCCATTCTCTGTCTCCTGTTATGTTTAAGTGAATTCTCCTTTGTTTTCATAAATGTGTAAAACATATGATTTTACAGTTATTTTTTTGTACATTTAATAACACTTATAAAGGTTTGTATGTGTGTTTCTCATTTTAGATTAATAACAATTGTACATATTGGTGATCTTTATCATTCGGTGCTATGGCTGTTCTGTTTCTCGTATTAAATAAATAAATAAATAAATAAATAAATAAATAAATAAATAAATAAATAAATAAATAAATAAATAAATAAATAAAGGTATCGTCAAAAGAAGGGGAATGGAATGAAAGGTATGAAAACGAAAGCCACCCTTGGCCTCGTAAATCTAATACCATTACGATCGGAAAAGAAGAATAGCTGGCCAGTGGAGGTCGGATACCGAAGATTAAAGTGAGGAGACCGTGCTCAAGTATGCAGAAACATTATGAGACTCTTGCCGGGCTGAATAGCTCAGAGGGTAGAGCGCTGGCCTTCTGAGCGTATCATGTGGCAGTTTCGATCCCGGCTCGGTCCAGTGGTATTAGAAGATGCTCAAATAAGCCTCGTGTCGGTAGATTTACTAGCACGTAAAGGAACACCTACATGACAAAATTCGGGCTCCTCGGCGTCTCCAAAAAGGGAAAAGCAGTTAATTGGACGTAAAAATAATAACATTATTATTATTATTATTATTAGTAGTAGTAGTAGTAGTAGTAGTAGTAATAGTGTTATTAATGCTATTCTACCGTTTTCCTGATATCCTGTGGCGTCACGGGTGCAGACGGTGTCGCATATGTGGATTTGGGCCTGTTTTATGGGCGGACGCCCTTCCCGACGTCAGCCCCGTATGGAGGGATGTAATAATTTTCGCGTGTTTCTGTGGTGGTTGATAGTGTCGTGTGTTTTCTGAATACGAAGATGAAAGTGTTATGACAAACACAAACACCCAGTCCCCAAGCCAGAAGAATGTCAGATGCGATTAAAATCGAACCCGGGACCCACTGAACCGAAAGCCTCAACGCTGACTATTCAACCAAGGAGTCAGACAATAACATTGTTATTATTATTATTGTTATTATTAATAATAATAATAATAATAATTTCAGGCTTAAGTTGGACGGCCCATGGTCGTCAACCCACGCTCCCTCTAGAGTTTTTTTTTCAGTTTCAAATATATAGCACCCCCTCCCACAGGGAGTTCAACTATCGGCTTCCGCGGCGGTACAGTCACCATCATCATCTTCTTATTCTTTAGACTCATATAAAGAAGTGCCCAATTTTTATCGCCAACCGCGAGGATGTAGCACCCAATCAGCCGATGTAGTGACGTCTTGCCCACGAGAGCCCACGATGCTTTCAACAACCGCAATGAAGTCTCTAGTCTGATAACAAAAATCATATAAAAGACGAGAAAATCACATACGAATTGACTGCCATGTTTTTCTGCAACAAGGAGCTAAAGTAAATTTGATGTGCCAGCATTGTGGCAGAACCTGCGATTCTGTTCTTCTCTTCAGCAACCTAAATGCCTATAGTAGACAACACCGGTTCATTCGGACGGTATTCGTTATACTCGTCAGCGATGGAATGTCCATCATTGTAATGATGATGACGTAGATTGTAAAATTTAATGTCACGCATTCGTTTCTTCGTGCAGTACGTTCTAGACCCTGTAACAGCTGTAGTTTTCTGTGATGTGCAGTCAAGGATAGCTGAAGCAATGTTCTTCTTGAACAAATCCTCTGATGCTGCAATCAACTTCGAAATGTGTATGTGGAGACTACTATGTAACACATCATATTCTAGAACGAGTGCTTGCAATACGCCTGTACGATCCATAGTAGCCATGCACTCAAAATATCTGTCCACATGTTCCGTAGTGAAGCGGGTTGTTGGAGTCTTTCACTTTGGTGAGGGCGTCCCACCTCGACCCACCGATTCGGTTTCCACCTCAATGGGGCAGTATTCTGTCCAATATGTGCATCATCGTCTCGGAAGGACCTAACACGCTGAAAGTTTATTTCAAGTACAATGCGGTTGTGGAAATGAATTATTCGCTGAATTGTCCTACAACGGGCGACTTGCGCGCACTCTACAACTGTGATCGCAGTAGTACCAGACATTTAGCTTAGATCCTTTGCAACGGAACAAATATGACCGAGGCCACCTCAGCTCAGTTGGTAGGAGCCTCCGACGTGAAATTGGAAGGTTGTGGGTTCGGATCTCACTGGTGTCCGGTTGGGAATTTTTGTTCTGTTCATAACATCTCTTCGATATCTCCAATATGTACTGAACACGACCTAATACCTCCTTCTTCTTTTGCTACCGCTTCTCCCACACCTGTGGGGTCGCGGGTGCTAACTGCGTAGCATATGTTGGTTTGGCCCTGTTTTACGGCCGGATGCCCTTCCTGACGCCAACCCTCTATGAAGGGATGTAGTCCTTATTGCTTGTTTCTGTGGTGGTTGGTAGTGTGGTATGTTGTCTGAACATGATGAGGAGAATGTTGGGACGAACACATACACCCAGTCCCCGAGCCAGAAGAATTAATCAGAAGCGATTAAAATCCACGACCAGGTCGGGAATCGAACCCGGGGCCCTCTGAACCAAAGGCCAGTACGCTGACCATTCAGCCAACGAGGAGCAAGACCTAATATATTGAAAGTTTATTTCGGATATCAATATTTTTTTCGCCATGAGAGTCAGCAACATGTTGGTAAGACTACCGTAGAGGCATCAGAGCACAGTAATGACTTCAAAACACAACCCCACTACGGAACAGCAAATCCATGTCCTCTCTTATCAGTTTGCGTCCCAAGGTTGATTCTGGCGACCGTGATGCGCATCTGAACTGCAGCACTAATCGTATAATTAACCTTCAATGACCTGCGCATTGTACGCATGTTGGATTGGTCGGGTGCACCTTTCCTGATGCTGCAGTTTTAATGGTCACCCGTGCGGTCATTATCTTCTTTTAACTCCTCTGAAACTTCTCCAAGAAGGTTTTTTTTTTTCACCTGATGGGACAATAAGTTAAAGTATGAACTCAGCGTTCTAAAAGAAATCAACATTGTTTCTTTAGCTATTCACATTTTCCGCTTCCTGATTCACATATTTAAAGTCACTTTCCAGAGTTTTCAGTAAGTCTCTTTACTCTGCTAAAAGAACTCGTAATTTTTCTAATTGAGTTACTGTACAAGGTAGAAATCTAAGATTTTCTATACATTAATTTTCAGAAGGGTTCTCCACAAGTTTGATCGAGTTGGCATGAACCCTATCAAATGTCGTGCAGATTAATGATCTCAGAGAAATATGTAACATGAGAAAGTGCTTTCAGAAAGATCATCTTGACGTTTCTTATGAACTGGAAAGTTTCAAGAAAATGTCTCCAAACTTCCTCTAGAATTTAATCTGAAGTTTGTGCTATACTTGTAACATGCGTTATTTCTAATTTAGGACTTAGAGAAAAGAAATTAATTTATTCATATGCAGTGCATCGATAACCAATGATAATAGTAGTATTTCTTCGGGTTGAATGCCTTGGGGTAGAATAAGCTTTACTACCCAGATGCCAACCTCATCTGCTCGTGGTGTGTCCTATTTTAAGCCGACGAAACTCTAGGGTCCGAATGTCTGCCGGGATAAGGAGTACCGGTACCCCTCAACCATGCCAACGGCTTCTTGAGGGGCAGATGAGCAGATGTAGGACAGGGTAGAAATTGTTCCTAAATATGAGGATGAAAAAATAATGGTCAGCAACTTGGAATGTGCAAAGACCGAAACGGTGGACCAACCGCAGGAACAACTATTACAGCTCCTGCAGTCGCGTAGTCGAATGTAGGCTGCAGCAGTCCCAGAACTTACAGTCTTCGTAGTTTCTGCGCAGTTGGTAGGAGGTCCTACCTTAAGTCCATTGAAGGGCGCGTGATTGTTGATGTGCAACAACACTCTCACGGTACAAGATCTCATGCACAGGCGACATTTAAGGTGACCGCGGTTCAAGTCCCGCCCAATGAATGTGGTTCTGTTTCCACTTAAAACTGGAGATCTCGTGGCTATGAGCGCGATGTCAACAGTCACGTAAAACTACAAGATTGCATGCTTGACTTGACTTGCGATGATCGGGCCGTTGCGATGGCTATATAATCTGTAGTCGGGAAGCTCCTAGTGACGAAGTGCACGTAAACAACGAATATGTGATCGCCATTTTGCTTAATCTTCAGTGAGTGGTAGCCTAGCATCATCACTATGAGAAAATCGTCAAACATTTTATTAACTGATGAAAAATTAATCTTTCCACTAGTTCGCAGTTGAATGAACATGCATTACCTTTCCCCCCGATGTTATTTACTTAGATTTCTTACGAATATTTCTGTAAAAACATACTAATTCATGTTACTTGTTCCTTTCTCCAAATTTTCTGCATTACGTTTCTGTGGAATCTACCCATGTCGATTTTTCTTGGGGCGTGATATGGGCTCTTCAGTGACGCGTAGTACTTATTAAAATTATTCAGAGGGGGATATTTACAGACTCCAAATCTTTGTATACCATTTCGAACGAAAAGGCATGCTTGTCCAAGTACCATTTGTTGAAACACTTGTTTCTCACACTGCATCTCGCTATTCACACATTGACGCAAGGAAATGTAAATTTCATCATGATATGATATACTTACGCACTAGCATATTACTTGACTTCCACACAAAGAAACAAAACGTACTTAATTTATTTTATTTTATCACCAAATTTCACTCTGATAATCACTAATCACGTACCTCCAGCTTATGAGCAAATTTATCAGCTCATGTTTACGTTCGAGTTGCTGACACGGAATATCTTCTCTTCAGAGATAACTGTCCAAGTCCACTACACATCAACAGTTCTTAGTATTTATTATTTGTGTGTGTGCCTTTTCAACTGGTGGAGTTAGGACTATGGGCAAGTTGCACAAGGAATGGCGTTATCGGCATCGCCCATACCTCTATCGCTTTAATACTGTCAAATCCAAACATGATACTGAAATAGATCTATTAAAGTAACACATTTTCTCAAGCGCATACCAAAAGATACAGTTTATCGTAAACACTATATCTTGCTGGATATGGGTCTGGTCTGCATTAAAAGAAAAATCAGTTCAAGTTCGTATCAGGTTGCTTCTTCGAAGTTGATATGCTGTTGAAAGTCAATAATCAGTTCACCTATTGACATCAGATTGTCCTTACCAGAAATTTACAATCATTCAAACCTGTTATTTAGAAGCCGAGTTTTTCTCCTCTCTTCTACATTTAACAAGATTCTTCTCTTTTGATTTAGCAATCTCTTTGTGCTGTTAATAAGGTACCTGTATTTCCATGGCATGTCAGCAGATCAATTTTATTCTGTAGACTTTACATAAAAATTAAACGTGAAGAATATTTGTATCCCCCATACTCTATCAGAAGTTTTCCTGCCTTGTGGTATAACGGTGAAAGTCAAGGACTGTTAAGAATGACACAGCTACCTTGCTAGATAATTACAAAGATCTCATCGCTCCATTGTTATGCATTTTGACTTGCGTGCGTGGCTTCTTTGTGTGTACCCGCTGGCTGGCGGTCAGTATTGATCTGTGATATCTGAATATTTCTCTTTGTAGCTTGCTTTCTACGTTCTGTAGTCAAATAACTCCCCTGCTGAATGAAGGGAATTTAGACACACCATTATTAGTGTACATGAAATGAGAGAGCTATTTTTTACCTTTATATGCTCTAACGTGAGGTTATATCTGGCTGCATAATGGTACGTCTAATGTAAAAGAAGAGAACAAGTCACAGTTGCAAATCAGGATATTTCTGTTGATAGGCATATTTTACATATGAGTAGATTATTTTGTTTATGGAAACACTCTAATTTGAGTCTCTTAGTCTCTATATTTTACGTTCAACCTTCTATAGGAGTGAAAATCTATAGAATTTTGTTCTTTTCCAATTAAAATGCCCCTCATTTTCTTCCGATTCGAATGAAGTGTGTTCTTTTTCTTATTCTTACTCGTCTACCACTTTTTCCATACCTTGGTAGGGTCACGGGTGCGGACTGTGTCACACATATGTACTTGGGGCCTGTTTTACGAGTGGATGCCCTTCCTGACGCCAACTCTATTTGCAGAGGGATGTATTCGCTATTGCCTGTTTTGTGGTGGTCGATAGTGTGGCATGTTATGTGTACTATATGTGAAGAGGTATGTTCTGGAACAAACACAACCGCGTCAGAGGAATTAACCAGACGTGGATAAAATCACTGATCCGGGCGAGAAACGAACACGGGGTCGTCTGAATCGAAAGAATCGACCAGTCAAGGAGATCGACTCTGAATTTAATTTAATTGTATATTGTGTAACTTTTATGATGATGATAATAAATAAAATCATGAATAAAAATATATAAATAAAATTACTCTAAAACTTAATAAAATTAATAAGCATAATTAACCGAAATGTCCGTAGTATGGGCGCCAGAGTTCACCATAATGGATCCCTCGAATTTAGATAAGAGCATGATAAACTTTATATCCCAGGGCGTGTACATAATGCTGCGTACTGGTACATCTGCTGCAGGCCTTACCTAACCTCCTGAAAACGACTAATTAGGTAGGAACTGCACCTAGGTTCATCAATAACACTGATTCTAAAATAGCTACCTATATTCTTAACAAATTCCGTGCATGTGCACCTCATCAACATACAACATTATACATATAATACACACATAAAATATTGCTGGAAGACTCCATATTTACAACAACAACAATAATGAAAATCGTGGGAAAACGAAAGCGAGAACTAAGCTACCATTTGTAGATAGTCCGATGAACAATGTACATGTATGAAAATAAATACCCTTCACTGTCTCTATATCAATTCGACTTACCGATTCTCATAATCGGCAGTTATCACATCACACAGATACTGTGCCTTGTACTACTGTGTTCACATATTTTAACACTTGTTGTAAAGATATATACACACGTCTGTCGACCCTCAACATATAAATTTATGGAAAGTCTGAGATAGCTTTCACCAACATATAATGCTAGGCCGCCACAAGTGCTACAATACTTAATGCGCAAGCACTCTCCACAATCAGCCACTTTCCACGAACATAACAAGACTACGCTCCACGAACGTTTGAAGTCCAGTCCATTGCTGCCGTGTCACTCCAGTACCGTGTATCAGCACTACTTCCTTCCCGTACAGTGCGTCAGTTGTAGTTCTAGTTATCTTCCTTCTCGTTCCTTTACAATCACCTCCACAATCACCCTTACAATGTTTCTTACAATGTTTTTGGTTGCCGCCGTATGACCAACCTTTATAGACATCAGCATCCCCCTCCTCTCAGATGATACGTCTGGATTGGTGCTTGCCAGCCAATCATGAGTAAACCTCTTCTTTCTCCCAAGTTATAAACAAACACTCGGGAGTTTTACATGAATCATCGAATTTCCCTGGTACAACAACAAGCTCATCTCATCAGGCTGGGATATATATATGACTCATGGAATTACCCGACACAAGTACATCACAACAAACACTGGGGTAGCCATATGACTCATTCAAATTACCAGAGTTATTAAAGCAATGTTTTCCCACTCGTGCAAAACAAATTACTCATACCTACATATGTGGATATCTTCCAGCTTACCAATATAAATGGCAAAATATACAAATGAAATACTAATAATAATAATAATAATAATAATAATAATAATAATAATAATAATAATAATAATAAATCGAATACTGACAATAATATCTCTAACTTCTACATATAATTCGGGGGTGTGATATATGTACTATCACAATTGTTTATTGAGTATAGAACACTGTCCATTTATGATAGAGGGAGATTAATTAAGTAAAGGAGGAAAGAAACAAAGAAAATAAGAAAGGAAGGAAAGAAGGATCGAAATTAAATTGAAAATAAAAGGTGAGGGAGAACTGTGTGTTTTATTTGTCATTGGTTTAACTGTCGCACTAACACAGCGAAGGTTCCCGGCTATGGAAGGATGAAAAAAATTGGATTGAGAAGGAAGCGGCTGTGGCCTTAATTAAGGTACAGCCCCAGCATTTGCCTGGTGTGAGAATGGAAAGTCATGGAAAACCATCTTCAGGGCCACCGACGGTGGGATTCGAACCTACGATCTGCCAAATAAACTTTCACAGCTACACGACCCTAACCGCATGGATAACTCACTCGGTAAATATGTGTTTAAAGTGTGGATGAATTTTATTTTGCTATTTGTTTTAAGTCGCACCGACACACATATGTCTTATGGCGACGATGGGATAGGCCTAGAAATGGGAAGGAAGCGGGGTGGCCTTAATTAAGGCACAGACCCAGCATTTGCCTAGTGTGAAAATGGGAAACCATAGAAAACCATCCTCAGGGCTGCCGACAGTGGGGTTCGAACCCACTATCTCCCGGATGCAAGATCACAGCTGCGCGCCCCTAACTGCACGGCCAATTCGCCCCGTGGATGAGATTTAATGACGAAAGGCGGATAGAAAGGCAATAAAATATACAAATGTGGAAAATAGAAAAAAAAAGAAGAAAGGACCTACCAGCCACCAACCAACCAACTCATTCGTTCACTCATTAAGTAACATTGATGGAAAGAAGAAAGATTACCCTTCTTTATCGGACAATTAGAGTGCAGGGAGGAGGAAGTCTTAGATGAACAGGAAGGGAAATGGAAGGAGTGATTTTAGAGGTAATTCAAAAAGGAAAATTAATGAACATCGCTTCGGAGTTCCAAATGACAATATCTCATACTCGCAGACTCAACTTCCCTACGGAATTAGTCAAGAATGTAATTCAGAGTACGCTTGTGGTACTTACGGGAATGTTTCTACTTTGTGAGGAATCCTTTACAAACACTCATCAGCAATGCTATAACCGAAACCAATTTAATTTATGTTCAGATGCATAATCTTGATTTTTGTTCGAATCAATTAAATGCTTCAGACGAACAAGAGGGGACGTCTAGTTGAGGTGGACAGTGCAAAACATAGTCCGCTTGACTCTAAGATATAAAATGTATTCTTCTGTCGTCTGCAACAAATCTGTTCAGGCATTCTCCAAACTATAGATGTCACACAGTTGTTTCCTATCCAGCATACTTTTAATAATAATAATAATAATAATAATAATAATAATAATAATAATAATAATAATAATAATCATCATTCGAGGAAATGGTTTTGAAAAGTATGCTATACAGTAGAAGAAAGGATACACAAGATGGAAAGGGCATATTATATTACTAATATTGTTTTAAATAATGGTTTAACGTCGCACTAACACATTGAAAGATTCCGGCGATGCAAGGATGGGAAAGGGATAGAAACCAGAAGGAAGCAGCCGGAGCCTTAATTAAGGTACAGCCCCAGAATGTTCCTGGTATGAAAATGGGAAAATACGGAAAACCATCTTGAGAGCTGCCGACGGTAGAATTCGAGCCCACCATCTCCCGAATACAAGCTTACAGCTACGCGACCATAACCGCACAGCCAACTCACTCGGTTAAGATATTTTGCAATAGAAAGTGCTTATCCGAATTCTTTTTAAATAAAGCACGTTAATATAGTAGTGAAACCAGAATGTCTATAAGCGAACGAATGTCTAGTATTTAGTTACAGATTAGATAAACTTGAAATGTTAGAAGAATCGTGAAAGTCCTGACTGCAATGAGAAGTACAGAATTGTGGATATTAAGAATAAGGAAATCTATCAGTGCATAGAAAACATAACGAAAACATAATAAAAAAGAGACTGTTATTTTTTTGGGGTGGATGAAATCAAATTAACAAGAAAGGTATTCAAAACCTTTGCGAGAAAAAGTCAATAACAATCTGGATTCAAAATGTTCAAGGTTTGGAACGAAATATTATAAGAGAAGAAGAAGGAGTATTAAAAAAATGTTAAATACGAAAGGATACCAAGGCAAAACAAAAGTGGCACAAATTGGTCTGAGGAGAGAATGCAGAAACACTTCTAAAGAGTGAAGGAGCATTGGAAAGGAAGGAAGGAAGGCTGGCTGGCTGGCTGGCAGGCTGGCTGAGGAATTGAAATAGGTACTTGCTTCCTTGCAGGTCATAACGGGAAGATGATAATCATAATAATAATAATAATAATAATAATAATAATAATAATAGTAGTAATAATAATCATCATTATATATAGGTTTTAAGTTCCACTAACTAAACTTTTATGGTTTTCGGAGACGCCACGGTGCCGAAGTTCATCCTGCAAGAGTTTCTCTATGTGCAAGTAAATCTACCGACACGAGGATGGCGTATTTTAACACCTCCAAATACCACCGGACTGAGCCAGGATCGAACCTGCCAAGTTGGGCTCAGAAGGCCGGCGCTCCACCGCCTGAGCTACTCAGCCCATCAGTCTCTCCTTTGTAAATGTTTGAAACTATGGGCGTGTGGGCAATGCCGCGGGTAGAAGTTAGTTCGGAATATGACCGTGGATTTAAATACTTGCTACGGTCCGACTCATTAGGCCTTCGGTTCAGAAGGTCCCGGGTTCAATTCCCGGCCGGGTCGGGGATTTTAATCGCCTCTGATTAATTCTTCTGGCCCGGGGCCTGGGTGTTTGTGTTTGTCCCAACACTTTCCTCTTCATATTCAGATAACACTACACTACCAACCACCACAGAAACACGCAATAGTGATTGGCGCCAAGAAGGGCATCCGGCCGTAAAACAGGCCCGAATCTACATGTGCAACACAGTTCGCACCCGCGACCCCACAGGCGTGGGAAAAGCGGTAGGAAAAGAATAAGATTTAAAGACTTACTACGGTTGTTATAGTGTTTCTGGGAAATAAGCACCGACAGTTTCATAACTACGAAGCTTGAAATTCAATAACGTTCATTGATAGCAATCGCAGAGAAAATTGCCTTTATTAATATAACGAGAGATCCAGATTTTATCCGGAGGGAATCAGGAGCTTGAGCTGTATTCACTTAACTATTTAGCGAATAAATGCATAATTGAATAAGTAATGATAATCAAAGTGTATAAATATTTTTAGACCAAATACATAGGGATTCATAAGCGTTTAAAAAAAATTATATTTGTTTGTGGCGTCGACCTCTGTAGATATTTTGCCACTACTTTCACAATATGAAACGAACCTGCGTGTTAGTGGAGTTGCGGAAGTGTTGAATGTGAGGAAAGGAACGTTAAGGACGACACAAACACCCAGTCCCCAGGCCAGGGATATTCATCATTTACAATTTAAAACCCCTGACCCGGCCGGGAATCGAACCCGACACGTTGCTCCCTACACCGTGGGGCCGGACTGTTCATAAGCTAGGCCTATATTTTTTATTTAATCCGTTTACTTCCCAGGCTTTGTTTTCCCCTGGATTCAGCGAGGGATCCCACCTCTACCGCCTCTTGGCAGCGTCCTGGCCTCACCTGCTATACTGAATAGATGCCCTGTGGCGGAATGGGGGGATTGGAAAGAAGTTAGCTACCATCCCAACATTTGCCTGGTTAAGAGGTGGGAAAGACACAGAAAACCACTTCGAGGATGGCTGAGGAGGGAATCGAACCCCCCCCCTTCCACTCAGTTGACCTACCGTGGCTGGGAGGACCCCGTTCCATTCCTCGCGCCAATTTTCATTTTTCGTGGCAGAGCTGGGAATCGAACCTGGGCCACCGGGGGTGGCAGATGATCACATCGACCACTACACCACAGAGGGCGGTCGAGAACAAAACTTCCAGCACGAATATTGTTTTAATTTTGCATTTAAACTCTTTGGGTTTGAAGCTCACTATACGTCAGCTATTGGCTTCACCAGAATAACACAGTTATGTCCTGTTCATTGTGCTGTCTGTGGTCAAAAATATTACTGAAGATATTCTCGTCATATGCCAGCCCCGTGGTGTGGGGGTAGCGCACCTGCCTCTCGCCCGGAGGCCCGGGTTCGATTCCCGGCCAGGTCAGGAATTTTTACCTGGACCTGATGGCTGGTTCGAGGTCCACTCAGCCTACGTGATTAGAATTGAGGAGCTATCTGACGGTGAGATAGCGGCCCCGGTCTAGAAAGTGAAGAATAACGGCCGAGAGGATTCGTCGTACTGACCACACAAGACCTCGTAATCTGCAGGCCTTCGGGCTGAGCTGCGGTCGCTTGGTAGGCCAAGGCCCTTCAAGGGCTGTAGTGCCATGAGGTTTGGTTTGGTTATATTCTCGTCATGAATATAAATCAAGTGCACGTAGGTGTGATAATACGAATGTGATGAAACGAAAACGACAATACTGTGGCGATAGACAGCTGTTGAATGGTTGAAGTTGCTGATATTTTTATACCGGATTGGTCATTCGAGCCATGTCTAAAAGGTTAGCATGCTGGCCTTTGGTTCAGAGAATCCCGGGTTCGATTCCCGACCGGGCCGAGGATTGTAACCTTCATTGGTTCAATCCGAGGGCTCGGAGACTGGGTGCGTGTACCGTCTCATCATTAGAATTCATCATAAGTAGGATCTCATCCTTATAGACGCGCAAGCCGCCTATACCATTTTTCACGAGAGTTTAATCTTGATGTAAACAAATAGGCGGAGCACCTTACCTTTGCACGTGGACACAGACGTAGTTGATTGGAGAAGCAACCGTCGCACTCACTCGACTGTATGTGAGCTCGAAGAAAAGTAGTACGTCGTATTAATTTTATTTTATTTTAGTTTATTACATTTGGAGAGTTTGGAAGAGTACATAATCAAATTAAAATATGGTTGTCATATATACCGGTATATACTGTATATATATATATATATATATATATATATATATATATATATATATATATATATATGTGTGTGTGTGTGTGTGTGTGTGTGTGTGCGTGTGTGTGTGTGTGTGCTTTTAAAAAAATAAAATATTGATTAAATAACGAGAAATGAAGGCATAAAGCGTGGTGTAATACAGAAAGTCTTCTCGTAGTGGGGGAAAGTCCCAAGCTGTACAGCGTGGAGATAAGGTGTTGCATCTTGCAGCAGCAGTCATTGTCAGAATTCATAGTGATAGAAATGGAGCAAGACGTAGGACCATCGCGTGTAGTGAAGCATTAAAGAGGAAAACCGCTGAGAAGTGACCATAGGCAGTGCATTGTGAATGTGTTCAATAAACTAAGTGAACAGAATTCAGGTTTAGTCTTTTATTCAGAAGTTCAGATCCTCGCACTGTTGTATCCGATGCGGAGCCCTGTACGCCCGAACACGAGACGTAACGGGGTGGAGGTCGGTACTGCACGCTCAGCGAATCACATTTTTTTTTTTTTTTTTTTTTGAGGAGGCGTGGACATACCATATTTACATCAGGATTAAACTCTTCTGAAAAGACATAAATACGACATCAACTCGAAAGACCTATAGCAGGCTTCTTCAGAGACACACGCCATATTATATATTTGGGGCCATGATGTAAATAGCAGTTACTATATTTTGCAAGAAAGCAACACAGAAATGGTGTTTTTAACTCTGCACGTCACTTTGTAAGGGAATTTCTTTCACTGTCTGAAGAAAATGAATATTAGACCTAGAGTGTACCTCTTTCAGTCTTCTTCGAATATGAAATATATTTGAGTAACGAGACTAATTCTAAGGACAGCAGAAGCTTCTCTTAAACATTTATCCAGTTAGTCGATAATCATTTGAGACTGATGTCAACAATATTATAAAAGCTTGGACTTAGATGTCTGAAGACATTAAATTTAACGCAATGGCAATTTGTTACTTTCCTCAAGGATGATAAATTCTTAATTCTGTAGATTACTTGACAAGTGGAGAGAGAAATAAATGCCAGGCAGAGTGGCTCAGACGAAAGAACGCTCACCCACCGATCCAGGAGTGGCGGCTTTTGAACCTGGCTCATTCCGTGCTTAAGCACGCCAGTCTCGTGACTGTAGATTTACTAGCGCATAAAAGAACTCCCGGAGAACAAAATTCTGGCACCACAGCGTCTCCGAAAACCGAGAAAGTAGATAGTGGGACGGAAAACAAGTAACATTAAATAATTAATTATCATATAAACATGCCCATACATACACACATAATTACCATGATATACGGTTATAACTTTCAGCTTCCTTATTGCAAACCTCAATTAATGTAATTAGCACCTCTGTAATCTTTTATCTGGGCCTGTGATTTACCATTGGTTAAATTGCATGTCTTGAGGTATTTAAGCGAAATTAACTTATAATATTGGTGACATCAGAATATTGTCCCGCTCCATGGCTAAATTGTTAGCGTGCTGGCTTTTGGTCAAAGGGGTCTCGGGTTCGATTTCCGGCAGGGTCGGGAATTTTAACCATAATTGGTTAATTCCGCTGGCACGGGGGATGGGTGTATATGCCGTCTTCACCATCATTTCATCCTCAAATCCATACGCCATTTATTTATACCGGGCGAGTTGACCGTGCGGTTAGGGGCGCGCAGCTGCGAGCTCGCATGCGGGAGATAGTGGGTTCGAACTCAACTGTCGGCAGCCCTAAAAATGGCTTTCTGTGGTTTCCCATTTTCACACCAGGCAAATGCTGGTGCTGTACCTTAATTAAATCCACGGGCGCTTCCTTCCCGTTCCTAGGACTTCTCTCTCCCATCGTCGCCATAAGACCTATCTTTGTCAGTGCGACGTAAAGCAAATAGCAAAAAACATGTATTTATTTGTCAGATTATTGACTAACATCACTTGTCAAAGCCATCTTCATTAGAGTCCTGAAGGGCCTTGGAGACTCTATCCGTAACCTCGGCTCTAAGTAGTTAGATCTATGTCCGGCCGTCTTTGCCCCCAGAAGTTAACCTGGTACTCATTTTTGGTGTAGGCTGAGTGATCCTCAGGACCTAATGTCTCTCCAGTATTGGAAATCTCGTTTCTAAATGTTCGACTTTCGGACGAAGGAATCGAACACACGTCTTTCTGAGTGAACGGACCACGCCTTTACCACCTGGGCTGCATATCCCCTGAACATCGGTAATAATTGACGTTTAAATCCCCTCTGCTTCTCTAATCGGAGGCCGCAACTCAGAATATGTCCAAGATGGTCGTACTTATTACTTTACCAGGTTACCCGAGCATCAGGGCTATTAGCTGGTTAAGAAACTGGAATGTGGAAACTGGAATACTTCACACTACGACCATAATAATATTTTCTCCTTCCCTCATGAAATTCATAGACTCATTCTTTTTGTTTTAGCAGTTAATTTCTTTAAGGCAATCCTGAGAAATTGGCTAAACCTGTTATCAATTTGTACCTATTTCTATTTAATTTTCTGAAAATAGACAATCATATTAAACCTCTCAGTGAAAAATTGATCACTTCTAACTGCACTTCCATCACAAGAAGCTCTGTAACAGAGGAAGCCATCACCATTGATGGAGAATGTTTTTGTGCTGTGTTATTACCATCCATAGACTGGAATTGCCCTGTGTTGTACGATGAAATATGGGGTTGGCGGACTACAATATTGCTCATACAATGGTGGCTTTGTTACGTCGTGTTGTGCGTTGTGTATGCAGCAATATTCACCTCAACTTCAAATGGTACACAAAGATGGCGGGCGCTTGCTTTGATCAATGGCTATGCTCTGACCGAGTTAGTCACACATCACAGCTGCGTCGGGCTCTTTCACCGCTCGTCATTACTAGCTAACTAAGTGGTTTCCTTCTCTAGAAAAAATAGAATATATTTCATTTATCGTAGTTCTATGCTTTCTGTAGTTTCTTACTTCTTGAAGTTTTCATTTACTTAATGCATACTGTTTTACAATTGCAATATGCAAATCACAACATGATGTAACTTTTTGATGTCCATCATATAATTATCCACGCAAAAATAGATTTAAATGCTTGTTTTTAATATATACAAAGGTAATATTTTAATTTAATAGTTATGAGTTATGTTACAGGCCTATATCTTGTCCATATTTCAGGTTTTAGTTTATTTTTTTCCTCGTTAATCGGAACTTCTGCTAACGTTTGTCGTACATGAAATGCTATTTCCTAAGTGTATTTGTTTTTGTTTAGGATATTTATTTATTAACTTCAAAAATCTAGGCTTGTGAAATGGGATGATAAGTACATTACAATACACAACAGTTATTTTTTACATATAACTTTACATTTTTAGAATAAACATCGAACGGACTCGAATAGCTGCGACAAAGCTAGTATTTTGTTACATGCAGTCCCTGTTGTGTAGAAGTACAATGTCCCTCCGCCTATGTAACGGGTAGCGAAGGCATATGTTTGATCCGTTGCGTTTTACTCTCTCAATTAAAAAGTTTCCAAGATCTGGAAACATTCGAGATGTAGTGCTGGAAGCGAACGCTGGAAGAAAGTGAGTTGGACGAGGTACATGACCAACATTAAGATGTTAGATAATGTACAAGAGAGGGGGCAGTTGCTGAGTCAGATTGAGGTGAGATAATTCAAGCGGATAGGTCATATGATTGGTTATGGCAGTTTGATGACTGAAATGATTGAAGGTAACACACAAGGAAAACACCTGTGAGAAATAGTAAGAAAGATTTTCATGAAGACATTCCTTAAGAATGCAGACTGCAAGCCAAATGTTATAAATCGTAACTACTGAATTATAAGAGGACTTCACCGTCGTGTTCACAATATCACGTTTATTATTATCAACAACACACACGTCACAGAGTAAAAAGGGCAACTATACAAATACAAAGAATACATAGATATTTCGATGTTGACGTAACCAATGTCAATCCGCGACATCCTCCCCACCCTGGTCTATCTCCAAAGGGATGACCAGCTGCACTGGCCGAGTAATGAGCGTGTTGTCAGGCTGCCGCAGAACGACCGTTCTTGCATGTCCGTCTCTTCCTGGGCGCATCTCTTCTATCCTCGCTTTCTTCCACATGTGGCGAGGTCTGACGTCTTCTTGGAGGAGGACGATGTCTCCGATCTTGGGCAAATGTGTATTGGTCTTTTGATTTTTGACCTCATGGTGACTTCTCAGTTGAAGCAGATACTCCTTTTTCCAGCGCCGTGAAAAGTCCCCCAAGACCTTTTGTTGTAATCTGTATTCCTTTACGAGATTTTTCCTCGTGCTCGGTTCTGGCCCTTCTGGGATGGACGTTAGTTTTCTTCCAACTAAAAAATGGGATGGTGTCAGGAGATCTCCCGTGTCTGTGGCCTGGGTGATTGGCCTGCTATTGAGGGTGGCTTCAACACTTGTCAATACTGTATTGAGACTTTCTTCGTTCAGCTGGGAATGGCCGAGTACCTTTCTTAGACATCTTTTTACAGAGCCAACCATTCTCTCCCAAAAGCCTCCCCACCAAGCCGCCCTTGGTGCGATAAACTTCCAACGAATACCATTGTGAGCACAGTGGTGGTGCACCTTGGTGTCTGTCATAATCTTATTGAGTTCTGTAAGTTCGTTATGAGCAGTGAGGAAGAAGGTCTGAGCGTTGTCAGAATATATGGTGTGCGGCACACCTCGTCTGCTGACAAACCTCTGCATGGCCATCAAGAATCTATCCGTAGACATATCCGTAGATAGCTCGAGATGGATAGCACGGGTGGTGGCACAAGTGAAAAGAATGATGTACGATTTGTTAACATTGCTGCCACATCTAACGTACAGGGGTCCAGCGAAGTCGATCCCAATCACAGAGAAGGGTTGTGTCAACTGTAGGCGGTCTGCTGGTAATGGCGCCTCAATCACCACTGGTCTGCTGTTGTGCGCTAATTTGCACGGTAGACAAGAATGCAGAATCTTCTTAGTTATTTGTCGAGCTCGCAGAATCCAGAAATCTTCACGTAGTTCTGCCAGTACTATGCGTACTCCAAGATGGTGAAGTTTGATGTGGGTCTCTTGAATGATTAACTCGTTGAACCTGTGACGGCCGTCCAGAATTGTTGGGTGTTTCTCAGTTTGAGACAAATTTGAGAATTGTAGTCTGCCACCAAGTCGGATGATACCTTCATGTAGAAATGGGTTAAATCTAGCAATCTGAGAAGTGCCTGGTAATTGTTCACCATTTCGCAATGCAGCTAGTTCAATAGTGAACCGTTCCTCTTGAATCCTTTTGATCCAGTATGTGCGTGACGCACGTAGCTCTTCAGCCGTTAGTGCATTGGGGTGTTTTGTGTTCTTGCTCAACATACTGACGAAACGAAGTACCCAAGCTGTGACATGTAGCAATTTCCAGTATGAGCTATACCTCGAGATATCCAGTAGGGGTTCCGCTATAGTGATCGTGAGAACTTGTTGCGTCTTCCTGGCTTCTGGCAACTGCGTGCAGGTGGGTGTTGGGTCACGTGGCCATGCGCCTCTGTCTTTGATGAGCCAGCGAGGACCATGCCACCATGTTTCTAAGGAGGCTAGCTGATCTGCGTATACTCCTCGAGTGAGGTGATCTGCAGGGTTCTGATCTCCAGGACAGTGTCTCCATTGACTGGGGTTTACGTGATTATGTATTTCTGTCACGCGGTTGCAGACAAAGGTCTTCCACTTATTCGAATCGTTGCGAATCCATCCAAGTGCAACAGTAGAATCGCTCCACAGCTGAGCCTTCGTGATGTCACAGCCAGTCTCTTGGCAGAAGTAGTGAAGAAGGCGTGTACCAGCAAGTGCAGCTAGCAGCTCTAGTCTTGGTAGAGTTAACTTCTTCACGGGTGCTAGTCTGTTTTTGCTGCAGACGAGTTTTGTGACCGGAGTGTCGTTAAGCGTTGACTTCGTGTAGACGACAGCTCCGTATGCTCTCTCCGAAGCATCGCAGAAGACGTGCAGCTCTGGTTCATGTCCTGGTCCTGTAATGCCTACCCACCTGGGAACGGATATGGTTGATAGGTGCTGAAGTTTAGAAGTCCACAAATACCAGTTACGTGCAAGATCTGATGGAAGAACTTCCTCCCATGATAGGCCTCGGAGCCACGTGTCTTGGAATATAAGTTTTGCTACGATCCCCACAGGTGCGAAAAGTCCGAGAGGGTCATAGAATCTGGCAGTGGCGCATAGAATGTTCCTCTTCGTCCCTGGTTTGTCCACCAGGTCTCTTGCTATTTCCCCCTTGTCGGTCGAAATGATGTCTTCAGAGGTATCCCAATCGATACCCAGCACACTCGTTACGGATCTCATTTCCACTCCCTCGTTGCGCAAGGCTTCCTTCAAGGTCAGTGAATTAGTAGCCCACTTACGGAGTGGGAGTTTGATCTCCATCAAAAGGTCGGTGAGTTCGTTATATAACCTCATCGCGAGGATGTCGTCTGCAACACTTGTTATAAAGTCATCCATAAATGTTGATTTATCGAGAAGTCTCGACGCAAATGGATAATTATCTTGACGCAGTGTTGCCAGTTCCCTAAGACTAGCGGACAGAAGAAATGGGCTCGAAGCAAGTCCAAATGGCAAACGTTTGAAACGGTAGGCTATGACCTCGTCAGTGAAATTGTACGCATCATCTCCTGTATTCTCGGTGCGATACCACAGGAACCGCGTGAGGTCTCTGTCGTTTTCGTCTAACGCTAACTGCAAAAATGCTTGGTGACCATCACACGCGATAGCCTTCGGATGGCTCCTGAAACGTAGCAGGGTTCCCAGTATTTCAGGGAGCAAGTTAGGACCTATTTCCAGTGTGTCGTTCAGTGAAGGCAAGTCTGGTTCATGTGACGACGCGTCGAAGACAATTCTGTACTTTGTGATGTCACCCCTTTGTTTCTTTACAATGTGGTGTGGCATATAGTAAACATTATAAGGAGTGACGTCCTCGGGTGCAACTTCCACGTGCTCCTGCCTTATGTAGTCCCACATGTGATTGTAGTAGATGTGTTCCAAGTCTTTGTTTCTCTGCAGTTTAGCCTCTAACAGGGAGAATCGTTTTTCAGCGGTGGTGCGATTGTCAGTTAAGGGAATGCCCACCTTTCGAGGTAATGATACAACTCTCCGTCCATGTTCGATGCGGTAAAAGTCGCGAAACTCTTGAAAAATAGTGTTTTCTTCAATGGATAATTTTCGCTCTTGGTTATCCACAATTCCAATAGTTTCTAAGTCCCAGAACCGTCGCACGCTTTCATCAGTTATCTGATCCGTTGTGAGTGAGACATGATGGACCATTATTTGGTTGATCGTAGTGCCAGATCTACTTCCGCTGAGAACGTAACCGAAGATAGTAGGAAGAAGAACCAGTGATGTTGTTACTCTAATAGGTTCCTTCATTGTTACTATCTTCCAGTATGAATCCGCACCTATAAGTACCTCGATCGGAAGATCTTTGTCAAGCTCGTCACTCGGATCAGCCAGCTTCATCTTCCTTAGCGATGCTAGAGCGGTTATGTCTTGGGGTGCAGTTGGTTGAAAAGTGTAGGAGCTGTGACTTTCAAAGGCGGTAATGGAGACTTGAGCTCTGGTTGAGTAGCCCATAATGTCGAAACAAACCTTCCGTCTAATATCATACATAGTGGAGGGTGATTCAAACGTGCTTATCTCAAGAGTCTTGCGATCAGTAACATTAAGCTGCAACGCATCAATCAGAGAATTGTGGATGAAGCTCGATTGACTCCCTGCATCCAGGATACAACGAGTTAGTCTTTTTCGCCCTGTCGGCCCCTTGATCCATACACGGGCCGTTTGCAGATGTGTTAAATCGGACGTGATGACCCCTATCTTGCCCACGGAAGTGTGTTGACTGCTGCCCTCGGTACAAATGGATACATGGTGTGACCCTCGACATTTGTTGCAGGATGCCTTCCCCTTCTTAAAACACTGTGTCTTGTTGTGCCCACGGCGTAGGCAAAGAAAGCACCGGTTTGTGGCTTTCAGTCTCTCGACTCTCACCTGGGGATCCTTCATCTGTTGACAGTCCTGACCCCAGTGACCTCGGTTTTCGCAGTACACACAGAACGGGTCTGGTCGAGGTGTCTGCTTCCCCTTTTGTTTGTTTGGTTTTGTGTTTACGTGAAGAGTGGCTGCTGTGGGTATTGAAGACGTCGTTAATGGGGCGTCACCCCGTATCTTTTGAGCGTTAAGAGCTCCTTCCACTTCTTCGTTAAGGAACGCCATTAGTCGGGTAGTGTCCCCTTCTTGTATGCCTAGTCTTTTAGAGTGGACGAGCCAACGGCGACAGATGTCCTCTGGAAAGGCTCGTAATAGTTTGGGTGCTAAAATTCGACCATATGCGTCGACGTCTTCCCCTAGTGCTCTCAATGCTTGTATCCGGCGATGGCATTCAATGTAGGTCGTGTTTAATACTTCGGGGGCCTCCGAGACTGCAACTTCGAGATTTTCCAAGTAATCGAGGTGAGACTGAATAATCCTGTTCTTATCACCATATCGTGCTATCAGAATTTGTTTAGTTTGTTCATATGTGTCTGCCGTTATAGATATACCGTCTACAAGACGCCTTGGTTCTCCCTCTAAGTACCCACGGAGAAATACGTGTTTGTTTACGACGGACACCGACGAATTTTTGTCAATGGAGGACTCGAACTGCTCCCAGAATCCCGGCCATTCTTCTACGTTCCCTGAGAATGACTGCAGTTTAATGGTAGGAAGCTTTATCTCCGCTGTAGTCGTGGGTTGAACAAGGACACTCGGATACGTAGTGGTAGAGTCGGCCTCATTCCTCGCGCTTTTCTGTTGTATAAGGCCCGTGGCCTTTCTAATCGCCCGTTTGGAGTTGTCCAGATATTCTTCACAGGCTGCCACGTCGTCTTCGTACTCCGCGTCATCGAGTAAATCTTGGATACTGTCATTTAACGCATTTAAGGACGCTAACGTTTCCTGTAGACGCTCGCGGATATGTTCTATTTCATCTAAGTCCGTGGATTGATTGAACGAATGAATCTGATTAATAAAACGCGTAGTGTTCGAACGTTGAGTTACTCGTCTACGTTTCAATTTCGTGAGCTGATTCGCTATACTGCCTTCCATAATGTCTCCTACTAGTAAATTAATTCTTCACTGATCTGAAAAGTATTACTCCTTGAAATATTCAGACAAAAAATAAACATGTGGAATGATTGCGCGGCTCAACGTTACGTCATACACTATTGTCAATGAATGGTTGCCAGAGATGTCTTATTAAAAGTTAAAGATCATAGCTTAGTTACTCCCTTTTTACAACAGACGGCGCTAGTGTTCTACTCGAGTGTTTCATGCATAGATCTCTTTGGAATGGAAGCCATTACGGATATTTTGACGTAGGTGGGGTTATATTTCTTGTTACGAGTAATATTGAAATTCCTTCAAACTTCTATGCATTAAATGTTTAGAAAAAATTACCAATCTACGGTCAACACTACGTATACTGCAATTGTGTTTCGTCTTATCTGTTGGTTTGAAGTTGTAGCTAGTTCTGCGTTGGTGATCCTTTCTCCTCCTCAGAGATGCGTAGATAACCTATGTCGAGATTTAAGTCGCTCAACATACGTGTCCGTGGTGTGAAAATCCTCTTCTGTTCTCTCGTGTCGCGTTGAACTCGTAATATTCCCGGAGGTTTCGGCACCAAGATTTGTGTGTTATAAATCGTAACTACTGAATTATAAGAGGACTTCACCGTCGTGTTCACAATATCACGTTTATTATTATCAACAACACACACGTCACAGAGTAAAAAGGGCAACTATACAAATACAAAGAATACATAGATATTTCGATGTTGACGTAACCAGTGTCAATCCGCGACACCAAACGTGCAGTTGAAGAGCGAAGAGTTAAATGGATAAAGTTGAACACGGAGGCCATCCAGTCGCAAGACTAAACAGCTAAGAACGACGACGACGTTCAGCGATTTCTTACAAAGATATATTGTACACATACACCATCTGATCAAAAGTACCTGGACAATTACCCCTGTTGGGGAGACTTCCCCCAAGTGTCGGTACTTTTCATGGGGATTGCACCCCATTCTTCTCGAAGAGTCGTAGCCAGAGAACGTGTTGATGTTGGACGGTGGGGTTTGGAAAGAAGTCTCCATTCTACTCATCTCACAGGTGTTCTATCGGGTATTGGTCGGGACTATGGTCGGGTCAGTCCAGCGGTAGAATATTATTATCCTTAAAGCAATGGCTTGCACAGCCCGCTTTATGGCTCAGAGCGTTATCAAGCTCGTACAAACAATGGTCATCACCGAATTGATTTCTTTTGAACGGTAAGCATTGCGAAAGTATCCAAAATGTGTTGAGTTTACAGTGTCATACAAGAGTTCATGAGAAACATCCCCATACTATAATGCCACCTCCTCCAAACGTCACTGTTGGCACTAAACATTCAGGTACTGTAGATAGCTGTCATCGGGTATTCTCTGCACCTAACTCCTCCCATCAGACTGCCACAATTTATAACGCGATTTATCATTCTGAACTACCTGTTTCAACCGTTGCAGTGTCCAGTGGCGTCGCTCTTTACACCACGCCAGGCGGCGCTTTTTATTAATAGGGGAAATATTTAGTTTATGGCCAGCTGCTCGACCCTGAAACCCCATTATTTTTAATTTCCGACGTACGTTCTGGGACTGGCTGTACTTTGCGTAGCACTTTTGAAATTCCCTGGTGATTCTTTCTACAGGCAACCGACGATTTTCTCGCTCCACCCTCTTAAATGTTCGTTGGTTCCTTGGTGTGATATACCGTGTGGCCGATCAAATCGTGGTTGTACCTTCGTGTTTCACAATAACTACGTCACCGACAGTTGATTTGGGCACGTTCGTAATGTTAGAAGTGCACCTTACAGATGTCTTGCTTACGTGGCAACCAATCATTACACCTAGACGGTAACGCCGTCTCTCAGGCCGGGGAGATTGTTTTTGGGGTGTGATTCGCAGAGAAGGTGAGGTGGGTGCCGCCGTGGCATATAACACGAACTATCCCAGCATTCACCTTAGTGCAGGAGAATGGATAACCACGGAAAATCGTTTTCAGGACAGCCGATGGTGGGCACCAGCCCCCGCCTCTACCGAATGTACGGCTGAAAGTCTATCCACAGCTGTATGTACAGCTAGCCGCTATTAAGCCGAAGCTCACTCTATTTAATGCAGCTATATAAACCTCCCCGCCTCCTTTTATACCGGTACTATGCGTCATTTGGTTATGTTTGCTAGTGCACAGGGGTATTCCGGATACATTTGATCAGGTAGTGTTCGTAAATTATTTTTTTCTAAACAACCAATACATGTTTGTATTATTATTATTATTATTATTATTATTATTATTATTATTATTATTATTATTATTATTATTATTATTATTACTTGCATATGAACCCAAAGGATCACGCAAAGCTCTAACGATTCTGTTTTCTGAGTTGCCAAACAGCTCTCATCTTTTCTCCGTGGATCCTTTTTCGTTCGTTCTATGGTTGCACTTTCCATCCATTATTCTTTTTTTCCTGTGGAGGTTTCTGTCCGCGGTGTCAGTTGAGTCCATATGGGCTTTTTCCAGAGCCTTCACTTCCAGTACCCATGGAATTATTATTATTATTATTATTATTATTATTATTATTATTATTATTATTATTATTATTATTATTATTATTATTATTATTATTATTATTAGCTACTAGCAAGCTGTACTTTAATATACATATCACAATCATTTAACATTAAAGTTCCGTTTATCATTAAGAGGTAAAACATGTAATATACACAGAATAGAAAGTTACATTTCGCTGCAAAATTGCGTAAAAAATTTTTGCCTTCGTTTGCACCAAATGACATGGTATCTATCTCAGTGGTTGTCACAGAGAATACAAATGAACTGTAGGTCCGGCCCATGGTAATTCTTGTTTGTTTCTTTGTTCTTTTCTGTTTACACGCTGAAATGGAAGCTGTGTACTGCGAATCTTTTTACTATATGCCGCAGTTCGCATGAGCTTTACTTCCATCCACTTCCAATCATGGCATATGTGGAGTAGAATCCGCTCCACATTTGAGTTCTCTTCTTACTCATAATGCGCATTAGTTCCATGTTTCCAGGTGTAGCTGGCAATAGTAGCTAGAGGCTTAATTCTTAAACGAAGAGAAGCTCTCTCGCTAGTACATAAACTACCCTCGATGCAATTTTGATAGGCATCTACAAACAAATACGATCGCCTTAGTGCAGGAGAATGCAAAACCACGGAAGAACTGAATGCTCAATCAGACTAATGACGGAAAGAGATTACGTACTCCTACGAGCAATCCAATTGGAAATTACTTATGCCGTGATATGGTTGTATATGATTTCAAGTTCAGAACTGAATTCGGCATCTAACTTATATACAAGGTAAATTATTTGCATTTGACAGATAATGAGTTCGAACCCCACTGTCGGCAACCCTGAAGATGGTTTGCCGTGGTTTCCCATTTTCACCCAGGAAAATGCTTGGGTTACACCGTAATTAAGTCCATAGCCGCTTCCTTTCAACTAACCCTTTCCTTTCCTATCGACACCTAAGGACCTATCTGAGTCGGTGCGACGTAAAGCCAATTGTAACAAAATCATAACTTATATCGTCAATATCAAAATGAACTTTCCAGTTATAAGAGAACTGGGGACTTAATCATACTTTCATCCTAAAACTGAACATTTAAATAGTTCTTAACTTCCTTAAATGGAGTAGTAATATGTTACAAAATGTGATTTCACCATAGAAAACACATTTATTGCTATCTATTATTAGAGCGAATTTCTACTATGTAAATTTTCACTAGACCATGTGTATCTGGATGATATGCTTTCACTACTACTACTATTACTACTACTGCTACTACTTATTATTATTCTTCCTGGCCTTTTCTTATTTACTTGGTGTAGGTACATTGTATGGAATAAGCCACGTTTTACAGCCGAATGCCCTTCCTGAAGCGTTCTCTATTTGTAAGGTGTGGAAGTGTCTTTCTAATGAAGAGGTTTTTTTTTTGCTAGGGGCTTTACGTCGCACCGACACAGATAGGTCTTATGGCGACGATGGGATAGGAAAGGCCTAGGAGTTGGAAGGAAGCGGCCGTGGCCTTAATTAAGGTACAGCCCCAGCATTTGCCTGGTGTGAAAATGGGAAACCACGGAAAGCCATCTTCAGGTTCGAATGAAGAAGTGTACATGACTAGAGGGATGAAGGGGAAAAACAGCTGGGGACTTAATCTAGTTTTTATTTACACTGGAAACAGCGGTTTTAAGAATAATAGGTTATAATAGGAGGATTTCAGAGACTTTACATCGAACGTGAGTCAAACAAGACTTATGACTCGGTTCTACGAAATTTATAGTTAACAGCATTCCAAGACCTTTCACACATGAGCCAATTGAGAGTGTATAATTTTTTTTAAAGTAGATAAAATTAAAAAACATATAGAATGAAAGGAAAAGTTGTACTTTTGCTTACGGGATAGCAGAGAATGATATGGCATATAAAACCTTCTTCGTCAAACACAATCGTCTCCTGTGAATTAATACAGTAGACAAGAACATGCACCGCAGTAGTGTCTTGATTCTGTGTTGTGAGTCACTTCAGTCGCAAGGACAAGCGACCTGTTTTGACAAACTCAACACACCTGGACGAAGGTCAGAGTAGTAGAGTGAATTACAACAAACACACGAACTGATTATATGACTTGATGTTTACAAACACTTGTTGTATATCATAGACAGAGACACGGTTCTTTGTGTCCGAAAGACACCCGTGTGCAATGAGTACGTCCTATTTGCTTACAAACTTTCTCAACGCACATGACGTAGAGCAAAACGGATATTATAGACTTTCCTCGTTCTGGAAAGTACTGTAACAGGACTTTAACGGCTGTACAGTGTTGTAACAAATATACTCCCTATGCACCCCTCAAGTTTTTCGGCATACATTTCCCTTACACCCTGTCGAAGAATATTTTCTTCCTTAGCTTATAAAAGCCGGGCTGAGTCGCTCAGGCTGTTAAGGCGCTGGCCTTCTAACCCCAACTTGGCAGGTTCGATCCTGGCTCAGTCCGGTGGTATTTCAAGGTGCTCAAATATGACAGCCTCGTGTCGGTAGATTTACTGGCACGTAAAAGAACTACTGCGGGACTAAATTCAGGCACCTCGGCGTCTCCGAAGACCGTAAAAGTAGTTAGTGGGACGTAAAGCAAATAACATTATTATTAGCTTATAAAATGCACCACTGAGAGGACTTTAAATTTTACTGTTATTCAAAGTTGTCAATATTAATAATGTTATTGTTTTTAAGGCCCACTAACTAATTTTACAGTTTTCGGAGACACCTAGGTGCCAGAATTTGGTCCCGCATGTTTTCTTTTACATGCCAGCAAATCTACCGACACGAGGCTGGCGTATATGAGCACCTTCAAATACCACCGGACTGAGCCAGGATCGAACCTGCCAAGTTGGGGTCAGAAGAACAGCACCTCAACCGTCTGAGCCACTCAGCCGAGCAAAGTTGTCAGTAACTTAAAAACTATTCTAAAACTTTTCTCACCGATCTCGATAGCTGCAGTCGCTTAAGTGCGGCCAGTATCCAGTATTCGGGAGAGAGTAGGTTCGAACCCCACTGTCGGCAGCCCTGAAAATGGTTTTCCGTAGTTTCCCATTTTCACACCAGGCAAATGCTGGAGCTGTACCTTAATTAAGGCCACGGCCGCTTCCTTCCCACTCCTAGCCCTTTCCTGTCCCATCGTCGCCATAAGACGTATCAATGTCGGTGCGACGTAAAGCAACTAGCAAATCTTTTCTCTATTGGTACTCTATTAATACATTTCTTGTGGTGCTTCAGTCTAGGAAAAATTTGAGTCTAGTTCTGTTTAATCCGATTATTCGGGCTTATACGCCAAAGATAAATGCTTCACTTACGTCATCGAACAAAAATTACACACCAAAAATTAAAGAACAATTTTAATTGTACTCTCTTCCAAACAGCACATTTTACAGTTATAAGGAGATGCTGATCATTTTTATAACATTAGTGCGATATAACAATGGCGTTATTTAAATTGTTTTGTGTTCCAGAAAACACCGGGGTTTATTCAAAAAATAATTTCATGAGTTTATACTCTTAACTTATAACTTAAGTGGATACACACTCATCCAAGTAAGTTATTGTAGCCTAATGTCCTAGGTGAACAGTGTTTTGTCTAAGTATTCACTTAATATGCAATACTTGAGTCCTGAAAGACTTTAATGATGATGATAACACAATGGTTTGATTCCTTGCGATAGGTTGTTTATCAGATTGATCAGAATATCAAGGACAAGAAGTTCCTTGGTTTCTCGTTGGAGATCAGGTGCTGTTTGTGCAACGTCAAGGTTTCGCTACTCCTCTTGACGTACGACTGCGCTCATGTGCTAAGCCATTGGCGGCCTCAAGCCAATAGGCATCAATTTATTATGGTGTGTCGCGATCAATGAGGAAATCTGCTCTCTCGTGGCTATCAATCAGCACAGCCTCTGCCACCATCACGCTCAATTCCTCATCGCTCAAATACCCGCACATCTGCTGGCCAATTTCTCATATCTATTTTACGAATAGGCTATAAACAATGTTTTCATAAGTGTCCCTACAGGGCTCATAGTTTGTAAGCTTGAAAAGTAGGAAGTCGAGCGGTAACACCACTTGTCTGCAACAGGGATTTCTATAGTACAGAGCTTCAGTAACATAGTAAGCAATATTTAACTTTTTTATACACTATTTCTTGTGCACTCCTCGTTGATAAGTTAGTTTTTATAATTAGAGACGTAATGTCATCTAGCAGAGATGAGATACTAGACGAGAGAGAGTTTCGGAAAATTTTATTTTTCTTCCATGATGATGTAACAAACAGACAAAATTGAACTGAACCTATTTTTGACTTCTATGAATGCAATTGGAAACAAAAAACGAAGTTGCGGTAAAACAAAAATTGGAATGTACAGTCAACCATAACAGTCTTTGCCATTTTGAACACACCTGACACGAACAGGTCATTGTTTCCTAACGGTGTCAAGTTAGCTCCACCCTTAGTGCCCTCTGTACTCGTATTCAAAAATCACCATTGCATATGAGGAAGATTTTGCTCTCTCTCTCTCTCTCTCTCTCTCTCTATCTATCTGTATGTGTGTGTGCTACAAAGGGAATTGTGAATTTTGAATTACTTCCTAATTGGCAAATTATTACTGCAAACGTGTGCTTTGCGCACATTTCAGGGGGGTCTCCGATTTAGCACTGGTGATTAATGATAATTTGTTAATGACAATGCTCGCCCTCGTATGGTAAACGTGGCACCGATAATTCCCTTGCATGTCTTCGCTGGGAGAGACAAATCCATATCCCACATTCTCTGACCTCTCGCCTACAAATTACCACCTGCTTTGTATATTCCTACTCTCAGGAAAGAATCTTCCATCTTAAGTGTTTTCATAACTTTATTCTTTGCAGAGAAGAGCTGATTGAGCTTGACAGAGCATATTACTGTGATTAAAAATGTGTAAACATTTGTTGTGTTGAATCTATGGCTTTGACTACCATACTTTCCACGTTTATGATTACTTTTTTAAATATAATAATTAATAATAATAATAATAATAATAATATGACCTGTTTACGTCAGTTATATGTCCAAAATGACAAAGAACTTTGTGGGTTTCTGGTAGTTTAGAAATTCTATACTATGGACTCTCCCCTCTTCTGTTCAACTGTGCACTGAAGAAATTCATGAGGGAGTGGCGAAAGGAACTGGATGGTCAGAAGGTCCCGAGTGGGATTTATCTGAGAGACAATCGAGAGGGACTCGCCATAGATTGCCTTGCGTTCGCAGACTACTTGGCCCTTCTGGCGAGCTTAATAGACATAGCAGTGACGCAGCTCGACGTACTGAGACACCAGGCTGCCAAGACAGGAGTACTGTACAAGTGTCGTTAGAGAAGATCAAAATCCTTGCTAACATTAGTGATACCCCAGTGAACTGTTGCTGTAACAGGGCAAAGTTGAGAGCAACAGGTTCAATTACCTGAGAGAAATGTCTGAACCAAATCTCTCAGAAGCGGTAGCATTAACAACTCGAATTAACAAACTAGAGCTGGCATACTAACTGACCAAGGAATGTCACAACAAGAGGCACCTCTTCTGCATTATCAGACTCAAACACTATTATTCAGTCATCCTCCTAGAAGCCCTGTATGCCTTTGAGTGTCTGATCATTAAAAGGAAAGACCTGACCGACGAACTGGAGGATTACACGGAAGAAATCATAGATGTGGCGAGGAAGAGACGTCTGACCCCTTAGACGTATCTCAAGGATGAACTCCGCCAGTCTGAGCGACCGGCTTACTTCTCACCTACTGGAAGAAGAGAATGATTAACAAACCGTAGTTAACGGAAGTAATTAAAGACCTGCAGGAACTTAAAATAACAGGAAGTGATACCAAGGACCGATCAACTCTCAGAAGGACCAATCCGCCCCTAAGAAGATTGGTGCCCTCTAAACGAAGGAGGGAAAGGAGAATGCGCAGTTACTGGGCAGTTTGTGTTGGAGTGAGTCAAAGAGATTCCTCTGAAGTTCAAAAAAATTAAGATACGCACATGCGGTTGTTAAAAATTAAATGAAATGGCGTATGGCTTTTAGTGCCGGGAATGTCCGAGGACATATTCGGCTCGCCAGGTGCAGGTCTTTTGATTTGACGCTCGTAGGCGACCTGCGCGTGTGATGAGGATGAAATGATAATGAAGACGCGTGCCAGCGAAATTAACCAATGATGGTTAAAATTCCCGACTCTGCCGGTAATCGAACCCGGGACCCCTGTGACCAAAGGCCAGCACGCTAACCATTTAGCCATGGAGCCAGACATGCGGTTGGTGATCGACAACAACAGATACACCTATGCAAAACAACTCCCAGGGAGGATAGGTTTTTTTTTTTAATTTCATCACGTCCTAGGCCCGTGATACAGCCATCCACTTCCGTCAGGATAGTCGGAAGGCAATCAGATAGTACTAAATTAGCTGCATGAACGAGGATTGATATCAAGGTGGCTTTTCGCCATAAGTTCCTGTTAAACCACACCATGGAGTAGATTTTGTAGGTTATGCGAACGAATCGTATCCTTCGAATTCCATTATTATTTCTGTCTTAAATTGAAGATAATAATTGTCTTATGGTAAATCAAGAGTCAAATTAGCGGTGGATTAATAAATGCCATTATTAAAACAAAAATATACTATATACATACGTACATTGTCGTGTACATTATTCCGATCCTTCCCGGGATTTAGTATTAGGTATTGCAATTTTCGTAAAATACGCCCAGTGCTTTGGCTAAAGAACGTTATTATATCATCGACACTTTTCACCTCCATTTAAAGGTGTACAAACTCCGCATTTAACTTGCCCATGCTTGCCTGGAGAGTAGGCAAGCAAGCTAGCCACACGTAAACAACAGTACAGGCAGGCTGCTGCACTCCTGGCCAGGTCAAGCTCAGCCCAACTTGGGCAGGCTATAGGTTAGCTTGCTTGCTTGCTTTCTTCTTCCTGCTGCGTTAATCTATGTTTGCTCGTTGATTGTGTGATATGAGACTCGCGTGAATGCAGGCAGGGAAGGGGTTGTTACATGCCAGAATTTATATAGGATTCGTCAACAAATATTATTTTATATTGTTATTTAGTATTATGTTAATCATTACAAAGTTATGTTTCAATTTATTTCTTACTTCAGACGGCTTATGTAACTTTTTTGTTGCTATTGGCTTTACGTCGCACCGACACAGATAGGTCTTATAGCGACAATGGGACAGGAAAGGGCTAGGACTGGGAAGGAAGTGGCCGTGGCCTTAATTAAGGTACAGCCCCAGCATTTGCCTGGTGTGAAAATGGGAAACCACGGAAAACCATTTTCAGGGCTGCCGACAGTGGAGTTCGAACCTACTATCTCCCGAATACTGGATACTGGCCGCACTTAAGCGACTGCAGCTATCGAGCTCGGTCCTTGTAATGATCTGTCCACAGGTCAGTGATACTCGCACAGATACCAGATTTAATAGCATGTACTATATCGGGAAGCGTTTTACTGCGCACTTTGTCCGCGAAGGTTTGTACCTTCCTAGCAACTGTGATTCGAAAGGGTATAACATTTTTAATATCCACCTAGACATACTTTTTCCCATTTCTATCAGCGTTTGCCCTAAATTAAAAAATCCTTCACCCTCAATAGTTGTGAACGGTCTCAAGTCCTTGGCGCACATTTCCACGCACTTGTCAGTCACCAAGTACTTGTCCTCTTTCAAAATACTTTTAGACTGTGGAAAATTTGGGTCAAATTTGCAGACATGTCGCAACATACTTGAGGTCCCTGAATGGGTGTTGAGTAGCTTTTTGTAAAAATTGTATTGCAAGTAACCTACTGGCTTATTTGATACCTGCTCATAAACACATGAACATTTTTACCATGCTATACTTGAGCCCTGTTTTATTGCTAGAATAAATTCACCACTTTTTAATTTTTCTTCGATTTCCTTTACGGTTGACTTGTTCATTTTCCTGCTGGTTGCACCTCTAACTACAACAGAGCTGCACTCGACGGAATACTTAGCTACACTAACATATAACAGCACATTCACGTCGCATCGATAGCAAACTTCACGTTCACTCTTGTCAAGTCCGGCAGTCCGAACGGGTCCCAGGCAACCTGTCAGGCTTAGGGAAACCCAGATTTTGGTTTGATGTGACTAGCGCACTCAGTACGCTTGCACTCTTGCTTCGCTGACGCTCAAGCTAAGCTGCTTCGCTTGTTGCAGAGCAGCTTGGGGCAGGCAAGCCTGAAGTACAATTTGTACACCTTTACCTCCATTTTTCAATTTCAATAATTTCAATACAATGCAAAAAATATGTATATTGAGAATTCACAGACAGCACTTCCATTCGTTGGTGCTGGCCCTGGACCTCAAGAAGAAAACAAAAGACGGCACAATGAAGTGGACCACACAATGCCTGGCGACATTAAGGATCTTGGCAGTCGCTGAGACGTTAGATTTAGAGGCCCATAACCATATTAACATAAATATCTTCCTCGGTTCTAATTCTGAATAGCTCTCCCATTCGTCGGTGCCAGCCTTGGACCACAACGAAAGACGGCTCGATGAAAAGGAATGGTACAGAAGCGAGTAGTGTCTACAGCGAAATCGTCGCCGTAGGTACGTATGTATATTTCTCCAGTAATAATGGTATTTATTAATTTACCGCTTTTACTATTGATCTGCGTGGAAGCAATCTTTATCTTCCATTTAGAACAACAGTTGTAATGACATTTCACGGATACGATTCTTTCACCTAACCGCTTGTGTGAGGTGAGCCTATGAGAACAGGAACAGTGAAGAGGTCACCATTACTGTGCACCAACGTAACAGGAGGATTAGAGCTTGAGGATGATCCGGTGAGAAATGGAACAAGCCCTTCATTCTGGAGCGCGATAAGCCGCAAGCGTGTTCCGTCATGTTTTGGGGCGGGATCATGTTTGGTCACCGTACGCCTCTATTTCCTATCCAGGGTAACATGATTGGTCTGCAATACAGAGAAAACATCCTTCAATCTGTATTTACAAGATTTTCTGCCACTGTGGGCAAGGGATTTACGCTGGTGGATGATAATGTTTGTGCCCATCTAGCCAGAGAGGTCAGCCAGTTCTATGAGATGCATTGCATACAGCGAATGGTATGGGCGGCATATTCAGCGGACATGAACTGTTTTGAACATGAATAGTGCGAACTGATGAGAGTGACTGTTCACCATTCTTATCTTCGTGCTAACATTCAGCAAGTGACTGAATCTGCTATCCAAGATCAGAAAAGTCTACCCCTCAAATAGGTTGGATTATTTGGTGCTAAGTAGGCATGCTTAAGGGCCCGAAGTGGCTATACATGGTATTGATGTGCTATACCCTGAACGATAACTTTGTGTTCAAAATACAACATTACAAACTTCGTGCTTTTGTTGCGTTTATGTTGCTTTTTCCTAGAATACTGCTTGTTGATCGGTGATATATGCATGTACGAACATACACAGTGCAAAATAAGAAGTGCATTAAATCAGAATGTGCAAAACTTTGTTTCAGCACTGTAGATCTGAGATAAACTAGAACTCCTTTGAGCGAACTTCTGAGCTTTCAATTAATTTTGACTGGCAAATCCCGATGGTGCTACCAGATAACTTTTACACACCGATATCGTACGACATAAAGTGCAGAATGGACTATTTTACGCCCTTTAAAAATCTGTTTTCCTGTATTTGGGGATCGGAAAGCTGATATTCCACTATTAATACTACTACTACTGACATGGAAAAGTACTTCCTATGTTACAAAATTTCTACACCCTTGGCGTCTGTTAAAATTTGTAGCAATCGAAGGAAGGTAAACCATACAACATCATAATCACAGGGACTATGTGTAAGAAACACCTATATCCTAATTCATATGCGTACCGAAACAGCCAAATCAAAGTCATCTCCATACAGTCTATAAAATTTCTTTGAGTAGTGGAAGGTTTCAACTAATTTCCACTATCCAAAACCTCAGCACTAAGAGGAATAGAGCAACTAGCTCTATACTCGAGCACCTTTGACCCCAGGATTTAACCTGGTTCTCATTGTTGGTGCCAGAAGTGGAAATTTCGTTTTTAAATTCATAGAATTTCTGACGGGGTATTGAACCTACTTCCTTGCGGATGAACCGAGAACGCCTTTACCGCCTCGACAGTCTTTCTTCTCAGACAGCACGCATTCAATATTGTTAGGATATCTCGCACCTCAGGGAGTGACGGAGTCTTATTTCACAGGCTATAGATTTCTCAGTTATGAAGGCAATTATTTCACTCTATGTGGCTTACAGAATGTAATTAAAAGCTTCTAGTTTTTCTATGTAGCTAATTTTAATGAGACAATTTTACACTTCCTGTTTGTCCCCCATTATTATTGTTATGTCACTGTATATTAATGAAATGATAGGCTACATGGTCTAGTGCACAATCAAACTATTCTTGACTTAAATGTTGTGTTTCGAGAAATTCTCGTTAGCCATTTCCCGTGACAGACAGACAAAAATTGAACTTCTTTCTTTTTTCGCTGCTTTTCTTATACCTTACTCCCACCGTCGGCAGCCCTGAAGATTGTTTTCCGTTGTTTTCCATTTTCACACCAGGCAAACGGTGGGGCTGTACCTTAATATTAAGGCAACCGCCGCTTCATTCCCAGTCATAAACTTTTATTATCCTTCCGTCGCCGATATCCCTCGATGTGCTAGTGCGACGTTAAACCACTAGTAAAAAAAACATCATACACTACAAGTGCGGTCTGTCTCTCACATATAGACTTAGTCCAGTTTTACGACTGGTTTCCCATCGTGACTCAAGTTTATGTGGGGAGCTTTATACACTATTACGTGTATCCGTGGTGGTCAGTCGTGTTAATCTATATATAAAAGAACATGTCCTGACTGACTGACTGACTGACTGACTGACTGACTGACTGACTGACTGACTGACTGACTGACTGACTGACTGACTGACTGACTGACTGACTGACTGACTGACTGACTGACTGACTGACTGACTGACTGACTGACTGACTGACTGACTGACTGACTGACTGACTGACTGACTGACTGACTGACTGACTGACTGACTGACTGACTGACTGACTGACTGACTGACTGACTGACTGACTGACTGACTGACTGACTGACTGACTGACTGACTGACTGACTGACTGACTGACTGACTGACTGACTGACTGACTGACTGACTGACTGACTGACTGACTGACTGACTGACTGACTGACTGACTGACTGACTGACTGACTGACTGACTGACTGACTGACTGACTGACTGACTGACTGACTGACTGACTGACTGACTGACTGACTGACTGACTGACTGACTGACTGACTGACTGACTGACTGACTGACTGACTGACTGACTGACTGACTGACTGACTGACTGACTGACTGACTGACTGACTGACTGACTGACTGACTGACTGACTGACTGACTGACTGACTGACTGACTGACTGACTGACTGACTGACTGACTGACTGACTGACTGACTGACTGACTGACTGACTGACTGACTGACTGACTGACTGACTGACTGACTGACTGACTGACTGACTGACTGACTGACTGACTGACTGACTGACTGACTGACTGACTGACTGACTGACTGACTGACTGACTGACTGACTGACTGACTGACTGACTGACTGACTGACTGACTGACTGACTGACTGACTGACTGACTGACTGACTGACTGACTGACTGACTGACTGACTGACTGACTGACTGACTGACTGACTGACTGACTGACTGACTGACTGACTGACTGACTGACTGACTGACTGACTGACTGACTGACTGACTGACTGACTGACTGACTGACTGACTGACTGACTGACTGACTGACTGACTGACTGACTGACTGACTGACTGACTGACTGACTGACTGACTGACTGACTGACTGACTGACTGACTGACTGACTGACTGACTGACTGACTGACTGACTGACTGACTGACTGACTGACTGACTGACTGACTGACTGACTGACTGACTGACTGACTGACTGACTGACTGACTGACTGACTGACTGACTGACTGACTGACTGACTGACTGACTGACTGACTGACTGACTGACTGACTGACTGACTGACTGACTGACTGACTGACTGACTGACTGACTGACTGACTGACTGACTGACTGACTGACTGACTGACTGACTGACTGACTGACTGACTGACTGACTGACTGACTGACTGACTGACTGACTGACTGACTGACTGACTGACTGACTGACTGACTGACTGACTGACTGACTGACTGACTGACTGACTGACTGACTGACTGACTGACTGACTGACTGATCGCCAAGCTAAAACTACTGGACATAATGAAATGAAATTTTGAGAGTTCATTTATAGTACAATGTAGGTGTTCACTAAGGGAAGATTTTTGGATATTCCGTCGCTAATGGGGTGAAAAGGTGGGTGAAATTTTAAAATGAGTGTATCCATATCTGAAAACTTTAAAAGTTTACACATGTAAAAATTGGTCTTTAGAATCTCCTTTAAAAATAAGGAAATACATATTTTTTTGTTTTCGGAAAATCCCAATAGGAGGGGTGAAAAGGGTGAAAATTGGTTGAAAGCCTTTAATGTGGATACTTATACCTCAGAAACTGAAGATATTACAGACCTGAAAATAGGTATTTGGGATCTCCTTTAAAAATAAGGAAACACGTACTTTTTTGTTTGTTTGTGGAAAATCCAATTAATGGAAGGGTGAAAAGGGGGGTGAATTTTTAAAATGTGTGTATCTATATCACAAAACTTTGAAAGATTACAGATGTAAAAATTGGATTTAGAATCTCCTTTAAAAATAAAACACGTATTTTTTGTTTTCGGAAAATGCCAATAGGCGGGGTGAAAAGGGGTGAAAAGAGGGTTGATTGCCTTTAATGAAGATACTTGTATCTCAGAAACTGAAGGTATTATAGACCTGAAAATTGGTATTTGGGATCTCCTATAAGAATAAAGAAAGAAGTATTTTTTTTAATTTTTGAAAATCGGAAGAGTCGGGGGTGAAAAGGGGATGAATTTTTAAAATGAATGTATCCATATCTCAAAACTTTAAGGGTTTACATATGTAAAAATTGATATATATAATCTCCTCTATTAATAAAGAAATACGTATTTTTTGTTTACTGAAAATCCCAATGTTAGGGGTGAAAAAGGGTGAACAATGGGTTGAATGAATTTAATGAGGATACTTATATCTCAGAAACTGAAGATATTACAGACCCGAAAATTGGTATTTGGGATATACTTTGAAAATAAAGAAACACGTATTTTTTTGTTTTTCGAAAATCGAATTAGTGGGGGTTAAATAGGAGTGATAAATTGGGGTGAATTTTTAGAAAGATTATTTCTGCAGTATATTTCAGAAACGTAAAATGTTACAGACGTAAAAACTGGTGTTTGGAATCTCCTGTAAAAGTAAAGAAACATAGGTGATTTGTTTTTGGAAACTATACTTAAGGGGAACTAAAAAGAGGGTGAAATTTTAAAATGAGAATTTCTACAGTATATCACAAAAACCTAACATGTTACACAAGTGTAAAATTGCATTTTCATATTTATTAAAAGTAATGAAACGTGTATTTTTAGTTTACGGAAAAACCACTTGGGTGGGGGGTGGGGTTAAAAGTGACTGGAATGGAGTTGGATTTTTTTTTTTTATTAGGATACTGATATCTCAAAAACTAAAGATGTTATAGACGAGAAATTTGGTATACGGAATCTGCTTAAAAGTAAAGACACACGTATTCTCGTAAAATCCAATGGAAGGGGGGGCGGGGGAGGTGAAAGAATTGAAAAATTAATTGAATTAATTTTATGAGGATACTTACATCTAAAAGAACTAAAGTTGACACAGACGTGAAAATTGGTATTTGGATCTCCTTTAAAAACAAAAACAAACCGCGTTTTGGTGTGGGGGACATCATCTTGGGGGGCAGCAGTGAATTGGAGTTGAATTCCTTCCATTAGGACACATATCTCAAAAACTTAAGATGATATAGTCGTGATAGTTGGTATTTAGAAGATCCTTTACTATTAAAGAAACAAGTACTTTTGCCGGAAATTTCCCCTAAGGGTTGGGAGGGGTGTGTGAAAGAAAGTGAATTATTTTTATTAGGATACTTATATCTCAAAACTGAAGGTAACAGACGTGAACTTTGAAATTTGGAATCTCCTTTAAACATAAAGAAACGCGCCTTCCTTTGGGGGGGGGGGGGTAAATCAACTTAACGGCGGTGGGGTGATAAAGGAGTTGAGACCAATTGATTTTACTGTTCATAATGTACTTATACAGAGCCTCCGTGGTTCAGGCGGCAGCGCGCCGGCCTCTCACTGCTCGGTTCCGTGGTTCAAATCCCGGTCACTCCTTGTGAGATTTGTGCTGGACAAAGCGGAGACGGGACAGGTTTTTCTCCGTGTACTCCGGTTTTCGATGTCATCATTCATTCCAGCAACACTCTCCAATATCATTTCTATTCATTTGCCATTCATGAATCATTGCGCCAGATGAGTGCGACAGGCTTCGGCAGCCGGTACATTTCCTATCCTCGCCATTCCTGACCCGGTCGAATGACTGGAAACAGGCTGTGGATTTTCATTGTACTTATTCTGGTCATAAATCGCTCATTTTTTAATCTTTCCTGGGTTCGTTTTCAAGAGCCATCTCTTCCTATGGGGAACGTTCTTAGATTACAGTAGATTCTCCTGGCATATAAATAAACATTGAAACACATTTGAAATAAACGCTAGGAATGAGATTGACCGCGCAGTTGTTCACCTCTATGACAAGGCGAATAATGCATGGAAGTATGTCATTCGTATCGCCAGAAATCCCGTGCACTTGCCTACGCGCGACAATGGTGCTGGTCACATTGTCAGCAATGACAATGGCAGCATATGTAATTTACCGCCAAGTTGCGGTCTTGCATCTTGCTGTGGGATCCATAACAGTAGTAGTAGTAGTAGTAGTAGTAGTAGTAGTAGTAGTAGTAGTAGTAGTAGTAGTAGTAGTAGTAGTAGTAGTAGTAGTAGTAGTAGTAGTAGTAGTAGTAGTAGTAGTAGTAGTAGTAGTAGTAGTAGTAGTAGTAGTAGTAGTAGTAGTAGTAGTAGTAGTAGTAGTAGTAGTAGTAGTAGTAGTAGTAGTAGTAGTAGTAGTAGTAGTAGTAGTAGTAGTAGTAGTAGTAGTAGTAGTAGTAGTAGTAGTAGTAGTAGTAGTAGTAGTAGTAGTAGTAGTAGTAGTAGTAGTAGTAGTAGTAGTAGTAGTAGTAGTAGTAGTAGTAGTAGTAGTAGTAGTAGTAGTAGTAGTAGTAGTAGTAGTAGTAGTAGTAGTAGTAGTAGTAGTAGTAGTAGTAGTAGTAGTAGTAGTAGTAGTAGTAGTAGTAGTAGTAGTAGTAGTAGTAGTAGTAGTAGTAGTAGTAGTAGTAGTAGTAGTAGTAGTAGTAGTAGTAGTAGTAGTAGTAGTAGTAGTAGTAGTAGTAGTAGTAGTAGTCTGGACCGTCAGCAAAATGTGCGGACCGCGCTCGGAATGGGTCCTGGCCAGGTAATGACTACGAATTCAGTCCGACCGCGGGTTCAGTACCACCAAGGCACCCAATACGACACCACGCCGGATCTCCACAAGGATTTGATCCATATTAAAAATGCTCATAGGAAAAATGGCAAAGATATAGGGACCCAACTGACCGAGTGGAATACTTGGACCTAGCCCGGGAAGTACGAATATATTCCTGGAAATATAGATTGAGAAATTGGAGGAACTTCGTCGTAATCTCTCAGAAAACGAGTCAGATCGCGAATTTCGGCGGTTTATATATAAAACGTTAAGCATTAAATTATAAATTTCAATATAATACCGTAGCGAAGCACGGGTATCTTGATAGTTGTAAATAAGAAGGCATGAACTGAGGCAAACAGGAATACACAATAACAAATTTCATTCATTTTTATTATATACCAAAATAAAGTTTCATTGAACAGCTATGCGCAGTATTGTTTTGGTAATCAGCATAAGAATGTTTCTCCCCTATTATTAACCATTATGAATGTTTGAGTTCATTCATTCATTATCCGAGTAACTTCTGCCATAATTAGCGGATCTCCAGTCCATAGAACTTCATTATTTCTCTTCTAGTTCTCCTCTGCTATAGCTCATCTCTCTGGTGTGTTCGGGCTAAAATGTACTGCAGCTTCCATTCTTTTAGTCATGAGAGCCAATTACATTGTTCGAGCCGTGAAATTGAGGCAGGATACGCCCACACAGTTCACCAACTTTCTATGTTATTTTTCAGTCAAATCAGCAAGACTGTACGTACATCCTGCCCCTTCATGTTCCCCAATGTACTGTACATACGTACAAAACCACTGATGGAGTAATCATTCACTTCGTCTGCGGTGATAAGGTTCTTGTGTTCGACTCCGACCCAGGTCGAAGAACTTCATTGAAACCTGCATAATTTCACAATTAGCTACTTTGTATTTTTCAAGAAAATAAAATAATTTGAATAATATTTTGGATACTGTTACCGTGTTTTTGTGGTAGTTATGCGTGAAAGAAGGTGCGGAGTGGTGAACAGGTCTCAAGCTATGAAAGTAAAATTAATTTAAAATTTAACAAGGTTATATTTTCTTTTCAAAATAAAGAAATAACAAACATGGCAGGTACAGAGTAGCAAGTCAAAAGGGTAGTTACAATATTTACAGAATTTGGGCTTCGAGCCCTGACTTCACAATGCTTGGGCAATCAGCCCAACCTTACTTCAAAATAAGTATTAACAGAGGGGCAGAAAACCCCATTCATGCTCAGGAGCACTTGCTCCAAATTACACCGAAAAGCCTCCACGAGGCATACAACACTCAATTTTCGAAAAAGAGCCACTCGCTCTCAACTTTAGGCCTCTCAAAGGCCACACCAAACTCCACCTTCAAGTTGTCCTCACTGGACATAGACACAGGGGTAAAATACCTAACCTACTGAGGTCTATTAAATGAAAAGGGGTAATTACATGACCTCCAAAATAACAATTTGAGAGGAGGCGATCTGCACTCCTAATACACTTTGTTTTTAAAACCTAATCTGGCTCTGGGCCACTAATGCAAGGGCTAATCCCATACTACAGAGGTGACTTTAGAAAAGAACAATTCGTTTTACGTTAACTAAGAATAGGTTGAGAAAAATAAGTTCACCTCAAAACAATATGATTGGGAACTCGAGAGGGTTAAGCACTCTCTATCCCGATATGCAGATTAAAAGATGGAATAGATACAAGTTCCTTTACATTTTAGGGAAGGTTACATAATGGAAAAACTTCGGACCCGCCCCGAGAGTTAAACTACTGAGCAAGCAAGAAAAGAAGTAATTAATCGGCCATTACCTGGTTGTTGACTGTCGCCGAAGAAAGAGGCGCTTCCCGCCCCCTGCTATGTACTTTACACACTGAAAGATGGAACAAAAGTGGCCCGGAGACCCTAAAATCAGCAGTTTATATTCTCTCGCGGAAGGTTCGAGGCGTTAGGGGAATGAAAACACCCTCCCACAAACTCTTTATTGGGTAGGATACAGCAACATATTCAAGTTGGGGGAAGATACATCTGATTGGTCAGAAATTAATAAAAGAAATTCGGGATTGGCTAAATACAAAACAAGGGGAAAGAGAGGGGTATACAGCCAACTTAAACAATAACAGAAAGAAATTTTACAAGAAACAAACTTTTGAAATAAAAATTTCTCAAAAAAATAGTTCTTTCACTCCGCACTAGGGTGCACTATTGTTGATCTTCAGTAGTGTCCTCTAGAAGAGAAAGTTCACACTTCTTACTACAAGCAAAACAAAAATACGTCGAAAATGACACAGTTCAAAAACTCTAAAATTTCCACGTAGTGACATCTTCTGAGAAATTTGAAAATTAATACCGTCAATAAAGTTCAGACTTCCTCCAGCAGAGGAGTTTCAATTGGCGCACATTTTAAATTAGCGGCGTGGAGGTGTACCGCCCGGTACAGATACATACGGTACGAGGCACTTATTTTTATTCATGAATAGCAGATTTAAGGTTTGGTCGTCCTCAATGGTTTACCGCAACCAACGAATTTACACAAGGTGTAAGAATAAGGTACGGGCAAATTTTCAGGACACATTTGTCATAGAAAATACGTTATATGGAGGTGAGTCCGGAAACGCTTTATTTCCATGTTAGAACTAATTTTCTATAAGATTCATAATCAAAAGGTTCACCTATACAATACCAATAGTTGTTTATTTTTCCAGACAAGACAATACAAACATGTAAATTTAGGACATGTGTCGTCCACATTATGGACATCATCAGCTGATAGGCAAAAGACAAGTTAAAATGAATCATGGATATTATTAACACATTTAAAATAATAAAAATTGGCCTTAGCGGAGTTGAACGTCATGGGACCGGCGAAGACACCCACTTTTCTTCTATTGGCACAACTTAACTTTTCCTCCTACAAATCACCTTGTAACAAGACAAAAAGATTTGTACCGATCTTCGAGTTCAACATCCATCCAACAACTATATTTTCGACAAACCTTTTTATGTGTACTAACAATATTCTAGTCAACAACTCTTGTTCTTGAACATCATCACTTTTATAGTTTTAAACATTCCCACTTGGCATTTTCTTGAAAAAATGTTGCATTTTACTTGACGCATTCGCCAACCGAAATACATATTTATTATTTTAATTGTATTAATAATATCCTCGATTCATTTTAACTTGACTTTCTCCTATCAGCTGATGATGTCCATAATGTGGACAAAACATGTCCTGAATTAACATATTTATGTTTTATTGAAGAATAAACAACTGATGGTGTTGTAAAGGTGAATTTTTTAAATAAAAAATCTTAAAGACAATACGGGCTTAAAATTAAAATTACATTAATTTCTAGAACTAATTTTCTCCAACTCTACATAGTATATTAATAATGGGAAACGCACAGCAACGGAACGTAGTAGCATACCACATGGAGTGTTCGAAATACCCTCCATTGGCATTGATGCATACATCAACCCGCCATCTCATTGACATGAGGGCATCGGGCTTTCAATGAGACGGCGGGTTTATTCATGTATCTATACTAACGGAGGGCATTTCGAAGACTTCATGTTAGAATGAGTTTCATGTGGTAAGCTGATACATTCTATTTCTATGTGGTTGATGTACTGTGTGGCGTTGTAGAAAACGAGTTCTGACATAACAGAATCAGCTTTCGGAAACTTCGTTCCCACTTCAGTGGATCTATTAAAATTAAAATATTTAAAATATTACTAGTGTTGTAGAAAATGAGCTTTAACATGAAAACAAAGCGTTTCCGGACTCACGTCCATATAACATATTTTCTTCTTCTACGTGTAAGGAAGGCGTCCTGAAAGTTTGATCATACATTTTTACATACTGTATACTGTAGGGTGATCGTTCGAGACCAGTGCAGTGCATCATCATTTTTTCAATCACTGTCCATAGTAAATAAAGGTCTGCTCATGGTGCAAGTTAAAGTTCTCTTTTAATCATTTTGTGAAACCCAAGGGGCTTTTAACTTATAAACGTTGGTGGGTGACTACGGGGCCAGTACCAGAATTCTGGCATTGCTTCCACTTACTTATGCCAGGCTCCTCACTTACTAGGTGTATGCATAAGTCTTTTCTGGTGTCACTAAGAGATGATGCCAGCGAACAGTACGCAGCGCATGAATTTGACACATACGTCAGTTTGTTCGTCTGACATTAACCTACCAACACACACAAATTGAGTCCGCCAAACACTAGCGTCTGTGTTGTATCGTTCAGTGATCATGTCGACGTTTGTGCCTGAAAAAGAACATTTGCGACACGCATTGCTTTTCTTATTTAATCAAAAGGAAAAGGGCTGTAGAAAGTCATCGCTTGCTGGTAGACACACATGGTGAACACGCTCCATCGATTAGTACATGTGAAACCACGGTTTCGACAGTTTAAACGTGGTGATTTGTGTCTGGTGGGCCCAGAGTGGTATTGTGTATTATGAACTCTTGAAGTCCGGCGAAACCGTTAATGCACAACGCTATCGGCAACAAATTATTAATTTAAATCACGCATTGATCGAAAGACGACCGGAATGGGCAGAAGGCATGGCAAAGTGATTTTGTTACACGACAATGCGCCGTCTCACACAGCAAAACCAGTGAAAGATACCTTGAATTCGCTTGGATGGGGCATCCTTCCGCACCCTCCGTACCCTCTGACCTGGAGACATCTATCACCTCTTCGCTTCAATGGGGCACGCGCTCGCTGAGCAGCACTTCAGCAATTTCGAGGAAGTTGAAAATGGCTCAACGAATGGTTTGTTGCAAAAGACAAGCAGATTTTCTGGTATGGTATTCATAAAATTACCTGAAAGAAGGGCGAAGTGTGTAGAAGCCGATGGCCAATATTTTGAATTACCAAAAAAAAAACCCTTGAAAATTACGTGTTTTATTTACTACAAAACTGGCAAAGCTTATACACCTGGTAAATCTGTCGGATCCTCCTTCTTCAGCTCTTGTTCTTTTCCAACCCCGACGGTATTAGAGCATTTGAGACCTAAGGAGTCCTTCCTTTACACGCCCTTCGTGGCCCTTTCCCTTCTTAGGCCGATATCTTAATTATTCGAAATGTCGGACCCCTTCCATTTTCTCCTCTGATAGGTGTTAATTGAAGATGGTTGCCTAGTTGTATTTCCTCCTTTTAAAAAGTCACCACCACTATCTGATCATTTCGTGAACTTTCCCATTGACAACTGTGTAAAATGCAATTCCCATCTTCTACAGATCACCTTCCTATGCAGAGGCCAATGCTTTTCATTTCACTCAAGGGTAAATTTTGCATCGTTCTCTTATGGAAAAGGTTTCCCATTAGCAGCTAATACTTTGCATGTGAGCTGGATGTTGTATGTAGGGCTATTAATGATATGAGCAACATTGTTCGTTCTCGACATCGGAGTCGGCAAGCGTCTCCACAGTAATCTGTTTGCAACTAGCTCTGTTGCCTTCTTTTGTTCTACATCTCTTATCGTTGAATCATTAAAAACTGAGGCTATCCATTGCCACTTCTCGAAAGTCAAGACGTTTTATTAGAACTAGAGAACAGGGCGAGGGATGCAAAGTCTGCCATCGTTTCTTGTGTACCAGAGATCTCTGTTTGTATTATTTCCCATAGTTTGAGAACCGTACTAGAATTAGTGAGGGTTACAAGAACAAGAAATAATGTCTATAAAGCACGTGCGATGAAGGTTTTCAGTATTTCATTGTACATAATATACAATTTGTTGAATTAAATTACAGTCTGGATCAACACACTTTGTAAAATCAGTTAATCCAAAACTGCCTTTCGGAAACTCCGTTTCGTCTTCAGTGGATCTATTAAAATTAAAATGTTTAAAAATATATTAAAATTCGCGTAAGTGTATTGCAATGCATGCGGTGGATGTTTTTAGTGTTTGTGTAACTAACTGCTGATGCAGCGTGTTCGGCCATTCCTGTCACAACAAGCACAACTACCCTCAGCATTAGTAAAAAATCTTGATTTGAAAAATCATCACATTTTAAAACATTTTAATAGATCCATTGAAGATGGAAGGAAGTTTCCGGAAGCCGGTTATAGATTAATTGATTTTATACAGTGTGTTGATACTTTATTTTTTGCCACTTTGCTTTACGTCGCACCGACACAGATAGGTCTTATGGCGACGATGGGACAGGGAAGGCCTTGGAATGGGAAGGAGCGGCCGTGGCCTCAACTAAGGTACAGCCCCAGCATTTGCCTGGTGTGAAAATGGGAAACCACGGAAAACCATCGTCAAGGCTGCCGACAGTGGGGTTCGAACCCACTGTCTCCCGGATGCGAGCTCACGGCTGCGCGCCCCTGACCGCACGGCCAACTCGCCCGGTGTGTATTTTAATTCAATAAATTGTATCATATCATCAGCACTGTTAAGAAATGGTTTTAATATTTTGTAATGATTATGACACATTGTAAATAGGAAAGACCAGTGTAGTTAGTATGAAAGGTATGATATCAATGTGACATCATAGGGTGACGTAATAGCACCGCCATATTTGTCGTACCGCGTGGTTAAAAGTGTATCTCTGGACTCCGACATGGTATATTGTCATGTGAGGTGTCGTTTGATTCGTATCAGTGAGTCCTCTAAGTATGTGGCGAAAAATGAATCAAATAGAGAATAGGACAGGGGGGCCAAATTCCGTCCACGCACCTAATTGCGTCCCCCTAGGGATTTCCAGTTTGCATGGTTGGTACCTATTGTTTGGCCACGCACACACGCGTAGCCTCATCCTGTTGTCTCGTTGTGAGAGTTGGTTGGGTGCACCACGTTTAGTTTCCTTGTATAAGAAGGATTCATTTTTCATGCTGAGCTCAGCTAGTGCAGCATTCAAATTAAGAGCTTGATATTCCTAGAGTGAGCACTGATATGCGTATGAAATACTGGACTGCATTTCAGTCGTGTGGAGTAGATACTGGCGTGCAATCGCTGTAGTGAGGTGGTTGGCATGAGTTACTGTAGCGGTCAGTATAATAAATCAGGGAATGTTCGTAATTTCGTCCCCCGTCATTTTATGTATTATTTATGAAGTGTATTTTTATTTACTGATAGCGGGGTAAGGAGGCTAAGGAAAGGGTTATTAAAGCAGTCAGGGACAAGATAATGGGTTACAAACGTACAAGCGTTTAACATCCCACGAGTAACGCTGAAATACTGTGTTATAAAGAATGTCATGGAAACATTTCAAGTAATTCATCACAGTCCGACTCGTTGGCTGAATGGTCAGCGTACTGGCCTTCGGTTCAGAGGGTCCCAGGTTCGATTCCCGGCCGGGTCGAGGATTTTAACTTTCATTGGTTAATTCCAGTGGCTCGGGGGCTGGGCGTTTGTGCTGTCCCCAACATCCCTGCAACTCACACACCACACATAACACTATCCTCCACCACAATAACACGCAGTTACCTACACATGGCAGATGCCGCCCACCCTCATCTGAGGGTCTGCCTTACAAGGGCTGCACCCGGCTAGAAATAGCCACACTAAATTAATAATAATAATTCATCACAGGGAAAGTGTAAGGTTAGAAAGGAAAAATATATTAAAATTAATTGTACTTTTCATAAATTTGGTGGGGGACGAAATTACGGACACATTTTTGGTAATTAAGTTTTTGTATTTTTTATGTTTATGTCGAATATTGACTACCTTACGTTACAACACTTTCATTGTAACTTTCCCGTAAGTGGATAATATATTATGTAATATTTATACGATTTCTAGCCTTGTCCATAATATTCCTGAATTTCTACAAGTCCAAATCTGCTAAGGGGACGAAATATGGGCCCCCTGCCTTACTTGAGAAAATTGTGGTGCGGAGAAGTGAGACATATCTGTTTCATTCACAAAATGTCACAAATATGAGTAACAAATGGCTTTAAAATTATCAAATACGCACTCGAGAGGATACAACAACTTACCAGAATTCCAGAAATTCCAGAATCACTCATCCCGAGCGCTAGAAGGCTAATCAGGAGCGTTTCAAATTTAAAGCAGCCGAACGTCGTGAGGCGAGTTCTGTGTGACTGGAGTCTCAGTCGAACAAATATATCGCCACGCTGGTGAAGAATTTCAAACGAATACTAAGCAGGTACTTTATTTCTACTGTAGGTCTAATCACACCGTAAGTATTCTACCGTATTCTGTGTCAAAACTAGCGGCCGTGACTTCGTGAATTTCTTTCTGTGTAACTCATAAGTGCATGTAAGTGCTAATGCACATCGTTATTTCCGTTTCTTAGAATAAATCAGCAAACTAATCAAGAAACAGTAATGAACCCAAGTCTCTCTAGAACACCAGCTCGCTTGGTCTATCTGTTACTGCCACTTAAGTTATTCCATCTAATTAGTCTTGACGCTGCCTTCACTTTATCCTTGTCCTTCCTTCCATCTTCCTAGATCTTGATCATTTGGTAACTCTCGTCCACAACTGTATCACGAATAGTTCTTTATTCTAGATGTGTTTACTTCCTTGAATGATTAATGAACCTAGAGTTTACTGTATTAACAAACTTAAGTTAAACATTCTGAATCGCCGATGGAGATAAAGTGAGTACCATACACGGAGTGACGAACTTAACGGCAACTTGCAGGGTAGTTTATCCGCAGAACTTTCCTGAGCTTGGCATCGGCTTTGTGGCTAATATTAATGAAATACTCATGCACAAATTACGTGAGAAGTATAGGAGAGGGCCAGGAACCTTAAATTCGCCACCGTTAATTCGCCCGAACAATCATTCTAATAAATAAATAAATAAATAAATAAATAAATAAATAAATAAATAAATAAATAAATAAATAAATAAATAAATAAATAAATAAATATTGATTAAATTCGAGAACTCTCAGGTATTAAATCAGTTGTACCGATGGTATGAAGTGACTATTGGTATTTTTGGTATGTGCAACTAGACAACCATCTCCTCATCAACATAATAGGTAAATGAAAGCCAATACATCTCTGTACAGACCACGGAGGCCCTTGGAAGAGTGGTAGGTACAGCCACCTTTGCCTCCAGGAAGAGAAATCATGTTGTTGTACAGGATGGGTGAAACTTACGGCTATGTGCCTTTCCGAAGGTCGAATTGCTATACGAATACAATACTTCCTGCAGTCGTATCGTCGTTCGAAGGCAAACATTGGAGCTAATCCAAGCAGAACGACCTGGAGACTCCTATCTGAAAAAAATACGGTTGCAAAATTATATCACATACCGAGCAGGTGGCTATGTGGTTTGTATCATGTAGTTGTCAGCTTGCACTCGGGAGAACTAGGTTCGAACCCCACCGTCGGAACCCCCTGAAGATGGTTTTCTGCAACTTCCCATATTTACATCAGGCAAATCCTAGGATTATACCTTAATTAAGGCATGGTCGTTTCCTTACCAGTTCTCCCTTTCTTAATCCATTGTGTCAGTACAGCGTAAAACAAATTGTAATGACTATCTACTTTTCATTATTTTCCAAGTGTGATTCTATGAAAATTACGAGTTAGGACTCTGTTCTCATTATTTTAATTGTCCTGCTCCTCTTTACTTCGGCCTGTGATTATAGAACGATATTTTTCGCACACCCTGTACTACACTAGTAAGGGGCGAGAACTCCTCTCCAGTCCTCTCACATCCTTGAGTGCGAGTCAGTGATTCTGCCCCAGATCTGATACATGACTGACCGGCACTTTTTTACGAAGTTTTATGCCCTTTCTTCAATCCATTCCCTTGTCTATTTCTGCTTTAATCCCAGGGTTCTCCTCTTTTTCATAGGGTTGTCCCGTAGGTGTAGGAACAGATTTTCGGATCGCAGAACGCCGTTCTGATCAATGAAACATATAGGCCGAATGGACGTTGACTCATTTTAGATCATATTTATCGTTGTGAAAGACTTCCTCTTGGATGTCGATCTTCGACTTCGAAATGTAATGTACTGGCGAAAGTTTCATGCGCAGCACGTGTGACTTAACCTTACCACTGGAGGCATCTCTCGCATTTAAAAAATATGTTTTTATAATCGCCATACTGAGTAGCTCAGGAAGTAGAGGGCTGACCTACTGAGCTAAAGTTGGCAGATTCGATCTTCGCTCCATCCAGTGGTATTTGAAGGCTTTTAAATACGTTAGCTTCGCATAAGCAGATTTTCCAGCACGTTATAGAACTCCTGCGGGAGAAGATTCAAACACCTCAAAATCTCAGAAAAATTTAAAAGTAGTTAGAGGGACATAATCATTTTTAATAATCTATATTTCTTCCTAATTCCAGTGTATCAGCAGTTTATTGCTGACACTGGAACGTTTGGTGGCGTGATGTAGGTAGCTCTCTTTGATATGAGATTGCATATGAGTAGAGCCTGTCTAATGTTGAGAGGATCGATGCAATATAGTTTATACACACAATTAATATAATTATTTTTCACTTTATTTAGGCATATTTTTTCATGAAGCTAGTAAAATAATATAGCATTTCCCTTTGATTACTTCTTTCATAAATATTTATGAACTGTTTATATTATCATATTACTAAATATTACAGTTTAATTTACAAGTCTATTTTTCCTACTTGTACATTTAGTTTTATTTAGTGAGAACGTTTTCTTTCATCTTAATTTTTAATTTAGACTATAAATGTATTGAAATTTATGCAATGTTACTATGTATAATATTTTGCTCTGATTGTTTATATTTCTCTCGGTTTGTCGTTGCTGAATTTTTTCGTTTGTGTTTTTAGCTGGTAGTGTAGCAGATACACTGAATGTTTATCAAAATAACTTGGTGTAGCTATGTTTTTGTAAGTTCGAATTTACAGTCCAACTTCTAGCTTGTCTGATCTTTTAGTTAAAAGGCTTCGCAGAGAAGAAGTGCATTCACAGAGGTGTAAGAGTAATATTATGAACATGCGAGAATGAAAATTTACACTAATAGCTGTAAAATTGTAAGCTTGCATTCAGAAGTTGGTGGGTTTGAATCTCACCATCGGCAGCCCTGAATATAGTATTCTGTGCTTTCCTGTCCAAACTCCAGCGAAAAGTTACAGTACATAGAGTGTGTTTTAGGAGGAATAGTAAATAAGTCAAGAGGCAGTAGTGAGGACTATTTCCAGTAAACAAATGTGATATAAAATTTTGTTCAATTTGCAAAGTGTGTATGGTGTAGATAAGAAGAGTCTTACAAGAATTACCAAATACTCGCGAACAATTTATTGACGCACAAACCTACTGCCTTTGGAATTATTTTCATTGGACGGATGAATGAAAAACAAAAGAAAAACGAAAGAGACATATTGGTCACTAGCAGTATGCATAGTTGTTCCCTCATTAAAGAACAAGCCGATATCCAATGAGCTACACGTAGCTTACTATTCCCAGGATAGCTGAAAAGTACATCTACAGTGAGTCAGTTGTGGGAGTTTTGAGTTTGTACTGTAAACTGTCCCAAAGGACGTAGGTTTGTGCATCAGTAAATGTCTCGATAAGTCATTTATTTATTTACATTTTTGGCCTTCATTGGACCACTCTAGCCAACATTATACAAATATTTTTTTAGTTTCCTGTCAGCCCGGTACTTCTTTATTCTCTCTGATCTTATCCTTCTTTCTTCATCGGAAATCACCCTTCCTATTGTCTGTTTGTTGATTCTGATTTGCACTCTGGTTTGTTTGTCTGTGAGTTTCTTGATTTTGTCGGTTTTGTTTCTTAGGTCTTCCACTGTAATTTGTAGTTCATCCATATCGTTCTTGATTTGTGTAATCCACTTAATGTTGCACTTACTATTCCATAATTTTTCATCATTATTGAACTGTTGCACATTATAAAAGGACTTTTCATCAATAGATCCTTTGGGATTAACTGTTGTCCATTATGTAGGATTCTTGCATCAATTACTACATTAGTAAAGCGTTTGTGTGTGTTTATTAATATTTGTAAGGTTGTTCTTATACGTACCATTCAAGTTGCTATAATTACACAAGCATTGCACTTTGGGCACATTTTAATGTGGTATTTTGTACTGGAAATGACAAACCCTGCACCAGCGGGAAAACGCTAAGATAATGATGAAGAAGAAGATTTTGTACTTGAAATAGTCTATAATATGCCTCCCAAATACCCTGTATGTTAAAATGACATTAAAACCATCAAAAAGAAAGAAAGAAAGAAAGAAAGAAAGAAAGAAAGAAAGAAAGAAAGAAAGAAAGAATGAATGAATGAATGAATGAATGAATGAATGAATGAATGAAGAAATCAATGAATTACGTGGCAGGCCGCAATGGAATGGTGGGAGAAACTCATTGTCATCTGGTAGGATTGAGTGGGGTCTTCCTTAGGGCCCCACAGATCGTGTCACCGTTGGGAGGGCGGCCTTCTTCTCACCAGGGGTGATGACAGGGCCGGACAGTAGTAGTAGTCACCAATATTATTTCTTGCTTTATTTTATTATCGTTTATTGTTCATTTTATTTTGTGTCTTAATATTAAGTGGAGACGATGGGCGTGGTATGTGGGACTGAGGTTGGCTGCCGTGGAGATTCTGCCTTGGGAGTGTCACGTTTTCGGAGTATCCAATGTACCCCCATGGTATGCCCAGGGAATCCGGTATTTCTTTTCCTTTCTTTTTGGTGTGAGCTGTCCATGTGAACATGTATCGGGGTAAATTCGCCTGTTATGTTCAATAAATATCTATCTATCTATCTGAATAGATGAATTAATGAATTTAGTCGAATATATCTTTACTTGTACAACATAATCTGGGAATTCTCCAATGTAACTCTACGGAATGTATGTCCAGAAGCTGCTTCCCTGTTTCGTAACAGGACCTAAAGAAGATACTAAGCTACATAAAGGATAAAAATGCTAAGATACTTTATAAGAGGATTTTTTTCTAAACATATATTCTAGTGCTATGGAAAGGAAGACCAAGCAGCCTCCTATTTTCGGGATTTAACAATGGGTATTCATGTCTCAACCATTATATTTTATAGTTGTTAAAAACAATAACTTCATTTAGGCATATGTCACAAAGTAATATGCAATAATGATTTGTGTTTATTATTATTATTATTATTATTATTATTATTATTATTATTATTATGCGTGAATGGTCCCTTTCGGAACACACGAAGCTTTATTTATGATTTCGTTTGCGGAGGATCCAGGATGCTTTCATCTGTTGACTAAAGATCCTTTTCCTTTCTTCCGTCCACTTGGTACCTGCTCTTTTTGGTACTTCATTCTCTGGAGTAACTTCCCACTTGTCAATTTTCTTTCTATATATATTTCGATTCAAAATGTCTTCACAGAGGATTTGTGCGTTCTTCATGTCCGCTTTTGTTTGTTGTATCCAAGGAAAATTCTTCAGTTAGTCAACTCTTTCAAGAACTTGGTTGGTTAGTCTAGTTTCTGGAAGCCTCTTAACATTTCCATAACATTTTAGCCTTTCTTTCCTGAGGTCTGCCGCAATATTAGATAATTTTTCTGTGGATTTCCGGGTTTGGAGGCGGTACCCTTCTCCCGTGTGTCTTGGTCCTAAAATTTTCCTCATGATTTTTCGCTCTTCTTTTAGGATATTTTCCAGTTCGCCCTTTCTATGAAGCGTTAGAGTTTCCCCTGCATATAAAGCCTCCGGTTTGATTACAGTATTTTAATGTTTAATCTTAACGTGGAGAGACATAAATTTTTTGTTGTAGATCTCTCTTGTTCTCCCATAAGCTCTTCTGAGTTTCTGGACACGGTTGTTTTGGACTATTTTCTCTTGTCCGGTTGGTTCGAGGATTTCGCCCAGGTATTTGAAGTGAGGGACTCTGTTGATTTGTCCGTATTTTGTATTGAGACTATGGATGTCTAGTTTTGCACAGAAAAATTCAGTTTTCTGGAAGGAGATGTGAAGTCCGACCTTTCTGGCACATTCTTGGAGAATTTCAACTTGCTTTATTGCTGTGACTTCATCGCTGGACAAAAGGGCCAGGTCATCCGCGAAGGCTAAGAATGGAATTTCAAGCTTGTTTTTTCGTGTCCCGATTGTTACTGGGTTCCAGCTATTTTGTGCTTTCAGTTCGTTTTCCCATTCCCTCATCACCTTAACTAGTACGAGGTTGAAGAGGAGGGGTGATAGTCCATCTCCTTGCCGGACACCAGTTTTTATCAGGAATTCGTCTGAGATTTCTCCCATGAATTTCACTCTTGACTTCGTGTCAGTGAGGGTCTGTTTGGTCAAGTTTAGCGTTTTGGAGTCTAGTCCCTGTTCTTTCAGGATGCTGAACAAAGATTGACGATCAACTGAATCATAAGCCTTCTTGAAATCTACGAAGGTACAGATGATTGGAAGGTTTCTGAGGGCCTTGAATTTTAGAGCGGTTTTGAGGTTGAAGATCTGTTCAGTGCATGATCTGTGAGGGTGGAACCCAGCTTGATATTCACCAATTTTATGCTCTAGTTGTTCTTGTATTTTTTTTCAACAGGCATGCAGAGAAAATTTTGTAGCCGACTTCAAGGAGGGAGATTCCCCTATAGTTGTTCACATCAGTTTTGTCTCCTTTTATGTGAAGTGGGTGAATCAAGGCACATTTCCAGTCTTCCGGGAGTTTTTCATTTTTCCAGATTTTCTGTATGATTTCTGTAAGTTCCTTGAGTGAATTTGGGCCAAGATTCTTAAGGAATTCTGCAACAATCCCGTCTCTTCCAGAGGTTCTGTTGTTCTTTAGTCGTTTAATGTGGCTCTGAATTTCTTCCTGGTTTGGTGGAGGTGATTCTGGGTGAGTGAAACTGGATGCTCCTTCAAGAAATCTTTCAGTGGGTTCGGGGCAGTTAAGAAGTTCTGAGAAGTAACGTGCAAGTTTTTGGCAGTTTTCTTTATTAGTAAGCGCCAATTTTCCGTCTTGTTTCCTGAAACATAAGTTCTGTGGAATGAATCCTCGGATTTTTTCTGTGAATGTTCTGTAGAAATCCCTTGTGTTGTTGTTTCTAAAGTTTTCTTCAATTGACTCCAGTTGTTCTTTCAGGTGCTTCCTTTTCTCTTGCCTCTTATTATTATTATTATTATTATTATTATTATTATTATTATTATTATTAATTCACTGAATTGCTTGGAAGAAGAGAAGTTGGAAAACAAATAATAAATTTGGAAACATATTACCAATGTGATTAATAATTAAATGATTCCGGATAAAAATTATGGACACTTGTATTGCGTCGATATCAATATCCCGAGCTCAATGGCACCGTCAGTTAGTTGTTTCCGTTGTCGTTTTCCCAAGATAGCGGGTTAGATATAAGCTGACTGGTAGCATTTTAGGGTGCTTAAATGTTATACCACCATGTCATCGATTTCCATCGCGCTAAAGAACTCTTCCAGGACTAATTTCCGACATTCTGGTGCATAAAATTATATGGCACTGGAGCGAACGTTAAACAAGAAATGTACTGCATGCATGTTGTATCCCCAACAGTTTCATGAGGTAAAAGTAGAGACAGGTACCTGAAAAATAAGGTGTGAGGCAGTTTCCCGTTGCTTTTCTAAGTGAGTCAGAATGTGCTACTGTATGTCAGTATTCCAAGCCTCTGTATTTATACACCAACCAACCATTCACACCGTTTATCACTGAGATTAGTAGCGTAAGGAATGGCGTTATTACCCCTCACACCTCAATCCCTTCCTTATTGGCGAATATCAGACTAATATAAGTCGATAAAAGTAATAAACATACAGATGGCATAGCGCTCTGAAAGCACTGTGTCTCATTTGAGATGCATCTGGGCCTTTTTTGGTCAACTTGAAGTCGTCCATTGTCCAATTCTGCCGATCAGTGACTTAAGTGCCTTACAATCTTAATATGGAGCAGATGAACACGTTGTTGACCCGCGAAGGCAATTGAGGTATTGTCTTGTCAAAAATAACCTGTCATCAAATAAACAAACAATGAAACAAAACGGAGGCTCATATGCAGACCTGCAAGGGCCTTAATCTGTCAAGGAAACAAACAAACAAATCCGAGGCTCATGCATGCCTGCAAGGGCCTTAAGCAGCTAAGACTACAAACAAACAAATCCGCGTTTTTTAAGGGTTTTAAGCAGCCAAGACATCTTCTTCACAGCCAGATGTTCGGTATTATCGTGGTCAGCGTAACGACACTCTGATACGTATTGTGTAGTTTTTTGACCGCATCCATTGCCTCTCGCAGCAGACAGCCCCTCAGATGAACTCACGAGGCTCAGTGAACCCCCGTTTCACATTGAATCGAGCCCGGGGCCTCGCCTGCAGGCAATAGGCAGGCCCGCTTCCCCTACACTACAGGACTAGCTAAGCTGTCATCGCTCATCTCATATTTTCTTTTATTGTGAATTTCAGCTCGCGCTAATGGAGTTTGATCAGTTCGAAACGTATCCGTGCTTGCTTGGACGTTGACGTGACGCCGGCAAAGTTTTCTCTTTGATAGCAACTTGCAACAGAGGGCTCATTCTATTTAAGTTCTGTGTGAATCCTGTGAGCAATCCATATCACTTCTAACACGCTAAGACACGTTAGAAAGAAGATAGAATCGCATCGCACTTTGTTCTGATAAGTGACATGAAATACATTCATCATGCAAAACTCTGGAAGTTGAAATTTGCTCAAGTGAGCTAGATCCTCTCCACAGTTACCTTCTACTTCTCATTATAAGTGTGAATTTGGTAAATTACACCAGTATACAGACTGAAAATATTACTGACCTTGGAAATAAAATCCAAAACGTTTGTTTTTCCGTCGATAATATTAATATATTCCAGTAGCAATGGGAATACCACATCTAGCTCATTAATGTTGTACTAACAGTCTATGGGGACGTCAGCAGAACAGGGACTAAATTACGTTGAGTTCACTTGACGATGACCAACGTGCTCGGTCATTATTGTCGAACTATGGTACATTACTGCCACTAAAAATGAAATGGCGTATGTCTTTTAGTGCCTGGAGTGTCCGAGAACAGATTGGCTTGCCATATTTTTTGAATTGACGACCGTAGGCCGACCTGCGCTTCGTGATGAGGATGAAATGGTGACGTAGACAACACATACACCCAGCCCCCGTGCCATCGGAATTAACCAATTATTAGTTTTGGCTATACTCACATGACGTTAGCTTTCATCGTGGTCTTGACGGTTTTCGTGTGCTCCCCCCACGAGCCTTTCCTGAGTATCACCAATGAAAGCTAACGTCATGTGAGTATAGCCAAAACTAAGACACTCGACTGTTAGAATTAAACTCATGCCTCTCGTCATACGTCAGCCACGAACTACAGTGAGGCGCGTCACCACGCGATTCCTTCACCATTTTCAACGTTAAATAAATAGCACGCACGGTTTTCACTTTTGGAATTTACACTCACTTTGCTCAGCCTCCCGCGTGTAAAATTTGAACGAAATCTGAGTTTAATACCTCGAAGACTCCCCTGTTAGTTGAGTAGTCCTAAAATTGTTAATGAGTTTTAGGATCCATAAGTTCTTTCTGTTATTATTTTGACCGAATGCGTTGACAACGATGATTCGGGGCACGTAGATTAACATTTGCATTTGCAAGATGATGGGTTCAAAAACCAGTGTCGGTAGTTCTGAAGATAATTTTTCCTGGTTGCCCTTTTTCACACCAGGCAAATGCTGGGACTATAGCTTAATTAAGGCCACATACGTTGCCTTCGCAGTCCTAGACTTGTCCTATTAATTCGTCGTCATATGGCCTGTCATTGTCGGTTTGACGTAAGACAAAAATAATATTATCTTGTACGTATCTCAGGCCACACGATCAAGAGAGCAGGTAATTGAACTCATTCTTACTTAACAGTTTCTTAAAAGTTCCCTTTCAAGTCTAAATTAAGATGCATGGAGAGAAAACGATGGAAAATTTTAAATTGCTTTTTTTTTTTTTTTTTTTTTTTTGTGACGTTCTTCGAGTTCCAGTTTGTACAGTTTAAGTCACTCATAAATACTATCTGCAAACGTAACAACCGCCACACACAGTTGTCAAATATGAAACTTGGAACGCCCACAATAAGCAAGTAAGCTATCGATTTACCCATCATGTCACGTTTCTACGAAGCAACAAACATGTGGAATATTAACCCATAATGCGGGTTAACAGACAGAGCAGTCAGTAACATACTGTCGGAGAGTGGACATGAATGGTGCCAACAAAATGAGCTAAAGGAACTAGCAAGGAGTCGTGAATAACCCCCAAGACCATTGGACAACCATTAAAATGTATTAGAACTAACCAATAGTAATTAGTAGTAGTAATGGTAATAGGGGATAACTACTTCATTTTCTAGGAAATACTTGGACACTATGCCCGAATCAATTATGTTCCCAGTGTTTCGTAGTACTCCGATTCCCATCCGTTAGTTTACTGTTTCGTCATCGATAGTGCGGTTACTTAGACTGGAAAATGAGCCCAGTTCTCAGTTGTATCCTTAAATTGTTATTATTATTATTATTACATGATGAATTTCTCTATAACTACTACCTTCATAGACGCCAAAGGGCCGGAATATTACCTTTTGCTACTGGATTAACGTCGTACTAACACATCGAAGGTTTTCAGCGACGCCGGGTTGGGAAGGGAGTGGCCGTGACCTTACCTGAGGTAGAGCCCCAGCATTTTCCTGGTGTTAAAATGGGAACCCACGGACTTAGGATGTTGTTTGAAATGCCTGCAAATATTCTGACACATGACTCTCAAGTGTAAACAGTCTTGAACACCAGTCAGGATTTGAACCTGCAACCTCGAGCAAAGGAGGGGAGTACCCTAACACATTAATTGCCAGCTTTTTATGATAATTTAAGGTTATCCTAGTTTTCCTAAAGCACGCGAAAATAACTTAAATTGGGATCAATTTTAATGTGTCCCCTCAGCAAGAGGAAATCAGTTGTGAAAATAAAATGCTGTTAGATTTAACCAGTAGACTATTGTAAAGTAAATAATAATACCTGCAATTACAGTGTTAAAATGCATGGAGAGAAGAATTTGGGAAATCTTCCACAACTAATATGTTTTACACAATTCAACAGTAACTTCATACACTGGCTTGAGCAAACTCCGGCCAACGATGGAAATAAAAATTCGACACTACCATCCTGCGTATTTCTCCAAAATGTATGCTGCAGAAACCTACAACCAGAGGTTGAATAACGGGAAGTTGCACCAGGTGAATTGGTTGTTATCTCTATGTGCTTACGAAATTATGAACAGATTTTGTTAATGGAGTGAAAATTAATCTACAACTACACGACATTTTGTTCCATCATAGGCAGAGAGACAGTTATCCCGCCAATGTTCACGAATAATGTTATCCACCTTGCCTGATTTTGAACAATTTACGTATATATTAGGGTGCCGGATCATGTTCTGTTGCACAAGGGGACTAAATTTGCCACTTGGTCCACGTAAGACAATGAAATGAAATGGCGTATGGCTTTTCGTGCCGGGAGTGTCCGAGGACATGTTCGACTGGCCAGATGCAGGTCTTTTGATTTGACGCTCGTAGGCGACGTGCGCATCGTGATGAGGATAAAATGACGATGAAGTCGACACGTACACCAAGCCCCCGTGCCAGCGGAATTAACTAAGTATGGTGAAAATTCCAGACCCTGCCGGGAATTGAACCAGGGACCCCTGTGACCAAAGGCCAGCACGCTAACCATTTAGCCATGGAGCCGGACATGCAAGACAATAAGAAGTGGATACAATAGGCTGAAATGCATACGAATGTGATATTACAGACGCTGATTTCACTCCGACAAGCTTTGAAATCAATCAATCTAGAGTAAGCTCTCTACCTTTTGCGCACGCCCACCGCCTTATGTCAGTATCATACAAAGCCATTAGGTTGGCCCTTCCCTTGTGAAAATTAGACCACAGGACCTTGAGTTCTTCACATCTCTAATAACAAGAGAGACAGCTGTTGTCATAAACCCTCCTGAATTGATACATGATTTTTTCAATGATCAGACATTGCTGTAATAATAGTAATAATAATAATAATAATAATAATAATAATAATAATAATAATAATAATAATAATAATAATAATAATAATGTATTTAGGTTCCTCGCTACGTTTGATTGTTTATAGATTTAATTACTTTCTTTACAAAATCGAAAGGAACATGGTTTTGTTTTACGTCGCATCGACACGATAGGTCTTATGGTGACGACGGGATAGGAAAGGCCTAGGAGTGGGAAGGAAGCGGCCGTGGCCTTAATTAAGGTACATCCTCAGCATTTGCATGGTGTAAAAATGGGAAACTACGTAAAACCATCTTCAGGGCTCGAACCCACTATCTCCCGGATGCAGGCTCACAACCGCGCGCCCCAAACCGCTCGGTGAACATGGCCTTTGGCTATAGGCTATCATCATTCAAAGGCTCATAAACAGTTTCGACACCAGTAGATTCCTTGGAAGGAATTTGAACCAGTTATTCATACTCCAGAATGTCAGTGGTAGTAACTTCTTCTAATTTATTGATCAAACTGAAAATATTGTTTAAAGTCTTTCTTTCCTCCTCGCGTGTTTCACGTGATGAAAACGGTAATTCAGTCCCGTGTGAAACAAACCCACAATGTTAAGAACTCACTAATTACAGATCACATTATATACTAAAAACGTAAGCGACTACTTTGTAGTCAGATAGAATAGCGTTCTAATGCACTGCCACAAAGCGAGTGGCTGCGTAGCTGTCAGTTTGAATTCAGGAGATAGTGGGTTCGAATCCCCTTGACGGTAGCCACGAAGATGGTTTTCTATAGTTTCTTATTTTTACACCAGGCAAATGTACCTTAATTAAGTGCATGGTCGTTTTCTTCCCACTCCTAGCCCTTTCCTATCACAGCGTCGCTATAAGATCCGTCTGTGCCGGTGCGATGTAAAGCAACATTTAAATAAAAATGCACTGCCAAAACGGTATGCTACTGCACGTGCGAATTATCTGTAGCGAACGAGTCAGTACGGGGAGCTAAATATTACGTTCCTGTCCTCACGTGGATCGTTTATACCTGTTTACAAATGTTGAGATAAACAACCGCCAAGCACTTAGCAAACGTTCCTTTCCAGTAGATTTTAAAAGTATATGATGGAAAAACAAACCAAACAGTGACATTTGAGACAATTTTAGTGCGAAGAATTATGAAAATTGTTCTCCAAAATGTTGCAATATTAGAACAATAAATTGCTTCAAAATTATCGAAAACTCATTCGAGATTATAGATCAGCTTGTCAGAAGGCCAAAATGTCCAAAAACACCAAAAGTTTTCTTGATAACATCTCAAAGTTATGGCGACCGAGCGTCGCAAGATGAGTTCCGCGATAGTCGATACACAAGTGCTCATCATTCTAGTTGGAAATTTCAGTACTGATGCCAGACTGCCTTACACGGTCTAAGCTTCATGAAAACGTACCTCTAACTAGGTTATGTGTCCGTCGAAGCTCCCACGACTCTGGGTGGCACAAATATATTTCACTTTAGCCCGTAACACTGACGTCGGTCGCTTGCCATTGAATGTTCTTTCAGATATAATAGACCAGTTGTGGATCGAATCAGTCTTGAAGACGTGTAAATTTGTTTCATCATCATCATCATCATCATCATCATCTGTGTACCCTCCAGGGTCGGCTTTTCCCTCGGACACAGCGAGGGATCCCACCTCTACCGCCTCAAGGGCAGTATCCTGGAGCTTCAGACTCTTGGTCGGTGATACAACTGGGGAGAATGACCAGTACCTCGCCCAGGCGGCCTCACCTGCTATACTGAACAGGGGCCTTGTGGAGGGATGGGAAGATTGGAACGGATAGGCAAGGAAGAGGGAAGGAAGCGGCGGTGGCCTTATGTTAGGTACCGTCCCGGCATTCGCCTAGAGGAGAAGTGGGAAACCACGGAAAACCACTTCCAGGATGGCTGAGGTGGGAATCGAACCCACCTCTACTCAGTTGACCTCCCGAGGCTGAGTGGACCCCGTTCCAGCCCTCATACCACTTTTCAAATTTCGTGGCAGAGCCGGGAATCGAACCCGGGCCTCCGGGGGTGGCAGCTAATCACGCTAACCACTACACCACAGAAGCGGACAAATTTGTTTAATATTGAGAAATAAAATTCCAACAGTAAAATTTCAAATCCATACTGAACAGATAGGTTCCTTTATTTTGATAATATCTCTCACGCTGTACGTATTCTACGTCACAACTTGTGGTCGTGATAAAAACATGGCCCCGCTTGAAATAAACAGTTATATCCTCGTAGTTAGGATTCCGCAAAACGGGATATCTTATGGCTATAATATATATTTGTTATCCAATATGAACAGCTTACAAAACTGTGCAAATCTGGCTGTTATTGTGTATATAGACGCTAACTTACACTTCCTTTGGATTTACGTATTCGTAGGTGTCTAACTTTTTTCATGAACTTCCGCTAATTGGAGTTTAGTAGACTCAGGCAGAGCTTGTCATAGTTTCGTTTCACAAAATTGCATGCGATCTATCAGTTTTACCATTTCATAATCTTCATTTACGGTAGAACTAATGTGCAGAATTTATATTTTATTTGAATTGGACGATTATTCGGAAGTCAAGGAGAATGGCAGTACAATCCTGGGAGATATAGAGTTATTCTTGTGAAAGGAAGATAGAATACGACTTACCCTTTGTGGAAGGTCGCATTAAAACATTTTACTCAAAACCTTTCTAGTTCTAAAAGTGGAAATTTCAATTGGATTTATTTTTGTATGAAAAAAATATCACTTTTAGGACTTCGAAAACTTTTGAAGAAGTTCGTCGTATATTAATATTATTCACTTATACAATGCTTTTACTTGAAACAAAGGGCCTGTATGTTGCGTTGCGACTGTGTATAGAGTTGGGCATTAGCACGGAAACCCGCGACGGCGAAATTAAGTTATAAAGTTGTGTATGACCACAGCAGTGAAGGGAGTTGTAGTGACCGGAAGTTAGAATCTGCGTACACAAGCACTGTCTCTTTGATCCTCAAAGTTCGAGGAGCCGGAGAGAAATCTCCGCCCAGCTATGTCAGCACAAATTTAATGTAGTGCATGTTGTTATATGAAGGGTTAAGCATTTCTTCTGCTCAGCTATCCCCTGTAAACTTTACGGATCGTCCTGACCTGGGAGTCAGCATCTACACACTTTGGAGGAACTCGCTTGAACCTGAGAGACCAACTGGCGAGCTAAAGTACCAATTGATAAACTGTTCACGAATGATATTTCGTTGCACTCGTCGCCGTTGTTGATACTACTACTACTACTACTACTACTACTACTACTACTACTACAGGGTCTCATTTATAAACTTAGACCGAGCGCACTGTGTCTGTACTCTGGGCTACGGCAGCTCTAGTATGCGAGATGCGCGCATAGTTCTTGACCTTGCAAGCAGCCTGCACGTGTTCGACCTGGCAAGCATCAGTCGCCAGTCTTAATCTCAGCTGTTAATATGGTGGGACAGTTATCACCGTATTTCCATAAGTAAAAGTTCTAGTTTTATCGTAATGGTCATGTTAACAGTCATAACTCTCGCTATTGCTGTGCAGAAAATCCTGATGGTGTTTATAAAGTCCCTCATTATGATAGGAAGACATATTTCAGCACATTTGAAATACCAGCGAACTGAAACTGGATCGAACCCGCCAATATCATCACAGAAGGCCAGTGTTCTGCTGCCAGAGCTACCGAGCCCCATTATTATTATTATTATTATTATTATTATTATTATTATTATTATAGGGAGCCTCCGTGGCTCAGGCGGAAGTGCGCCGGCCTCTCACCGTTGGGTTCCGTGCTTCAAATTCCGTTCACTCCATGTGAGATTTGTGCTGGACAATCCGGAGGCGGAACAGGTTTTTCTCCGGTTACTCCGGTTTTCCCTGTCATATTTCATTCCAGCGACACTCTCCAATATCATTTCATTTCATCTGTCATTCATTGATCACTGCCCCAGAGGAGCGAGACAGGTTTCGGCAGCCGGCACAATCCCTCTCCTCGCTGCCAGATGGGGACTTCATTCATTCCATTCCTGACCCGGTCGAATGACTGGAAGCAGACTGTGGATTTTTCATTATTATTATTATTATTATTATTATTATTATTATTATTATTATTATTATTATTATTATTATTACACTTTACAGATATATTAAGTCTACTTTTCTAACTAAGGACTCTGATGTCTAAGTGACATTGTTCACTAACGTCGCATTAATACATCGAAGGTATGCATCGACGCACTAAGAGGAAAGTGTTAGGATTTGGAAGGAAGCGTCCGTGGCTTAAATGAAAGTAAACCCTCAGCATTTTCCTGGTGTGAAAACTGCTGACAGAAAGGTTCAAACCCAGCATCCCCCGAATGCAGCGAAGAGCTACGTAACGTTGACCGCCCAGCCAATTCGCTCGATGAGTGACATTGTCTGTAGCTTCTCACTACGTGGCCTCGAAATACGTGGTATTTTGGAATGAAAAGTTACGTGCCTATGGTTCAGATTGAACGTGAATTTGAAGATCCAGTCGCTATGTTCACAGTATCAAAAGTTACGAAATTATCATCCTGCTTTATTACTTCTAACTACCTCGGCCTGTTATTTGCAAGAGAGCTATTGAATGAACTAGATATAGACTGTAATAACAGCTTAATTAGGATGTCTGAAGTATCCCTAGACACCTACTAGATTGAAAGGTCAGCTGACTGCCCTTTGCTGAAGCTAGCCGAGCTCGATTGCTTCCACAATGGACTTCGTCCGAGACATTTTTGATGTGAATGTATCTTCTAAATTGAGATGCCAGTTTTAAAAGTTAAGCGAGACAAAAAATAGGGAAAATTTTAAAACGTTATCAATTACCTGAGGATATTTAACATGCTGTTTAAGGTAGCCTAAAGAGGCCAAAAAGAAGATGCTTGTAAAAAAAGGTAATATAAAATGCATATAGCCTACTTTTTGTTAAGTTATTATTATTATTATTATTATTATTATTATTATTATTATTATTATTCCGATTTCCTCCACACACTGCTGGGGCCCTGTTTTACCGACGGATGTCCTTTCTGACGCCAACCCTATATGGAAGAAAGTATTTAGTAGTCCGTGTTTTTGTCGTGGTTTTAATGTGGTGTGTTGCATATGTACGGAGGAGAGCGTGTTGGTACAAACACCCAGTTATCATGTCAGAGGAATTTAACACATGCGATTAAACGTCCTAACCTGGTCGGGAATCGAACCTCGATCCTTTGAACCGAAGGCCTCGGCCCTAACCATCAAGGAGCCCGTCACTGAATTTATTAAACGATTTAAAATTTAAATTAGCACCTGAACAGTGTTAAATAGGAGGTTTACTGTGTATGGAAGTGTCTATTTGTTATTGACCTCAATTCTGTGAAGATGAAATGAAACTTTAATGAAACAACTTATTCTTCAGATTGACTGCTGTGCATATTTCAAGGCTTTTTCTGGTGTAAATGTATGCCTCGATACAGTCAGGATATTTTTAAATCGAGATAATGCCCAATCATCATTAAAGAATGCGATGTATCGCAGCAAATTGAAAAATACAAGTTTTAGGCGCTTACATAGGCATGCATCGCTAAGTATGTGCTAACGGTCAAAATATATATTTTTAGGCACTAGCTAGTGTTTCATCTTAATATTTGACCTAAGACGGATTTTTAATATTGTGTTCGTTTAGCAGTTACAAGAACAAATATTCATTTTCGGTAGTATATTCTAGTTAGTTATCAAATATACACCGCGAAACGGAGCATGATTGTTCAGTACGTTGCGGCACGGCTGTTATGGCTGCTAGCGCTGTACTCGGGGGTTCTAATCCCCCGTCGGCCATCTTTTGAAAATTTTCCCGTGGTTTCGCATTTCAACTTTTATCAAGGCTATGGCCGCTTGCTTCCCATTCCTAGCCCGTACAATAAGAACTATACCCGTAATATTGAAAGTAGCATTTTGACAGATAAGGCTGGAGGTAGGAGCATTGCAGTGTCATTGCACGGTGTTGCCATATTCCTGCATCCGTTTCTCCTTCGCCTCACTTCCCGCTCACTTGTTAGGACATTCATACCGCTCAGAAGTGAAAGGTTTGGCAACTCCAAGCAACACGAGCCGGCCAGCAGGTTTATCTCCATGGCAACCGCAGTAGTCTTTCCCACGTTTCTATGGCAACCATACCCCCTACTCCCTTCTTCCCACCCAGGCAGGCAGTAAATGGACCTCCCGCTAAGAAAAGTCAGAACGCACCTTTCAGTATTACGACCATGCATCCAGACACAAGATCTTCACATAGTGGTACACGTAGCTCACCCCCATGGGGTGTACTGGAAAAAGTAATTACAGAACTAGTGAGCCGAACATGTACTCGGACATTCCCAGCACTAAAAGCTGTATGCTAAACAGAAAAAAAACGCTAACAGTACGGTTGAATTGTGTATACATATGCGTACTGCAAGAATTTATGCGTCCATTATTATTAATGATTCTCTAAATACTTCCAGGTCGTGATGAGGAATCAACGCACTTCTCTGCGGGTTCGGTTCCGGGCGGCCAGTCAGTTTTGGAGAGTTCGTAGTGAGCAAAGGTTTTAACCTATTGGAGTGAAATGGAAGTCACTTTGTACAGAATATGGTGAAGTATAGAGATTGTATCCATGATGATGTTATAGACTTTCAGGGGTGATGGAGGACTACAAATGGATCATTTTGAAATAATCATAATTTCGTGCGGCTATTTTTAGCCGAGTGCAGCCCTTGTAAGGCAGACCCTCCGATGAGGGTTGGCGGCCTCTGCCATGTGTAGGTAACTACATGTAGTGTTATGTGTGCTGTGTGAGTTGCAGGGATGTTTTGGACAGCAGAAAAACCCAGCCCCTGAGCCATTGGAATTAACCAATGAAGGTTAAAATCCCCGATCCGACCGGCAATCGAACCCGGAACCGTCTGACCATTCAGCCAACGAGTCGGGCATTTGAGATAAGGGACTGTAGTCTGGAAACGTTCGAGGCAAAACTTATTAATAATGCAAGTTGTTTAACGCCCGTCAGTTCCTAACGGACGCCGGGGTGTCGGAATTTCGTCCTGCGGTATTTCCTTAACGTGTGGGACCTTGTAAGAAGACTTGTGTATTAGACACCTGTCGAGACTGAAGAGGATCTCTTGGCAAGAATTCTCGCTGCCTGCGGCGCTGTTCAAACGATATCGGGAATATCCGAACGGGCAATACAGAAATTTGTGCGACGACTGCATTGATGCAGGGGGACGCCATTTCGAACATTTGCTGTAAATAGAGCAGCCTGTGAAAGTTGTGCAAGTAAACGGACATAAAAGTGTAGTATGTTTGCTTAAATTTTGACTCGATCGTTTCCGGAATATGGTTGCTTATCTCAAATTGATCCATTTGCCGTCCTACATCATCCGTGAAAGTTTGTAACATCATCACGGGTACACTCTGTATACAATACGTTTCAAAAATAATCATACTGTTATGTTGTAATAATTACTAGCAGTTTCCCGCTGGCTCCGCCCGCAGTGTACAAAGTATGGTGTTGTTCGTTACTATCCCCACAGATGTTTTTGCAAAGTTTCGAGTTAATGAAGTAAAGCTCATGATCTGCTGTGGTAATACAATGTAATATTATGTCAACAAAACACTTGAAAACACATCACACAAAGAAATTGAATTAAACGTTCCTTGGAACAACACTACGCGCCGAACTGTTAAAAAGTCCAGAGATCTTCGTCATGGAGACAAATGTACTCGTAACTTTTCTCAGAATCTACCAATTTGAGTAGTTATTACCTCCAAAGAAAGCGCTTGATCCACGGAGTGTTTGTAGACCAAAACAAACTGCGTACCTCAATTAGAACGAATGATATGATTGCTTCAATAAGAAAAAAATGTTGAAGAAAGGGAGACGTCAAATTGAATGTGCACTCATAACATTCCTCAGAATCAACCAGTTTGAATAGTTAAGAACTGAAATGAAAGAGCTTGATCCATTGAGTGTTCTTATGTCAAAATGAACCCTATACCTCAATTAGAACTAAAGATATGATTGCTTCAAAGAGAAAAAAAATTGAAAAATCAAATAATTTGAGGAAGACGGAAGTTAAGTGATTTATAGTACCCGACGACAAATCTGTGCATGAATACCTTTCATTTAAAAAATGAATGAAGGAAATCGACCGGATAGAATGGCCGTACTGACTGAATTATTTTTCATCAATTTTTTTAATATATAGATGAGACGAAATTACACAAATTATTTGTAAAAAAAATTGCAATGTCGAGACATATAGCAAATTTATACAAGCAGAATTTCAAGTGATGACAATTAGAATAAAGAACAACTTGTGGCGATTTCAGAAAGGTGCCACTTTCTAGTGCCAAGCAGAACAGACTGTACAGGGATGGGCAGAAACGTAAGAGGGAAGAAACAGCCCTTCCTCGTACCAGTGACTTTGTTTCAGGAAAACATAATACTCTAAAATTACTGTATTTATTTCATTTATTGTAAAAAATACATATTAAACCTGCACCAAAGGAAGTAGTTTTATATCGAAACTATGTTGAGTTGATTGAAACTATCTTTTTTTTGTAACTCACACCATTCACATGACGTATTCACGTAAAAATATTGCAGCCGTGTCAGCACCGTCACAGCACTAGAAAGAACACATCTTGGTATGGAAACTTTGTGTTCCATTACTACTCTGTTAGGGAAGCAGTTTTTGTACATTCATTTCGGAGGACTGTGCAGAACTTCTCTTGTTCTCTCTCTCGTGTAAATTAGGTATTCAAATAGAGCTGTCATACTGTGCGCAGTATCGCTTCACATTTCATTTATTCATCAAGTTAGTACCTTGCCATATTCTCGCTAAAGTAATCGGGTGAGACATCAGCACTAATTGAATTGTTCGCTATTACTGTCACTAGTATAACAACACGCTGTAATGATGATCTAAAGGTTGATAGAAACCATATTTCATAATTCCCTCATACTTTCCAGAGCAAATGTTCAAGGGGTTCGACACATAACCTTTCGTGCGTTTCTAATAATATTAACTGTCTCTGCAAAATTTTAGGATATTTTCTGAAGGCAAGGTGAAGTACTCTTTTTTTTTTTTCTAGTTGCTTTACGTCGCACCGACACAGATAGGTCTTATGGCGACGATGGGACGGGAAAGGGCTAGGAGTGGGAAGGAAGCGGCCGTGGCCTTAATTAAGGTACAGCCCCAGCATTTGCCTGGTGTGAAAATGTGAAACCACGGAAAACCATTTTCAGGGCTGCCGACAGTGGGGTTCGAACCTACTATCTCCCGAATACTGGATACTGACCGCACTTAAGCGACTTCAGCTATCAAGCTCGGTGAAGTACTCTTAATAAATAATAATAATAATAATAATAATAATAATAATAATAATAATAATAATAATAATAATAATAATAATAATAATAATAATAATAATAATAATAATAATAATCTTCGACTATTTCCGTAATAAGAAAACCAAGCCGAACTGGTTTAAGGAAACTGAGAAGGACCTACGAGAATTCCAAATTACAGAAGAGATGCTTGTAGATGAATCTGCAAAGAAAATAACCAAAGATAAAATAAGGAGGTTTCAGGACAGGCTGAAGCCCAAGCGACTATACAGAATTTCTGAAGAAGAGAGGAAGGCAAGATCTGAAAGAATGAAAAAGTACTGGGAGGACAGGAAAACACGACTCGCTAACCATTGATAGATCTATCGTACCCCAAAGAGGAAGAAACGGACAAGAAGCAGAAGAAGAAGGAGAAGAAGAATACTGAGCGATTTGGTTGCGTGATTTGGGTCACGTACCAGTTAGCTTGCATTCGGTAAGTAGAAGGTTCGAAGTGTACTGTTTTCAACCCTGAAGATGATCTTCCGCAGTGTCTCATTTTTACCAGAAACAACTGTACCTTAATTAAAGCCATGGCCGCTTCGCTTCTAATCCAAGCCTTTTCTCGTCCTTGCGTCGACGAAAGCCTTGTATGTGTTTGTGTGAAGTTAAACCAGTAGCAAAATAACAATAATAATAATAATAATAATAATAATAATGACGACGACGATGATGATGATGCCCACTCCTGTGGTGTAGGGGTTAGTGTGATTAGCTGCCACCCCCGGAGGCCCGGGTTCGACTCCCGGCTCTGCAACTAAATTTGAAAAGTGATATGTGGACTGGAACGGGGTCTATTCATCCCCGGGAGGTCAACTGAGTAGAGAGGTGTTCGATTACCATTTCAGCCATCCTCGAAGTGATTTTCCACGGTTTTTCAAATTTTTCTCCAGGGAAATTCCGGGATGGTATCTAACTTAAGGCCACGGCCGCTTCCTTCCCTCTTCCGTGCCTATCCCTTCCAATCATTCAATCCCCCACAAGACCCTTGATCAGCAAAGCAGCTGAGGCCGCCTGAGCGAGGTATAGGTCCTACTCCCAAGTTGTATCCTCGATAAAGTGCCTTGCATCCTAGGACACTGCCCTTGAGGCGGTAGAGGCGGAATCCATCGGTGAGTCCGGGGGAGAAACCAAAACTGGATGGTAAATGAATTGCATAAATAAATAAATAAATAAATAAATAAATAAATAAATAAATAAATAAGTAAATAAATAAATAAATAAATAAATAAATAAATAAATAATTGCGGCTGTTTCTAGCCTGTTTAATCCTCATAAGGCTGAATAAGGCAGACCTTTTGATGATAGCGAGTGACGTCTACCGTGTATAGGAAACTGCGTGTTTATGGCGGAGAGCAGTGTTTTATATGAATTGGAAGAATGTTGGGTACAACACAAACACCCAGCCCCGTGTCAAGTTTATTAAGTGTTCGCAATCGAAATATCACAACCTGTGACAAATCAAGCTGGGAATCGTATAAAATCTGCTGACATTTCAGCGACGTTGGGAGAGGAAAGCGTTACGAGTGAGAATTTACTTACTAAGGCCGTAGTGAAGGTAACCTTCAGCAAGTGTGTAGTGTGTAAACGACGAAGGATGGAATGCTGTATTCAGGACGGTCAACGGACACCACTGACCAGTCCACGTTCGAAGACACTGAGCTCTCCTGACGGACTAATTCTACTATCAACTGCTTCTCTGGTGACAACACAATAATCTCCGCCTCCTTTTATACTGGCGCGTCTGCCTATCGTGACATCTAGGGTTCAATTCCGCATAACATAGGGGTGTCCGGATATTTCTGATCAGGTAGTGTACACGGAAGTATTGCCCGAATTTACTCCAGAACCTGTGGTCACAATCCACTGTGTAAAATGGTGTGTCTTGATAAAGTAACAACTTAACTGCCTCGCGGTAGTCTACGTATATCTCTTCGTGTGGGTATGACAGAATAGTTGCGACCAAGAATTTCTAAGAAATCTTACGTATATTCCTAATGACGGAATAAAAAGAAGAATAAAATATTTAAAGCCAATTAAGAAATAGTGCACCGTATACTATCGTCCCATTGATTCGAGCACTTGAAACACTCTAGAAATTAATCAGTGCATCATGTCCAATACTTTCAGAGATTATACAATACACATAGATCTATGAGATAGAAGTACTGTAAATTGCAAATACGCTGATTGGTATTTTATTCAAACGTTCTATAGATTCATATTATACCCATTCAAAGAGTATCCCTTTCATCCAAAATTAGCATGAAGCTTCAATACAATTGATTTAATCATTATACTGTGCATCATGAAATTAAAAGGGTTAGTATTAATGCAACATATTTTCTAAACATTTTAAATGAAAAATGTCACTTTGATGATTTTTTCTGGGAATCGTATATTAATTGACACTGCGTAAAAGAAAGGTTGAGAAAAATATGAGTTTTTCAATTGGCTTTACGTCGCACCAACACAGAGAGGTCTTCTAGTGACGATGGGAGATGAAATGGCTAGGAGTAGGAAGGAATCTGCCGTGGCTTTAATTATGGTTTGGCTGCAGCGTTTTCCTGGTGTGACAATGGGAAACCACGGAAAACTATCTTCAAGGCTGCCGACAGTGGGGTCGATATATGAAAAATAAATTGTTGTACTGTATATTATACAAGGTATCTGAGAATAAGTTACGGAAAATTGAAACTGACTTTCAACCTATTAGGTCGTGTTACGTACATTTAGTATGTGTTGAATTAAGTATAGATCAAAAATGGCCAACCGGACACCAGTGGGATCCGAACCCACAACCTCCCGATTTCGCGTCGGTTACTCTACCAATTTAGCTATGGTGGCCTAGGCCATCTTCGTTCTGTTGCAAAGGATCTAAGCTACAGGTCTGGTACTACTACATCACACTGTAGAGTGCGTTTAAGTCACTCGTCGAGGATCAAGTCAATGAATATTGAATTTTCACGACCGCACTGTAATCGAAAGCGACTTTCAACGTATTAGGTCGTGTTACGTAGATTTAGTACGTGCTGAAGAGATGTTAAGTACAAAACAAAAATGGCCAACCGGACACTAGTGGGATCCGAACCCACAACCTCCCGATTTCACGTCGGTTGTTCTATGTCCTCACTCGTGATGAAAGTCCCTCTCGCCATTTAGAGGCTAGCTATTATCATCGGACGGCTGTTAAATTCTAAATACTATTTTCAGAAATTCAGTGCACAGAGAAAGTTACACAACACTACAACACTGTGCAAAACAAGCAGTAAACTTTTGAATTATGTACTTGTATTATATTTTGCTTAATGAGTAACAGGAATTTCACTTTTTTAACAGAAATACTATCATGTCCATCCAAGGAATTGTAAATCGTAGCTTATACGCTTAAACCCTGTACCTTTCTAGACTGAAACAAAGAATGTATAACGTGTCAGTTTTCTTTGAATGATTACGTATAAGAAAATAAAATTGACTCTTTATATCGAGGGCAATACAAATCAATCCGGAATATCTTGAAAAGGCCAGTTTTTGTGATTATAGCGCTCTATTGTAATACTGCACCCCAATCAGCATTTCGCTGAGTAGAGAGGAGAGCTTCGTAATTTCAATTGAACGTGAATGCTCGCTCCGTTCCCTGCAAGGTGCGTCCGCACTCTCGCTTCACTGTGACGTATGTTTGTTATGTAAGCTGCCCGCATTTACGTCACATCAGTCTGGCCGCACTGGGCTAGCCTCAACAGGCGCCCAGCTGAGCACCTCTGCTCTAAAGCACATGTTTCAAATGTTCGCTGTGCCTATACTCCTGTACAGAACATGAACTTTTTCGAGGCACACAGAATGCACTTGATGTAGCAAAGTATTGGCCGTGTGTTTATGACTGAGTGTATATTCCAGATGTTCCCTGCTTTATTGAGATCATTGTTAATACAAAATAATTATCACTAATGTCGTGATTGTTATTGTTACCGTGGTTTGGTGGATTAGCAGAGGTGAAAGAAGGTGTCGGGGCGAATGAGTCTAACTACAAAGCCGAGATATGAATTAAAATTTCATTAAAGGCTATATTTTCGAAAATAGCAAAACTTAACAATTTTCACATTGAATTCCAACGTTTAACAAATAACAACATGCCAACAAATAACCGACAATCAGGTACAAGACCAGGAACAGCCAAGTTTTAGAGATAATTTAACAATCTGGGCTTCAAGCCCCAAGTTTTACAATTTCTGAGCTCTCAGCTCACACAACGCACATTTACCAAAGGGCAGAAATCCCCTCCATACAAGGAGTACTTACTCCCAACTTTTAATATCAAGCCTCTCTGAGGTACTTTTAACCACAAATAAAAGAGCTGACACGCTCTCAATTTTCTGAGCCTATTAAAGGCCACAACAGACTTCTTTTTTTTTTTTTTTTTTTGCTAGTTGCTTTACGTTGCACCGACACAGATAGGTCTTATGGCGACGACGGGACAGGAAAGGGCTAGGAGTGGGAAGAAAGCGGCCGTGGCCTTAATTAAGGTACAGCCCCAGCATTTGCCTGGTGTGAAAATGGGAAACCACGGAAAACCATTTTCAGGGCTGCCGACAGTGGGGTTCGAACCTACTGTCTCCTGAATACTGGATACTGGCCGCACTTAAGCGACTGCAGCTATCGAGCTCGGTACGACAGACTTTACCATTAACTGCCCTCAAGGCACACTTACAAGGAAACAGGGGTATCTTGTACCCTACATACTGGGCCTTAGCAGAAAAGAACAGGTTAAGTAAATGGCCCAAAATACAAAGATGAATGGAGGCGTGTACTTGCACTCCTATATGAAACTTCTTAAAACCTAAGGGGCACTAGGCCGATGAAACAGGGGCTATTCCCAAACTATGGAGGTGACTCGTATAAAAAATTTAAGGTATTACAGAAAGGAAGAACACCAGTTACAAAATGTAGTCATCTCAAACCAATATGAAGGGGAGCTCGAGAGGCTAAAGTACTCTCTATCCCCGAATTGCACTTACAGATTTAATGAAGTTTTTACATCAAACGGCAAAACAATTACATGTCGGAAAGATAGTTTATATTGTAAAGGGATTCGGATCTTTCCCGAGGGTTAAACTGTTGAGCTAGCAAGAAAAAAAGGTGTTAAACGGCCATTACCTTATTGAAGAGCTGCTGCCTGATGAAAGAGGCGCTTCCCGCCTCCTGCTACATGTCCATACACTAGGTTATAAGTTGATGAAGTGGCCGAGGGACAATAAAATCAGCAGTTTTTATAACCTCGGGGAAAATTCGAGACCTTTCATGAATAAAACAGCCACACCCCACTCAATTTTATTGGTCAGTGTAGATAGTACACTCAAAATCGAAGAAGAAAGACATGATTGGTCAAAAATTAATTACAGAAATTCTGGATTGGCTCAATTCAAAACTGGCGGAAAGAAAAGATAAATATTGCCAACCCACAAATGAATGAACGAAATTTAGTAAAGAGAAAACTTATGAATACAAAATTTCTTCAAAAAAGTTCCTTCGCTTCGCACCAGGGTGCATGATCATAGTTTTTAATAGAGACATCTATAAGAGAATGTCCACACTTCTTCATCAATGGAAAACAAAACAAGTTGAAATCCACACAGCATTGACAACTTCGTAATCACAAAATTTACGGTAGTGACATCTTCTGAGAAACTTATGAGTTGATCCAGTTTTTAAAGTTCAGAGTTTCTCCTGTAGAGGAGGATTTATTGGCGCAAGATTTAAAACTGAGGCGTAGGGGTGTACCGCCCGGTACAGTTTTCATTAGAATAACAAGGAAATAGATAGTTGGTTGTGGGTGTAATGAAAGCCTTGGAGGCTGATTACCACTAATTCTATTGCACAGCCATTAAATGGAATGGTAGTTTGGGCATCAACTTGTGTCACATGCTACCTTTATGTTACGTATGCCTGTCGCATCAATCATCAGCTGTTATTAGATTTGATTATCGCAACCCAGCCACGTTTTATTCTTCGCCCTGACAAACACACTAATGGCGAGTCGTAACGACCATGTTAGTGAACGTGAGCCGCCTCCGTCTTACTTCACTTCTCTTGTTACGGGCCGGTCAAACAAGCTTCAACTCTTCCAGTTCAGATATTTACTGCAGGCTGTAAAGAAAGCGTTAGAGAAGTTTGTGTGGTCGTTTGAGGCTTCATTGCTATGTTCTTCTCTAGATTAAGGGGTAGTTTAACTAATGATGGTCCTTTAGAAGGGTTTTTTCCAATACACGGGCGATAATTACTGAATATTGCAATTTCTACCATTTGTATCTTATCCTTGATTTCTAAATCATCGAAATCTTTGACGCTTGTTGCTTCGTGAATCAATACATTTTTGTTGTTGCTTGCTATGTACATACCATACAAGTATATCGTCGCTACCGGGAAAAAACCTGCTATGTGAAATGTTTTAGCTTAGAACTTTGGCCGGTAAGGTTCTGTCATCCAAGATGCAATATTGTGTGAATATTGTCAAGGCATTCTCGCTCTTCATAATGTATGTGCTGCGGGCCAGTATATCTCCAAAATACATAGGAGGTTTTGTCCCGGCAACGAATATATACAGTATGTATGTTATGGACATTGGAGCAAATTATGAAACAACGTTAGGGATAATAACATTATTTCCCATTACTACTGCTTACTTCTAACCCATGAACCTTCAATGGTCGTCATTTATGTAACTGAACAAACTGATAATGAAAATATATATCGCATTGCCCGGACAATGACGTTAATGATCAGTTGCAACTGGGCAGTGTTAATAGATAAATAAAGTAAGCTCATTAGGCCTGTTGTCTCAAAATATACTATTATTGTGTTTACATTTACTTTTGCAGTGAGACCTCTGACAACCCCTCGTGTTTGGCGCTCTTTACATATTTCAAACTTTTTGAAGACCAATGAGGGAAAAATTTGTCTGTCTGGCTGTCAGTAACCCTTTAACAGCAAGACTACAGGAGGTATTTCAACCTAACTTTATCGTCTTCAGAACCAAAATCAATATAAATGAAACGGAACTACTTCATCTTTCTTTCTCAATTTGTTAAGAAGTAAAATGAAATGGCGTATGGCTTTTAGTGCCGGGAGTGTCCGAGGACATGTTCGGCTCGCCAGGTGCAGGTCTTTTGATTTTACTCCCGTAGGTGACCTGCGCCTCGTGATGAAGATGAAATAATGATGAAGACGACACATACACCCAGCCCTCGTGCCAGCGAAATTAACCAATGATGGTTAAAATTCCCGACCCTACCAGGAATCGAACCCGGGACCCCTGTGGCCAAAGGCCAGCACGCTAACCGTTTAGCCATGGAGCCGGACTGTTATGAAGTAAGGCACACTTACCAGTATCGACTCAAAATGTAACTTAAAAGCTTTTCAGTCTTTCGAATACACAAGTTCAACATATCACACTATAACATACCTGTAAAAACACACACTATTGAACAAAGAATGACATGTTTCGTCCTTAAACAGAACATCATCAGATTCTATCAAATCACACTCAATATATGGAAATATTTATGTTTATTTCTGTCCAAACATCTAGCAATTTGAAACTTGGCACTTATCGTAATGAAGTCCTGCTGTGACTCCACTACAGCATACAATGCCAAGCGTATGAAAAGAGCAAGAGTAGTTGTCAAACGAAAACCTAACTTTTAGCTGTGAAATGTCAGATCAGAGCTGAAAATGTGGAAGATTTCAATGAGAAGGTGAGGGTCTCTTAATACAACTCTGCTGGGCTGAGTGGCTCAGACGGTTGAGGCGCTGGCCCTCTGACCCCAACTTGGCAGGTTCGATCCTGGTTCAGTCCGGTGGTATTTGAAGGTGCTCAAATACGTCAGCCTCGTGTCGGTAGATTTACTGGCTCGTAAAAGAACTCCTGCGGGACTAAATTCCGGCACCTCGGCGTCTCCGAAAACCGTAAAAGTAGTTAGTGGGACGTAAAGCAAATAACATTATTTATTATTAATACAACTCTGTGCTGGGTGAGGAACCTCCATTCTTAATTAGTACTACTAGTATGATGTAAACCTAAAATCAAAAACTAGGATTTAAACATCGACACAGATTATGTCCAAACTTCAGTATTATAGGCTACCCATGCTCACAGCTTTCTTAAATACCGTACAATAACACTTCACTCTATACACATTAATTCTAAACTATTTCACCACAAACTTGAATACTTATATTACCGGTACTACAGATGTTCATTATGTCCAATAATTTTTGCTAAATACTGGGCATGTCTAATAGTCTATGAAGATCACACATGTTATGTTTTGTTTACTTCACACTGAATTTTGACTCAATAATAATAATAATAATAATAATAATAATAATAATAATAATAATAATAATAATAATAATAATAATAATAATAATGCAATGGAAATCCACAGCCTGTTTCCAGTCATTCGACTAGGTCAGGAAAGGAATGAATGAAGCCCCCATCTAGCGGCGACGTTAGGAATTGTGCCGGCTGCCAAAGCCAGTCGCACTCCTCTGCGGCAATGATTCATGAATGACAGATGAAATGAAATGATATTGAATAGTGTTGCTGGAATGAAATATGACAGGGAAAACCGGATTACCCGGGAAAAACCTGTCTCGCCTCCGCTTTGTCCGGCACAAATCTCACAAGGAGTGAACGGGATTTGAACCACGGAATCCAGCCGCGAGAGGCCGGCGCGCTGCTACCTGAGCCACAGAGGCTTTCAATTATAAAACTAATAATAACAATAATAATAATAATAATATTTCTAAGAATCGCCCGTTTTAAAACATATATTTTCTTGAGACTTTATGGCATGATATAGACAATATTTTAACATATTTTTATAAGAAACAAACCACCGTATTAATTAACGTATTATAGTGTAATGAATTTCCTAAAAAATTACTTCCCGCGGACAAGTTTGGCTACTGGATAAGTCGTATATTCCCCCTTATATCGCCTGGCTACTCTGAGAACTTTAATGCGGGAGGCAGATTGTGTGCTAATATTTTTATGCGGAGATTGGAATGATCTGCCTGCTTATTGAAAAGTAAGAGATAGTGTGATAGTACTAATACTAACCTCGTTGCCTCTGTGATTTTCGGTCGTTCTCGCTAAAATATTCCAGCTTTTTGTTCTTTCTGTCATCAACAGCAAATGAAATATTCACAAATTGATATCTGCTGAATGGAAAGTCGTAAATTTATGCAATTTGTGTTGCGGTGGGCGTAGAACAGTTATCACAACACAGACATATCTGGCAGAAACTGGAGAATACAGAGAGAGACCGACCTCGTTTAATGAGTTTCATGCTAGGCAGCTTGCGAATTCTAATCAGTCTACGCTCGTACTGCATCCAATTAATAAGGGATTCTCGTTTATCGGTGTGATTTTAATGATCGCATTTTAATAAATTGCCACTACCGTTCAAGACATGGAACAAGTACCTCAGCGTATTTTAGGGTATTAATATCTTCAATCTATAGGGGCTGACTGGCCGAGGCGGTAAAGGCGTGCTCAGCTCACCCGCAAGGCCGTAGGTTCGATTCGCTGTCAGGAATTCGAAAAATTTTGGAAACAAGATTTCCGCATTCGAAGGTTCACATGGCCCTATTGTTCACTCAGCCTACACTAAAAACAAATACCAGGTCAATTCTTTGGTGGGAGGGGGGCAACCACTCCACCCCAACAAGTGCCGAGTTTACGGATATTGAAAGCCTTTGCCTTCCACCCCTCCAAGGACTTCATGACATGTAAGGAAACGACTTTGACTTTTTGCTTTGCTTTTTATTTTAAATCTATGGTTTGAAATGTCTATACAAAAGTGGATTTTGGAAATGTAAATTAATATATTCTATTAGACATGCTCCAACCAGTCGAAAGAGCTGCTAACCTATCTAAGTTTCACAATAAATTAACGGTTAACAATGAGATCACATGCCGCTCTCATGAAGTTGATATACCTACTATGCCGCCACGATTTGATACTAGATCTGAAAAGGAGCATCCTAATCTCCTCAGTTATCTTATGTGGAGTGGAGTTTTTCTGCAGATATAGAGAAGAAGATTTAAGCTTCAGAATTTATGAGTATACAAGGGGATGTTAAGGACCCCGTGAACTGGCTACACAGCTAATGAGGAAGCTTTTCGTAGAATGGAATTATCCTCCTTTTTTGATCATCCATTTTAAGGAAGAGCAGTTAGAATATCTTACACACATTCTCAGGAACGAGCAAAATTATCTGCTTCTACACGTCGTAATACAAGAGAAGCAGGATCGTAGAAGAGGACTTAGTAGAAGAAGAATTACCTGGTTGGCGAACTTGAGAGAATGGTATGATTTCGAACTCTCCTTAACTCTTCAAAATTGCGCTCGACAAGCCAAGGGTAGCCAGGATGACAGGCGACATCCGGAAAGTATAAAGCTTCCTAAGACATGTTTTATGAAGTTTAGAAAGAAAGTAGTTTATTAAAATTTGACGTTTTTGCTATGACATTGTTCAGAAGAAACCACGATTACGTTTCCACGAGTAAGAAACTTTCTTTAGTTTATTTCAGTAAGTTTAGGATCACTGGAGCCACCCTACCTCACTTTAAGCTATTTATTCTAGGCATTTAAGTTTGGATGCCATCCTGACGCCACGTGATCCATGGCTGAAAATTCCACTCAATTTTCTATCAGGATTAAAACATCAGCCATTTCTTTGGAAAGCCAGGAGTTGATCAACTTAAAAGTTCGCTGCGTTATTGGAAAAGTGGTGTTTTTTAAGGGAAAGTACAGGAAGATCTTCGCAAAATGCTAAGTTTGCAAGACAAACACTCGGACTTCATCGAATAAAGTGAACGTAAAACTATATCCATTATCCCGGGAAGTGAAATCATAAATCAGATTCGTTTGATTGTTGGAAAGTTACAGCAAACATCTGAACCAATTCTTCGTCCACAGTTATTTCTCTCACCTGTACCACGAAAGTAATGTGCAATCCAAGTATCAAAATCTTCCAAAATTTGTATAAAATCATATGTTTCCATTACTTAATATGTTTTCCAAGTTGATAAATGTTTCAAGCTATCCTGCTTGTGTAAAGGAAACTAAAATAGGAAGGCATTTTGGAAATAGAACGAGAGAAATTGTGAAGGGGAAGGTGGCGAAGTAATTAGTCAATCTTTTTTTTACAATTGGGTTTATGTCGCACGGACACAGATAAGTCTTACGGCGACGATTAGACAAGAAGGGACTAGGAGTGGGAAGGAAGCGGCCTCGACCTCAATTAACGTACATCCGCAGCTTTTGCCTGGTTTGAAAATGGTAAATCACGAAAAACCATCTTCACGGCTGCCACCAAGAGTGGAGTTCGAACCCCGAATGCAAACTCACAGCTACGTGCCCTAAACTCGCTCGGTGGCGAAGTAGTCATTTGATCCCAATTCTTTCTTTCGCTTTTCCTTGAAAAGCTCCAGTTCAGTACATTTCTATTTTTATTCGTATTCATTCTATACCATAAATGTTAATAAAGAGTTATTTTTATAGAAAAGTGTGTACGACCAAAACTATTTAGTCTATCATTTCTTCGCTAATCCCTAAAAGGCCAAATTAAATATATGGTACTATTTATTCTTAGAGTATCAGTATATCTTCAAATAGGAAAATAATTTGGTAAAATAATGTACGTGGATCTGGCGTTGCTCAAAATCGAACGCCTGATTGAACAGGTATTTTACTAAGTATAGAAATATGTATCAACGTCGAACTCGTTGGATAAATGGTCAGCGTTGAGGCCTTCGGTTCAGAGGGTCCCATGTTCGGTTCACGGCTGAGTCGGAGATTTGAATTGCGTTTGATTAATTCTTCTGGTGCCTGGGACTGTTTTGGTTTGCTCCAAACACACTTCTCTTCGTATTCAGACAACACAGCGCACTACCAACCACCACAGAAACACGCAATAGAAATTACATCCTTCCATATTTGATTGGCGTCAGGAAGGGCATCCGACCGTAAATTAGGGCCGAATCTACATATGCGACACAGTTCACACCCACGACCGCACAGGTGTGGGAAAAGCAGTAGAAGAACAATAGTATAAATCTATATCAGTGTGTATTAACGAGTAGACACTACTATTGTTGAATTAGTTACTCGGGCCGATGACCTCGATGTTAGGCCCCTTTAAACAACAAGCATCATCATCATCATCATGAATTAGTTACATTGTGATCCACATAAAACGGGTGGTTTAAAAATAGCACATCTGTGTTCGTAATGAATGGATTCTGACCGTTTCTGTTTTGAACGATGTTAAAACTATGAGAGTTTAGTTCTGTGAAGTAACCGGGTGATGTCGCGATAGTCCATACGTTACTCTTTTTTCCAATTCGATATCGAAATCCATCACTACTACACAAAGAGCATTCCGAAGTGAATATGGTGCACGCATTCCTCCGAAGGGAGACACGATCTTGGCCGTAGAAGGATGGTGATAACAGGTTCTTTGGACAGGGATACCAGAAGGCATCCCACATCTCGTTTGCAAAATGCACTGGAAGATATCCGGGCCCCTCTGAGAGACGGCGTTACCGTTAGGAGGCCCGTTGGCCCTTTCAGTGATGGAATATAAACTTGAGTAGTAGTGCTCCGTACACAGAGACGGGGTAGCTACGATTGGTCTACGGCTCTACAGCTCTGCGTTCGGGAGACAGCGAGGGCATTGTCCCCACCGTCGCATTTCCTGCACTAAGGTGAATGCTGGGACAGTTCTTAGTATATGCCACGGCTGCCAACCCCCGTACCTTCACCAATCCAAATCTCCTTGGCTTAAAAGACGGCGTCACTGTCTAAGATGCCCACTCTACCACTTTAGGGTAAGGAATGGAATCTAGCTTAGTACCGTATATTAGAACAGTCTCCTCGTAAATCATTACGTCGTTCGTCTAAGGAGATAGGTTTTCCCTACACTACACTTGAAATGAATTGCTCACCCCTACTGAAAATTTAATTACCGAATAATTTCACAGACATTATGGCCTTCCTGATCGCCCAATCTCACGCCACCTGATTATTTTATTGTGGGGTTAATGATCGATTTTATCGTAAACGGCCAAGAACAACTGACGATTTGAAAAATATAATTGCCACCAAAATAAACAATATTGAGGTAGTAGTATTGTACCGAACTGTCAGAATCATCCCACGACGGATGTAGATATGCCTATAGGTATAATGTGATCATTCTTCAGCATCTGATGTGAGGGTGTAACTCCCACAGAAACTTCTTGAATGTTTGTAGATATTAGCAAACAGAAATGAGACAATTACAAACCATCCGGTTTTTTTGAATCACTCATACATACATACATACAACTTCATTATAGACATTTATGCCTTTCAACGTTCAGTCTGCAAGCGTCTGTGAGTTTATCAAACGCTGCCACAATCCTCTGTTTGTAACTAGCGCTGTGGCCTCATTCAGTTCTACACCTCTTATCTTTAAATCGTTAGAAACTGAGTCTAACCATTGTCGTTTTGATGTCCCTCTATTTCTCTTACCCTCCATAACAGAGCCCATTGTTTTCCTAGGTAACATTTCCTCCTCCATTCACCTCTGTAATAAATGCAAAGGGGGAACAACACATTTGGTAATTGATAAACTAAGAATGCCATGCTTATTAGGGTAAAAGTCCGACTCCCAGGCTAAATAGTTAGCATGTTGACCTTTGGTCTATGGGATCCCGGCTTCGATTCCAGGCTGGGTCGGGAATTTTATCCTTCGTTCGTTAATTCCCCTGATTCGGGGGCTGGGTGTTCTTATTGTGTTCGACACTAGAATTCATCTTAGGTAGGGCTCCATCCTGAGAGCCGCACAGGTCGCCTACAGAGCGTCATCTCTTAGGACCACCAACAGGTGTCTCTCGACGCCATATGCCATTATTATTATTATTATTATTATTATTATTATTATTATTATTATTATTATTATTATTATGCTACTAAGCTGGAATTGTCAAGCTGAGTGGTTCAGACGGTTGAGGCGCTGGCCTTCTGACCCCAACGTAGCAGGTTCGATCCTGGCTCAGTCCGGTGATATTTGAAGGTGCTCAGATAGGACATTCTCGTGTCAGTAAATTTACTGGCACGTAAAAGAACTCTTGCGGGACTGAATTCCGTCACCTCGGCGTCTCCGAAAACCGTCAAGTAGTTAGTGGGACATAAAGCAAATAACATTGAACTAAACTGGAATTTACCAGCACAAGGCTCGTATACTTGTGCACCTTCAAATAGCATCAGACTAATCCGGGTTCGAACCCATTACTAAGGCTCAAAAGACCAGCGCTCTTCAGCCTGAGTCACTCAGTACGGCATACAATAAATTTTACGCGTAGAAGTTGGTGAATTTACGGACTTATTCGCAGTAAGGCTAAGATACCCATCATAGCCTGTTAAAAGGTTAAACTCTCTAAGACTGTTATAGTAAGATATAAGGACTAAGCACGTCACAGTCCTCTGAAGCAGTAGAAGCAAAACACGAGATTTAAAATGCGGCATATATTTGCTGTTCGACAACGTCTCTGCTCCGTAATGCCTCCTAAAACCCCTGCGGTTGGTTGCTTGGTTGCCTGGGCCGGGCTGGGAAGACTTAAACCCTCTAAGATAATGTTTTCTCTCGACAAGGAGGACTGGTGAATGCCATGCAATCCGCAAGGCGCGCTGAGGACAGTGGTGGATAGGAAGGGTGAAGGGCTGGATTGAGCTCAACCCTGAAGGTCCCAGAAGCCCTACAGCTCCCGTAATCGGATCTGCCTGGCCGCCTTTCTTCTCCAGCTGTTTCTGGTGAAGCGCGGAAAAGGGTTGTTGGGGAGTAGTTCGTTGTATAATCTCGAGGTCCTGAGTGCACAGGTCAAGTGGCGAGACAACAAAAGTCTTACCTTAAAAGTGGCAAGAAAGTATGTGGGCTTTATTTTCTATATGAATGCAGAAATACCACGTCGTGCGAGTGTAAGAGATGTGCCAATGCCGTGCTTTAGGGCTTCGTAGTAGCTTCTTATGTGGTGGGTCTGAGTTCGACTACTGGTTCTGTTACGAATTTAAGACTTGAGAAAGAATTCGTAGGATTCTAAATATAGCTATATTTCCTCTCGGAATGTCTAGTTTCACTTATTACTTCCAACCCCTCGCTCACTCCGGTAAATAAAAATAAAAAGAGCTTCTCCACATTCCGTACACTCAGTAATGCAGTAATCCTTTAAGATCCGAAAGTGTTTTGCTGAGGATGTGAATATTTTTGCGGTTTCCGATTTGGACAGTTGTTGTTTATTCATGCTACTGTTTTTAAAAAGAGACTTGTTGTCAGTGTTCGCGTACTTTCTTGCGCTTCGTGATTGATTGATTGATTGATTGATTGATTGATTGATTGATTGATTGATTGATTGATTGATTGATTGATTGATTGATTGATTGATTGATTGATTGATTGATTGATTGATTGATTGATTGATTGAATAAATAAATAAATAAATAAATAAATAAATAAATAAATAAATAAATAAATAAATAAATAAATAAATAAATAAATTGATTGGCTGAAAAACTTTGAAATAAGATAAACAGCCTCGTGAACACAATTCAGAAGCAGGTGATAGCAATGCATTCAACATTTATGATTCAAAGAGAATGCTGCGATTGTATATGACTAAAGGCGGTGACTTTTAGCGTTTAGAAATCAGAATTTTAGTATTTTGTAGCGTAATTTGTAATTTAATGTTGTATGGTATTTTAAGGAAAAACATACGATTTGAGTTAATTCTGATATATAATAATTCTGATATATAATAATATAATTGATAATGTTAAAGTGTAATACATATACATAGAGCTAACAGTAGAATAAATATGCATTATTTATAATGAAATTGCACATTTATTTTAAATTGGTATGGGTTATTGCATGCCTTAAAAGAAATATATTTATATTAAAGAAAAATCGGAATACTAATGCAAAAAGTTAACCTCGGCCATTTTAATTAATCAAGTGACGCTGTTGAATGAAATCTTAGAACATGGGTGAACCTTTTTTTTTTTTTTTTTTTTGTCATTCGTGTTCTTCTATCACTTACAATTAAATTGCATTTACTGAAATACCTCTCGAAATCCACACTCTTGATGGAACTTCAAATGCATTGCGGTACGGTAAAACACTGGATATTTGAACTTAAAAGTCAACGGTGTTTGCAGGCAGTCCAGGGGTACACAACCTCCTCAGTTTAAGCTTCCAGAATAAGAATTTAGAACACAAATAAAGTATAATTTGATAAAATTGTCAGTTTCACATATATAACGTATGTTAGTGTAAGTATCGCAATTTTAGCGAATCTCTCACTTTATCATATTTACAAAACATTCCTTTTTTTTTTGTTTTTGCTAGTGGTTTCACGTCGCTTTAACACACTGAAGGTGTTCACCGACGCAAGGATGGGAAAGGGCTAGAATTGGGAAGGAAGCAACCGTGGCCTTAATTAGTGTACAGCCGAAGCATATGCCCGGAGTGAAAATGGGAAGCCACGAAATACCGTCTTCAGGGCTGTCGAAGATAGGATTCGAACCCACCATCTCCCGAATGCAAGCTGACAGCTCCTGACTCTAACCACACGGCCAACTCGGTCGGTTGTTCAAAACGCATTAAAACATGGTTCAAGGTTCATGAAAAGAAAATACAAAAGTACAGTCTTTATAAGCATTTCGCGTAATATCACTATAGCGAAGAATTTTAAAAGGGTACTTTACATATGTCCTTTATGTAGATTCAGATGTAATATAATTATAGTCCATAACTATCTCCTTATTCGTGCTCTTTTTTATATTAATATAGCGTGGTGGTGGTGGTGATTATTGTTTTTAAGGAAAGTACAACTGGACAACCATCACTCTAAACACTAATCACATGAAAAAATGGAAGAGGTCGGACTCTTGTCGAACGATCTCAAAAAACAGAAAAGGAAAGGCCACGAAAGGCAGGAAAATGAAAGACCCCATTCGCAGATGGATGGAACCATTCACATAGATACCTAGGATCTCAGTAAAGTAGAATAGTTAAAAATATTGGTTCTTGAGTATTTGATTTCATGTTTTTCGCTGTTTACCATAGAACGCACTGAGTTGAATCAAAATCAAATAACACCTCCCACGACACGCTACCATGTCAGAGCCCAGAAACACACTACGTAATTGTCAGCCGCGCGGAACGGTTAATTTAGTAGCTCAAGATGGTGGCACTTTTGCATCACCCGATTACGTCATATCGAGTTTGGACTCGTCTTGCTAGATACACTAGCCCTTCCTTTTAGAATGATATATTGAACTCTGTCGTTGCACTCATACTCTAAAAATTATTGTAGATAGTTTTTTGCTATTGACTTTACGTCGCATCGACACAGATAGTTCTTACGGCGACGATGGGATAGGAAAGGGCTAGGACTGGGAAGGAAGCGGCCGTGGCCTTATTAAGGTACAGCCCCAGCATTTGTCTGGTGTGAAAATGGGAAACGACGGAAAACCATCTTCAGGGCTGCCGACAGTGGGATTCGAACCCACTATCTCTCGGATGCAAGCTCACAGCCGCGTGCCCCTGACCGCACGGCCACCTCACTCGGTAGGTCACGACGTTAACAGTCCCGTAAAACTACAAGCTTGTTTCTGGTTTGCGTTAGTAATACACAGAAATATTTAAAAGACTGATAATCTGAAAAACATTATAATCATCGGTCCTCAATATTATATCATAAATTTTTATCTTCTTCCATCTGTTGATTTATGAAGTTATACATCATTTTTCTAACTTTTTCGGCAACTGAGGAAGAGTGGGTATTATCTACGAGAGAAGATGATACGCTTAAGAATAAAATATTCCGAGGACAGAGGCACGTAGCAAGCCGACAGCTGGCTTCCCCTGACCCAGCCACTAAATGAACTAATCTCAACGAAATAACTGATTGTTTAATGCAGGGTAATTGAGACTAAACTTCAATAATATTCTGCTGGAAACAGGTAGTGAATTAATGCACTTCGAACGACAATTGGCACAGTTTGTCGTGATGTAAAAATCTAATTTTGCCAACCAGTCTATTTGAAAAAGCCCTCAGGCAAAAGGCTTGCTAATTAACCTCAAAAAAAAAGGACATGAAAGGACCGGCAGCTATTCAGTCAGAATGGAGTGCTGCCGTTCAAGAGAAGCGAAAAAGAGAGTTTGTGTGGTCCTGTTTAAGTTCCTTCTCTTCCGCCAGTGTCAAGTGCATGAGTGCTTTTGCAGATCATTCATCAAATTTAGAATTTACCTCACAAGAAATGTTGGCGATGTACGTTTGCTCAATTTGAAAGCGGCATCGATTTCTTGTTTGTGGACGACAGAAATTATGAATATAATAACGAGGAACGGAGGATTCCTCCGGCGTAGAAGCACAACATTATGAGAGTTGTTAGCAGCATCTTTATTAAGCCTTCCCAGATATAAAAGTTTGTAATTTATCCTAATCAGTCTTTTGAAGTTCGTGATGCAACGGATATTGATAAACTAGTTGTTTACATTAGTGTCTAAGAGATCCTTGATAATGTCCAAAATATTTTTGAACAATAGGATGATAAGAATTAAAATATGTTTTGACTCTACTGAGAGGTGATTCTCTGTCACGAAGTCGACCTCTTCTGGAGAAACTCGATGCTCCAAGTTTCTCTGAGTGTACACCAAAAGAGTAGCTAATGAGGTTAAGTCCATAGGGCAAAGGCAGTGGAGCATATGATATACCACTATACAGATTGTGTGGGATATAAGCACAAATGACCTTACGGAAGGTAGAAATGAATATCGTCATTCAGGTAACACCTGATCGATGCAACCAATCTCCTGTCTTTTGCTACCCTTTCCAGGTTCACTTAATTGCCACGTCCTAGTCTCTTCTCGATGTCTTCCAAGTACTTCGTCCTGGACCGTCTTCTTCCTTTCTTCTCCAACACTTTTCTTTCAAGAATGTTAATGATGAAAGTATTGTGTTTATATTATTCTTGCATGTGCAGATGAACGATACGGCGTGCATCGAATTTTCTGTCTTCCAACGATTTCGGTCGACAGTAGGTATCATCTGTCAGACCTTGGATATAGACCTTTACACAAGGTTTCAGAAATCGATGAAGACAAAAATGAGTATGTAAATATTTGTACATCATGTGCAAAAGAAAACAGTGTCGACCGAACGAGTTGGCCGTGCGCTTAGTGGCGCTCAGCTTCGATCTTTCATTCGGTTGATAGTGGGTTCGAACCCCACTGTCGGCAGTCCCGAAGATGGTTTTCCGTGTCTTCCCATTTTCTAACCAGACGAATTCTGGGGCTGTACCATAATTAAGGCCATGGCCGCTTCCTTCCTATTCCTGTCCCTCTGCTATCCCATCGTCGCCATGAGACCTATTTGGGTCGGTGCAACGTAAAGCAACTTGTAAAAAAATGACGATTGTTCAAATTCTAGCAAAGGCTCAAAAATCCCACGACGCTACAGTCCTGACGGGGGATGCCAAACTACTGGGTCCGATGGGCGCAGGTTACAAAGTGAAGCGTGGTCAGTGCGGCGAATCCCCTCGGCCATTATTCTTGGCCTTTTAGACCGGGGCAGTTATCTTACCGTGAGGTAGCCCCTCTGTTGTTCTCATGGAGGATGAGTAGATCTTGCATTCGACCCTAGGATCAGTGATGCCAACCGCACTAGAATAATACTACACATACCATAATTAAGCTGAATGTACCATGTGCCATTACACTCTCTTTATGGTACGCAAAAATAGGTACCGTAAATTTCTTAGGCTTATTAGTATAAAAGTACCATCACACCTTTTCCATCCATGATGTGTCCATGATGATGGCAACTGACTTTAAGGGACGCTGGAGAAGGGTACATGTATCAATTTGTGATAGAGAACTCCAGCCCTGAAACGGCTCGGTCGCTGGGTATAAACCAACTTTGTTTTGCGATACTTATGAACGTGACATTTTAAAAACATCGTAATAATCATTGTGGAGATGCACAGCATGCACACACTACGAAGACGTGAACAACGCCTGTTCAAAGTAGCATTCTCCAGCGTTGACAACGCCGCAGTAAGTTCTGGCGGATCCGGTCGAACACTTTTGGCGTCGTCCTAGTAATGTCACTAGCAGTGAGGATTCTTGTCAGGAACTTTTATCAGTCCCTACAAGTATATCGCAGACAATACTCTTCCAATAACTCCACAGGAAAAAATCAAGTGAGATCAGATCAGGCGTACGAGATGGCCACGCAACAGGATCTCCTCGTACTATCAACTTTTCCGAAAACATCCGATTGGACTGTTCTCGAGTAACATGTGAAAAAAATAGTTGCCTGGAGCCGCGTCATATTGAACCCACATGCGTTGACACACCTGCAACCTACGAAAAATGGAGTTGGCGTGTGAGATGGGACTGAGGCGTTTCCGGACCGGAATTCCCCGTCAAAAATTGATTAATGTGCACTTCTGAATCAACCCTGAAAGTCTTTATCATAATCATGGAAACACCGTGCTGTATCACTAAAAAATGAAAAGGTTGTATTATATTATTCTATTCTAATTAATGTAATTCAACAATCAAAACTGCCATGTGATTCCCAGCACTATCATATTTTTGCAAAGAGTTGCCTGAAATAAAGCCGCGACATCGCCGCTCAACAGTGATAGAGTGGTTCAGTTTAAAACTGACACCTGCTTTCAGTGACCATACTTTTCATTGTCGAAGGCTGTATGGTCCTGGGAAAGGTGGATGCTGCATACAGGAAAATCAAGGAAACCTTTGGAGAAAGGAAATCTAGGTGTATGAATATTAAGAGCTCAGATGGAAAGCCACTTCTAGGGAAAGAAGACAAAGCAGAAAGATGGCAGGAGCATATCCAACACTTGTATCAAGGTAACAATGTAGATAATTTCGTTCTGGAACATGAAGAGGCTGTTGATGCTGATGAAAAGGGAGACCCAATTTTGAGGTCAGAGTTTGACAGAGCTGTGAGTGACCTAAATAGGAACAAGGCACCTGGAATTGATGATATTCCCTCTGAATTACTGACTGCCTTAGGAGAAACCAGCATGGTAAGGTTATTTCATTTAGTGTGCAAGATGTATGAGACAGGAGAAGTCCCATCCGATTTTCGGCAGAATGTTGTTATACCTATTCCCAAGAAAGCCGGTGCTGACAGGTGTGAAAACTACCGCACTATTAGTTTAGTATCTCATGCCTGCAAAATTTTAACACGTATTATTTACAGAAGAATGGAAAAACAAGTTGAAGCTGAGTTGGGGGAAGATCAATTTGGCTTCAGAAGAAATGTAGGAACACGTGAAGCAATCCTGACCTTACGTCTGATCTTAGAGGATCGAATCAAGAAGGACAAGCCCACGTACATGGCATTCGTAGATCTAGAAAAGGCATTCGATAATGTTGATTGGACCAGGCTATTTATGATTCTGAAGATGATAGGGATCAGATACCGAGAACGAAGAATTATCTACAACCTGTATAAAAATCAGTCTGCAGTGATAAGAATCGAGGGCTTTGAAAAAGAAGCAGCAATCCAGAAAGGAGTGAGGCAATGCTGCAGTTTGTCCCCTCTCCTTTTCAATGTTTACATAGAACAGGCAGTAAAGGAAATCAAAGAGAAATTTGGAAAGGGAATCACAGTCCAAGGAGAGGAAATCAAAACCTTGAGATTTGCCGATGATATTGTTATTTTATCTGAGACCGCAGAAGATCTCGAGAAGTTGCTGAATGGTATGGATGAAGTCTTAGGTAAGGAGTACAAGATGAAAATAAATAAGTCCAAAACAAAAGTAATGGAGTGCAGTCGAACGAAGGCAGGTGATATAGGAAATATTAGATTAGGAAATGAAGTCTTAAAGGAAGTAGATGAATATTGTTACTTGGGTAGTAAAATAACCAACGATGGCAGAAGTAAGGAGGACATAAAATGCAGACTAGCACAAGCAAGGAAGAGCTTTCTTAAGAAAAGAAATTTGCTCACTTCAAACATTGATATCGGAATTAGAAAGATGTTTTTGAAGACTTTTGTGTGGAGCGTGGCATTGTATGGAAGTGAAACATGGACGATAACTAGCTCAGAAAGGAAGAGAATAGAAGCTTTTGAAATGTGGTGTTATAGAAAAATGCTGAAGGTGAGATGGATAGATCGAATCACGAATGAAGAGATACTGAATCGAATTGGTGAGAGGAGATCGATTTGGCTAAATTTGACGAGAAGAAGAGATAGAATGATAGGACACATCTTAAGACACCCAGGACTTGTTCAGTTGGTTTTTGAAGGAAGTGTAGGTGGCAAGAACGGTAGGGGTAGACCAAGGTATGAATATGACAAACAGATTAGAGCAGATGTAGGATGCAATAGTTACGTAGAAATGAAAAGGTTAGCACAGGATAGGGTGGCATGGAGAGCTGCATCAAACCAGTCTATGGACTGATGACTCAAACAACAACACTTCTCATTGTCATAATACATTAAAATATACCATTCTTAATAACCCAATAGTTACATTCGCTTGTCAGCTGTTAACGGCAAGTGGTCAAATCGTTGCTGTGGAACTGAGTGAAGAAGGTAAACATCGAAAACAGAAGCGTAGCATTTGTTGAATGTATGAACGTGACTTGAAGCTTTGGTTGGGCCCCGACAATCAGGATGTTTAACGTGATGGTTCTCATATAAGGGAAACAAATTTTCACGAGTAGAGCATGACTGTTTTCACTTAATTTATTTTTTATTGTACCATAACTTAGAAATGTTTGTGCCATAATGAGTAACTAACAGGTTGGCATCACTGCGTAAGATCCAAGTAAAAAAAAAAAAAAAAAAAAAACCTGGCCGAGAATCGAATCTGTGATTTCCCGGTGAGAGGCAGTCCTGCTACCGTTAGGCTGCTGGGTTCAGTAAGGTGAAATATAAATCAGATGATACAAATTTAGTTTAGTCTCATATTTGTCCGCTTTTGACAGGAAATTGCCTTCATCATTTTCAAGGTCTCTCTCTCTCTCTCTCTCTCTCTCTCTCTCTCTCTTTCTTTCTTTCTGAGGGCCGGTAATGGTCCAATACTGACTTCCGCTTATATTCAGTCACTACTGATCTGCATTTAGGGCAGTCCGTCTCCATGGCTAAATGGTTAGCGTGCTGGCCTTTGGTCACAGGGGTCCTGGGTTCGATTCCCGGCAGGATCGGTAATTTTAACCATCATTGGTTAATTTCGCTGGCACAAGGGCTGGGTGTATGTGTCGTCTTCGTCATCATTTCATCCTCATCACGAAACGCAGGTCGCCTACGGGAGTCTAATCAAAACATCTGCACCTGGCGATCCGAACAAATCATCGGACACTCCCGGCACTAAAAGCCATACGCCATTTCATTTTGCATTTAGGGCAGTCGTCCAGGTGGCAGATTTCCTAGCCTTTTCTTAAATGATTGCAAAGAAATTGAACATCTCCCTTGGTAAGTTATTCCAACCCCTAACTCCCCTTTCTATAAACGAATATTTGCCCCCAGTTTGTCCTCTTGAATTACAACTTTATCTTCATATTGTGATCTTTCCTACTTTTAAAGACACCACTCAAACATATTCGTCTACTGATGTCATTCCACGCCATCTCTCCACTGACAGCTCGGAACATACCTCTTAGTCGAGCAGCTCGTCTCCTTTCTCCCAAGTCTTCTCAGCCCAAATTATGCAACATTTTTGTACTCTTTTGTTGGAAATCACCCAGAACAAATCGAGCTGCTTTTCATTGGATTTTTTTCCAGTTCTTAAATAAAGTAATCCTGGTGAGGGTCCCATACACTGGAACCATACTCTGGTTGGGGTCTTACGAACGACGTATATGCCCTCTCCTTTACATCCTTAGTGTAACCCCTAAATACCCTTTATTTACAATAATATTTATGTGATTACCCCAATGAAGATCTTTCCTTATAATAAGACCTAGGTACTTACAATGGTTCCAAAGGGAACTTTGACCCCATCAACGCAGTAATTAAAACTGAGAGGACTTTTCCTATTTGTGAAACTCGCAACTTGACTTTTAACCCCCGTTTTTAATGTGAAACCCTGTTCATGAGGAGCAATTTCAAACACTTAACCCTATCAGAAGGAAGTTCAATTGGTTATCCACTTTCTCGGACAGTCAGCTGTGTTTGAATACAATGTTATTGGATTTACAGTATGACTCACTAACTTCTTTTAGGATTTTCGGAAACATCAAGGTGCCGAAATTTAGTTCTGTGGAAGTTCTTTTACGTGCCAGTAAATCTACCGACTGGCAACAGGCGTGTTGGAGCGCCTTCATATACCATCGGAGTAACTCAGGATCGAAGCTGACAACCTGGGACTCGGAAGACCAGCAATTTTACCATCTGAACTACTCAGCCCAGCCCCGCTGTTTTGAGCCACCGTATGATGTGAGATCTTCGAAGTATAGCAATAGTAGGCATGTTTCGAGAGTTGTTGAACACTCAGTAAGTAATTTAAGTTCGAACCCTGTCCAGAAATTTGAGTAGTTCAGTCTGAAAAGTTCGGTGAATGGTGTCATTTCTGAACGGCAACATGGCACATGTTGAGACGCGGCTGGTAGAGCCACCTTGCGTGTAGTATATGTACTCAGCAGGGTAAACATGCTGTGGCCAATAGAACGAAGGCATTGTGAGGGGTAGTGTCGCAGCGCAATGGAACAACGCGTCATCATAAAGTTCTGCTAGAAACTGTAGAAAACAGCAAAGGTAGCGTGTGAAATGTTGGTGCGAATTTATGTGAGGAAATCCTTAAGCAGAAAATGCCCCTGCCCACAGTACAATTCGTGTGCGCCAATATGCGACTCAGCGCGGCGTGCCTGTTCTTGAACATCCACCATACTCTCCTGATCTGGCTCCTGTCGACTTATTTCTGTTTCTCCTCCTGAAGACAGCCATGAATGACGTACACTTTTTTTTACGTAGCAGCCATCCAAAATCGTATGACAGCCGTTCTGCGATCGATTCCTAAAGAGGCTTTTACTGACAGTTTCCAGAAGCTGTAATATATTATCAATCGTGTGTTTTATTTAGCGGATACTGATTATTTTGAAGAGTAATAAAATAAATGTATTTATATCTTCTTTTTTGTTTGTTCCTGATGACATTCACCGAACATTTTAGACGCACTACGTATTTCCTTTTAACTTCTAACTTTCCGCTAGACAGGTTTTGTAGGCTGTTCTCTATCTGTTTGAAACGGTTATAATGTTTCTATAATTGTCAAGAAGTTACAGCACTTGGTTGGGAAATATATTTCCCTGTTAAGTGATGCAAACGGTTTCAGAAATATTCATGATGAAAAGTAGAGTATACAAAATGTTCCTTACTGTTAATAAACTCCATAACGGGAGTGTATTTGAGCCTGAACAAGAATGCAGACTGCTTTAGAAAATCTCATGAAGTCTACTGTGTCACCCTTAAAACTCTAGGACGTCTGCAATGTGCGGCATTTAACTGTTAACATGTTATGTAATTAAAGTTAAAATTAACCTGTTATAAAGGCTCATAAATTGAGGAAAAATACTCACATCTCGCCAGTATGTAGGTCCTAAATTTGTGGAGCAAAAATGTGTTAGTGTGTTCAATTGTATATTTTTTCCTGTGATTCATTTTTTATTTTATTATTTTATTTTATTTTATTTTATTTTATTTTATTTTATTTTATTTTATTTTATTTTATTTTATTTTATTTTTGTAAAAGTTGTACCCGCAGGCCGACAAGGGTTACGGCAAGTTCACGCCAGCTCTTTTATCCTAGTTGAGGACTCTTTTCAGGTAGAACATATTCTGTATTAGATACGATACTCTGTAAATTAAGGTGACCACGAACCTACTGCGCTGGCGTAGCAGGGGGAGAGGTGATACTCCCACGTGGCGCCTCCCAGGTGGCGGATAGGAGGGTTCTAACCGGCTTGCCGGCGGACTTGAGGGAAATAAAATACCTCTCGCGGACCAAGCACACAACCCCCTGTGGGTGGGGGACACAGACGAAGAATACACCCACGGTATCCCCTGCCTGTCGTAGGAGGCGACTAAAAGGGGCGACCAAGGGATGATTGGATTAGAACCATGAAACTACTTGTGATTAGTACCACCACGCGGGGAACACCATGGGTCGCTATTACTTGCGCGTAGTACCACTATGTTAGGTACCAAATAGGTTTGATTAGTAGCAATCAGGAGCACCGCGCGGTCATGCTTTTACGGTACCTGTGTTTAGTAGCACAATATGAGCGATACCAGGGTTCTGCCTTGCCTATGATTAGTACCCACTATATGAGGAACATCACGGGGTAGTGCGAGTCCCTGTGGTTAGTACACTTACGTGATGAACACCATAGGTTTGCGTTGCCTGTAAATGGCGCCGCTATGTGTGAAACATCATAGGTCTGTATTACGTGTGCGAATTTCATTACCGGTGAGTAGTACCATACTGTGTGGAATAACGTGAGTCTACGATACCTTTGATTAGTACCGCACCATGTCAAATACCATGGTTTTACTCTCCAAACGATAAGTACCATTATGAGAGGCCGATGACCTATATTTTGGACCCCTTTAGCTTGCAAGCATCATCGATTCTGTATTGAGCTATAGAAGCAGTCTCTTGGTCAGTATTACTATTGTTTTCCGTTAGTTTCTGAGGCTGAGGCATTGCGGGTCGGCTCCACTGATTTTTTTAACTTCATATCCATCCGTTCATTTTTCATCCTCACGCTTTGAATTCTAGTCAGTGGAGGATTTTGTATTTTTATTTTGTAATTGCACTTCATCTCATTTCGTACCATTAGGGGCCGATGACCTAGATGTTAGGCCCCTTAAAACAACAAGCATCATCATCAAATTAAGGTGAAAATTGCATTGTATGCCATTACTTCCCCTGCTTTGAAATTCTTTTTGCCCATCATGTGTAACGTAGACAGTGCAGGTATCTTTACACTCCTCCCAATTAATGCTCTCTAGTTTCTGACGTGACACACAGGATAGCATTGCGTTTTACGACTACATCATGTATTTAACACCAGGTCTTGTCTAAATTAATTACTGTCATTTCATTCCTCCGACAACAGGCGAAAGAGCGAAGCGTAGTAAAGTTCTGTTCTGCTGCAAGTGACAGCAACAAAAACAACAGAATATACCATATATTTAATTGTAGCATGATTTGTATACAGAAAAATGCGTGTTTATTTACCTAAATGTCCATCTCCTTGGTTGAATGTTCAGCGTAGTGGCGTTCAGCTCAAAGAGCCCCGGGTTCGATTGCTGACCTGGTCAGGGATTTTAACTGCGTTTGGCTACTTCCCCTAGCTCGGGGGCTAGGTGTTTGTGATCGTCTAAATACGCATCTTCATTTACAAACATCACATCACAGTACAAAGCACTTCAGAAGCACGCAATAGTGATTACATCTATCCACATAGGCACTGGGCCTTAAAATACAGCTAAATCCGTACAAAATGCCGACGTAGGTAATTGCAAAAAGACCAAGAAGATGATTTACCTGCCTTCATAGCCGTATGAGCTTGTATATGCTTGAACAGAAAATCTACGCTGAGTGGTTAGATCCGGGCTACAGTTGCTACATTACATAGAGACTTTCACATACTCGCACGTCTCAGTAAAAGCCTTGATTGCTGACACAATTTCTGCCCAGCCAGGTGACCGATAAAAATTGGAGTCACATGATTAGTCTGACGACATTTCCAGCCGTATTGCTGGCCTTTCTTGACTGGGTACACTGCCTCTCTTATCATACATTTAACCGGTTGGTCTCTTGAGGCTGAGATAACACTGTTTCAGCCCTTAGTATTGTAATAAAATCCCATTGATGTGACCTCCACCTAGAAAGAGACACACCTACCTCTACACCGTATGGCTGACAGTATAGATTTTTTTTTTTTTTTTTTTTTTGTGTTAGGCCATCATCGCGGATAACGGCTGGATCCTCAAACAGCAGATATACGAGTATAGGCGAACCGAAAAACCGACGGTGGCGCTATGAGTCATACTAGGTATGATGTGCTGAGAAGTAGTTTGCAATTGATTTCCTCACTGCGCCAGAAAGTTCAATTAGAGCAGGCTGATTTTATAGGCAACATTATTGGCCATTCATCGAACGTCATTTTTAGTATCTTCCCTTGCAGAGCCCATATTTCAGTGGAAGCGACATTTTACTCTAGTGTTGAATCCAACGGAGGTACTGGAGAGGAATTCTTCTGGTGAGCGCTAAATGCCACCCCACCTCAACCCGGTTCAGATTATTTCATTGCTGTTGAAATCCAGCAATGTCTCTAACTCGATGTTCAAATTTTCTACAAGATTTAGTTTGAAAATAGCCAGTGTGGTAACTTGATTTAGTATTATTTAATTAGTGCAGTCATTCCCTGTTGTGAATGGTGTGAAAATATCGCTCATGGGGTCGTGCAATACAATGGGCTTTAATATCAACATCTGCTTGGTGAGGAAATCAATGGGAAGCTACCTCACTCATCATGTTCCTAGTATGACTTTTCAGGCACATCTAGATAATCTATGACAGCTGATGACGACTCTGTTGAGGATTCAACTATCCTTCGGACTGAATATCCAATATGCAAACTAGTGATGTATCAGCTTTCACTCTCTTGAAGTCAACTAAAGTCTGAAATGACATAGCTTCCGGAAGTTCAACCGTGTTTCACGCCATGTCTAACATCCATGAGCCAAGGTGTCTCCAGAACTTCAGAAATACTTCATAAATGCTGAAGAATATTTCTAAATCGATTTAATTTTGTAATAAAACATACATGAACAGTGACGCGGTTTGGTTCACCTAACTATCAGCTTGCATTCGGGAGACAGTGGGTTCGAACCCCACTATCGGTCGCACTTAAAATGGTTTTCCGTAATTTCCCATTTTCACACCAGACAAGTACTGGGTCTGTACTTAATTAAGGCCATGGCCAATTCATTCTCACTCCTAGGTCTTACCTATCCCATCGCCGCCACAAAACCTATCTGTGTTAGTCCGACGTAAAGCAAAGTGGAGTATTACACTTCTTTTCTTTTCTTTTTTTTGCTAGTTGCTTTACGTCGCACCGACACAGATAGGTCTTATGGCGACGATGGGATAGAAAAGGGCTAGGAGTGGGATGGAAGCGGTCGTGGCCTTAATTAAGGTACAGCCTCAGCATTTGCCTGGTGTGAAAATCGGAAACCACGGAAAACCATTTTCAGGGCTGCCGACAGTGCGGTTCGAACCTACTATCTCCCGAATACTAGGTACTGCCCGCACTTTAAGCGACTGCAGCTATCGAGCTCGGTATATATTACACTTCTAAAGTCGATTTTAGCTGCCTCAATGTCTTACATAATCTTCTACCCAACTTTTAAATCAAACGGGTCCCTCAAATTTTATCCTCTGGGGTCATCGATATATTTACATATCACGTAGTTCTGTCTTTTTTGTACGTTCTGAGGTTACTGTTTTCGAACGCAGTGATACCAGCAATCAGAGGCGACATGAATTCTCACCAGTTGGCGGTAGACGTAATAGTGTACACCAGGCCTGTGCTTTGGGACCCGTGGACACGCTAATGTGGTTATGCTTGACAAACCGAACGGTTACCTTACCACCTCGGACACAGAACAGTGACCAGTACAGGCCAGCGTGCCTAATTCAACTGGATGTAATTATCGATGGTTGATTTGGCGTAGCTTTCCGATAAAACCAGAGAAAAAGGCAGACTAAGACTAATTGAATGACTTAAAAGATTACAATTTGATCAGACTTCCGTTTCCTAGCCTGACACACATGGTTAAAGTACTGAAAAATACGATGTTTACCTCTTTAAATAATCTTTGTATAACTATGGAACAATTGAGACTAACATGGAGATGGCGTCGATAGTAGATATTCAGATAATATGGTATTTAACAGTTCTTAGTTATTACACCATGTAATCTCCTTCGCTAGTAGACTCAAGCCAAACTAGTGTTCGTAGCTATGAATTTAATGCTCATATAATTTCTGTTAATGCTTGTGAGATAAATATTTCTTAGGTATCTAATTAGTCCGTGGTGGGTATTACTCTTTCTTCGCCTGTTGGAGTTCGAGCAGCCCCAGAGAAGATATCACTTGAAATTATGTACTGTGTATACACTGGCCATGCCTTTGCTGGTGTTTACAGTGCACTATGTCTTCTGGTATGGGCTAGAGCAATTTTGTTACTTCAATTGATCTGTCTCTGTCTTATCCTTGACTTTGACAATGTGAAAGTGACTGAGGTATGAGCGATGCTAGTAATGCCATTCCTTATGCAGCCAGTCCCTGCTATGAATGGTGTGAAAATGTTGCTCATAGGGTCGGTTGGTGCATGCATTTCAGTGGGCTTGGCAGACTGATTGTAATAGCAACTTCTGGCTCGGTGAGGAAAGCAACGAGAAACTACCTCACTCCTTATTTCCCTAGTACGCCTCTTCAGTGATGCCTACGCCATCTATGACAGCTGATGGCAGAGCTGTTGAGGATCCAATCAGCCTTAGGGCTGAAGACTGAACATACATACATACATACACTGGCCGGCACAAAAACACAACACGTTGTGAAACAATATTGGAAAAGTATGTGAAAAATTTCCATTTAATACAATTTCAAGTCCTCGTCATATCATGATTGACAGAGAAGGTTATCTGTTACGTTTCTGTTAGGGAATAATAAATTGAAGGTGGTTTGCGACACTGTCTCTGTAATCTCCATTTTCCTATCTCCCTGTAAACTGCTTTTTGCAGTATGTACAATGTACATGTATGCGTTTTGAGTACTCAGCCAGTGAGTGAGTTGGCCGTGCAGTTAGGGTCACTAAGCTGTGAGCTTGCATCCGGGAGATGGTATGTTCGAATCCAGCAGCCCTGGAGATCGCTTTCCGTGGTTTCCCATTTTCACACCAGTCAAATGCTGGCGGTGTATCTTAATTAATGCTACGGCCCCTATAATCCCTGGCTAGCCCTTTCTCATTGTTGCGTCCTTCCATGTGTTAGTGCGACATTAAACCACCAGTAAAAAAAAAGTACTCAGCCCAAAGGCTGGTTTGATCCTCAATAGCTCCGCCATCAGCTGTTACCTAGGAGACGCTGAAGAGGGAAAGAAGGAGCGAGGTTACTTTCTCATTGCTTTCCTCGCCGAGCCAGAAGTTGCTATGACATGTCAGTTGGCCAATCTCACTGAAATTCACTCATTAATTGACGGTATGAGTTACGTTCTAACATCAATCACAACCGAGTTCGATAGCTGCAGTCATCTAAGTGCGGCCAGTGCCCAGTATTCGGGAGAGAGTGGGTTCGAACCCCACTGTCGGCAGCCCTGAAGATGGTTTTCCGTGGTTTCCCATTTTCACACCAGGCAAATACTGAGGCTCTACCTTGAATAAGGCCACGACCGCTTCCTTCTCACTTCTAGCCCTTTCCTGTCCCATCGTTGCCATCTATTTGTGTCGGTGCGACGTAAGCAACTTGTAAAAAAGAGTCATTCATCACAGAGACTGACAGGAATGGCATTACCAGCCTCTCTTATAGGGAGTGTTAGAGGTAAGAAATGAAGACGATGATGCAGAGTGCTCACGAATTAAGTTCTCGACAACATCGGGCAACGCCCGGAAAATTCATTGTAGGAAATATCTTCTCTTAGGTGGCTTTCGCAGCAATCGAGTGATGCGGCGAATAAAATGCCCGAGCGAGTGAAAGGAAACCGTTTTTCAAAACGGGCAGTCAGATCAAAACCGAGCACCCGCTACAACATGGCCTTGGAATTATTTTATTCAAAAGAAATTACCAAAAGCGTTAATCCTTTTATCCCGCTGGGAGACGAGATGATAAAATCCAGTTTTACAGAAAGAGATAGGTCGGTGATGGATTCACAACCACACTCACTCTTGCACTTCCTCGTTCTAATGAAACCGACGTCCACGAATGCCTGTCTTTAGGTCACCAAAAGTATGAAAACCACAAGGTGAGAGATCCGGGCTGTACGAAGGATGTTGAGTTTTCCAACAAAATCGCTGAAGCTAAGCCTTCGCCAGGTTGGAAGTCTGGGGCCGAACTTTATCATACAACAGGATGACTCCGCCGACAGCATTCCAGAGTGTTTTGACTTAATGGCGCGTCGCAGTTTCTGCAAACTCTTCAGAGCTCTGCGCCACCAGAAAACAAACCACACTTCTCTGCTCTTCTTTGCTTGACTTCATTTCTACAGCTGGAGGAACACACTCGACCAGTCCACGCACCAGTCGAGACATAACTCAACAACTGCGTGAACCTGTGAGTTGTCACTATGCAATTCTCCTACCACAGCTATATTAGTATTGGTACGTAACAACAGTGTTGCCACCTTTTGCGCAGAATGGGTGTTATGGAGATTGTTCGGTTTTCATTTGATTGCTCCTTATGTATTCTTATGTATTGCGTATTATGTATTACCTTTTTTTTTTTTTTTTAGGAATATGCCGAAAGTTTTATTTCTGCGTTGACTGAGCTACTGGAATGTCAGTTGGAGAATGAATGGAAGCGGGTGTAGACTAGAAAATGGATCTTTTGAAGAAGTACCCACGGAGTCTCAATTGATTTTCTCGAAGAACTTGAAAGTAAAAATATGGATAGAATGTTCAAGAGAGTGAATACTGAGTAATTTGATGTGTTACTGCAAACTCTAGGAGGTAACATTCAACAAGCAGACGCTGTTATGAGTAAAGCTGAACCAGCGTGAGTGAAATATCGCAAGTGATCATTTCCTCTTTAGCAGCAAGGAAAGACATTGGTTACGCAGTCCCACTTCGAGGCCACCTGTAGCAGTAAAATCGTTGGTGAATTCGACTTCTCTGAACAGTTGCTTGCTGGCGAGTGCTCAGCGTATATGCAAAAAATATCAAGTGATTCATGTAAAATTTTGAAAGATGTGGATTTAAAATGGCCTCGAAGTGGGACTGAGTAACCAATGGCTTTCCTTGCTGCTAAAGAGGAAATGATCACTTGCGATATTTCAGTCACGCTGGTTCAGCTTCTCTCATAATAGCGTCGCTTATTGAATGTTACCTCCTAGAGTTTGCGGTAACATATCAAAATTGTTCCGTATTCACTCTCAAGAACATTCTATCCATATTTGTACTTTCTAATTCTCCAAGAAGTTCAACTGAGACTCTGTGGGTACTTCTTCATAAGATCCATATTCTAGTCTACACCCGCTTCTATTCATTCTCCATCCGACATTCCGGTAGCTCAGTCAACACAGAAATAAAAACTTTGGCATATTCTTAAATAAAACATTCTTCATTCTAATTCTTTTATGACGACCACTCATTTTTCAAACGTTTCATGACTGCACGCAGTCGAAAATCTGCTGCCTGCTTTCGTGTAAAAGGCCTACTCTGTCAAGACTGGTGTTCAGCAGAATTAAAAACAGCGAATGTCTCGTGAGGTATTAACTAGTATACAGTAACGTGGACACTTCTCACATTCCAAGTAAAAATAATAATACTTTACTGATTATTTGCACTGGTGTTCGATATTGATAATTTATATTTTTGTAAATATGGTTGAGATACAGTCTATTTAAAATGACAGCTGGAAAATTAATCCATCACTTAGGCGTTTACAGTGTTTATTACGACGCGTTATCTAACAAGTCTCAGTGAAGTAATTGCCCTACTAATGGCCTCTTTGCATGAATAATAAATGTTACATCATAGTTGAAAGTATGTGTTGTTTGCTGCGTAACTGATTTTACGATAAAGAAATTAGCTTACGAAGTGTTACCTCGGTTGAAATTTGAGTGAATTTAAACTGTGAAAGAAACCTTTTCAGAAATAAAGCGTTTTAGAAACCACGACCGTTGCCTTCACAGTCCTGCCATTTCCCATCCTTGCGTTGTCGAAAACCTTCGATGTGTTAGTGCTAGCAACAAAAAAATGTCGAACACTTTTCAGAAACCGATTTTGAGAATACAAAATAAAAGGAGTGATTATAATATTAAACTAGCCGTCAAGTACCCGTCGCTCAGTGGTGGCGAGGGGGGACAGTTGACCACCCGCCCCCTCCCACTTTGTGAAGAAAACATTACATTTTTATTCCATTTTAGCCTCCTGAAACTAGGAATTATAAAAATTTTTACAAACCCCGTTGTTCTTTCTTTTAATTTCTTTCATTACTAACAAGAACACGCAAAAAATGACAGTCGTAGTGACTAACCAATTCGTACAGCGCCACAACAAGTAGTGAAGACTCGCGCAGCAACGCGTAGCTTGTGCTGTAAGGAAGGGTTAGTCATCGCCGTACAAGCCATGAAGGCCTCTGGAGGGTTGGAATACTTCCACTATCCGTAACCTCGGCACTTGGTGGGGTAGAGTGGTTAGCTCTACGCCCGGCCACTTTTGCCCCTAGGAATTAACCCGGTACTCATTTCTGGTGTAGGCTGAGTAAACCTCAGGGCCACGTACACCTCCGGAAGTGGAAATCTCGTTTCTTAAATTTTACGACTTCCTGACGGAGAATCGAACCCACGTCCTTCCCGGCGAACCGAGTACGCCTTCACCGCCTCGGCCAGGCACCCCCTGTGAGAAAGAGTAGCAGAAGTATATTTTTGCCAAGGTCTAGGACACAGGTATGGTTCATCTTCTTGCCGCGCGCATTCGTCATTCTGTCAATCAATCAATCAATCAATCAATCAATCAATCAATCAATCAATCAATCAATCAATCAATCAATACTGATCTGCATTTAGGGCAGTCGCTCAGGTGGCAGATTCCCTATCTGTTGTTTTCCTAGCCTTTCCTTAAATGATTTCAAAGAAATTGGAAATTTATTGAACATCTCCCTTGGTAAGTTATTCCAATCCCTAACTTCCCTTCCCATAATTGAATATTTGCCCCAATTTGTCGACTTGAATTCCAACTTTATCTTCATATTGCTATCTTTTCTACTTTTAAAGACGCTACTCAAACTAATATCATTCCACGCCATCTCTCCGCTGACAGCTCGGAACATACCACTTAATCGAGCAGCTCGTCTCCTTTCTTTCAGTTCTTCCCAGCCCAAACTATGCAACATTTTTGTAACGCTACTCTTTCGTCGGAAATCACCCAGAACAAATCGAGCTGCTTTTCTTTGGATTTTTTCCAGTTCTTGAATCAGGTAATCCTAGTGGGGGTCCCATACACTGGAACCATACTCTAGTTGAGGTCTTACCAGAGACTTATATGCCCTCTCCTTTACATCCTTACTGCCAGTCTCACTCCGTCAATGTGTCTGTGTAGTTCTATCTAGTGTCTGTTAATTTGTTAGCGTGTAGTCAAATACTAATTTATTTTTAATTGTATTATCACGTCGTAAGTAGCCTTCGTGGCTCAGACGACAGCGCGTCGGCCTCTCACCGCTGGATTCCGTAGTTCAAATCCCGGTCACTCTATTTGAGATGTGTGCTGGACAAAGCGGAGGCGGGACAGGTTTTTTATGGTGACCCCGGTTTTCCTGTCATCTTTCATTCCAGCAACACACTCCACTATCATTTCATTTCATCTGTCAGTCATTAATCATTGCCCCAGAGGAGTGCGACAGGCTTCGGCAGCCGGCAAAATTCCTACTCTTGTCACAAGTTGGGAGCTTCATTCATTCCATCCAGACCCGATCCTTGACTGGAAAACAGGTTGTAGGATATCATTGAATTACGCTGTACTTCTGTTTAATTTAATTGCAATACGTGTGTAATTATTGTTTCTATAGTGAAAGTTTTATTGTATAATATTGAATCGAAATCTCAAAAATCTGTTATATCGCACATATGTTGGTAGGCTGTGAACCTTTACCTCTCAATCAAAATTCGCTGAGAAAGCATCAAAAAGCATACCATTTTGTACCGGTGTATCCCTAAAACACGAGAACGTTTTGTTGTGTATAAATGTTTGTGTTCTCCCCTCCCACCATTTCTAATTACCATTCGCCGCTACTGCCGTCGCTGATGGGTTAGTTTCGTAATTGCAACAGTAATCCTATCTAGCAGGGATGAGTGAAAAAAGATAAGACAAAGCACACCTCACTTGACGATAGTGCGTGTAACTTGTAGGGAGTTGAAACATTGTGGGCCACAACTGAGATTGTTGCCATTTCTTGATGGATCTGTTTCTTGGCACAGGCCAGAGCAAAATATAGCTTCGTCCAAAGTTCCAGTTTCATCCGTGGTGGAGAAAATATGGAAGCTCTTGATGTCTTGATGGTGATAAATAATGACATTCGGAACACGACTTGTGCCTCTGAATGTTCTGAAAGTTGCTACTCGTATGGCTGGTCCTGCTGCACTAGCACTTTCTGGCCAGGTGAGAAAAGCAATGGCAAACTACCTTACTCCTCTTATCTTGCCTAGAACGTCTCCTTTAGGCACAGGAATTGACTCTTGTGGTCCCTCTAAAACGGCATAATCTCTGTTGGAGCTATTTGAGGATCCAACTAGCCTCTGGACCGATGACCAGACAGACAGACAGACAGACAGATAGACAGACAGACAGGTCATAACTAGATAGCGGAATTTAGGCAAATGTATGTTCTTCATTAACACATACGATCTCACGGACATTTACATCCAAATAAAGGTGTTTTACAAAGATTAAAATGGCTATTTTGACGCTAGAGCCTGTCTTCTTATTATTTTACAATTATTTTTCACCTGTCTACTTATACTGCTTAGATTACGAGGTAGATAACGATGCCTTCCTTTTCTCGCCATCGGGAAGTCCATCAACGAACGACAAAATAGTGAACTACGTACCTGAAGTTCACCGTTTCTCATTCATTCATAAAATTCCAGCATTCACAAAAAAAAAAAAAAAAAAACAACGGCACATCTCCTTCTTTACCAGAATCTATTTCGTTCTTTGACTCGCCGTTGATGGACTTAACAATAAAAATCTAAATTCGTAAATATTTTCGTTATGATAGTTCTTATGGGCAAGACACTGGAAATTGGACTTTCTAAATTTGTCTTATTTATATTTCTTAAATAGAACTAGTATTTCGAAGGTACTTGTAATAATCGTGAATATCTAACTATTCATTGTACGGTAAGAACGTAGGGGATAGCGTGAGAATTGTGAGTCGTTGCTTCGTGTGTTGCAGAGGAAAAAAAGCGCAAACGAAACCGGTCATGATAATGTAACAAGATCTTCACAGTTACTCGAAGAAAAATGCAAACGATCGTAATGAAACATTGGCGAATTATTATATAGACAGACAGATTGACTATAGTTAATGGACTTTTTTAAACATGGATTTGTTTTCAGGTTATTTTTGTCTAATTACTAAGACTGAAGAACCATACCTACACCATACTGAACTGTGTATATACATAGTTAATATTATGTAGACAACGCGGAGATCGCTGTAAATGAAATGAGACGAACAGTTTATTAACTAAATAGTACTTCTGGAGTGGTCCACCTCCATGGCTAAATGGTTAATGTGCTGGCCTATGGCCACAAGAGTCCCAGGTTCAGTTCCCGGCAGGGTCGGGAATTTTAACCATACTTGGTTAATTCCGCTGACATGGAGACTAAGTGTACGTGTCATCTTCTTCATCATTTCATCCTCATCATGACGCGGAGTTGGCCTACGGGCGTCAAATCAAAAGCCCTGCACCTGGCGAGCCGAACATGACCTCGGGCACTCCCGGCACTAAAAGCCATACGCTATTTCATTTCATTTTTTAATTCTGGAGTTTCAATAAATATCCACATTTATTAGATCCCCTAGTTTCTAGAATTATAGTAAGATTTAGCAAGTCACAGATATATTATATTCTGCCAAACGTTATAGAAAATTATAGGACTCACAACGTTTAGAACACCAATAAAAACATGAGATGGCTATGTGATTCAGATCAGATCGTATAGCTTTTAGTGCATGATGGATTCAAATCCCAACGTGCCGTCGGCAACACTACAGAAGGGTTTCTGTTTTGTGGTTTCCCCATTTTGACATGAGGCAAATGCCAGGGCTGAAGCTTAATTATTAAGGGCATAGCTACCACCTTCTCAGCTGTAGTCTCTCCTCGCCTACTTGTCGCCGAAAATGTATATGATATAGTGCGATGTTATGCCATAGCAAGAAACGAATCATTAAATTCAACTCTATCTGCCTGCATAATGTATTGCCAAGGAAGCACTAATCTCCTGTGCCACGGCGAAAACCACTCTTTCGTATATATCTAGCACATAGTGAGCCTTACATTGATTAGCGAGGGTAGCATTTCATCGATATATGAGCAGTGGCATTTAATTTAAAACTTCAGAGTTCCAAATAACCAGTACTAAAATTTACTGTAAATGTTTACTGTAAATCATCAGCTAAACGTGTATATAATCCACTGCAATGTGGCTTTCTTTGTTTGCGACATAGCTCCGAGAATTAGGAGAATTATACATCGGCTGCGGAGGCCTGTGGCCTGTGGCACCGTCTAAATCAGAGGTGCTCACGCTGGGCGCCCAGCAATGTAACTGGGTGGGCTGGCAAGCGATGAGCGTATGCTATTCAACCACATTGACGTTGAGGCTACGTCACAGGCCGTGAAGATTGGCCGAAGTCCTCCCAGTCACTCTCGAACACTGCTGCGATACCAGAGTTTGAAATGGAGGCAGAAAATAACGTAAGAAAGAGGGCAGAATTTTCAAGTTACGTTGTAAGTAAGGTAAGGGTTGTTCTGCCCGAAGGCAGGTCCGAATCTCCGCAGAGGTGTTCCTGAGCCGGAGTTTACGTGCGGTAGGGTGGCCAGTTCCTTTCCGCTCCTCCATTCCCTTACCCCCACCAACAGCCCGTGGCAACCCATCCAACTCCTGACCACGCCCAATGTTGCTTAACTTCGGAGATCTCACGGGATTCGGTGTTTCAACACGGCTACGTTGTAAGAAATAAGCTATTTATGTCATTGCAGTTTATTGATTTTGACCGGATACAATACAGAGTTAGGCCTACAACCTCAAATATTTTTATAATGTACGTAATGAATTACAATTTACATTTAAGAGGTGCTTTAGAAACAGTTCTGCTATAATACGGAGTTGGGTGGATAAGCTGTGGCTTTTGCTTGTTTTGGGTTTAAATTATCTAATAAACTCATCAACAATTCAATCATACTTATCTAGGATAAAATTAGTTAGGTTATTTATTTGAAAGCATTCTGTACATCTATCTGGTAGATATATTTACGTTGTTATTGTACTTAAATCTTGGTTATTAAATATATATGTCCTCACTCGTGATTAAACTTCCTCTTGCCATTTAGAAGGGGCTGCCTGGTCGATGCGGTAAAGGCGTGCTCGGTTCGCCCGGAAGGACGTGGGTTCGAATACCCGTTAGGAAGTCGAAACATTTAAGAAACGAGATTTCCACTTCCGGAGGTGCATATGACTCTGAGGTTCACTCAGCCTACACCAAGAATAAGTACCAGGTTAATTCCTGGGGGTAAAGGCGGTCGGGCGTAGAGCTAACCACTCTACCCCATCACGTGCCGAGGTTAACAATGGTGGAAGCCTGTACCTTCCACTCCTCCAAGGGCCTTCATGGCCTGTAAGGAGGTGACTTTGCTTTTTGCTTTGTTTGCCATTTGGAGGCTAGCTATTATTACAAGATGCCTGTTAAATTTTAAATACTATTTTCAGAAATTCAGTGAAAAGGGAAAGTCACACAACACTACAAAACTGTGTAAAATCATTGTTGCATTATGTAATTATAGTACTTTTTGCTTAATGAGCAACAGGAATTTTACATTTTTTTAAATGCAAATACTGTCATTCCCATTCAAGGAAATGTAAATCGTAGCTTGTATGTTTAAACCCTGTACCTTTGTAGATTTTAACACAGAAATTATAACGTGCCAGTTTTCTTTGAATGAATAGGAAATATAAGAAAATAAAACATACTGTTCATATCGAGCGCAGTATAAATCAAACTGGGATATCTTGTTTTTTTCTTGCAAGTTGCTTTACGTCGCACCGACACAGATAGGTCCTACGGCGACGATGCGACAGGAAAGGGTTATGAATGGGAAGGAAGCAGCCGTGGCCTTAATTAAGGTACACCCCCAGCATTTACCTGGTGTGAAAATAGGAAACCACGGAAAACCATCTTCAGGGCTGCCGACAGTGGGGTTCGAGCCCAGTATCTCCCGAATACTAGATACTGTCCACACTTTGTTGCGTATATACAGTTTTATTTGTGGAGGAGAGCTTCGTAATCACAGTCGAACATCAATACTCCCTCGCTTCCCTACAAAGTGTGTTCGCTCTCTCGCTTCACTGTGGCGTATGCTTGCTACGTAAGCTGCTCGCATTATGTCACGCCAGCCCGGCTGCACTGGGCTAGGCTCAACGGGTGCCCTGCTGAGCATCTCTGTTCTAAAGGCACCAATACTGAAAAAATGGTCAGCTACTACCATCACAGACGCTTGATGGTGCGATCAGTAGTGAGGGCGAGCCACTGCTTAGACACTACCACTTTCGCTACTGCTGTGGCACCGTCTAAATGCACCCGTTTTCTTTAAGGTATTTCTTTTAAGTCGCCACTAGCTGTGGCCCACGTTAGCTACTGAAAGTGGTCCCGTGTTAAACCAACTTTAAGACGCATAACATCATCCCGTGGCAAAAACGCGACTTATTTCGAACTCATTGTATAGCAATCTAACAAACTATTGGAGTTATCTTGTATGACTTCAACAGATAGTACTGAACACGCTCTGGCATGTCGAATTATTATTATTATTATTATTATTATTATTATTATTATTATTATTATTATTATTATTATTATATTGTGTTTCCCCCTCTAAGGAGCACGTAGAACAATTACTTAGCAGTGGTTTTCTTGTTCTTCTTATCCTTCTCATCTTCTCTATCTTCCTCATCCTTTCAGTTTGGGACTGTCTTCTTTCTTGCGTCCATGCATTTTTCAGTTTCAAATTCCTTCCTGTTGGATTCGTGGTTATGAAGTTATGTGTATTGATTTTCTGCCTGTATGTAGTTCGTGTAGTTCCCAGTGGGTCAATATCGATTTCTGTGAAGTCACTTTGGGTGTCCACCAACCAGTGTATTTTGGATTGTCGGGTTCTGTTGATGAAGTAGAAGATTTATTTGGTCAAGTGAGAGTCATCCATTCATGTGACCGTCGAATTTCATACGTTTTTTTCCGTGCAAGTGAGGTGAATCGTTTAGTCAGCGAGTATAGTTCTGAGCTTTTGCGCATCCAAATACCATCTTGAATCTCGGGTCCAAATATTTTCCTCAGTATTTATCGTTCTAGTGTCTCGATGTCTTTGACGTTGGTGGTTAATGACAAAGTTTTCTTTGCTTAGAGTGCTTCTGTAAAACGACTGTGTGGTAGTGACGAAGTTTGGCTTTGGTGGAGCTATTTCTAGTTGTACATATTCCAGGTGATTGTGCAATCTTTCTGCACGTGTTTTGTTAGCTATTCTTTCGTTGCCAGTGTTTCCAATAATTTAACCCAGGTGCTTGAAATGAGTAACTTGTGTGGTGTTACCATACTTAGTTGCAGTCTATGTACCGTGTTTTTTCGTAAGAGATTTCCTCCTGATGTCGGTCTTATGAAGCTTCTCTATGGCAAGGTTGTCCAGGTAATTATTACAAGTCGTCAGCAAAAGCAAGGCACTTTACGTTGATTGGTTTATCTTTTGTTTCCATTCTTATTCCAGGTAATTCTTTCTCACATGTTTTGATGATCTTATCGAGTACCGGGTGAACGGGAGTGACAACAGTCTCACTCTGTCTTGCTCCAGTTCTAATTTGGAAAGTTTCGGAGATATCACTCATGAATTTTACTTTAGTGAATGTGTCTATTGAGGTTTGTTCGATTAAGATAGTTGTTTTGTTATCCCCCGTATTCAGGAAGTACGAGTATATTAAACACGATGGTGTGCTCAATCGATTCGTAGCTTTTTTGAAGTCCACGAAAGTGACGAATTTGCGGTTCGACTGGCGGTATTATTATTATTGTTATTTGCAAGGCATGGAATAAAACATTAGTATGTGCACAGAAAAGTACAATGTTATGTACGCAATTATTTACATAAATCTTCCTTAGACACTCAATTAACCCAGGTGTCACGTTGACAAAATCTCTAGGGTTACCACGGTAAGCCTCAGGGAACACTCGTATACAATATATTTAATAGTCTGCCTCTCAGCACCACAATCAGACTCGGGAGATGGCAATTTACCGCACTTCTGAAGCGCATCACTGGATGAACCATTGGCCGGTCCGAAATTCTGTAGAGCAGCAATCGGGTTCCAGTCAAGCGACCACTGTTATTAGTCTCTGAGCTGTACATAAGTATGGGTTTCTTGATTGCAGCCTGGTGGTCTGTGGGACAGTAATGTCTCTATAAACATGTAATTGTGGATTTTATCCCGTCTTGTGGAATTCTTGTACCGAGTGCGAAGTCTACAAAGAAGTGAAGGAGCAATGTGACCCAGAACAGGAAGCCGCTGACTTAATGTAGACTTAATAGTACCTGAAATAATCCCCAAAGTGGTGTTGAGTTGCATATCAAATTTGGTGGTGTAGAAACCGTTTACAGTACTCAACAGTAACAAAGACGAGACTGGGAATCGAAGGATAGTGGCACTAGAGCCCATTGTGTACCAAGTAGCTTGCGGTGAATGTTGTTCCGAGTGTTCAGTTTTGTGGCGCTGCTCATCAGGTGTTGACTCACAAGTACTTCGGAAACTTAGGATTTAACAATGTATTGCCAATATATACCTTGGCCTGGAAATTTTTAAGATGGAAGGTTCAAACATCTCTTTTAGTCATGCTTGACTGGAGTCTCCATTTACGAGATTGATTTCTGAGGATAGTGAAGACGTCAGCGGGAATATTTTCAAGTAGATTCAAAGCTACTATTCTTGAAACTATTGTCCAGTCATCCGCGTAAACAGATTTTCTAGATTTTTGTACAAACTAAAACGGAGTGGAGCACGCACAGATCCTTGAGGTAGACCGTTATTTAACTTCTTCGGTTTACTCACTGAATCATCCATTATAACTCTGAACCTCCTACCATTCAACTTGTTGTAGATGATGTAGGCTAAGATTTTGCAAAGGAACACGTGCAGCATTTTATACACAAGCCCCTATCTCCACAGGGTTTGTTTAGAGTCTTTAGTTCAATAAATTCCACAAATGTCTTAATGGGCGTCTCTATGTATGGCAAGGCATAGTACGTAGCCGGTGCAACTGCGCTGAGGCCTAAAGTCAGGTTGTTCGATGCGATGTGCTCAAGTAGTGTAGGAGGAATTCTGTTAAAGAGAAGTCGCTTTAACAGATTGCAGCAAACACTCAGTAATATAATTTGTCTGGACCTGTTAGGATTAACAGCAGATTTTCCAGGATTTACCCCAAAAACTGCTACAAAGGATAGAAAGGGAACACCTTATCACCTGCGCTGGTTACACAGTCTGCTTCAATTGAGATTGTACGTAAACCAAACCCCATGGCACTACAGCCCTTGAAGGGCCTTGGCCTACTAAGCGACCACTGCGCAGCCCGAATGCCTACAGATTACAAGGTTGTCGTGTGGTCAGCACGACGAATCCTCTCGGCCGTTTTCTTGGCTTTCTAGACCGGAGCTACTATTTCACCGTCAGGTAGCTCCTCAATTCTAATCCTGCAGGCTTAGTGAACCTCGATCCAGCCCTCAGGTCCAGGTAAAAATCTCTGACCTGGTCGGGAAGCGAACCCGGGGCCTGCGGGTAAGAGGCAGACACCTTACCCCTACACCACGGGGCCGGCACTGTACGTAAAATAAATTCAAATAATGTAAAATGAATCTTTACTCTAATTTTTATGAAATTTAAGTAGGTGGATTATTTCTCTGTGGAACTAAGTTTTACTAAATTTAGAGATTAACACTTTTCATAATATATTACTTGTATTAACATAATTTGTTTGTTTCTTTCTTTTCAGGTAAGTGAGCTGATTTTTGAAGAAGATTGAATTCGATCAGTGAGTCTGTTGTTTATATCTATTTTAGTTTTTCTATTACTTCATTTCCATAAGATATATTGCGGGTGACAATAGGGAAGGAACTAGTATATGACGGTGCTGTATTACCTCACTCTCCAAGATGTAACAAAGACAACTGAACCTACAATGTTCGTTATTTACATTGTATTACTTAACTTATTTACATATTATACCTCACCTATACTTAAGTTGATAATTACCTATGAGGGTCATTTCAGAATTTACGGCACTTATCTTCCGATAAAGCTGTAGCAACAGCGTAAATCCCGTAAATGCGTTTGAAGGCCACTAGAATGTGTTTCTCAATGCTTGCACCAAACTGCGCCGGGCACAGGAGCTAATAGCAAGGAACAATTGTAATATAAGTAAATGTAAATCATTGTTGTATTACGTAAACAAATCTTGCTCATCTGGAAGTCCTATTAAAATTCGAAACACTACAATTCCTGCACTGTCCTCTGCGTGTCTTATGTTAAGAAGTTTCTGATACCGGCCATTTGTACCTCCGTTCACTTTACTACAGTTCCACGGTTGTCACTCGCCTATCGCCTAATACTTCTCTTAGCTCCACGTGACACTGACGTGGGTTCCTTCCACGGAGAACTGTTATATTCGCATTTACCCGTTGTTCAATCTTACATCCATCTTGGAGTACAACCGGTAAAACTTTCAGCAAGAAACATTCAGAAGAGTGTGACACAGGTTCCCAAATGAACTTCCCGTTTTCCCACATGTTCGGAAGATTTAGTTCGATTGTCATGATTCATGACTCTAACTCCATTTTTTTACTTACTACTGTGCTCTATACCATTTTAAACAGTTCTATGAAATCAATTTCTAACTGAAAATGCAATTTCAGTGTGTAGGGTTTAAAAGCAAATTTCAATACGCATACAGTGTTTGCAATTAAATATTAAGTACTGAGCTCTCCCAACTGAGTTTGACTTCTTATTCAATACAAACTGAATAGTGGATATCGGAGCGCTGGTTTCATTCCCTGAAACTTGCAGTGTTGATACAAGACAACTGTTACTGGTGACAAATGTCTGTTGTTATATATATGTAGTGACTTTAAGAAGTCATTTAATACATTCTCATTTAGACAGCGAAAATAATGATTTAGTGGGGTATACAATAGTATAAAACTAGCAATCTACGCTCGTGAACGATGTGTGACTCATGAGATTATGCTTTGTGACCTGCATTGACAAATAAATAAATAAATAAATAAATAAATAAATAAATAAATAAATAAATAAATAAATAAATAAATACATGTACTGTATTTTCTTCCTTTATACAGAGTATGGGAAGTACATCATTTGTAAAACTACAATTCGCACATTTTAGGAAATGCTTGCAATATCGTATGATGTCCCGTATTAATCCGTATTTAAAAATTCGTAAATATATTCTGCGACTTCTTTATTTGTCGTGAAAGTATAATATTACGTCCCCAATATCTTCATAAAAATGTTTCATAATTGAAGTTAAACCCGTTCTTCAACCATCATAAGAAATTTTTCTAAAATTCAAAGCCGCGGTTAAGAAATAGATTCATCTTTATATAAATCTCAATGAATTATTGAAATATTTTAGGACTCTCAGTTTTAAATTAGTTCAATTAATTTCTTATACGTTGGTGTCCATAATTTAGGAAACTCCGCAAAAAAATGTAATTTTCATATCTAAGCACTCAGTTTATTTTCACCAATTTGAACGACTCTAAAATCATAAAATAATTCATTCATCGAAACAAGTTACTTAATAAAATAAAATTTGTTAAACCTAATGTTTGTGGAAATATTTGATTTTCAGTAAGTTTTAATGTGATGTGTTTTGCATTTGTTTCGTAGTAAGCTTATATAATTGCTCTGTCAGATAACCTTTACCTTAATCGCAGCATCAAATCTGTGAATCATAGAGTCCATGAGGTATTTCAGTTCTTCTGTGTTGATACTTCGAAACCAGTTGTGACAATGGCTTCAGTAAATTGAATTTTTTCATGCTGGGATTTCTCTTTGAAACCAAAGTTTTCAAATTTGACCACAGATTTTCAATCAGATTAGGGTGTAGGCTCTCCCCAGACCTCTTTGAAACCTTTATGTTCTACTCCTCAACCCACTGCATAACAATTTTGACAGTATGTCACGATGCACCATTCTGCTAAAATTTTACGTCTTTTTCATTTGGGCTTAAGTCTCCAGTAGAGTAATAGCTTTTCCTACTAAATCTCTGTCGTTATTTGTTGGCATTCAGGGTCCTCTGAATAACATGTAGTTCCTCTCTTTCACTTCTGGACATTGAGCCCTCCCCCTCCCCCCCACCCCAAGAAACATAGAAATGGAATGTTTCATAACTACTGTGTGGTACTTGGGATTCTAAACTTATCCTTGTCGCCACTGCTCACATTCGTGCTCCAAACATAAATGTCATTTTCCATCGCGCCAAATCAACCTTGCTCAATCATCATTGACTTTACATCCGTTCAAGTTATTTTCACGTTTCCTTTTATTTTTTTTACAAAAAAAACTTTTTCTATGATGCTTCTAGAGCGTTTTGGAATAATTTCCGTGTAATATTTATTTCATAAATGTCAATTCCACAGTATAGTACAACCTCCCGCATCTATTTAGAATACACAGTGCAATATCTCAGAGGTAATCTGCAAATTTCCCTGACGTCCCTTGTACTTATTGTTTTCTATCAGGTCACTGAGATAATTTGGAGAATTTGGTACATTTTTACTGTATATCTGGCATACATTTAGTTCTCCGGATGCTGTATCCCCTTCATAAATATTTCTGGGAATCTCCTTGTATGTGTAGCCTCTTTCTCAGCGAGTGATGGCCTTGCTTCATTTACGTGTTCAGGTCCTACTTATAGGCTAACTCTGTTGAGATTACTTAAACTCAAATTAAGGGATGAAGATGTAACAGTGGTGGTATATGGAAGGAAGATTACCTCAGAACGACATAGTATTAGCTGTAATCTCCCCCAGGAGTAAACAATGTACTAAAAATACTCGAGAATACAATCATCGACAATTTTATTAATGGTAAAATGTTCATTGGATGGACGAAGCAGTAGTGTATTTATATCCATGTCATTGGGTATCAAAGTACACCAAAATACATTGTTTGTAAATACTACGGAAACAAGGACTAATTATCTCGATTACAGATCAAAATTAGCTTCACAGTTATTGATGTGGTTTAACATTTCGTTCACCTGCTAGTAAATACGCGTGCTGTGATAATACACTTCAGATACAAAAATGTTCCGGAAGTATGGCTACCAGTGTACTTGCAGTTCTACAATACATTTGACTCCTACATGAACTGAAGTTGGTTTACAAATAGAAGTACACAGTGTGCAGTTGATTTACAGGTTGTATTACAGGAATCGCTATTACAACAATCTAACAACCAAAACTTAGTCACTTACGTACTTAAATACAGGATCTGCGCCTGATTGTCAGTGCTAGCAATTTTTATTTTTTAGATAATGATTTATTAATTCATTAAAGAAAAGTGATACAACTTGGATGGGTTATTCGTTTTACTATATTATTTTCATTGAACATTTGTTTGTTATTTGTCTTGTTTGTTTTAAATCTGTTATAATTTCTGACACTCTGTACAGTTTTCTAAACGATGTTATCTAATCATCCCTTTTTGACCTGGAAGAATTTATTTTTAGTTGCTGATCTACAGCTATTTTCATTTCACTCCTGTCTGAAGCGAAGTCGACCCTTCTTTGAACAGCATTGAGGTTTAATTCCTCGCTCCGCAGTTTCAATATGTTTCTCTATTGAGAGACGAATACTGGCCAGTACCCTTTGCGCCAAGGGATTATAAAAGGAAGAACGCTGTACCGAGGATTACATGCCCGCGGGAAGAAACTCGTCCAAACTCTGATCGAAGGGAGTCCTCGCTCCGTTTGCTCAGCTGAACCATAATCTGCTCGCCGCTATTCTTCGAGCGAAGACCAGTCTGCGTTTGAGGAAAAGCGTGATGTACAAAGAACGTTTTCTGTACTTATGCATCAGTTACGCGAGTAATCATTTGAAATTATGATGACCATTGGTAGAAAGAAACTGAACGATATTAGAGCAGTGCATCTCCAAGATCTGCAACGAAATATCAATCATTTTCCCACAATGTGGTAACAGAACAATTCTGTGGAAATATTACAGTAGTTTAATTTGTATATTTATTACCAAAGTTAAAAGAGCGTTCGTGGCTCAGGCGATAGTGGGACGGCCTCTCACCGCTGGGTTCCGTTGTTCAAATCCCGGTCACTCTATGTGGATTTGTGCTGGACAAAGTGGAGGCGGGACAGGTTTTTCTCCGGGTACTCCGGTTTACCCTGTCCTCATTCACTCCAGCAACACTCTCCAGTATCATTTCATCTGTCAATCATTAATCATTGCCCCAGAGGAGTGTAACAGGCTCTGGCGGCCGGCACAATTTATATTCTCGCCGCTAGATGGGGGCTTCATTCTCTACATTCTTGACCCGGTCGAATGACTGGAAACAGGTTGTGGACTTTCCATTAACAAGGTTAATTTGATTTATAATAAACCTAAATGTATTTAATGAAATTAACTTCAGGATGCATAAACGTCTCCATTTTTCCTGAAATATTCATCCACTAATTAATAGAAAGTTAACACTGTATCTATGTACGCGGTGTACGAAAAACGTCATCATTTAATAATACGCTGTGTGAAGTGGATGAGTTTACTTGAAATGTAGATAAATGCTAAGTTAGGAATGAACTCGGTGGATGAAGTTGGACATATGAACCTCCTTCAGAAGTGGACTCATGTGAGGCGCATGGAGGAGTACAGGCTTTCTAGGAGAATAATAGACTTGGTCATGGAAGGTAAGAGAAGCAGAGGGAGAACAAGACGACTGGACGTGTGGAATGAAACGAGGTCACAGAGCTAGTTCAAACAGAAGATTTTGGAAGACTTTAATTTGAAGGAACGCATTCCGAACTTCTGTGTCATGCATCAGTTAAGCGAGTACCCATTTAAAATAATGACTGGCACCTGTAGAATGGACCTATAAAATTTTAGAGCGGTGTATCTGAAAGTATCTGCAAGAAAATATCAATGAAAATGAAAATCCACAGCCTGTTTCCATTCATTTGACCGGGTCAGGAATGGAATGAATGAAGCTCCCATCTAGCGGCGAGGAGAGGAGTCGCACTCCCCTGGAGCAATGATTAATTAATGAAAGATGAAATGAAATGATATGGGAGAGTATTGCTGGAGTGAAATATGATAGGCGAAACCGGAGTACCCGGAGAAAAACCTGTCCCGCCTCCGCTTTGTCAAGCACAAATCTCACATGAAGTGACCGGGATTTGAACCACGGAACCCACAGGTGCGAGGCCGGCTCGCTGCCGCCTGAGTCACGGAGGCTCAAAATATCAATATCTCGTCGCAATAAAGTAAATCATAACAATTCTGTAGAAGCAATCGTTTATATCATTTTCTAACAATAAACCTAACTTGAGATTCCTGTTGCATTGATACTGACGTGCGGTCCCAGGAGCCGTCCCCAAATAGAATTGTAATGAAATATTTTACACTTTAGAACAAAACATCGTCGTTACGCCTACGAAAACCGCTATGTGATAATAGTTTCGGAGAAATACTGACCCGCAGCACACATACATTATGAGAAGCGAGAATTCCTTGACAATATTCGCACAATATCGAACCTTAGATGACAGAACCTAACCGTCCAAAGTTCTAAGCTAAAATATATTTCACACAGAGGTATAATATATCTGGATCAACTAGAAATTGAACATTAACCAGTTTTTATGTTTGGCATTAAGAATTTCTACAATTTACAACTGATCACAACCAGTTTTTTTTTGCTAGGGGCTTTACGTCGCACCGACACAGATAGTTCTTATGGCGACGATGGGATAGGAAAGGCCTAGGAGTTGGAAGGAAGCGGCCGTGGCCTTAATTAAGGTACAGCCCCAGCATTTGCCTGGTGTGAAAATGGGAAACCACGGAAAACCATCTTCAGGGCTGCCGATAGTGGGATTCGAACCTACTATCTCCCGGGTGCAAGCTCACAGCCGCGCGCCTCTGCACGCGCGGCCAACTCGCCCGGTCCAAATTAATTTAAAATAAGACGGAAACCCACACAAAATTTGGAATTGATTAGGTAATTTGCTGCAAAGCTATAATCAAAACACTTGAAGACCTAAAATAAATAAGGCTCTAAGCGCCAAAGTTACACATTTGGATGTTGTTGTTAGTCGTTTAGTCGCTTTCGACTCTCCGTGACCCCATAGACCAAAGTGCGCCATTTCTTCCTGTCGTATACAATTTTCCGAAGTCTTTCTAAATTGAGAGCCGTGGCTTCCTTGATGTCATCAATCCACCTCATCCGTTGTCGCCCTCTTCTCCTGTTACCATCAGTCTTCCCCAGCATTAAGGTCTTTTCCAGTGAATCATGTTTTCTCATGATATGACCGAAGTACTTTAGTTTTTGCCTGAGTATTTGACCTTCCAGTGAACAGCCTGGGTTGATTTCCTGTAATATGGACTTATTAGATCTCTTCGCAGTCCACGGAACTCTAAGGAGTTTTCTCCAACACCATAGTTCAAATGCATCTATTCTTCGGCGCTCAGCCTTTCTTACTGTCCAGGTTTCGCTTCCGTACATTGCTACTGGGAAGACCATAGCCTTCACTATACGAATCTTCGTTCTTAAAGTTACGTCTCTACTCTTGAAAACGTTATCAAGGTTGGCCATTGCCTTCCTCCCAAGGAGCAAGCGTCTCTTAATTTCATGGCTGCAATCGCCATCAGCAGTTATTTTGGAGCCCAAGTAGATGAAACTGGGAACAACCTCCATTGTTTCACCATTTATATGCCAGGAGGTGATAGGTTTAGTTGCCATGATCTTTGTTTTCTTGACATTCAACCTTAGTCCAGCTTTTGAACTTTCTTCTTTCACCTTCATTAGTAGATACTTAAGTTGTTCTTCACTTTCTGCCAACAGGGTGGTGTCATCAGCATATCTAAGGTTATTTATATGTATCCCACCAATTTTAGCTCCAGTTTCTGTTTCATCTAATTTGGCATTCCTCATCACATACTCTGCATATAAGTTGAATAAGTAAGGTGACAATATGCAGCCTTGACGTACACCTTTCTCAATCTTGACCCATTCAGTTGTTCCATATAGGGTTCTCACCGTAGCTTCCTGATCAGAGTAGAGATTTCTCATAAGGCAAATAAGATGATCTGGTACTCCCATAGTCTTGAGTACTTGCCACAATTTATTGTGGTCGACACAGTCAAAGGCTTGAGCATAGTCAATAAAGCATAAGTATAGGTCTTTCTGGAATTCTCTTGCTTTCTCCATAATCCAGCGAATATTAGCAATTTGATCTCTGGTTCCTCTGCCTTTGCGGAAACCGGCTTGTTCTTCAGGTAGTTCTCGATCTACATACTGCCGAAGCCTATTTTGCAGGATCTTGAGCATAACCTTACTAGCATGCGATATAAGTGCGATTGTTCGGTAGTTTGAACATTCTTTAGCGCTGCCCTTCTTTGGAATTGGGATGAACACTGAGTTTTTCCAATCTTTTGGCCACTGCTGGGTTTTCCATATTTGCTGACATATTGAATGTAGCACTTTCACAGCATCCTCTCCTAGGATTTTGAACAGTTCTGCAGGGATTCCATCATAACCACTTGCCTTATTGTTTGCAATACTCTCTAGGGCCCACTTGACCTCACTTTCTAAGATATCTGGTTCTGGCTCTGACAACAGAGTAACTTCATCATCAGGAGTATTCCCATCTTTCCTATACAAATTGCCTACATATTCCCTCCACCTTTCTTTAATCTCCTCTGCTTCAGTAAGATCTTTTCCATTTTTATCTTTTATCATTCCAATCTTAGCCTGGAATTTCCCTCTGATGTCTCCAATTCTTATGTAAAGATCTCTTGTCTTACCCAGTCTGTTATTTTCCTCAACTTCCTTGCACTGTTCATTCAAAAAGGCATTCTTATCTCTTCTAGCTAGTTTCTGAAACTCTGCATTTAATTTAGACATTTTCGATCTTTCCCCTTTGATTTTTGCATTCCTTCTTTCTTCTGCTATTTGTAGTGCTTCACCCGATAACCATGTGGCCTTCTTCTTGTTCTTTTTCTTGGGAATATGCTTTTCCGCTGTCTCCTTAACAACACAACGTACTTCTGACCATAGCTCTTCTGGGATTCTATCTCTTAAATCTAATCCATTAAATCTGTTTCTAACCTCTACTGTATATTCAAGAGGTATGCTATTTAGGTCATATCTGCTTGATGGTTTAGCTCTGTCAATCCTCTTTAATTTGAGCCGGAATTTGGAAATTAAGAGCTCGTGATCTGATCCACAATCAGCCCCAGGCCTTGTTTTGGATGACTGTACAGCACTCCTCCACCTTTGACTACAGAGTATGTAGTCGATCTGATTCCGACATTTACCATCTGGCGAGGTCCAGGTGTATAGGCGTCGTTTGGGCAATTGAAACAGTGTGTTGGTAATGACCAGTGAGTTGTCTTGACAGAATTCTAGGAGTCTCTGTCCAGCTTCATTTGTTGTGCCAAGGCCAAATTTTTCCGTTACTCCATCTACAGTTTGATTTCCTACTTTGGCATTCCAGTCGCCAATAATGAAGACGACATCCTTCTTTGGTGTTAACTGTAGCAATTCTCGTAAGTCTTCATAAAACTGGTCAATATCTTCCTCTTCAGCTTCAGTGGTTGGTGCGTAAATTTGTATGACTGTGATGTTAAAAGGTTGGCCTTGAAAACGTACAGACATCATTCTATCAGTTTTAAAATTGCACCCCATTATAGTTTTACGCACCCTGTTGCTAACTATGAGGGCAACTCCATTTTTCTTTTGGTTTTCATGTCCAGAATAGTATACCATGTACTCATCTGTAGCAAATTCACCAATACCAATCCATCTCACTTCGCTTATTCCCAGTATATCGATGCCCAGTCTCTTCATTTCTCGTTTGACTATATCCAGCTTTCCTTGATACATGGATCTTACATTCCAAGTTCCTAAACAGTACTGTTCCTTGCAGCATCGCACATTTCTTGAGGCTTCTCTCAACGTAGTTCCCCCCGGAGATCCGACTGGGGAACTTGAAACTCCGGAATATTTTGAATTGAGCAAAGCCATGGGGTTTTCTTGGGAAAATTACAGTGGTGGTTTCCCGTTGCCTTCCACTGTCCTCCACTCCTGTTGGCTCACTGACCCAGTTTCCCGCTGGGGTTGTAAACCCAACCTTCCACTGGGTTGCTCAGCTTAACAGGGGCACCACGCGTAGGTAGGATTTGGAGAATTGAGGTGTGAGAGGCTAAGTGAACTCTCTTGGTGAGTTCATATATTCGCATCACACCCCCGTTTCTAGCCAGAGTCTCAAGATGTTCGTAGAGACTCCCTCAGGTCGTTTGGATATATAGTGTGAAATAGAATCTACACGTCAAAGTTAACAATATATAAAAGGCTCGATCTGCCACGAATGATGCATGGTGTAGTAACAATATCTATCAACAGATGGCATGCTCCATGCCAGTGCCATCTATACTTTAAACTCATTTTCCTCAAAACTATTATTTTTTGGCACTTAGAACCTTATTTATTTCAAGTCTTCAGTTGTTATTTTTATAAATTGCTTGGAAAATACTCCTTGCGGCACAGATTTCATTATATTTGGGCTAAAATTTGGCGCCCTTGCCGAAAATACTCATATACTCGTACTTATTAATAACTGTGCTTTTTAAGTCTGGTATAAACTATTGGATAAAAACGTTTTTCAATTGTTCGTGCAATAAGTAAAAAGCTAGTTTGATGCCGTTTTAGGAGAAAAAATATTCAACTGATGATAAAACGCAGAACTACTTTTAATTCCTGTACATACCAGTACTGAAGATTTCACATTGTTAAGAACTCTGTCGCAAGGGGAATTTTATACATGGTAATGTGCTGAAAATATTTTAAGGTAGAAAAATGCAATTGCAAGTGTTAAGAAACGTACTTGCTTTTAAACCCCTCTGGACTGTAAATTACTCTCTAAGACTTCTTTCTCCTATTTCCCAATGTTGCCTCACAGCGTGTGAGTAAGGGTCGTGGGCTTCCTCAATACACGCCGTGCTGCTACCCTGTGAATCCGGCATTCAGAGCTTTAAGCATGGCGGTAGGGCAACATTGATAACGGGATTTGAAAGACGAAGAATTTGGGTATTTTTAAGGTAAAACTCATTTCGATTCTTTTAGTAAAAAAGTCGCTATGTTTCAGTTATGATGCCCCTTAATGTGAAAATAAAAAAAATATCATGGATACGGATAATGGTTATTCAGTTTTAAATGATTTAAAGATAATAGATCTAACAAGGGGACGGCGGCTCCTATTCAGTAACACCGTCTCTTACGTCAGGGAGATTTGATTCGGTGAAGGATATGTTCGGCCGTGGCCTATACTAGGAACTATCCCAGCATTCGCGGAAAACCATTCTCAGGACAGCGACGGTAAGGACCAGCTCCTCTCCGTCTCCCGAATGTAGAGCCGTGGCCACCGGTAAGCCGTAGCTGACACTGCATACTTGCAAGTAGAGCTAACTACTCAAGTTTTTATTCCGTTATGCGGGCATCTTACAAGGTGACGCTCTGTCTCAGGCCAGGAGATTTGGTAGCCACTCCGTCTCTGCAGCCGCCGACAGTACGTAGAGGACTGTAGAAGGGCGTAGTCAATTCACAGAAACTTATAGACCGAACGCTGAAAAACATAACAGTCTAAAATTAAAAAATGAGCATATATTATCATTCCTGTTGGGTCACGCAGTGCTTTTATGATTAGCCTTTTTGGTCTTCCATATGGCTTTCACTTTTTTCTCCGTATGTTCTCTTCCTTAAGTCCACTTGGTTCCTGATCTCGTTGCAACATAATTCTCTGGCTTACTGTTTACTTTCTTTACGGAACATATTTCTAGTATGTCTGGGCTTTCTGCAAGTCCTTTTTGAACTCTTGGTTCCATGGTAGACTCTTCAGTTTTCTGCTGTATGTCATGAGCTTGTGTGTAAGCCTTTTTTGGGAGTCGTTGAATAATAATAATAATATAATAATATAATAATATAATAATAATAATAATAATAATAATAATAATTAATAATAATAATAATAATAATTATTATTATTATAATAATTATTAATTATTATTAATTATTATTATTATTATTATTATTATTATTATTATATTATTATATTATTATTATTATATTATTATTATATTATATTATATTATATTATATTATATTATATTATATTATATTATATTATATTATATTATATTATATTATATTATATTATTATAATAATAATAATAATAATTATTATTATTATTATTATTATTATTATTATTATTATTATTATTATTAGACTAGTTTTTGGTTCCGTTTGGACCCGCTATGGAGCACGTGGTTCTTATCTCTAGCAGCTTTCTTCTTAGACCAGTACCCCTTCATTCTTGCACTGTGAGCGTCTTTCCGCTCCTGAGTCCATTTAGCCCCCCCCCCCCCCCCCCCCGTCCCTCCCCCGGACGCACAGTTTTTTCTGTTAGTGACTGGAGGGAATTTGATGTTCTGTTCAACGTTCTGTACCTATTCCTGTCACAGATTTCACTGGGATCAATTTCCAGTTGTTTAAGGTCTTTTCTGACAAGTCTTGCCCACTTGGCATTGGTCGCTTTCCCTCTAGAGGTGGTGTGGAAGCCTCTGATTATTAGACCAGTATTAAAAATATTATTGCTGTATAGAAAACGTTATACTTAGTCTAAACAGAGGAAAACAAACAACTTCTCCATATAGTGACGCATATTGAGCCATTTGGTGAGGAACGAAGGTACCATTTCATCAACAGAGCAGAAGTTCAAATTGAATTCAGACCTCTCGTCGTTAAAAGGAAACCAGGGCTGCCGGTGATAAGATCCGAACTACTTATGTTGCGAATGTAAACTACTGACAGCTATGAGGCTTGTTCTGTTGTGCAGCTAATTCGCTGAGTATCACATTTGTGTGTATCCAGAAAAGGTCGTTCGACATCTAAACAGAGCTTTTCAAGTTCATCGATACGGAATAATTGTATTCCCCACGTAACCAAGTACTGCGTTATATGCGAGACCCCTATCAAGAGTTCTAGCGAGGTGATGTAATTAGTTCCCCATTAGGAGGCGGTTTCATGCAATAAATTTTTTTAGTTTCCCTCTGACCCTCATTAAATAATTGTGTATAAGGTTGTAAAGCAATATTCTGAGCAGAATTAGGAAACATCCAATTTGCACTGCGGCAAATTGTATTCTTATGAAACAAAATTTATTAGCTACACTCTTTAAGCTACTTTAATAGCACTCGTTATCAACGTGTCACGCTGCTCTCTAACATTGTTAGGAGAATAGTTCTGTGCGTTTAGAATAGCTTCATTTGAGTCCCAGCATGAATTATTACAATGATGATGATGATGATCAGACTGGATACAACTATTATTTCCATCTGTCTGTCCCTTGTAAGGCTCTTCAAGTCGTAGTAGACGCTGTCTTTTGTCAGGAATTATCCTCTGCATGTACTTCAGCTGAGTACCCTTGGAAATATACTGTATATTAATTAAATCCATTCCTGCATATGCCTGTTAATTACACCTAATGTCATTATAAATTTATATTCTAAATGAAGAAATGTTCTCCAGTTGTGAAATAAAACTACACTTACAAACTATCTACAGGAAGTTACGTACTAATTAAGCTATGTTGTTTCTGCGTGTTCCCTTCTGGCTAATCGTAGGACAGAATGCTCAGTGTTAAATATGTTCACATTTTCAAAAAAAATGTCGTCATATTCTGTTTAGAAGCGAGATGGTGGTCTATACTTCGCATTTCATTAAGAACGTTTTGCGATTTCTGTTACTCTAGGAGGTGCATAGAACTTAATTTGAAAAGATAGTTCTGGATTATTTACTAGGAAGTGGATGCTCGTTATTGTTATTCTAAGGTGTGAGCAATGAGTTAAATTAGTTTTGTTACGCATTTATGTCACATTTATTTTACATTTATATTTGAAACAAAAACGTACAGATACCTTAGCAACTTAGATTATGTATGTTTGTTCTTATAGTATATGGTTGTTACGTTTTATATATATATATATATATATATCAGATTTTACCTACTCCGCCCGCATCGACCAAGTTAACAGCATGTATTCAGGAAGAATTTTGCAGCGGGATAGTTTAAACGCTTTAAGTGGGCGCTGTGTTTTTGCGTCACAATTCTGTTTACTGGAGATCAACAAACTGATGATGAATATTACGAGAATAATTTTGAGCCACTTATGTTTGAATTCACAGGTAGGTTTGTTTTAAGACTAGTTAAATTGGTAGTGCCACTTATGTTTTGTATACGTACGAGTACCGGTAGCTGAAGGTAGTCTTACCAGTGAGCCGGTTGGAAAGCGTCAAAAGGATTATATAAAGAGTATATCTTATTTTAATATGCATTTCATTGGCATCCCAAAAGTTGGACCCATAATTTTTAACCTCAAAGATTCCACGTGCGGAACCATAAATATAAATTATTTCTATTTTTATTTTTTAATTAAATTAAACATAACAAGACAACGAACTTGTTCTTTTACCCAATGCGACAGAAATGTTAAAATGTTAGGAATGTATTTTTGATAGTTTGAAGTAAGTGCAGTGTGATCATTTACCTTTTTAGACGGTTAGTTCGCAGTCTGGGGTTAATAAGTAAGATGGGAAGTTATGCTTTCTAACTTTACTGCCAATGTAACAAAATAAATTGTTTTTGCTAGAGTCTCCTCTACCTGATTCAAAGTAGCTCAAATTCAAAACAGAATTTAGGGTATGCGGCTCAAAAGCATCGCCCCGTCCAAATAGGCTACGTGGTTCATGCGCTTAGCCCGTTGTTGGTGTAATGACTATTTATTATTTATGGAATATCGTAATAGCTTCAACTCTATTTTGCACTAGTAAATTCGGGTTATAGTTTTGATCAGTTAATTATTTATTGGTCCTTCACACAAACCTAGGAAACTGAAGTACTGAAGATGTGAATGAACTTACGGAACTATTTGTAGCAGCAGGCTTTGAGAGTTCCGCATGAACATTGTTTAGGTGAAATTCCAGTTCGAATCTTGTTCTTCCAATCATGGCACAATCCAACAGCAAATGGTCAGCTGCTTAAGAAGATTCTTAAAAGTACAAGTATTCGTCAGGAATATTGATTTAAAAGCGTGCAAAGTAGGCCTTAAACGTTCCATGGCCGGAAAGAAACTGTGTGAGAATGAATTCGGGCACTGGGGTCAGCTATATACTGTATGTCTTGAAAATGTAATTCTCTTGTGACAGGCCCCTTTGTACTTAATGTCCAGAGGTTGTTTCACTGACTTATTAGATATGTTTTGATTTGAACATTTTGCGTAACTTGGGGTGATTTGCTGTAGGTAATTTCCATATTATGACGAGGAGGCTGCTTTTTTGAGGATGTCTGCCTTTTTCAATTCGCAGGAGAACCGGTATGTCCTCGGATGCAGGGAGGGCAGACGAAGGAGCACTGCTGTGCTATAGATATTATAGTAGCAGATATTTGGGTAACATTGTACTTACCGAGCACTGGCCATGCGGTGTGCATCGCGTACTTGTCAGGTTGCGTTCGGGAGATAGTGGGTTCGAACCTAACTGTCGGCAACCCTGAATATGGTTTTTCGTGGTTTCCCATTTTCGCACCAGGCAAATGCTGGGGATCTACCTTGATTAAGGCCACGGTTGATTCCTTCCTACTCCTAGGCCTTTCCTATCCCGTCGTCGCCATAACACGTATCTGCCGGTGTGACGTAAGACATTGTACTTGATTGTATTTAATGCACCCTACAAGTCACTTAGTATCCGGGCACTACTGTTATTGTGTTCACACCACTCCACAGTGTTACACGCTTGGTCCCGTGTGAGTATTATGTCGCACCTCACGAGCGGAACGTTGAGGATGGAAATTGTAAGTTCCCTTGGGGGGAATTAGATATTTTACTACCAATAGAGCACATCAAAAATCAGATCAAAAATTAGATGTATGGCTTTTCAGGTGTTTGCTCTATTAACCAGCGTTTCGTCTTAGGTCTGACACTAGACTCATCAGAGTGGGATGTGTCAGACCCTACCCACTGACGCTGGGGTGTATGCAGGTGAACTTATCAGAAGCCTATTTAAGAGCCACAGTCTGATAACAGCATACGGGAGATAAAACTCCACAATGGAATTAATTCCCGCCCAGCAATTCCGAATGGAAATTCTAAGTTCCCATGGAGGGAATTACATTTTTTTCCACCAATAGAGCATATCAGAAATCAAATAAAAAATTAGATGTGGGTAGGGTCTGACACATCCCACTCTGATGAGTCTAGTGTCAGACCTACAGTAAGACGAAACGCTGGTTAATAGAGCAAACGCCTGAAAAGCCATACATCTGATTTTTGATCTGCTTTTTGAACATTAGTGATGTTTATCTTGACCAAGGTATAAAGTAATCCCATTGGTATCATTACCCACAACCTCTTCGCTATCACTGTTCCTATTGTCGAATTGTTGTGTGTCTAACATGTGATCGCTATGTTCACTTTCACAATCGTTTTCATTATCTTCATCCACTCCGTCAATGTTCCTCCTGTTCTTGTAACAACAGCAGATGATCTAAAATAAAATTAAAAAGAGTAAATTAGCTTTAAAAAGTAACGTAAGATATCAAATAATGTAAAAAATAAACATACACTGCATCGCCCAAAAGTTAAGCACCCAGAAGTAGTGGTCCAATATTATCCCATTTCGATATACACGCATACCATTTATGTGTGAGTAAATGATTAGATTTACAAGGATCTGTAATGCGTAGAACGCCCACCAGAGTACATTCATGATGCACCGTCCTGTTGTTGCTAAGTTGTTACCGGTCAACTGCTGTGGGTGAGACCGTTAGGCAAGTTGTGCAGAGAAGCACCCGCAGCGCGTTAGATAGCCTATCCACCAATTGACAGAGGCCGCATTGTGGGACTGCATGAGGCTGGTTGGTCGTATCGTATTATTTGCAGGCATGTGGGCTATTCAGAGTGTCACAGTGGCCCGATGCTGGACTCAATGGGTGCATATGGGCACCCCATGACGTCGTGCAGGTTCGGGTCGACCAAGAAACACCAATCTGAGGGACGATCGTCGTATCGTGCGCCTAGCATTGCGGGATCCCATAACTTCGGCACTCGCCATCCGCGAACATGTACTGGAAACTCTATAACATCCTGTGAGATCCCGCACAATGTCTCAACCACTCGCATCCGCCGGATTGGGGTCCTACCGCCCCATTGGTCGGTTGCCATTGACACCTGAACACTAACGCCTGCGTTTGGAGTGATGCCTTGCACCGGAGGCATGGACAGAGGATGACTGGCGTCACATCATGTTCAGTGATGAGTCCCGGTTCTCCATAACCTCCGATGACCATCACGTGCGGGTTCGGCGGCACAGCGTCGAAGGCAAAGAGAAGATCCTGCCCATATTGTGGAAAGATAAACAGGCGTAATCCCGTTCATCATGGTGCGGGGAGCCATAAGAAATGCGTGCAGGTCACCTCTAATAGTGCTTCAGCAGACTTTGATGGCACAGCGGTGTGTCGCAGACATTCTGCGTCCGCACATCCTACCTTTATGGCACAGTGTCGCACAAGATAATGCACATCCACACACGGAGGGTGTGTCTATGTACTGCCTAGAGCATGTTGAGGTCCCCCCGTGATCAGCAAGATCCCCGGACTTCTCCATCGTTGAGCACGTGTGGGATGACTCTGTTCCAGTACCAACCTGCGGGATCTGGAGGGACAGCTGCAACAACTGTAGACGAACTTGTCTTAGAATGGGCTCCAAAGGCTGTTTGACACCATTCCGAAGCACATAAGTGCATGCATTGCAGTCGGGGGAGGTGGGGGGGGGGGGGTTGCGACACCCTACTGGCCGGGAGCCAACATTCCACCTATAACTGCCAACGGCCTTGTCTCTTTCATTCCATATTGTATTCAATTCAGTAAAGGCACATGGTCTTTCAACATATGTAATTTCATTCACTTTCAACCACTCCTTACGGGTGCTTAACATTTTTTGTCAGACAGTGAATATCAGAACCACCATGACTCTATTAATATACCTGAGATTTGTTCCCCTGGGGCAGATTCATGATTTCTCTTGCCCAACGTATTTGTTAACTTAGATACACAAATTGTGACTAAATTATAAATTTGGCATAAAATGATGGAGCAGGAGGAGAGACACATCACTGGACACGTGATGTTAGAAATGCTCACACGACGCTCTAACTAAAACAAAGTCGCATTCTGAGGACATACCCTTTTAACAGGTAGATAAAGCTAAAGAATCGAACAGGATTGTGCAGCAGTTACGACCTCAAGTTTTGGCACAGAATACTTTCCACTTTAGTGTGATTACCTTCCATCCCGGAGGCCCGGGTCCGATTCCCGGCTCTGCCATGAAATTTGAAAAGTAGTACGAGGACTGGAATGAGGTCGACTCAGCCTCGGAAGCTCAACTGAGTAGAGGGGTGTTCGATAGTACCTAAATTAAGGCCACGGCCGCTTCCTTCTCTATCCCTTCTAATCTTCCCCCACTCCCACAAGGCCCCTGTTCAGCATAACAGGTGGGGCTGCCTGAACGATGTACTGGCCTTCCTCCCCCTGTTGTATCCCCCGACCCAAAGTCTCACGCTCTTGAGGCGATGAACGTGGAATGCCTCGCTGAGTCTGAGGAAAGAACCAACCCTGGAGGATAAAAGGGTTAAGAAAGAAATAAAGAAGACGGAATTGACAATATAAAATAAGAGTTTGAAATGTTTATTATTTTATATTTTTTTATTCCTTTGCTTTGCGTCGCACCGTCATAGGTACATCTTATAGTGACGATGGGATAGGAAAGAGATAGGGATGGGAAGGAAGCGGCCGTGGCCTTAAAAGAGTCAATGCCCCAGCATTTGCCTGGTGTGGAAATATAAAACCGCGGAAAACCATCCTCAGGGCTGCCAGCAGTGGGATTCGAAGCCATTATCTCCCGAATGCAAGCTTACAACTGCGCGACCCTAACTGCACAGCTAACTCTCTCGGTCTACAATGTATTGAACTAAAATATAGTTCATATCAGTCTATATCTAAATTGTGCTAATTTTAATTCAATAAATTGTATTACATCCGTCAGCACGTTGTAAGAGTGAAAATGAAAATCCACAGCCTGTTTCCAGTCATTTGACCGGGTCAGGAATGAAATGAATGAGGCCCCCATCTAGCGGCGAGGATAGGAATTATGCCGGCTACCGAAGCCTGTCGCACTCCTCTGGGGCAATGATTAATTAATGACGGATGAAATGAAATGGTAATGGAGAGTGTTGGTGGAATGAAATATGACAGGGAAAACCGGAGTACCCGGAGAAAAACCTGTCCCGCCTCCGCTTTGTCCACCACAAATCTCACATGGAGTGACCGGGATTTGAACCACGGAACCCAGCAGTGAGAGGCCGGCGCGCTGTCGCCTGAGCCACGGAGGCTCTACTCTGTAAGAAAATACCTTTAAATTGTTATGATTATTATGGTTTATGACTACTGTTGACATTTTATATCTTCATTCTAGACAAATATATACGTCCTGAAGACAAAGTAGATCGGACTAAATTGTCCAATATCCACATCTATGAGTTACGAATCATTTTCCACCACTAAGGTAGCGAATGTCCTCGACCGGTAGTCGAGGATCGCGAAAGTCGCCTCACGACGCTTGGCCAATAGTCGAGTATCGCAGAAGCCACCTCACGACACTCGGCCAGTAGTCGAGTATCGCAGAAGTCACCTCACGACGCTCGGCCGGTAGTCGAGTATCGCAGAAGTCACCTCACGACTTTCGACCGCCTTAACTTTCAAAAGATACCAATAACCCATTTCACGTTTGGTAATACAGATTTCGACGTTCTGACATTCTAAAAAGCCATGTATTGTTGATATGTCACGACCTTTTTTCGCGAAGAGTGAAAGTTCTTCGCACCAGAGTATTCTCAAATGTTCACTGTTTGGTTCCTTGTAGAATACACTGACACGAATTAAATGACCCCTCACATGACATGCTACCAGGCCACAGTCCAGAGCTACACTCGTTGTTAGCTACGCGCCACGGTGATTTTAGTAGCTCAAGTCGGCGGCACTATTCATCATCACTCGATGGCGCCATACTGAGGTTAAATTCCTGTTGGCCTAGGTACATTTTTACATTACAATGTGATGGTGAACACTGTCCAACTCCTTGGCTGAATGATCACCGATGAGGTCTTCGGCTCGGAGGGATCCGGATTCGATTCCCGGCCGGGTCGGGGATTTTATTCGCGTCTGATTAATTCAACACTTTCCTCTTCATATTCAGACAGCACATCACATACCAACCACCACAGAAATACTCAATAGTGATTATATCCCTCCATATAGGGTTGGCGTCTGAAAGGACACCCGGCCGTAAAACACGGTCAAATGAACTTGTGCAACAGAATTCGCACCCACGAACCCACAGGTGAGGGAAAAGCTGTAGAAGAAGAAGAATAATAATGTAAAACTAAACACTGTCGTTGTAGGTCTACGTGTTTAGAAATTATTTCACTGGGCGTGTTGGGCGTGCGGTTAGAGGCGCGCAGCTGTGAGGTTTCATCCAGGAGATAGTGGGTTCGAAACCCATTGTTGGCAACCCTGAAGATGTTTTCCCGTGGTTTCCCATTTTCAGGCCAGGCAAATGCTGGGGCTGTACATTAATTAAGGCCACGGCCGCTTCCTTTCCTATCCCTTCGTCCCCATGAGTGCGACGTATAGCAGCTTTAAAAAAGAGAAATTATTTTAATATTAAAATATTCACGTTTTTGTAACTTTCACTGGTCCAAGTACGATTTCAAAACTATAGACGTATTATAAATTTAAATGTCAGGTAATGAGAGAGAGGCAAAATTGTGTTCTTCACCATTTCCGTGCCAAGTTGACTGGCTCATGCGGTTGAGGCGCTGGCCTTCTGAACCCAACTTGGCGGATTCGATTCTGGCTGAGTCCGATGGTATTGGAAGGTGCTCAAATACGTCAGTCTCGTGTCAGTAGATTTACTGGCACGTAAAAGAACTCCTGCGTGACTCAGTATCTCAGTATCTCTGAAAACACGTAAAAGTAGTTTGTGGGACGTAAATCAAATAACATTACTATTATTAAAATTCTTTGTTAGCAAAATTCTCATGTAATGGCCTACGACGGCTTAATCTCCACCAGGAACATGTTTCCTAGCCTCGAAACAGTGACCAGGAGGAAATATCTGTAGGCATTTGTTCAGTGCAGTGCTATTTCGAGCAGTGAATCGGAACGAGTATTCGTTCCATGAAGTGATGAAAGAAGCCTAAAACTGGATGAGAGATTATGAATTACGTTGTATGATTTGCTTATATTTATTATTATTATTATTATTATTATTATTATTATTATTATTATTATTATTATTATTGATTATCCAGGTACGAACCCTATTTTGCACATGGTATATTAGGGCTGTAGATAACAAAACTAAATTAGTACATAAAATAACAACTAAACCTTAAAACTGTGACGACTTGTAATAAAATGGAGAAATTTAGCAAACGTTTTTTAACAGCAACTTTTGAGAAATAAAGCGTTCAGAGGTGCTTAATATTGTATATCACTCATGTGTGAATTACTAATTCATATCTACTTCTTTAAAAATGGGACGGTCAAATAAAAGATGATAAACAGTTTACGGCATTTCACAGATAGATGTGTAGGGATTCTGAATATTGATTCTAAACCTCTCAAAATATGATCCTAATTTTCCATATCCTGACATAAACTGTGTTAAAATGATGTTCAGTCTATCGTGAGTCTTCAGAAATGACAAATTCCTCGGAAGGTAGTTATCCATAGCTTATTCCACATATTCTCCTTATACGTTTTCAGTTCCTTTTTGACAAACGACATAGGACACTTGTCATTTGTTAACAGAGAGTCGTGGGCGGTTATAACTTCTTTGACAAGTCCAACAACTCTCTTATTCCCTTCTGTGCCGTTATGTCCATTTGATGCAGATATGCTTGTTGTAGTCTAATATGTATGATGTTATATTAACAGCAATTGGATGTAAATTTATTTATTTTGAATTGCATTCAAAGCAAAGCTTATATTTAATCTTGATACGTAATCGCTGACAGTAAGTTAGCGGGGAGAGAAGTAGACCACACTTCGTCCCGCCTGGTTTCGGCCCGTCTCCCAGGGTTGCCCAATAAAGCAATTATCACATCGATCCGCAACGAGCGGAGCTCAGTTTACCCTAGATTCGAGCGAGTTCCGTGTGAAAGTGTCGGTTAAACAAGCCATTAACCAATCATCGGTCGACTGCCTTGGTCTGTATTGGATGTATACAGTTCCCTCCCCCATGGCTCTCAACACCCGCTTTAGAAATAGATATCGGCTCTAGCGGGAGGTGAAATTTCATCCAGAGTCAATTTTCATCTCAGAAAAACAATCATCTTCTCATTGTCGGTGCAAATAGCCCTACAGTGATTGCCAATGGAAGTCTGCTGATATAATCACCCACTCCAAAACCACCCCACTCCAATGCTCCCGATTTTTCTATCTCAACTCGCTCCCGGAAACCTGTTTATAGTCCCTCATATCCTGCCCCTTTATTTGTTCTGAAAACTGAATTCCCATCAGTGCATCCCTCTCCAATATTACTAAACTGATTGTCAATGACACCATTCACAATGTTTCACCTCTTCTCTGAGATTGTGAACTAACATTCTATTAGTACCATACTGAAAATTGCGCTATTAGTATTCCGAGATCACATTCAAACAGCATGACTATGTATGCAATATAATCAATGGACTGTGATCATTCTTGAGGAAAGTAAATGTCACAAGGCTAGTTTGTAATTGCGTGATGATATGTTACTATCTATCAGTCAAAAACGTGGATGTTCATGTAACAGCTAAATCAAACCAAACCCCATGGCACTACAGCCCTTAAAGGGTCTTGGCCTACCAAGCGACCGTTGCCCATCCCGAAAACCTGCAGATTGCGAGGTGTCGTGTGGTCAGCACGACGAATCCTCTCGGCCGTTATTATCGGATTTCTAGATCGGGGCCGCTATCTCACCGTCAGATAGCTCCTCAGTTGTAATCACGTAGGCTGAGTGGACCTCGAACCATCCCTCAGGTCCAGGTAAAAATCTCTGACGTGGCCGAGTATTGAACCCGCGGCCTCCGGGTAAGAGGCAGGCACGCTACCCCGGCTCAAGTAACAGCTAGATTTGTATTTATTCATAGAATACGAGTCCAGAGAACATTCGGCTAACACCCAAAAAATCTCCAGATCACTGTCAAACCCTGATACACTACACAAATTAAATGCGAATATGAAAGTTGAAAGAAGAATTGTCCAGAACAGTAAATTTCCTGATGATATGGCTTTTCTGGCAGGAAATTTAAACACTCTAACAAGCATTTTACAGGGCCTGAATAATGAATTCATAGAGAATGATGTCAAAATCTCGAACATAGTAAATATCTGGTAATAAGTAAACACCCACAGGTAAATCATTTTACCATAAATAGAGGAAATTAAGGTGGTGAAACAGTTCAAGTAACTCGGACAAATATTTACGATAGATCTCCAGTGTAAAAATGAAATTAAGAGTCGAGTTGCTGTGACTAAACAGGCATAATCTATGATATGTTAGAGAACCATGCCACTCAGCTTGAAAAAGAAGAAGGTTTAAGACCTGCTTATGGCCAGATGCGATATTTTGTAGAAGGGCCTGGGCTCTGAAAAGAAATAACATTAGAAACCTTTGATAAATAGTGCTGGAGCCGTTTGGAGAAAATAACCTGGGTACAGAAAATGACCAGTACACTTGTGCGTTATTGAGTTAGTGAGGTAAAACTGCTGATCAACAGAATCCAGGTGATGAGGTCATTGTCGATGGGGCACAGTCTGCCACATGATGACCTCATGATTGATGCACTAGTGGGTCTAGAAATCACTCTTATGAAAGTGTATTTTACTGGTGCATGCCTGAAGAATTAGGAAGGGAATAAAAGGACATCCCAGGATGGATCCACTCGGAGCATATTTGTCATAGGAACAAACAAGTCAAAGGACTGGATATCCATGATGCTGATATTAATTTAAACATATGCAAAATAGCACTTTTATCCAAATGCCACAGAATTTTACAGAGCTCATGATTAAAAATGTTCCACGTCAGTAAGTAATGAACACAACGAAACAAACGTGGACATGGTTACATTTTCTTTGAAGCTATTCTTTTTTTTTTTTTTTTTTTTTTTTTTTTTGCTATTCGTTTTACGTCGCACCGACACTGATATGTCTTATGGCGACCATGGGATAGGAAAGGTCTAGGAAGTGGAAGGAAGCAGCCGTGGCCTTAATTAAGGTACAGCCCCGGCATTTGCATGGTGTGAAAATGGGAAACCACGGAAAACCATCTTCAGGGCTGCCGACAGTGGGGCTCGAACCCACTATCTCCCGATTACTGGATACTGGCCGCACTTAAACGACTTCAGCTATCGAGCTCGGTTTTGAAGCTATTTTGGTATATGTATGTGAGATGGAGGAAGTATCAAATTACTGTAGCAGGAATGTCAGAATATTGCATGTCGTGAACGTAATAATTTACAAGCGAGAGTGTTGACTATAATGGAGAGGTTTTAATTGCCAGTGTGTTGTTCCCGGTCAGAATCCACATAGTCACATGTTTGCATTCCGTGCTACCCTCAGTCACCATCGTAATTACGTTCAGTGATATGTTAACTGAGCATAATTTATGTCGAGAGCTGTGTTTCGTTGATGCACTTACAAAGCCCGTGACACTTCAATGGAGCATGGATTAACATTTTACAATGACCTTGATCCTCAATTGGTTCGTTGCCTTTGTCAACTTCAAATAGAGACTGAAAGAACTTACCTTGGGTGAGCTACATAATTTAAGAGAAATTTATAGCTATATGTTAATAATGTATAAATTAGGTGTGTGGCTTATGGTTCCGTGAAGTTTGGCACACAACAATTTCGTTTAAAGGGCGTTTGACGTACTCCCAACATATATACGGTACCTTCCGCAGTTTGTGTTAATGTACTGAGTGTTGGAACACACATGAGCAGCGTTGGGTCAAGATCAATATAATCCATTAAAAATGTGACAAACGCAAATACATTTGTGGTTCTTATGTTACGAAAAAGTAATATTATTGGTTTTGTGTCCACTAACTATATATTGTTTCCGGAGACGCCGAATTGGCGGATTTTTTTATTGCAGAAGTTTTTGTAAATACCAGTAAATGTACTGACACGAGGCTAACATATTTGACTATCTTCAAATATAACCGGTCTGAGCGAGGATCGAACTTGCGAATTTGGGCTTAGAAGGCAGCGCAATACCGTCTGAGCTACATAGCCCGGCTTATGGGAAAAAAAGTTCCTAAATAGAGTAACTTAATAGGAAACACTATACCGAGAATTAAAACAAATGTGAAATAGCCGTTTTTATTACCAAGATTTAATGAAATGGAAATGCCGGGCTGAGTGGTTCAGACAGTTAAGGCACTAGCCTTCTAGCCCCAACTTGGCAGGTTCGATCCTGGCTCAGTCCGGTGGTTTTTGAAGGTGCCTTGTGTCGGTAGATTTACTGGCACGTAAAAGAACTCCTGCGGGACTAAATTCCGGCACCTGTGCGTCTCCGAAGACCGTAAAAGTAGTTAGTGGGACGTAAAGCAAACATTATTATTATTATTATTATTATTATTATTATTATTATTATTATTATTATTATTATTATTATTATTATTATTACGAAATGGAAATATCTAGTTCAAACCAAGGCTCCGCCCTTACACATGAAAATGCGAATGCGGAAAAATTGAACTGATAGGTTTTTGTTTTGTCACTCCTCATCTGAATTAATTCTTGTATATCTATTCTAATATTTGATTTAACTAGCATTTCGTTTATTGGCATTTTTAAAGGCATAATTTTGACTACATGACTCTACTGACTGTACTTTAAAATTGTTGATATTGTTGTTTACGTAACTTATTAACAGTAGTTTGGTTTTATGTAACATGAATTTGGTTGCTGTTAAATGTTTAGTCATGGAATGTAAAGTAACACAAATTAGACGGGATGGCTTTTATATATTTTACTTAAAGGAGGGTTTTTTTTCCACAAACAACGCACAAAAACAAATAATGGAAGTTATAATCAGTTGCAATTATACATACAGAACATAGTCATACAACTGGCCAAAAGCTTGTGTTAGGAAACATCATTGCTGTTAATGTTAATAGAGTAACGACTGTGCACCCTGAAACACCTCCAGGAAGAATTATAAGTGAAATCATAGCTGAAGGACCAGAAGGAGTCCTTCTGCAGGTACCAGAAATGGATAAAATATTTGATGAAATGGTAACGTCAAGCAGCCTTTTTGCAAAGCGTAGATCTCTTTCAGAAGAAATGAAATTGCACAACAATTTAGAGTAACGTGGAGAACTGACCGGTTTTTGCTGTAAAAAAAAAAATTAAGAGATCCAACAGCAACAAAATTAATAGTTTAGTATTTGCCGCAAATAATCACCTTCGACGCTGGGGTCAACTTGAAGGGGACTTCAAATGGGTGTCCAACAATTCTGGCGCTGTTATATACCATACGTGGTCATTACCAAGGACCCACATTGATATTAACCTCATATAAGAGAACTGAGACAGCTTCGTAATCTGGAATATGTGCAATCTGATTGATAACCTGTGTGAATTAAGTATCTCTGCGGTTGTGAATGTTTTTTATTATTATTATTAATAATAATAATAATAATAATAATAATAATAATAATTTCGAGTGGCTATTTCTAGTCGGGTGCAGCCCTTGTAAGGCAGACTCTCTGACGAGGGTGGGTGGCATGCCATGTGTAGGTAATTGTGTGTTATTGTGGTGGAGGATAGTGTTATGTGTGGTGTGTGAGTTGCAGGTATGTTGGGGACAGCACAAATACCCGGTCCCCGAGCCAAGGAAATAACCATTTAAGGTTGGCCGGGAATCGAACCTGGGCGCTTTAAACCGAAGAGCACTGTGTTGAACATTCCACCAAGGAGCCGGATGTTTTGTTGATAACTGAAATACAGTGAAACAAATCGTTGTAGAGTGCAGGAAGAAATCATAGTAAGATATCGGTATTCATTCGGAAAGGCTTGGTCAAGAGGCCAAGAAATCTTTCTGGAGAGTAATGAATCCTTTTGAAAAGGTAGGAATTTACTTTTACAGTTTTCTTTGCGTCGCACGAACACAGATACGTCTTACGGTGACGGTATGTTAGGAAAGGGATAGGAGTAGCAAGGAAGCGGCCGTGGCCCTAATTAAGGTACTGTACATCCCTGGCATTTGCCTGGCGTGAAAATGGGAAAACACGGAACATATTATGGGCTGCTGACAGTGGGCTTCGAACTCACTATCTCCCGAATGCAAGCTGCCAGCTACGTGACCCAAACTTACAGCCACTCGCTCAGTGCGAAGGGAAAGGGGGAGTGAATAGCGTTTTGGGTAACTGAAGCGAACTCACAGTAAATCCAAGGAAATCATTGGAGATTTTTAAACAATTTTGCTTTACGTCACACCGACGCAAATAGGCCTTATGTCGACGATGGGATAGAAAAGGGATGGGAGTGGGAAAGAATTGGTCGCGGCCTTAATTAAGGTACAGCCCCAGCATTTGCCTGGTGTGAAAATGGGAAACGATCGAAAACCATCGTCAGGTGCTCGATCCCACTATCTGCCGAATGCAAGCTCACAGCTACATAACCCTAACCGCACGCCCAACTCATACAGTAACCCGACGTTTCTTACGTTCGAACTGTGCCTGTAGTCTCAAAGGTGACGAATTAACGAGGTTCTACTGTGTGAATTTTTTAAAACATAGTTTAGGTTCCAAATCGTAGTACCTTTAAAGGCTGAAACTGTAAGGTCTAATAATCACTACTATGCCGTTGGTGGACGTTTTTGAAGACCAAAATGACTGTTCAGTGTTCACTGTCCATGGTGCTACGGCGGTGATGTTAATGGTGGGAAGAAATTGTGGCTAGCAACGAAAATGTGACAAGAGATCATACGGATGATTTCTATGGTTGGTGCGTTCACAAAATCACGGGCGTTCATGGCCAGAGACCCAGGCTGTATTGAATACGTTAATAGACTGCCGGGGTAATGTATGGCCGGTATTAAGAATGTGTATCCCAGCGTGGGACCTGTGCCCTCGCCCTAACGCTCTATTAAGGCGAATAAAGCACACTATATTGGTAGTAATAATTGATTACTTCACACTGGCACGGTGTTTTACCTGCCCTGCCCGGCCCAGTATACCAAGTATTTATAGTGCCACCCTAACTGTGTTGCCGCTTACCTCAGCGAGTCACTTTTAGCATGGATGTGGCGCGACTGCTTACAACAAGTACATATTATTATGAATTAACCACAAATCATGAACAACAAGAAATAATCAAATACATTTCCGCTTCAACATAATGTACTTCCACGCTGCAAATAATATCAGGGACGTGATAGGTAAGTGGTTTGGTCTGTGGTTTCTCACCAAGGCAACCCGGTTCGAATTCTAGTCAGGGCATGTGGGATTTCATTTTCGTAAGAGGAGCTTGGTCAAAAGCGACATATCGTTATCAACAAGAGCGCACATGTGTACCCTGCAATTGCTATATGTGTTTATAGTGTGAAAAATAAGCCTATTTATGCAGAGTGGCCCAGTAGCTCCTTAAAAGTCATGAAGAAGCAACCCATCGAACACTGCTAGTCCGTAAGGTCGATATTGCTCTACTTGCAATCATGTCAGTGGTGTAAAATGAGCCAACCTTGCACAGGAAGAACAGACTATATAATATTCACGCTAGGATGAAAGGAGCATTTCACGAACATACTGTGTATTGCGTGTTGTTATAATATAGCTTAGTACGTTGTGAAGAGAGATGCAGCCTATAAGAACCAGAGGTCATCATCATACACTGAAAGCTAAGCCTTGTCGCCAAAACCATTTTCCTCTCAATTCTGCTCTTCACTTCAGTTGCTTGTGGTCTTTGCGTCCCTTCCAGTTTCTTGCATCCTCGAAGTATGTCTTCCTCGGTATTCCTCTTCCTTTCTTTCCTAGTATTTTTCCTTCAAGGATGTTGACTAGGAAGTTATAATGTCTCAGGATACGACCTAAACGTTTTAAGTTCCTTCTTTCCATATCCTTCACCAGTCTCCGTTGCTCATTGACTTTCTTTAGAACATCTCGATTCTTTTCCTTAGAACTGAAGTTTCCACGGTATGTAGAGTTATTCAGTTCTTCTTCCAGGCTGAACCGTGTTGTTGTTTCCTGCACATTCTGTAAAGTTTGCTGACGTTTCGAATACATTACAGTATTATTCGTCAAGGGAATTAAATACCTCTACTCGATCCGAGGTCATCAGTCTCCCAGGCAGCAAACAACAACAACACGGTTCAACCTGGAAGAAGAACTAAATATCTCGATTTTTTGCTTTGTGAGTCCATCATGACCTTATCATTTTCCTCCGAACCCACACTTCAGTTGCTTCCAATGATTCTCTTTCTTCTTTTCCAATAGAACAGCTCTCATAACCATAAAGCTGTACACTCCAGACAAAGAATTTTACAAAATCCTTTCTAGCTTCTGACCTTGTATGGGTATTTGTTAAAATATCCCTTTTACTTCGAAAGGTCTATTTAACAAGAGCTATTCTTCTTTTAATCAGAAGTATGATACGGGAATTGAATATCGAGGTGAAAGGGTATGGCTAAGTAGCGCACCTACAGCGAACAAGGTGTGCCTCGTCGTTATGTATGAATCGGGAAGGTATTTGAGATCTGAAAATGGATTCACGGTTCGAATCCTGCTCTGTACACATATGTTTTAAAAATCTTATTATATACTGATATTTTTGAGGAAACTTCATTTTACCTATTTATGGCAGAATGTGTCATCAGGGACAATATCACAGTGTTATGTTGGCTGAACTCTGCAGTTATCCATAAATTTCACAACACAAAGACTGTTAATTCACTCGAGTAATGGAAACAAACATAACTGTTTTGATAATCTACACTCGCGACATATTCCACTTGAAGATGATTTCACACCAGGCAATTGCTCTGGCTGTACGTTAATTAAGGCTACGACTGCTACTGTACCTTCCGAATCCTGGCCCTTTCCCATCCTTGCGTTTCCGAAAGCGTTCGATGTGTTGGTGCTGCGTAAAACCAATAGCAGAAAAAATAAACAGGTATGATTACCAGATAAGCAATAGTATTTACTGTAATATTCTACATAAAATAAAAGTGCAATAATGACATTCAATACAATAATAAATAGGCATACCTTAAACACTTAAAATTGAAAAAAGTCGATAATGTACTTCTGCCCGGCAAATGACTTTCGAGATTCTGCTGCTATATCTGCTTTCATTCCAGAAAACGTCATTGTTTGAGTTTCTAGTTTTTTCCCATTCTTACTCCAGTCATCAAACGTAGCAACGCCCAAATCAAAACATTTGCAATATTTTGTAAGGGTGCACCTTTGTCTAATCTTTCAAACACTTTTGACTGATTATCTAAAGTCAACGTAAGGTGTTTAAGATTTTTAGTTGCCGTAATGTGACGCGTGCGCAAACTGAAGGCAAATCATTAATGTAATACACAAAAACTATTCACCTTGTCAAGGAACACTGTTTAAACGACGAGCATCGCTAAATAAAGCGTCAGAATGCACTGACTAGTCAAGTATCACCCGCTGACTGACTCAACTCTGTATTATGATTGTAATGTTTCCAAAGCCGACTTGCCTACAATGAACATGTCTGGACCTGCGTAATGGTCGGATTATGCGGAGAATTGAACCATCGAAGGTTGGATTAACAGTGTTCTACTGTATTTGTCATTCACGTTGCGTAGTATACTGGGTGATTCACAAGGTTACACGGAAACTAAAGAACCCCATCGACGGGTCGAAGTACAATAGGAACGTAAAGTCTGGGATGACACTCTGCGTCAGGTCAAGCCTAAGTATGTCAGAAATGACCTGAACGAGAATGAAGAACGGACAATCAATGGAGTGATAGTCGTTTGTACGTAGATTTTATTACGCCGATGTGATGCCTGTTATTGTAGTAGTGATAGATGAAACATTTTTCGTAAAGAAGATTCATTGCAAGAGTTGAACTTTCCTGTGTGCACAAATGGTCATCACTCATTGATTGTCAAATTTTGAATATTGTTTAGGAATATTGAACAATGTGGAAAAATAAAATGAATTAAATTGTTCATTATGTCGTTCTTGACATTTTTAGGCTTGTCCTGATGCAGGGTTCCGTCCTAGACCAGACTTTTTTCAACAGTTGATACGCGTATCATTGGTATTACTTGAGGTGGTCTTCGGTGGTACACAACGAGGTGGCTAATTATGATGTGCTGGCAGGCACAAGAAACCACTGTTACAACCAAGTTACATACTCCACTGCTTTGTTGTCTGAAATGTCTCTCAAGACTGGATTAGGGATTAATTTTCTGCTTTTCACACCAGGCAAATGCTGGGGCTGTACCTTAATTAAGGCCACGGCCGCTTCCTTCCAACTCCTAGGCCTTTCCCATCCCATCGTCGCCATAAGACCTATCTGTGTCGGTGCGACGTAAAGCCCCTAACAAAAAAAAAAAAATCTGCTCGAGACCCTTTGCCAACAATCGAGAAATAGAACAGATCATTGAACCTCATGTGATACTGCACTGAAAAATATATTTCCTGGATATCCTCTTTCTGATATTTGGATTAAAGCACGCTGTGGCTCCCCTGAGTTCGATGAAAAAGTAATCAAGTTCTCTGTGCCCTTTCGATGATACTCGTATAATTACGTGAACGAGAATTTTCAAGACTTGCGTTCATCAAAGACAAGTAATGTAACGTGCTGCGAGTGATGGCCGATCAGAGGTTAGTACTGAGCAAAATTCTTCCCATCCGCCTCTGTGGTATAGTGATTAGTGTGATTAGCTGCCACCCCCAGAGGCCCGTGTTCGATATCTGGCTCTGCCAACAAATTTGAAAAGTGGTACGAGGGCTGAAACGGGATCCACTTAGCCTCGGGAGGTCAACTGAATAGAGGGGGGTTCGATTCCCACTTCAGCCATTCCGTAGTTTCCCTTTTCTCCTCCAGAAAAATACCGGGAAGGTCACGGCCGCTTCCTTCCCTCTTCCTTGTCTATCCCTTCCAATCTTCCCATCCCCCCCTCCCCCACAAGGCTCCTATTCAGCATATCAGGTGAGGCCACCTCGGCGAGGAACTAGTCCTCCTCCCCAGCTGTATCCCCACAACTTAAAGTCTCTCGCTCCAGGACACCGCCCTGGAGGCGGTAGAGGTGGGATCCCTCGCCGAGTTTGAAGGAGAAACTAACCCTAGAGGGTAAAGAAAGGAAGAAAGAAAAATTCAGCCTGATATAAATAATTGATGCAAGCTCTTTTAAATTGCTATATATTTATTATATATTTAAATTACTTAGCTGAATGGTCAGCGCAGTGCTCTTCGGTTCATAGGGCCACGGGTTCAATTCCCGGCCGGGTCGGAGATTTTGACCTTAAATGGTTACTTCCTTGACTCGGGGACTGGGTGTTTGTGCTGTCCCCAACATCCCTGCAACTCACACACCACACATAACACTATCCTCCACCACAATAACACGCAGTTACCTACACATGGCAGATGCCGCCCACCCTCAACGCAGGGTCTGCCATACAAGGGCTGCACCCGGCTAGAAATAGCCACACGAAATAAAAAACTATATGTATCACTTACAGCAGTAATTAGTTAGCCATAAATAAATAATACGTTCTTTCGATATACGATTCAGCATTTTTTCTTATTGTTTATAGATTTTAAGTATTTCCGATACTTAAAATATTCAGACAGGAGAGGTGTTTTTCCACATAAAAGGGTGGGGCGCACTGTCGTAAAGTGTACGTTCCTAAGTTGCTAAGTTGCTTAAGTTTCTGCACGACCTTTTGATTCACCCTGTATATTTAAAATGTGTATAATATAGGTATTACATTGATAGTGATGTTCAGTAGCCTTGAAAATTGCAAAGGACAAGATCAGGAAGTGTTTAGTAGTAATCGCTTTTGTTAACAGCCTGCTAGTGTGAGAACAACAAGTAAAAGGTAGTTTGGAGTCGTAAGCACAATACCTTTTGAGGAAATGTAACATAATCGGATGTAGTTTTTGCACGGATACAGCACTCCCTTCACTCGCACCGTTGTTCGAAAGTAAATATCGAATTGAGGCCAAGCAGAACCCTACTTCACTTTCGATGAAAAAAATTGTGAGTTAGAGGGCTGGTATCTGACCGTCATTTCTGTATATACTTTGAAGATTCTACAGACTGAAAACATTCGAAATTATACAGAATGTGTCTAAACTCAACGGCAATGCTTCAGAAATGAATTCCTCATAAGTTGTAGAGAAATTACCGAGTTATCCGACCTTTAGTAACGTTACTGCAATCCAACATTCCCAGCACTATTACACTGAATATCCCCCTGTGGGTGGGGGCAGTAGAATAACACCCACGGTATCCCCTGCCTGTCGTAAGAGGCGACTAAAAGGGGCCCCAGGGGCTCTGAATTTGTAACGTGGGTTGGCGACCACGGGGCCCTTAGCTGAGCCCTGGTATTGATTCGACTTACTTGTGCCTGGCTCCTCATTTTCATCAGTCCTATCCGACCCCTCTTGGTCAACTCTTGTTCTTTTCCGACCCCGACGGTGTTACGTATGGAGGCCTAGGAAGTCTTTCATTTTCACGCCCTTCGTGGCCCTTGTCTTCCCAGAGGCTGTCGCAATGTGCGCATGGAGGGTTACTTCATCATCAACAGCAGTTGAATACACGAGCGAGCAAGTGGCTGAGTAATTTATACGCCACAGCTTATTACGCCGATGTAATACCTGTGACAGATAGAACAGCTTTTGTAAAGAACATTCATTTTCAAGAGTTCAGTTTCCCTGTGTGCTCAAATGGATATCACTTCATTGACTGTCAGTTCTGAATATTATTTAGGAAAAATAAAATTTTCTCATTATATCGTACTTGCCAGCCCCGCGGTATACGGGTAGCGTGGCTGCCTCTTACCCGGAGGTCCCGGGTTCGATTCCCTGCCAGGTTTGGGATTTTACCTGATTCTAAGGGCTGTTTCGAAGTCCACTCATGCTACGTGATTACAATTGAGGAGCTATCTGACTGCGAGATAGCGGTCCCGGTCTAGAAAGCCAAAAAAAGCCGTCGAGAGGATTCGCCGTGGTGACCACACGATACCTCGTAATCTGCAGGCCTTCGGGCTGAGCAGTGGTCGCTTATATTCCAAGGCCCATAAGGGCTGTTGCGCCAGTGGTTTTGGTTTGGTTATTATGTCGTTCTTGACATTTTCAGGCTTGCCTTGACGCAGGATTTCGTCCTAAACCAGCATTCTTCAACAGCTGGTACGCATACCACTGTTGTTGCTTGAGGTGTTGTCCGATGGTACACAACTTGGGGGGTAATTGCGATGTGCTGACAGGCATAGGAAAGCACTGTCACTACCTGGCTAAATACTTCACTGCTTAGTTGTCTGAAATATCTCCTATCACTCGATTAGGGATTAATTTTCTGCTCGAGACGCTTTGTCGTGCAGTGAGGGACGCGGAGCTGAGCTTGCATTCCGGAGGTAGTAGGTTCGAACCCACTGTCGGCAGCCCTGAAGATTGTTTTCCGTGGTTTCCCATTTTCACACCCAGGCAAATGCTGGGGCTGTACCTGAATTAACGCCACGGTCGATTCCTTCGCACTCCTAGACTTTTCCTCCTCCATCGTCGCCATAAAACCTACCTTTGTAGTTGTATACTCTTATAGAGTTAAGTGTAAGAGAGGTCCCTGAACCCTAACTTCGCTGCTAATTAAGGCATTATCTATGTCGGTGCAACGTAAAGCAGAATTGAAAAATAAATCTCTCAGGGTGTCTTATGTCAAGAGAACTATACATAACTTAGACGCCTTTGCAATTCTGCATTTCGGAATCCACTCTCTGATTTGTCTCTCAACTGTATGTGAAGAATCCGTTCCTGGAGTTTTTCCGCTGAGTTTCGATACACCTTATATATTAAGAAAGTCGAAGCTGAAAATAAAGTGGATTCTTCTGTAACAAAATATCCTCATTTTGACACTAGAAATACTGTATTGAGCATTTCGAATGGACTTTATTTTAACTTGCCAACTTTTTTTACAAGTTATTTACGTCGCACCGACACAGATAGGTCTTACGGCTACAATGGGACAGGAAAGGGCTAGGAGTGGGAAGGAAGTGGCCGTGGCATTAATTAAAGTACAGCCCCAGCATTTGCATGGTGTGAAAATGTCAAAACACGGAATACCATCTTCAGGGGTGCCGACAGTAGGGTTCGAACCCACTATCTCCCGAATACTGGATACTGGCCGCACTTGTCGCCTGCATTTAACGAACTACAGCCGTGAGCGTTCCTTCATGAAACCAAGCTTATATCATAAAATAATGGGGAGCGTTGTTGAAGTTTTTTACTGTAAAGGTCTGTCGCCAGTCATTATGACCGGGTGCATATTTTGAGAAATTGACACCAAACTTCGTTGCTTGCAACGCTGGAGAAATCAACAATAGTAACAGTATGTCACTTTAATGCCGCCTGTCTCTAGCTTGCAACAATGAGATTTTCAAGCCACCTGTGACCTCTTAAAAATAGTACAGTTTATTTGACTTCTGGCCCTGAAAAATTGAAGAATAACACTGACTAGAATACGGTCATTTTAGATAAACAAGTAACGACGGTCCTAGCAGTGCTAATTTTTCTGGCTTCCTTTTCTAATGGTCATTTTTCGTACTGTATATTAATCTACTATATGACTAGTGCACTGTTTACTTTGGGCAATAAACAATGGGAGAGAGTGTTGGTAACGGTGCAAACGAGGGTACATAAACCAGGACAATAACCTTCCCACATCCGGCAAGCCGGCTGTAGCAGATCTTAAGACGAGCCAACTGCATCCGGGGACAAGTTTTTTGCCTCCTCTTTCTGCCTTCAGCATCATGTGGCTATGTTAGTAATGGGAAGTTTAATATGCCGTACGCACCGCGCTCGCTCTACTACAGGTCCAGCCAAAGTCGTAACCCCACCCTGCTTACAACGAGCCTGTTAATTGGGGATATCTCCCCGGGCGTCGAAAACGTGCACCACTAGTGCTAGGTAATACAACCCTGATGATGTCAAGATATCAAACTCTCACCTAGTAAATCAAAACTTAGCGCGAGCGAAGTATCATCTTGCTTACTTTTGCGTTTATCTGAATCGTTTATTCGTTCGATATTTATATTCTAGAATGCCAGTCTCACAACACCTCAACTTACAAATAACGAAGGATGCACTTACATTTCGCTGCACGTACAGATTGGACCTAGCAAGTTGAACAAGAACATTTTGCCAATGGGTTAGAACATATTGTAGCCTATAACAATATTAATAAACAGAGAGAGAGAGACCGGGCGAGTTGGCCGTGCGCGTAGAGGCGCGCGGCTGTGAGCTTGCATGCGGGAGATAGTAGGTTCGAATCCCACTATCGGCAGCCCTGAAAATGGTTTCCCGTGGTTTCCCATTTTCACACCAGGAAAATGCTGGGGCTGTACCTTAATGAAGGCCACGGCCTCTTCCTTCCAACTCCTAGGCCTTTCCCATCCCATCGTCGCCATAAGACCTATCTGTGTCGGTGCGACGTAAAGCCCCTAGCCAAAAAAAAAAAATAATAATAAACAGAGAGACCTGATCCATACGTTTTATCAAATTAAAGAACATTCGGCAAGATATGTATAGACATTATTACGTCCCACTGAGCGAGTTGACCGTGCAGTTAGGGTCGCGGAGCTGCATTCGGGAGATGATGGGATCGATTCCCATCGTCGGCAGCCCTGAAGATTATTTTGTATGGTTTCCCATTTTCACACCAGGCAAATTCTGTGGTTGTACCTTAATTAAGGCCACGGCCGCTACCTTCCCATTCCTGGCCCTTGCCCATCCTCGAGTTGCCGAAAACATTCGATGAGTTGGTGTGACATTAAATCACTAGCACCATGCAAATGCTGGGGCTGTACCTTAATTAAGGCCACGGCCGCTTCTTTCCAACTCCTAGGCGTTTCCTATCCCATCGTCGCCATAAGACCTATCTGTGTCGGTGCGACGTAAAGCCCCAAGCAAAAAAAAATCACTAGACCGAGCTCGATAGCTGCAGTCGCTTAAGTGCGGCCATTATCCAGTATTCGGGAGATAGTGGGTTCGAACGCTACTGTCGGCAGCCCTGAAGATGGTTTTCCGTGGTTTTCCATTTTCACAGCAGGCAAATGCTGGGGTTGCACCTTAATTAAGGCCACGGCCGCTTCCTTCCCACTCCTAGCCTTTTCCTATCCCATCGTTGCCATAAGACCGATCCGTGTCGGTGTGACGTAAAGCAACTTGTAAAAAAAATCACTAGAACAAACATATACTGTATATATATACTTTTGAGCGAAGATGGGTAGGGTATCAGAAGAGATAAAATACAACTCAACTAGGAACTGATAAATTTTATGGAATAAAGACATTGTAGAATATAACAGTTTGCTTTATCGCGCCTTAGCGACACAAGGTGTTTCACCAACCCTCCGCCCCATAATTTTAGTTTTTTCTTAACACCTCGAGTGATCGTCCCTCGATGTTTTTCTTCTCATTGCGATAGTCATCATCAGTAACATCTTAAGTTAGTGTTTCGGTGATGGAAGAATTAGCCGTTGAGGATTCCTCAACGTTGCCTAGGGTACGCCCGATTGTCTTTACAATCTTCGTGGAGGCATCTTCCGTGTGATTTCGGACACGGATAAATAAATAAATAAAGTAACATCTTGATGATGATGATGATGATGACAATGATTATGATGTGCGGCGTTGGGAGGGGTCTGGTTCAACTCTTTATACAGTAATTCTCTCTATGGGCGATATGCGAATCAAGGTATGTGGTGATGATGGTGATGATGGTAATGAGGTATGAAAGGTTGAAACCCACTGTCAGCACATAGCCTACTCCTGTCGAATAACACCAAGGTGTCTGCCCAAGGCTTATCCGGCGGATGAATTACCATCAACAGCGCCATAAGGCCTCACTCAATACGTACACTACGGGGAGGTTTGGTTGTGAACCCAGGTTTTTGTGAATCCAGTGTTTGGAAATTTTTATGCCACCACCTCTCCTACTCTGCCGGTCAACATTCTGGTGGTGGAAATTCTGCCCACGAACGGGACTCGAACCGGTGAACCATGGTGTCGGATCATAAATAATTTGACGCCCTAACGACCATGGCCACCAGATCGGCTTTCCTATGAACAGGAGCTTACAACCACGCGGTTTTCCAGCTTATAAAAGCCATCACAGCACTGCCAATTAGCTTGTTACTATGGTGATTTAACAATATTTTCACACCAGCAATGCTCGCCGTTGATGGACCTCATAGCAAACGTCTAAGTTTATTATTATAGCTCCTCTTCTTCTTCTTCTTATCCTTCGTAATCTGTTTACCCTCCAGGGTCGATTTTCCCTCGGACTCAGCGAGGGATCCCACCTCTGTCGCCTCAAGGGCAGTGTTCATGAGCTTACAACTGGGAAGGATGACCAGTAACTCGCCCAGGCGGCCTCACCTGCTATGCTGAACAGGGGCCTTGCGGAGGGGATGAGAATATTGGAAGGGATAGACAAAGAAGAGGGAAGGAAGCGGCCGTGGCCTTAAGTTAGGTACCATCCCGGATTTGCCTGGAGGAGAAGTGGGAAACCACAGAAAACCACTTCGAGGATGGCTGAGGTGGGAATGGAACCCACCTCTACTCAGTTGACCTCCCGAGGCTGAGTGTACCCCGTTCCAGCCCTCGTACCAATTTTCAAATTTCGTGGCAGAGCCGGGAATCGAATCCGGGCCTCCGGGGGTGGCAGCTAATCACACTAACCGCTACACCACAGAGGCGGAATTATTATAGCTCTTTAGGTAAAAGAAAGACTGTATCTATGTTGGGTATTCAGCCCGAAGGCTGGTTGGATCCTCAACAGGTTCACCATTAGCTGTTATAGATGGCCTAGGTGTCACTGAAGAGGCGTACCAGGGAAATGAGGAGTGAGTTAGTTTCCCGTTGCTTTCCTCACTGAGCCAGAAGTTGCTATTGCACATCAGTCTGCGAAGCCCACTGAAATGCGTAAACTAACCGACCTTATGAGCGACATTTTCACACCATACATAGCAGGGACTAGCTGCATAAGGAATGCCACTCATACATCAGCCACTTTCATATTGTCTACAGGAGATATTAAAGATTAAAAATGAGATTTTCATTCATTATTGATATCTGTTTGTTCAGATACAATTATAGGTCCTACCAAAAGTTTGGACTCCTACATATTTCATGAAGAGGCTGCCTGGCCGAGGCGGTAAAGGCGTGCTCGGTTCGCCCGGAAGGACGTGGGTTCGAATCCCCGCCAGGAAGTCGTAAAATTTAAGAAACGAGATTTCCATTTCCGGGGGTACAATGGCCCTGAGGTTCACTCAGCCTACACCAAAAATGAGTACCCTGTTAATTCCTGGGGGCAAAGGCGGCCGGTCGTAGAGCTAACCACTCTACCCCATCACGTGCCGAGGTTAACAATAGTGGAAGGGCCTTCATGGCCTGTACGGAGGTGACATTGCTTTGCTTTGCTTTGCTTTGCTTTTTTTTTTACATATTTCATGAACGTGATACCTGTCTTTAAACTTTTGGTCTCAGACATACGATTTTTTACATGGAACTAGTAAATATCTAGAGGAACACTTGCACAAATTTTCATTGAAAAATCTCGTTTTGAAGTTATTGAACTTTCTGTTTATAATAATTGGAAAGAAAGTAGCTATTTTTTTATGCCTGAGGAGATCTGGAGAGTACAGTATGGGGAATACATTAATATTCTTTGATTTGAAGGTACACAGGTACTTGTAGGATATTCATTACTGTAATAGAGCAACATAATAGCGTTCTATTAATAAATATTCCTCGTTTTATAGCTCGCAATAGATCTACAGAAAGATCTAAATAAACATATAATTCCTTGACCTTGGATGGACAGCTCATGCTACCGAGATCATTTGTGTGTCACATTGTAGCGAGATGTTTACACTACAACGTTACACACATATTATCCCTGTAGTTTCAGGGTTTTCCTATTATTGAGCTATTAAAGTTATACATATTCACAGGTATCTTTGTTTCTCCATAACAACAATTATTAATGTAATCCCCATGTCGTACTCTCCATATTTCCTCCAGTATTAACAATAGCTGTTTTATTTCAAATATTATAAATAAAAAATGTAGTAACTTCAAAACAAAAAGTTATATTTTAATGACAATTTCAGCAAATGTTCCTCTAAATATGTACTAATTCCCTGTAAAAATCGTATGGCTGAGACCATAATTTAAGGACAGTAATCATGTTCATACCGAGCTCGATAGCTGTAGTCGCTTAAGTGCGGCCAGTATCCAGTAATCGGGAGATAGTGGGTTCAAGCCCCACTGTCGGCAGCCCTGAAGATGGTTTTCCGTGGTTTCCCATTTTCACACCAGGCAAATGCCGGGGCTGTACCCTAATTAAGGCCACGGCCGCTTCCTTCCACTTCCTAGGCTTTTCCTATCCCATCGTCGTCGTCATAAAACATATCTGTGTCGGTGCGACGTAAAGCAAGTAGCAAAAAAAAAAAATCGTGTTCATTAAATATGCAGGTGTCCTTAAACGTTTGGCAGGACCTATAATATTTCCGAAGTTATTAAGAAGTTTTTTAATAATATACACAGTCAAAAAGGTTAATACCAAGGATACCTCTGTTATTTTAATTCATTCTGACATTTAGGCCAACTCGTTCAGACAGCAATGAGACCCAATTATTCCAGGTTGATGATGTTTTATGGTGATCCGTATGCGGTCTTGATTTTCTACTGGTTTAATGTCGCAGTAGTACCCTGAAGGTGTCAACGATGAGAATGGGCTAGGACAGGGAAGGTAGCATTCATGACCTGGACTTCCCTGATGTGAAAATGAACAACTACAGAACACCAGATTACCTCCGATGGGATCTGAATCTACCATCTCCCAAATGCAAGCTCACGATTAAGTGACTCTAACCGCGTAGCTAACTCACTCGGTATACGTTGCAGGCCCCCTTACCCAACCAACGGAATAATTTTAATGAAGCTTAATTGAATATACCTTTACTTCCATAATATCGAAAATTTCCCTCGTCGCTTTCTCTGGGTTTAATGTTAAAAATTAACATCGATTTTAAGGAAACTTGAACGTTTGAGAAAACTGCAGGTAATCGCTTTGGAATACTTATCCACTGGATGAAGAAAGCTTATATCGTTTTGATTCTGTGCCGTATTTCGAATCTGCGAGCACCACCGCCTGTGAGAAATTTTAGGAATTTTTAATATTTCTTGTTTCACTGTTCTCCCTCAGCGTTCCTTCCCAATCCCCCAGATACAAATGCTTTTTCCACACTCCTCACACTCAGAATATAACAATCCAACGATTCTTTCAAAAACATCTCCCTACCGCGTCTAACAATATCAACAAGAGACTCGAAGATGACACATCGTTAAGTAAAGGTATATTCTAGAGCAGGGTAAATATTCTCTTAAAAACGAGTTAATATGGAGTGGTCTGACAACATCTTGAGCTCCTATGACTTCCGCTGTGGACACGGATGATTTCACGGTTTTCGGTGGACTGATGGTTCTTTGATTTACCTGAACGACTGACTCACGCTTGCTATAGTTTACTGTCGAAGACTGCGTTCATTAATTCGTGCGTTGATAGCGCACGTGAAAAGTGTTACGCTTCATCAATAAATAAGTAATTGAACTGAACTCTAACCACACTATCTTTTTTGTACAATCTGTTCTACGTCGCATCGATATAAATAGGTCTTATGGCGACGATTGGATAGGAAAGGGGTGGGTAGGAAGCGGCCGTGCCTTAAGTACAGCCCCAGCATTTGCCTGGTGTGAAAATAGGAAACCACGTAAAATCATATTCAGGACTGCAGACAGTCGGGTTCGAATCCACTATCTCCCGCATACTGGATACTGGTCGCACTTAAGCGACTGCAGCTCTCGAACTCGGTACATTATCATTTAGTCATTTAGAGAGTGACATTCTTTGCCTTAAACTAAGATATATAGACCCCCGCAGCCTGTTCGAAGGTACCGTTTTCCTTGAAACTTATTGAAATATTCTGTACAATATTACTCGTAATTTCGATCTTCGATCTTGTAGATCTTGTTCATCAAACAATCGCCTGCGTGTTTAAATGCTTAACAAGCAAACAAACAAACAAACAAATCAACTAACCAAGACGACTCCTGTCAAGTCAGATAGCCTGTAGTTAGAGAAGTGTTAAGTGTGAACAGTGGCGTACGCAGAACTTCGTCATGGGGTGGGAGTCACCTTTAAAACTGATTGCTCAAATACTATTTACTGGTATTTGTATTTTAATTGCCTACTACTAGTGTGGATCAGTGGTAGAGTGTAGGCCAAGTAATAAACCCGGCAGAAGTAATCGTTTTTTTCAATTGTGGAAAAATGTCAATTCGACACTCTATATGTCGGCATGTGAAAGATCTCTGGTGACACATTTGGTGTTTACCTGACAAAATTTATGTTTAAAAACTCAGTGATAGACGTCCAAGAATGATTCGATTTACTGTGCAATCTAGTAGCCATTGAGTGAAACGGAACCTTGCAATTGACGAAGAAGCCGACAGATGGCGTCAGATTAAGAAAATGCTTGCACATGTAGCTTAGGCTATATAATAATAATAATAATAATAATAATAATAATAATAATAATAATCATAATAATAATAATAATAATAATTTAATTTATTATTATTATTATTATTATTATTATTATTATTATTATTATTATTATTATTATTATTATTATTATTATTATTATTCAAATCTACCACTTAATATATTACGAATTCATTGTTTGAACTAGTGTTAGTATGAGGTCTAGAGGCAGCAGGCTTGCCTCTCACCAGGAGAACACTGGGTTCGATTCCCGGGCAGGTCAGGGAGTATTTTCCGTATCTGAGGGCTGATGTGGAGTCCACTCAGACTATGTAAGAACAATATTGAGAAGATATATTACGGCGAGATGTTGACCCCGGTCTGGAAAGCCAAGAATAATGACCAAGAGGATTCGTCCCATTGACCACGAACCACCTACTAATCTACTGTACAGGTCTTAATGCCATGCAGCGGCCACTTATTGAGCCACGGTACATCAGCACTGTTGCGCCGTGAAGTTTATTTTGCTTGTTTGTTTATGAGTTTATTTTGATTGTTTGTTTATGGAACCCTCAAGATTATGAATTCACACATTGAAGATTCCTTACACGTTGCTGCTCCATTCCACTTTCGTAGATGTTACTTTCAACGTGAGACACCATAAGTTAATATAAAAAATATAATAATAATATCCACCCCTGTGGTGTGGTGGTTATCATGATTATCTGCCACCCCCGGAGGCCAAGGTTCGATTCCCGGCTCTGCCACGAAATTTGAAGAGTGGTACGAGGTCTGGAACGGAGTCCACTCAGCCACGGGAGGTCAACTGAGTAGAGGTTTGGGGTAGATTTCTACCTCAGCCATCCTGGAAGTGGTTTTCCGTGGTTTCCCACTTCTCCAGACAAATGTCGGGATGGTACCTAACTTACGGCCACGGCCGCTTCCTTCCATCTTCCTTGCCCACACCTTCCAATCTTCCCATCCCCCGCAAGGCGCCTGTTCAGCATGGGAGGTGAGACCGCCTGGGCGATGTACTGGTTCTCCTCCCCAGTTTTATCCCTAACACAAAGCCTCACGCTCCGGGACATGGCCCTTGAGGCGGTAGAGGTGGGATCCCTCGCTGAGTCCGAGGGAAAAACCGACCCTGGAGTGTAAACAGAATAAGAAAGAAAGAAAGAAAGAAAGAAAGAAAGAAAGAAAGATTTAATAATAATTGCATATTCTCTAATGTTTCAATTTAAAACAGAGAAGTAAAATTTTAAACTGGATAAAATTCCCTCCACACTTGTCTACGTCACTGCTTGTTAACTTCACTGAAGTTTGGGATTAGGAACTAGTCAGTAATCAAGAGAAATGTGATTTCCTTGAAGAGCACGCACAGTTTCCTTCTCTGTTCCTGTAGGAGGGAAAGTATTGGCATGTCACCTTATCGACAGAAGTCAATTCCTTCCACCAATATCTCACGTTATTGGTAAATTGTCGTTTCTTTTCACACTGTGAAGTGACGTTTGTCATTCCAGTCTCTCCCCTGGCAATCGCCACAGGAACAAGACACATGCCTCGCATCCAGATGAAAGCCAAGAATTCACCACTTTCTTTCTGACGTTTGACGGAAAATTAACATTCTATGTCATACTAGCCTGTGACTGGTCTACTGCTGGTCTTGCCATTGGATGAGCGTGGCCTTTAAACTCTTTACAGCCCATCGTTGTCATATGGCATCAGAACATTTACGAACGATTGATACAAATTTTAATTCACTATGAAACTATGTGACATAACGGTCATTTACCTTAAATTGTAAGGAGATGACTGAAATCACTAGAGATGCTCACCAAGTGAATAATCGAAACGATTTAAGCATTTTCAAAACTAAACGGTTATGCAAGACAGAATATTCTTGACGTGATTTATATAACATTTAACTGTGGTCCCACCCACGTCGATGAGGCTCTGCAAATCCAGGCGATAGTGCCCCTAGAGTTAAGCAAAAGTATTAGTAAGTGAAATGGATTTGAAATAACCTGGAGTAAACCATGACTGTTAGAGGTTAAATTTAAAAGTTAATGCTTCTGATATTAAATATACGCAGCTGTCTCCTTCGCGTTTATTTGTCACTCAGTGGTGAACTATTATATTTCCTAAAACATAGAATTTTTTTTTTCAATTTTCTGTACGTCGCACCGACACAGATTGGTCTTATAGCGACGATGGGATAGGGAAGGGCTAGGAGCGAGAAGGAAGCAACCCTCTCCTTTATTAAGGTACAGACCAAACATTTGCCTGGTGTGAAAATGGGAAACAACGGAAAACCATCTTCAGGCATGCCGACAGTGGGGTTCGAACCCATTATCTCCCAGATGCAAGCTCACAGATGCGCGATCCCCAAAGCGCACGTCCAACTCGCCCGGTACAATTGTTATAATTAATGTTAGTTTGTGTCCTCCTCCTTTAACTTGCATGGGAATAGAGATTCCGTCGGAATAAATGACTCAGACGGTTGAGGCGCTGGCCTTTTGACCCTAACTTGGCAGGTTCGATCCTGGCTCAGCAGGTCGTCAAATACGTTAGCCTTGTGTCGATAATTTTCCTGGCAATTAAAAGAACTTTTGCGGGACTAAATTCCAGCACCTCGGTGTCTCCGAAATCCGTGAAAGTAGTTAGTGGGTCGTAAAAATCAATGACATTATCACTAATACTATAGCGATTCTATCCCTGTAATTGTTTTAAGACGGAGGATTTGCAAACTAAATTTTTACACATTTACGACAATTTAGAAACTGTATCTGTTTATCTGAGGGTTTTCTTATACACATTTGATAGTAAATAATTATTAAACACATAGTCTCAAAACGTATTTAAAGGTCTAAGCAGCGTAACGTCAAATTTCAGGCGTATTCTTCCCATACCTAACACAGGATATCGACAATACTCCTAATACGCATAAAAGCTGTTGTTGTGAGTGACCTTGGAGCGATAAGTATGTGGTACTCAGGCCTATTTTGTAGAACTTCTTATCCTCTACAATTGTTATACTTGTATTGATGAGGAAATCATGAACCACTTATTACTTTGAAAGAAACCCATTTCCATGTTATTAATTGTCATAAAGTGTAACAAATAGCCTATGCCAGTTTTAGAAATTGAAAGTGTACAAATCGAACATAGATTTATATGATAATAATCTGAGATTATAAGAAGTATACTTTATGAAAATAAAATTTTATGGACTGAATTCCCGTCGTGGTCGTCGGTAGGGTGATAGAGCAATTCTGGTCACTTGTTACTTGATCCTCATACGCCCAGCTGAACATATAAATGGCTTTATAACTAGTTCTCATCATATGAACCTATGTAAAGACGTCTTTCCGCGTTCTTGACTACAGTAATCATGTCCCAAACGTGCTTCTTTAAAATTAAGTGGAAGCAATCTATGTTTATAAATATTGGTTGATGGTGTGTCATGCAGAAAACTTATATTTGAAAAATTAAAAATAAATGAGGTACTTAAAAGTAACTGTCCTATAATAACACGCGTTAAGTGATTCATTTTCTTTAATAATTGCCCTATTTTTCTTTTAGGTTGTGCTCAAAGACCTAATCTTTAATGTTGTTGTTGTTTGAGTCATCAGTCCATAGACTGGTTTGACGCAGCTCTCCATGCCACCCTATCCTGTGCTAACCTTTTCATTTCTACGTAACTATTGCATCCTACATCTGCTCTAATCTGCTTGTCTACCCCTACCGTTCTTACCACCTACACTTCCTTCAAAAACCAACTGAACAAGTCCTGGGTGTCTTAAGATGTGTCCTATCATTCTATCTCTTCTTCTCGTCAAATTTAGCCAAATCGATCTCCTCCCACCAATTCGATTCAGTATCTCTTCATTCGTGATTCGATCTATCCATCTCACCTTCAGCATTCTTCTGTAACACCACATTTCAAAAGCTTCTATTCTCTTCCTTTCTGAGCTAGTTATCGTCCATGTTTCACTTCCATACAATGCCACGCTCCACACGAAAGTCTTCAAAAACATCTTTCTAATTCCGATATCAATGTTTGAAGTGAACAAATTTCTTTTCTTAAGAAAGCTCTTCCTTGCTTGTGCTAGTCTGCATTTTATGTCCTCCTTACTTTGCCATCGTTAGTTATTTTACTACCCAAGTAACAATATTCATCTACTTCCTTTAAGACTGCATTTCCTAATCTAATATTTCCTACATCACCTGCCTTCGTTCGACTGCACCCCATTACTTTTGTTTTCGACTTATTTATTTTCATCTTGTACTCCTTACCCAAGACTTCATCCATACCATTCAGCAACTTGTCGAGATCATCTGCAGTCTCAGATAAAATAACAATATCATCGGCAAATCTCAAGGTTTTGATTTCCTCGCCTTGGACTGTGATTCTCTTTGATTTCCTTTACTGCTTGTTCTATGTAAACATTGAAAAGGAGAGGGGACAAACTGAAGCCTTGCCTCACTCCTTTCCGGATTGCCGCTTCTTTTTCAAAGCCCTCGATTCTTATCACTGCAACTGATTTTTATACAGATTGTAGATAATTCTTCGTTCTCGGTATCTGATCCCTATCATCTTCAGAATCATAAATAGCTTGGTTCAATCAACATTATCGTACGCCTTTTCTAGATCTACGAATGCCATGTACGTGGACTTGTCCTTTTTGATTCGATCCTCTAAGATCAGATCTTTAATGTAGAATACATTTTTCGGAAGATACTCTTCGCCAATAGTGACACTTGGTCAGCGTTATCAACCATACAGGGCATGCGCGTACTCGGCCGTCGTCATAGTTACCATAAACCATTATCGAGTACCGTATAACTTTCAAAAATCAGCCTACTTATATTTTAATTTTTTATTTATATATCTGTACATTTTTTTTACTTTTTTTACTATTTGGTTTTCGTCGTACCGACACAGATAGGTCTTATGGCGACCACGGGATTGGAAAGGGTTATGATAGGGAAGGAAGAGGCCGTGGCCTTAATTAAGTAGCTACAGCCTGGAGTGGAAATGGGAAACCGTGCAAAACCATCTTCGGGACTGCCGACGGTGCGATTCGAGCCCATTGTTTAAATACGATTCATGAAGTATTTCAAAATACCCAACATATTTGGAATACATCCCGTAAAATTCTTAGTATCCGTAGAATTTGCGTTTTATATTTTGTGATAAATTATGTAAAACGCTATAAAAATTTGAGTGAACGTCCAGGCCATGTACACCTCCAAAAGTGAAAATCACGTTTCTTATATTTTTCGCCTTCCTGTCGGGAAATCGAACTCGCATCCCTCCAGATGAACCGAGCTCGTCTTTACTTCTTCAGCCAGACATCCCCCACGGTTATTGTTATTTATAAAATCGGAGAAAATCTGCTAGATTCTACACGAGAATGCTTTAAGTTGTTGAGACAATTTCTCTACTGCTGAGGGTAATAATCCGTAATTATTATTGAATGCAGTTAAATAAAGAATTTGTGATATTTATATTATTACTACTTGCTCTACGAGTTGCCGGCGGGTTATTGATATTTCCTTGTTAATGAGACTCGTCATTGAGTGTGCAATAAATAATCTACTGTTCGTTCCTTAATATCTCCGTTATCACATCTTAAAAATGTATGGTACATAGAATGTTGGAAATTGCCTATTCTTCAACTTTTCATCTCCATTATCATATCTTAAAAGTTTATGGGACATAGAATGTTGGAAACTGTCTTCTCTACAACTTTTCTTATTCACAAGTAAGTTAGGACTACTAGAGAAGCTACTTCTTCTTGTTCTTCTTCTTTATCTGTTTACCCTCCAGGGTCGGTTTTCCCCATGGACTCAGCGAGGGATCCCACCTCTACCGCATCAAGGGCAATGTCCTGGAGCTTCAGACTCTGGGCCAGGAGATACAACTGGGGAGGTTGACCAGTACCTCGCCCAGGCGGTCTCACCTGCTATGCTGAAAGAAGCCTTGCTGGGGGATGGGAAGATTGGAAGGGATAGACAAGGAAGAGGGAAGGAAGCGGTGAAATAATTGCGATAAGCTCAGTTATTGTAAAGATCGTAAATTGAATGTTATTTTATATACAGTCGAATTTCATATTATTGCGTTCTTCAAACTAACGAGTATATAACGCACTCACCTGCTACCAATATAAATATTTACCACCAGAAACATTTTCAGTGCGTCTAAGTCAATTACATAGGTAGTGTCCGGCTCCATGGCTAAATGGTTAGCGTGCTGGCCTTTGGTCACAGTGGTCTCAGGTTCGATTCCTTGCAGGGTCGAGAATTTTAACCACCACTGGTTAATTTCGCTGGCACGGGGGCTGGGTGTATCTGTCGCCTTCATCATCATTTCATCCTAATCACGACGCGCAGGTCGCCTACGGGTGTCAAATCAAAAACCTGCACCTGGCGAGCCAAACATATTTTCGGACACTCCCGGCACTAAAAGCCATACGCCATTTCATTTCACTTAGATACTTACCAGAATGAAACTATCCTTTCATGTTAACCGTTCTATTGTTCCGGCTGCTATAACTAAGAGTTGCACAGGTTCCTTTTTCTGGAGGATTTGCAGTTGACAATATGGTAATATTGGTAAGTTCACTAAATAACTCACGTGCTCTCTATCTTAAATCATGAAGAAGAATGTGTCAAGATTCTTGTGCAGTCACACGATTTTTTACAATGTTAAAGTTTATATTCATGATTTTATTTTCACTGTGTTGAGTGGATGTAATATCTTCGCTCAACTACGCTGCTGTATACTAATCAAGTCCGGCTTCTTGGTTGGATGGTCGGCGTAGTGGCCTTCCGTTCAGAAGGCCCCGGATTCGATTTCTGAAAAAGTTTCTACTGAATCGTTCGTGGATGCCGAACTGGAGACAACAGTTGTAACTCGTGATGATTTGATTTCCATCGTGTGAGTTGGTACCGTCTTGCACAAACTCAGTTTTAATAGCACATGATTGTGGATCTGACAATAGATAGCTCCCATTACAGTTTGTAATTACGAGGGATATGGACTTTACATTAAAAGGCGATCCATGGCATTGAGTAGCCATTAATAAACTCTAATTTATTTCCTTATCGGAGCCGTAATTGCTAAGAGAACCTAATTTAAGAAGCGCATGGTAATATCTGGTAAGTTCACTAAAAACTCAAGTGCTCTCTTTGTAAATCATGAAGAAGAATGTGCCAAGATTCAACAAAGTATGAATTGGAAATTTACACCCACAATTTTGTTCCAGCTCACGCATACATTTGTGAGATAGGATATATCTGTGACTTGGTTTAAGACAGGGCCTCTCAGGGTGCATGCGCCTGGTGCATGCACTGTGCACGGTGCAAAAGACGACTTGGTTGACCAGAGTGCAGACCCCCCACTCCTCGATTTGGAGCAATAGCGCTTACTCTCTATTTCCTCACGCCTGTCTCGCTCGCTCCCCCTGTCTCTCTCTTCCCCACTTGCTCCGTAGCGCTCCAAATCCGAGCTGCGTTGAGTCGAGTAGAGCCGAGCTTAGCCGAGCTTAGCTGAGTAGCTCAGAGACGAAGCGTTGGTCCGAGCCGAACCGAGCGGGACCGATGCACAGTGCACGGAGCTCTTGCGCCTCGATTTGCACGCGTGATATTTTGGGCGTTTGAGAGGCCCTGGTTTAAGGCATGGTATACAGTAGGGATGGTATTTTTTAAGCGTTTTGAAGTCAGGAATCTAGAATCTTGATTTGTACATTTAGCATAGTGTAGGGCTTATGCTGTATAATTGTAATTTGGCGTGTTATATTTTTAAGAGAAAGATTTCGAATCTATAAATTTTTAAAGCATTTTGATAATGGATTAACGTAAGATTAAAATCACATTTGCATAGAACTATTAAAATTAAAATGCATGAAGTACATGGATATAATAAGATTGTATATTTATTGCAAATTGACAACGGCTAAAATTTAACATAGGAGAAGTACCAATTTATATTTACGAAAAATCAAAAAATAAAATATATAAAATTGACTTTCTTCTTACAATTTTCTTTGCGTCGTACCCGCACAGTTAGGGCTTACGGAGACCATGGGATAGGAAAGGGATAGTACCGGAAAGGAAACGTCCATGGCGTAAATTAAGGTACAGCCCCAGTATTTGCCTGGTGTGAAAATGAGCTACATTAGCACAAGTCATGTTCATGAATCAGTGATACTGTCGAAGACAGAAATATAACATACCTGAAAATATTGTTCTGTCATTCTAGTTCTCCGACAACTTACAATTCAATTGTAGTTACTAGAGTGTCTTACAGCATGTACCCTCTTGGTAGGGCCCCAGATACATTGCAGAGCTGTTCGGGCAAAGTCTGTGTTGTTGTGCTTAACAGCCAACTGATTTTTTCGGAAGAAGAATTCGAAATATTAATAAAGTTTTGAATTTCGCATTTATTCTATACTTGGGTAAATTTCACATTTTGTCACGTATTCAAAACGCATTAAAGAATAGTTTACAGGTCGTAAAAATGATAGTGCGAATCTGCAATCCTTTATAAAAATTCACGTTATGTCACTCTTGCGAAAAATCACTACCGCGCTAAGGATGAAAGAATGAAATAATGAGCCCTTCCTAATATTATTAGGAGGTAGGTAAACATAGTCCAGCCCCTAAAATTTGAGGGTTACAGGATTGTATCATAAGGAATGATTATCTAGCCATCACAAACCTAATATCTGAGAAAGTTGGCAGCGCGATTTGAACACCAGGCAAATGATGAAACCCATCTTTGATTTAGGCCACGGTCTCTTTCTACCCAGCCCTAGCTGCTTCCTGTCCGATTATTGCCAAAGGAAACCTGTCTGAATCGATGCGTCATTAAATATGAACAAAAATTATTTTCTAGAGTACATCAGAGCAAGTGTATGGCCTCATGTGTCCTGGAAGGACCTCAAAGCTCCATTCCTTATGTCAATGATTCAAGGGGTTTGTTCCATTTTCTTTTCTTTTATTTGCAACTCGTAAAATAGTGAAATTGAGACTGTGTAAAAATATAACAAAACTGTCTGCACTGTGAAATAGTTCAGAAAATCAAATGATAAACTTATTACCAAGCATTTAAAGTCCTGTAAGATTAGGTCATGGGCCAATAAGAACGTCAATGTCAATCATTTCATAAATTATGCATCGTATTTTATGGTGTTAAAATATTTATGAACACCTGTTAACTCCTGTTAAAATATGTATGTAGTTTGCTCGCTGTCCGTGGCACCTAACTAGTGATCGTGAGGTCCCTGACTCCAGCACTGAGCGTGTTGGTTGTATTCAGCTCGGTGTATTTATAAACCACTTTTGTGATGAATGATGTATCACTGTTCACCAATAACCTCATTGTGTCAGGCTCCTTTAAATTATGCACGGAAGAAACGAAACTCAACTGTTCTCTGACCCGAGAATTAATGAAGAGGATATGGAGGAAGTAATAAAGGATTAAATCGTTCAATATAGACCTCCATTACATCGCCCTATAGCAATTAAAGAATCCAACATGAGAAAGCCCCAACTCTATAATTTCGATGATGCTTGTAGAAGGTAATCTAGGTCATCGGACCCCCATAATTTCTTTTCCTGCCAATTGACAGAATGAAGTACAAGGTAACTACTGTACCTCACAAGCGAAGTGTCACAGCTTTTACGAACTTAAAACTTTCGTGATATAATTAATGTATAGGGCCCGGATTTTTGTGTAATAACATCGCATAAAATGCAGTGTACAGTATCTCAAAAAATGGCAAAAATATTGAACGATTTTCCCCCAGAAAACATCTCCCGCAGGCTACTGTTAGTTTTATCTTGAATTCGCTGCAGACCACGTTTGTGTTTCGCTCCCGAAATGTGTTGCCCTACCGTAAACCATTTTCCAGAGACCCTCGCACAAATCGCATGCCTTACAGAAAAATATTTTTCTGTCAGTGAAATTATTAATCTCCATAGTTTGAAACAAATCGCTTCAATTTAGCACTTGCTCATTCCTTCACTTTGGGAGTCTTACTGAACTTAAATGAACTTAAATGTAGTACGTCTTGGTAAAAAAAAGTGGGAGGTAGAGAAAGTCATGTGTTACACACAAATTTTAAAAACAACGCAGTTACCAAAACTACTTTCCACCTAGGAGTTCCTGAGCGGAAACCAACCAGCTTGGTCAGGTCTTCTCTATAATTCCTTCCAATTTTTTGTTCCTATATATATTAACTCTGACAGTACCATTCCATTCATGCGTTTCATAGGGAAAAGGCTAGAGCAAGTACAGGAGAAGAAATCAGGAATGCGGAGATCTGGAATACCGCAGAGAGGCACAAACATCTCCTCAAAGTATAGGAGCGGAGCTTCCACGATGCAAGCCGAATGAAACCGACAATCTCCATCTCATTGCAGAACCGCCTGTCACTTCACTGAGCCACCGCTCACTCATTCTTGCAAAAGAGAACTGTTCAAATGATCCAGTAGTTCTGTAAATGTTGGAACCCTTTTGCGGAACATCCTATATATTACACCTGTGTGTTGGATGATATTTCTAAGTTGAATTTCATTAATCATTATCTTCTTTCTCCTGAATACTGTTTAGTACTCTAATTTCTTACGTTTGAATAAGATTGTGTGTCTTTCTTTTAATATGGTAGCTTGTGATATACAGAGTTATTCACCTAACATGTTACACGCAAATAACTTCTAAACCATTAAAGGTATCAGCATTCTGTTTTCATATTCGTAAATGGTATGCAGGGTATTATAAAATAACGTGCTACTTAGTCTCATGCGGTGATTAACAACCGAGATATTGATACTAAATCCATATTTTTAAATGGAACGTCACAAATTGATACAGCTGATTTAAAAGTTCATCTGCGTACAAGTTCAGATATGTAAGTATTTTCAAAACCGGACAGTTACTTTTTGAGATATAAATAAGAACAGCATGCGCGGTTTTGCATGCAGCATCAAACGGCGTGAAGTCGTGCAAGGACATATTGAGGCGCAAGCTGCTTCCTGGCCTTGATTCCAGCACAAAACGGATACCAGGCATATACTGTAAACATAATGTGATGTACCGTAACATACCCTGGGTGTGCAACGTTAGTGTATGACTGGCGAACAACAGGGAAGGGAGATTAAATTTGTATTGTTTTGTTTTGACATGTAATAGGCTGCGTTCAGTTCAGCGTTTTTTTTTTCTGACGGATGGGAATAGGAAGGATTTGAAAAGAAAGTCGGCCGTGGCATATCACAAAGGTACCTATCCGGTATTTGCCTGGTGTTGAACATGAGACACCATGAAAATCAATGTCAGGTTGGGCGAGGCAGGACTCGAACCTACGCTCTCCCGAATGCACGCTACTACGTACAGTCGCGCTGGAGCTCTGCGGAGATTAACGCGTGTAAAATAAAACATAAATAATAGTGTTTTTGCCATCTCACTACGATCAGCTCTGAACATTTGCTTTTCTAGAAGGAGCTCTTCCGGTGTTTTGTGTTATGTTTATTTCTCAACTCATAGAGTAGTATGAACAGTATACTAAAACCAATGACAATTATAGCTTTCGTTATGTTCCTTTCAAGGCAAAGTACTTATTTTATTCGTTTTAAACACATCAACCCTTTCTGTCCTGTAATGTGTTCGCCTGTCATACACACTTTGCAAACCCATGTGTACGAGGTACTTACATGCCTGGTACCCATTCTATGGCTGACCTCACTCCCAGTAAACTGATTTCGCCTCAATATGTCCTTGCCCGACTTCACGCCGTCTGATGCGGCATGCAAAACAGCGCATGCTGTTCTTACTTATATCTCAAAAGTAATTATCCGATTTTGAAAATACTTACATATTTGAACTTGTACGCAGATGTACTTTTAAATCAGCTGTATAAATTTGTGCCGTTCCATTTTAAAATATGGAGTTAGTATCAATATCTCGGTTGTTAATCACCCCATGAGACTAAGTAACACGTTACTTTACAAGACCCTGCGTACCATTTACGAATATGAAAACAGAATGCTGATATCTTTAATGGTTTAGAAGTTATTTGCGTGTAACATGTTAGGTGAATTAACCTGTATAAGTTGTTCGATTTGTCTTTATTTTTGCACAAGAGGTTCTCAACAAGGATCTTGTTGTAACCATAAGTTACCTATTAATACATTTGTTGTCAAAAATTGTTGTGAGGTCAGATAATAATTATGGAAGAATAAATACGTCTCCGATCGTCCATAGTAGTAACATTACATCCATTACAGGCTTACAGACTTACATCTGACAATCTCCAGAGAAGTTGTGTAGGACAGGATTGAGAAACATTTGGACAAGAGAATAAAATAAAGAACTAGCGTCTATTCTGAAAACAGAACAGCAGCATTTCAATAACTGTCAGACGCATCACATGTGTTTGTGAGTGGAAGTGGAACACAAGTTATATCTCTCGCCTTACAAACGGCGAGGAGTCACATGTGGCATAGGGAACTTGTCTTGTTGACAACAGAGAACAGAGTTTGCTTTTGTATTTTGTTGCACATTTTCTGTCAATGATTAATTCTTGAAGTTAAATCGAAGAGAAGAGTTTCAGATGTAGAAGTTGGTTTCTGTAAATATATATAAGATATTGTATTGTTAGATAAATATTTTGATGAAGTCATTGTTCTGAACAACATAAAAACAATACCTTATATAACATTGTGACCGTATACAAATTGAAATGAAATGAAATGGCGTATGGCTTTTAGTGCCGGGATGTGTCCGAGGACTTCGGCTCGCCAGGTGCAGGTCTTTTGATTTTACTCCCGTAGGCGACCTGCGCTTCATGATGAGGATGAAATGATAATGAAGACTGCACATACACCCAGCCCCCATTCCAGGGGAATTAACCAATTATGGTTAAATTCCCCGACCCTGCCGGGAATCAAACCCAGGGCCCCTGTGTCCAAAGGCCAGTACGCAAACCATTTAGCCATGGAACCGGACTACAAATTGAAATAAAAGTTAGGAAAACTTCAAGTACAAATTAACCACACGTGGTGAAAAACGCACGGCTAGTACGAGAATCTAATCCCATTCCCCCATTTCCTAAGACCAAACCAAGATCTAATGATTAGTGAATCCACTTGCAATGGTAGATGGCGAGATAACCGAGTGATATAATCCTTTATTTCTTATCAAGTGAGCCGAAGTTCGAATCCAGACCAAGAGAAGTGGGATTCTTGAAATCAACCCTGTGATTTGGATTCTAAGTAAAACAGAGTCCCCGTAATTTATGGCCACAAGATTATGAGATATGTAATAGACAAGCTTGCTTTGTGACTTAGATCTTACCTCACCTCCTGCGACCATGATATTACTTTTAGGATAATCAGATCTCTAACATAAAAATACAAATTCAATATCTTGTGTACTGCGCGCAAAAGAAAACATTAGACATGCGATAACCTGTCTGACTACATAAATAAATCACTGCCAATGATTGTTACTTTATAATAAATCACTTGTAAGCAAAATACGGTATATTAACCTTGAAGAATGGGAGCTGTCGTGGAGCTATAAAATACCAGTATGAATATTATCGGACTTCAGACAATCTCCTTTTGAATTAATTCTTAGTAGCTTGATTGTTTCACTTCGTCTTCTCCTTCTTTGGCCTTCAGGCTGATGAATGATAAATTGAACGTACGTAATCACTCAGTTCGTGAAAGGGCAAACTTGTCCCATTCAAATACAGTCTCTAAACTTCACCAGAAATATTTCCATGAACTAACGCTTAAAGCTTAAATAGTCGTTTTCTATTTATATATTTGCTAACTGCTGACCTGTTTAGTTAGAATTTTATTCATTTTTAATTTTAAGTTGAAAGTAACCGACATGTAAGTAGCAAGAATGTTCGCTGGTACAAACAAGCGGGAACGATGGCAGGAGCGGTAGTCGGAATGAGGAAATGAATGAAGCTGCACGCATGAACGGAGGTCGGATCACGTGAGGTGAACAGAGGACAGGTTACCTAGGAGAACAATGGGCTCAGCCATGGAGGGTAAGGAAAGTGGAGGGAGAAACAAAGGCGACGTTGAAAATCATTTTAATGATTTTATCATAGGCCACTGTGGAGGCACTTAAGTTAACCCATACAGACCTGCAGACGAACGCTGAAAGGCATCGCTGCAGTGAAGATGTATGTTTACAAATAAGTATTTAATTCATACTGACTTTTATTACATTTTCTTTGACTTACGTTTTTTTATGGGAGTAGGTGCGTAATATTTCTTAAGGAATCTTGCATTTTTGTAATCCCTTAATCCACTGAAAACTTGTCAATTTTTCTAGAAAGTCAGGAAATAAATGTTGAAATTACATCAACCTTAAAATTGAATACATTCATAACATGACCCAAACCGGCTTTGGAAATGAACCAAAATACCTCGTATTCAACGTATTAAAGGGCATAAAAATAGTCCTTGGAAATAAAACTTAACTATATGTTTGTAGAAAACCAAGAATAACGACCGGGAGGATTCGTCGTAGTGACCACACGACACCTCAAAATCTGCAGACTTTCGGCCTGATCAGTGGTCGTTTGGTAGGCCATGTTCCTTCGGGGCTGTTGCACCACGGGGTTTAGGATATATATTTGTGGTTAGCATTAATTTTTTTTGTTGCTATTTGCTTTTCGTCGCAACGACACAGACAGGTCTTATGGCGACGAAGGGACAGGCAAGGCCTAAGAATGGGAAGGAAGCGGCCGTGACCTTAATTAAGGTACAGCTCCAGCATTTTCCTTGTTTGAAAATGGGAAACCACGGAAAACCATCTTCGGGGCTGCTGATAGTGGGGTTCGAACCGACTATCTCCCGGATGTGAGAGTTTGCTGTGTTAGGTTGTCACCGTGACATTCCTTTCAGTGTCATATTTCGTTATCTTTGAACCACTAGTTAATAATAAAACGGAATACGGGGAGGCCCAAATGCAACAGTGTCTCACAACTTGATTGAAAATGTTTCTATTTCTGTAGATTTTTAAAAATCTAAAAATATCCATTCAACTGTTCTTCTTCCTGTGATGTACCTTGGAGGTCACTTCTCAGCCAGTGCCCAATGGAGTAGGAATCTCTGAACTGTTATCGGTAGCGACTTCGAACTGAGATATTGAAATATTTTGAGAAGAGAAATCAAAGGGAAGTGTATCAGCGCAATTTTTAACTGCATGTTGGATCAGAAAGGAATTGTTATTACCGGGTAGGCTGCGATGCTCCATCGAGCTCACGTCCCACTCACTATCTTTCTAAATTGAAGAAGACACTTATCTTTCTTGTCTACATTCTGGCTGGAACTCAATTGCAAGAGCAAGATTGAAAAATGTGAGCAACATCTTACGAGAATACATTTTATATTGTACAGAACACAGGGGTGACCAAGCTACCAACCAAACGTTTCATATATCACCACTATTATCCACTGAAAGAATGGTAATCAAACAAGGAATTTTGTGTGACTTAAAATCTTGTAATTAACGGCTACAAGAATTAGAGTTCGATGTCGAATCCATTCAGGATTCTCTATAAATGTCGGTATTAAGTGTTACCTAACGAGTGCGTCAACGCAAGTTGCGTTAGCGAAGGTACATAAGGTGTGATTTGTGTGAAACGGGAATTGAAAATACACGAAATGCGTACAAGTGTTATCGTCAATTACATTGTAAGTGAACAGCTTAGTTATTTGATGTTTCAATCAGGAATGGCCATGCCTAACATGATATAGACTAGTAATTGCAGTTCATTTAGACACAGCAAATATGCCGACGTGAGCTGACTCAGAATATAACGTAGGCTATGGTTTCCAGAAGCCATGTCCCAGATCATGAGATGAAGTTAACGGAGCGACATCTAGGAGCATCAGTATTGTATAAATGTCGTAGACCTTCCGAATCTTAAAGCCAAGAATATCTAATCCAAGCTGGTCCCGAAGACTGGCCGAATCGCGAAACAAATCATTGCACATTTTTTTCGAGTCGTCTTCTTACATGCAATGAAATAGTTTTGTTCGTCTGTTTGATTCTCTTGTTATATACTTTCATGCTTTTTACTTCCTGTTTGTGAATAAAATGTCCCTCCTCCACCCAGCTTTCACTCCTGTGAAGTCGATCTAAAACAGAGCAATATCAAGGTTGTTCCGTCCATGTGTTAACTTCCTCCTTATAAAACCAAATAAAGAAACAACTGCTTAAAATGCAAAGAATTTACAACAAAAAACTGCATAAAATGCAAAATTACGACACTATAAAAAAGTCAGCAAACCAAAGGCACATTGTGCATCCGAAATCGTGGTAACTGGTGGCAGGTCACAAATAAAAACATCGAAAGAGAAGAGAGGAAAATTCTAAGTACCAATATACGAAAATTGAATTTGGATGGAAAAGAAACTACGGGAAATTTTATATCACGGAAAGTTGCAGTTAGGCAAAGGCGATTAAAATTCTACATGGAATGGCTTACAATAGGCTGGCAAAGAAACTTCTAAACCCAGCACTGTTCCTAAAAAACAGCAAGAATTGGTTAATGGAAATAAAAGATCTACAAGAAATTATATTGCCGTGCGGTTAGGGGCGCGCAGCTGTGAGCTAGCATCCGGGAGATAGTGCGTTCGAACCCCACTGTCGGTAGCCCTGAAGATGGTTTTCCGTGGTTTCCCATTTTCACACCAGGAAAATGCTGAGGCTGTACCTTAATTACGGCCACGGGCGCTTCCTTCCCACTCCTAGACCTTTCCTATCCCGTCGTCGCCATAAGACCTATCTGTGTCGGTGCGACGTAAAGCAGCTTGTAAAAAAAAATAGAAATTGATATTAGCGAAGAAACCGTTCAAAATAGAACGCTTTGAACCCTAGTAAGCAAACATATTTTCAGAGAATCCTAGAAGAAGATATACCGGAAGGACATATTCAGGATGGATAGAGAAACGCTGCCTCGGAGAACTGTCTATCGATCCATCCGATGCAGACAAAACAGTCATACAGATGACGAGAAACCTACAGGACGATAATGTTACGTAACAATACGTCTGCCAGCACCCTCCAGTATTTTTTGAAAGGAATGAGTGAGTCAGGCCGGGAACATTCCAGCTGGTCTAAGGGCATGTGACGGCCTGTCCTTGTATTGTGCGTTTCTTCGGGTGTCTTCGTGGGTTTTGTGACAGGAGGATCTAGATGCACGTATTCTGGCTGCAACTAGATCCTTATCACCAGGTATATAACAGTAGGCTTGCTACGAACAGAGGAGTGTGTGTTGGAGGGTTGAGAGAGTGTCATCATGGAAGGCTGTTGGAGTTGAGTGTTGTGGTCATTGAGCAGGTGCTGTGTTATTGTCTGATGATATGTGTTAAGTCTTTCAGTATGTGGAGCTGTCACATCAGTTGATTGAGCAAATTGCCGGTCTTGTCTGGAGACGAACGAAGTTTACATTAGTTGTGCGTTGTCATAGTCAACAGACCTATGTTCGAACCTGTCCGCATGGAATCGCTGAGTGAAGAGACGGATGTGTTCGAAGCCAAGCGAAAGCAGAGACCTGTCAATCAAGATCAGGGAGATATGGCCCGTTTCAAGTAAATACCAGCAAGTCGGAGACCTGCTGTAAGGACAAGATACGTCTGTAAATAGCCACTAATCAGTGAAGTGTTGTCTAATTTTTGTCCGAATGTGTATGTATACTAACTGGGTCATCATAGATTAAATTAATAAAGAAATAGAATTTTATTAGTAACAATAATATGTCCCGTGGTGTGCGTACCCACAAAATGGCAAATAAGTTGAAGTGTTCAGCGAGGTTACTGGTGCGAACTCCAGTGTGATAAAGGCAAGGAAGGACATGTTAAAAATGACACCGATGGTAGCACTAGTCCGTTCTCTTTCAGGGTGCTCTTCGAGTACAAGCCTCTGCAGACGGGTTACGAAGAGTACGAAACCCTTCCTCACGTATTGTGAAAGTGTCCTATGTGTGAAATGGCGAGCATTAAATGATATAAGGGACTAGATGTCCATAAAGTGATACACTGAAGCTCCAACTTGGCAGGTTCGATCCTGACTCAGTACGGTGGTATTTGAAGGTGCTCAAATATGTCAGCCTCGTGATGATAGATTTACTCGCACCTAAAAGAACTCCTGCGGGACTAAATTCCGGCACCTCGACACCTGCGAAAACCGTAAAAGTATTGAGTGCGACGTAAAGTCAATAACATTATTATTATTATTATCATTATTATTATTATTATTATTATTATTATTATTATTATTATTATTATAGGGATACACTATGATCCTGATATTATCTCCATTAACTGTAAGAAATCTGAAGTAGAAATTGAAATGAAATCGCGTATGGCTTTTAGTGCCGGGAGTGTCCGAATACAAGTTCGGCTCGCTAGATGCAGTTCTTTTGATTTGACTCCCATACGCGACCGGCGCGTCTTGATGAGGATGAAATGATGATGAATACAACACATACATCCAGTTCAAGTGCCAGCGCAATTAGCTAATTAAGTTTAAAATTTCCGACCCTGCCGGGAATTGAACCCGGGACCTCTGTGACCAAAGACCAGCACGCTAACCATTTAGCCATGGAGTCGGACAAGCATAAATTATTTCTCACTGTTTGGTTTTTAATTTCAACTAAGCAACCTTAGGAATAGGATAAAGGAAAAAAAGCGATCTGCGAACTTACGATACCGTATTTCTGGTCTCTTCTATGGGTACAGTGCTACTTTATTTTGTTTATTGCAGGAAAAGGTCCAAATTGGAAAAGAACCTTCGGGTCAAAATTGTGATCACCATTATAAAGTACGCGGTTGTTATTCTTAGATATCGTCTTTATGGCACAACAACATATGAAAGCATATTTTATGAAGTGAAGCCAAAATGTGTTGTTCTGACTTAATGGCAAACTCAGTTTGAACCATACTATTAAATATGATAATAATACTAATAGTAATAATAATAATAATAATAATGCTATATTTCCATGTTTCGGTCTTTAGAGAGATCGTGTTGACATTTTGCCTGAACAAGTGGTTCGTTAATGTGCCATTGAAAGTACTACCGCATATTGTCTTTGTCTGAGTTGGAATTCGATCGTACAGCCTTTAGAATAGACGATACACGCCTAGCCATCTGTGCTATTCGTCCAAAATTGTTCAGTTCCTTAATTAATTTAATTTCGTGCGGCTATTTCTAGCCGTGTGAAGCCCTTGTAAGGCAAACCCTACGATAAGAGTGGGCGGCATCTGCCATGTGTAGGTAACTGCGTGTTGTGGTGGTGGAGGATAGTGTTATGTGTGGTGAGTGAGTTGCAGGAATGTTGGGGACAGCACAAACATCCAGCCCCCGGGCCATTGGAATTAACCAATGAAGGTTAAAATCCCCGACCCGGCCGGGAATCGAACCCGGGACCTTATGAATCGAAGGTCAGTACGCTGACCATTCAGCCAACGAATCGGACGTTCAGTTCGTTAAAATGAGTTAGCATTTTTAAATGACACGCGTTGGCATACAGCAGCCTCGTCGGAGAAGAATTCTGAATCTCATGTCAAAGCAATGCTTTCGTCTCCCTGTCTGTTTGATGATCCATAACTTTCGGAAATTGCTTCCACGGAGGGGCGGGTGAGTGGGTGAGAAACATCTCGCTTGTCATGTGTCAGGCGGAACTGAATGGGTATTTGCCAGTGACTCCTCCGTGGCTGTAGCGTGCTCAGAGCGGACACAGCTGTAATTGAATCGATCAACAAAACACATCGCATGCGACCTGGCAGCTGTGAGACTTTTAACAAGTCTCTCGCCGATCACGGCAGTTGGGGAACTGATCAACACTCGTTGTCAGCTGAGGATTAGATTTTCCACGACTCAACACTTGTTTGCGTGAATCCGCAGCCATCACGTGAATTCACACTGGGAGCACCTTTTCATGTATGATGGAAACATGGTCCCATAATTTTTCTACACTCCTCAACATACGTTATAGGAAATCGATACAAAAAATGAAACAAATTATGTATTTCAATGAGATTTTGAGAAGGAAACCTTTCCGCAAGTGTCTGGATTGACGGCAAATTGAAGCACGAGACGAATAGATATCATAACATTCAGATCGGAAAGCAAGAACGGAATGATCATTGACACAAGTGTACGATTTGAATCGCATTCTGGTCAACCGGCAGAAGTATGGATTTAGAGAAGAACAGTATTTATGATCCTATAGTCTCGTGTTATAAACAGAAATATGAACTGCAAAATATGCCAGTCACAGGGTTAATGGTGGGAGTCCAGGGGGCAATTCCTACATTCTTATCCCAGTTTTGGACTTCATTAGTTATAGAAAATCATCTGTTGACGAACATAGCAGTATCTCCCATCCACGGCTCAATATTAACTTTGAGAAACCATTTATACAGTCAATAGTATCGTGTGCCTACTTTCTGTTTCTTTGTTCCTTTTTGTACTGTATATGGAAAATCTTCCATATTCCATGCCAATATGATTTATTACATAGTATATTTTATAACCTGTTACGCAGTGATGGTACGTTGTGTACTGCAAAATGAAGTACCTACACTGTGTCCAGTCCATTTTTCGTTATGATTTCACCCAGGTACTTAAATTTTTCTATCCACCTGATGTCCCCGTATTTCTTCCGAAGTTTTGGTGGTGCGTCTTTTGTTAGTCATTACTTCTGTTTCTTCAAACGATATCTCCTGCCCAGTTTGTTCGGCGATTTCCTGTAATAGTTTGATTTGAATGGTAATTATGCATCCGAAACCCTATCCCTAAATGCCAATAAAGGACTCCTCGAACACCTGGAGAAAAAGGGAGCGCAGAATAATTAGAGGAATCATGGTATCCAACTAGAAGAATGGCATCCACCAAAGAAGATCCAATAAGGAAGTCTATAACAAAATGGAGAAAATTGCAGACACGATCCGCAAAATTCGGGCACGACTTTACGGTCACCTCAAACGAATGGACGGAAACAGATTGACCAAACAGATCTTTCACTTATTTAACTCAAAACCCAAAACCACGATGCATTGGTTTAGAAACGCCAAAGAAGGCCTTCAAGTGCAGCAGATAAAGTCGGAAGACGCCTTTTACAGAGGCCTTTTTCCCAAAAAGGATAGTGACGAACGGGCTAAACCGAGACGAACAACCGAAAAGAAGACACGTTGTCCCTTGCACAGTAACGCAAACAGACCCACTCAGAAAGAATTAGGGAATTCCGGGCTCAAAAGAAAGCAAAGTTCACTGCCAAATTTAACAAAAATTAACGTGGTCCTCGATGGCCCCAGCGACTAAATAATAAAAATAATAAAATTAAAATAGCAATATCGTAAGTCATGAAGAATTTATCAGGGAGCACATTGCTTGCATCGGTTAGCCATTCTATATTCCAAAGTAATGTCCTAATTTGCATCTGTGTGGTGCAGCCTATGCATTGGCTTCCAATATTTGCAACATAATTACTGCTTGTCAAGTTCGATTCCCTCAGTTGTCATTTTCCGAAATCGATACTGTCTTACGAGCACACCTTTAGGCCAGAATCCGGGTGAGCTTGTTCGTTCTAGTTCATCGAACCGTATTCCAATTTTGAAAGCTTTTAAGTAGCCTTTACTTTGCAGATCATCACATTGTACTTCATCTGATATACCTCGTTTCTGCATGTGCCTTTTTAAGTTTATCAGTTGTGGTATCCCGATGTAATTTTCCCACGTATAGCCACGCACGTCTTTCTCCTGCTTGTAATTCTGTACTTGAAGGGTCCATTATGCCCACAAAGGCAATACTGTCGTTTCTGACTCCATGTTGCCTTCTAGTTACACTTTTGTATCCCTCTCTAAATTCCATTTTATAGTTATCATGAACTTGCTCTGCTGATGAATTAACACTACATTCTTCAATCTCTAATTTTCCTGTATTGTTCTCCTCCTTACTTAACGTATTTTCCTGCCTTTCTCTAATGACAGAGGAGTGTCAAGGTTTCTCTGCTCTAGGATTACGGATTCATCATACAACTTCGCAGTTTCCTTTACTGTAGTCAGTAGTACCGTTTGTTGTAACTGAGCTTCTAGAATAAGAGACATTTTCTGCATCAAAGTCTCAGCGACATCATTCGTTTTTTCTTTCAGCTCCTTACAGGACTTTATGCTTTCTGTGATAGCTTCGGTATTTTCCGGTGATGTTTTATACAGTCTAGTTGTGTAGTCTGTACCTGAAAGTGTCACACATTCAAAGTAGATTACCTTTTTTGGAATTCATTGCCTTGGTTTCTGTCACTCCCAATGGAGTACAGGTACTATGAAACCAAAGGGGGCATCCATCACAGCTCACGGTGTTGTCATCCTTTGTGAAATGAGTGTTACACTTTGAACATTTTGTCACATCCATGTTATACCTGTTTGGTGTAATAATGTCTTAATGCAAAGATGAATGTCACGTCTAACTGTGTGAAGAGTCCATTACAATGGTAGAGAACTAACAAGAGTTAGTCATTTCAAATATCTGGGAGTCATATTCCAAACCAGAGGTGATGGTTTCACAAAAAACATAGAGAATAGGACAATCTCGGCATTTAAAGCAGTGAACGAAATCAAAGATCTACGTAAGATGTCAGTTAAAGCAGCGGTACACCTCTTCAATATTAAAGTTGTGCCTATCATCACCTATGGTCTACAAATCGTCTTGGAATACCTAAACATTCATAGTCTACGACGAATAGATAAAGTCAAAGCCGCATACTTAAAGAGAGCTTTGAGACTCTCGAAATACACTGACTGACAGAGCAAATGCAACACCAAGAAGGAGTGGTTCGAAAGGGATGAAAGTTGGGGAAAAAACAGAGACGGCACGGACAAATAATTGATGTTTATTTCAAACCGGTATGCAGGTTACACAATGCGCACGGCATCGACTCAGTAGGATGTAGGACCACCGCGAGCGGCGATGCACGCAGAAACACGTCGAGGTACAGAGTCAATAAGAGTGCGGATGGTGTCCTGAGGGATGGTTCTCCATTCTCTGTCAACCATTTGCCACAGTTGGTCGTCCGTACGAGGCTGGGGCAGAGTTTGCAAACGGCGTCCAATGAGATCCCACACGTGTTCGATTGGTGAGAGATCCGGAGAGTACGCTGGCCACGGAAGCATCTGTACACCTCGTAGAGCCTGTTGGGAGATGCGAGCAGTGTGTGGGCGGGCATTATCCTGCTGAAACAGAGCATTGGGCAGCCCCTGAAGGTACGGGAGTGCCACCGGCCGCAGCACATGCTGCACGTAGCGGTGGGCATTTAACGTGCCTTGAATACGCACTAGAGGTGACGTGGAATCATACGCAATAGCGCCCCAAACCATGATGCCGCGTTGTCTAGCGGTAGGGCGCTCCACAGTTACTGCCGGATTTGACCTTTCTCCACGCCGACGCCACACCTGTCTGCGGTGACTATCACTGACAGAACAGAAGCGTGACTCATCGGAGAACACGACGTTCCGCCATTCCCTCATCCAAGTCGCTCTAGCCCGGCACAATGCCAGGCGTGCACGTCTATGCTGTGGAGTCAATGGTAGTCTTCTGAGCGAACGCCGGGAGTGCAGGCCTCCTTCAACCAATCGACGGGAAATTGTTCTGGTCGATATTGGAACAGCCAGGGTGTCTTGCACATGCTGAAGAATGGCGGTTGACGTGGCGTGCGGGGCTGCCACCGCTTGGCGGCGGATGCGCCGATCCTCGCGTGCTGACGTCACTCGGGCTGCGCCTGGACCCCTCGCACGTGCCACATGTCTCTGCGCCAACCATCTTCGCCACAGGCGCTGCACCGTGGACACATCCCTATGGGTATCGGCTGCGATTTGACGAAGCGACCAACCTGCCCTTCTCAGCCCGATCACCATACCCCTCGTAAAGTCGTCTGTCTGCTGGAAATGCCTCCGTTGACGGCGGCCTGGCATTCTTAGCTATACACGTGTCCTGTGGCACACGACAACACGTTCTACAATGACTGTCGGCTGAGAAATCACGGTACGAAGTGGGCCATTCGCCAACGCCGTGTCCCATTTATCGTTCGCTACGTGCGTAGCACAGCGGCGCATTTCACATCATGAGCATACCTCAGTGACGTCAGTCTACCCTGCAATTGGCATAAAGTTCTGACCACTCCTTCTTGGTGTTGCATTTGCTCTGTCAGTCAGTGTATACACTTGTATCTGTTCTGATGAGGGAATCTTTCCTGATTGATGAGCTACGCTTCAAGAAGTCATTACCATCCACGACAAATTACGATCGACTACTTACGAAACTGAAGCATAAATGAGAAGACGTTTGGTTAGAATTCTATGCAATGGATGCTATGACAAGGCGGGGATGGATGGAAGTGAACTATGAATGAAGACATATTGTGACTATATTGGCTGTTCATGGTTTTCACTTTAAGCTTTGCAGAACCAAAACATTTCATGCACCTGAATTCGGATGCATATGTAAACTGTGCGATCGTGAATGTGCTAGATACCACATCTTAATATGTCCTAATAGAGGGAAATCGTTGATTAAGTTCTGTTCAGAAGAATGATACCTGTGGCTTGGAAATGTTTACATTAATGTACTTACTTACATGGCCATTTGGCTGTAATGAAACTATTATTGTAATGAAATTATCCCGCTGGGGCTTAATAAATTATTGGCACGCAGATTCAGAAACCTTGCATTAATTTCTAGGAAAATGTTAATAAATAAAATGTAAATCAGAAGCGTTTTACTACGGAGTGTCTGTCACTCAACAGAAGAGGTTTGATTGAAAAATGGGGGAAATTCTGAAGACAATGTAATGCAGTGCTCTACTCCCAGATAGACTGAATCTTTGACTGTTCCTGGAAAACAGGTTAGCTCTCTATGGCAAGATTGCCTCCCAGTGGACTGGCCAACTGCCTGTTCACCTTCTGGCGAAACAAAGTCCATACCACGTGGCTGACAGAGACTGCTAAGGAAATGAGAGAACTGCGGCTGACAGACTGTGTGACAGATCCTAAATAAAGTCCGGTGTTTTCAGGGAAAATGTCTGAAGGAGAGAGGTGTCCCCTGGTCAGTGGAAAGAAATAAGCTACATGAAGAGAAGATGCGACGGTACCTATAGTGTCATAATCGAGAGGGCGACTCCTTGCTTAGGCCAAGTCAGCCCATTATGCTACCGGCACAAGCCAAGCGTTCCTAAATTGATGAAATAATAATAATAATAATAATAATAATAATAATAATAATAATAATAATAATAATAATAATGCAGCGTTGTGACTAAAAATCACATTACATGCTAAACATTGAAATATTTGACGAATCCACCGCCACAATTCCTGCTTGTTTGTCATTCGCTTGAGCATACTTATCATTTACGTCACCAAACACTACTTTCATGGCTGTGTCCCCGTTTCATGCTTGGCTTTAATGGTCTATGAAAGAAAGTGGAGAAAGATCAATGCTAAAATGCCATTCTTATGCAACTGGACCCGGTGTGAATGGTGCTATTGCATCAATCATACGGTTAGTTTTTTTTTTTTTAATTTGGCTTTAGATCAGTTACAACCAAACAGCCACCTGGATATTTGAACTTTACAATTCATTACAAATCATTCATTGTCACAGTTTGAAATATATATATAAGACATATATGTTGCACATCATTACATTATAATCACATAAATTGCCATAGAAAATCAGTCAAATTTGGTGACAAGTTGTTGTTAAATAGTTCCTAATAATAGTATACACCTTTTAGTCTTTGGTCGCCAGTAGTGTACTTAAACAGGTTGTTAACTGTTGCTTAGCGTGAAGCAGAGCTGTAATAAACACATTTGGCTGTTGGTGGTAATGAGCACATGCAAAAAAGAGATGGTTTAGGTCCCGAATCGACTGGCCATCACAAAAACCGTATGGCGCGTCCACTACGTTGATGCGATAAAGGTTACTTCTAAAACTTCCGTGATTGAAGCGCATTCGAGTGATTGTCGAGATCAATCGTCGTTGAGTGTTCCATTGTGCAAACCAAGGACGTCGCGGGGGATTCTGTTCAATCGTTGAGTAAAATTTACCTTTGTGGCTCTTTGTTTTCTCCCACTTCTGTGACCACTGACTATAAGCTCTTTGGCACATAATCAGTGTATAATCCATGACGTTGCTGGGAGTATTCATGACCATACAGTTAGTTGGTGTGTGCATTTCAGTAGGTTTGGCAGATTGATAAGTAATAGCACCAACGGAAACTATCTCACTCTTCATTTTCCTAGCACGCCCCTTCAATTATGCCTACGCTATCTATGTTAGCCGCTAGTGGAGCAGAACACTCCGGCTGAGGAATCAACTTCCAAACAATTACAAAGAAAATATTGCAATAAAAAATGTTAAGCGTCAGACATTTCAGTTTACTAAGCTGAATTTTTGAGAAAATTAGGTTTCTGTATTAAAATATTAAAATTACTCTGGAGTTTGGTGTCGGACTAAGAAATTCCGTCGAGAACTTTAAAACTTTAAATTATGAATATTGATTTAAATGTAATATTTTCTTATTCATCACATCATTTTTTTTCTCAACTTCAGTTTACGTTAAAATTAAATTTATTTAATAGTAAAGATTCGCACAATGTGCAAAGAAAATAATTTTAGCTCTCATTTTCATCGAGGCAGAATTTAGTCAGTGACACCAATATTTTCCTGCATGACATTGCGTGGTACCTTTCACAGCCCTTGCCACACAATTTTCAGAAGCACTGTGAATCGTTTGGTTCATGGTAGTTGGTTCTGCTGCATAACCGGTGGTGAAATCCATGAACAGCAAATCGCGTCATTACATGTCTAAGCTGATAACCGGGCTTTTTCCATTCGCTGTTTAATATAGCGTCTGTAGAGTAGAAATCCAGCCATATATCTTCCCTTTTTCTCTGAAGGTCAATGAGCAAATTTTCGTATGCCGGTGTAGAGGGTAGTTGCAGTTGTAGGCGGAGATCTTCTATGAAAAAAGTTTCTCTTGCCAGCACATATACCAGGCGCGATCGGGTGTACTTTGATACACATAAAGCTTTTTTTAAGAATTTGTCTTTCACTTTTTCTATATCTGCTAGATTGCTTTTGGTAAGATACTCCCAAATTAATGCCATACCATATGTTATTACGGGGGTAATTTTCAATTTGAATATTTCCATTGCGGTTGCCAGCGAGATCTTTGGAAGGTTTTTTATATCAGTCATGGCTAAGGTTGCAGCTGTTATTCTTTCTTGGACATGTATCGTGAAAACAGTACCATATGCCTGCAAGGTGATCCCTCGGTATTTAAAGTAAGAGACGATTGATAGTGGCTCGTTCTTGTATGTGATCTTGTCATTGGCTGCTGGTCTGCCTCCTTTCCTGAACGTCATTGTCACGGTTTTCTTTTCGTTAAGTTGCAGTTCATTTCTGGTGGCCCACTTTTCCAGTTGGTCGAAGGCTTCTTGAAGTTTTGTTATCTCGGGTGAATCGAAACAGACTTTCAACGTATTAGGTCGTGTTACGTACATGTAGTACGTGTTGAAGAGATGTTAAGTACAGAACAAAAATGGCCAGCCGGACACCAGTGGGATCCGAACCCACAACCTCCCGATTTCGCGTCGGTTGCTCTACCAATTGAGCTATGGTGGCCTAGGCCATCTTTGTTCTGTTTGAAAGGATCTGAGCTACAGGTCTGGCACTGCTGCTAGCACACTGTAGAGTGCGTTTAAGTCGCCCGTTGTGGGGCATGTCAATGAATATTGACTGGTGTCCCAGTGGGATCCGGCTGGCCATTTTTGTTCTGTACTTAACATCTCTTCAACACGTACTACATGTACGTAACACGACTTAATACGTTGAAAGTCTGTTTCGATTACAATGCGGTCGTGAAAATTCAATATTCATATTTTAAGAACATTTCAATCGATCACTGGTAATGCTGGTTGAACTATTGTTGCACCGAGCCCTGACCCATCTCAGAAGTACTGAGCGCTTTCTTCGCACTATGGGAATAAGTAGGCTACGATGGAAAATGAGTTATTCTCTACTCGACAATGTCTACAAGACTGCCATATTTATGAGGCTCCAACCAACGGGAATAAACGTTGAAGTCCATCTTTACCTGTACATATTCTGAAAGCCGTTATTAGTACTTGACACCATCGTTAGTACTGCCTACCGCCTAGATATCGATGGTCGAAGACGGCGTGGACGCCAAAACCATCGTTAGGTTGAAGTAGGCCATGTGAAAGTCATCGTCATGTGTCCAGGAGGTGTAATCAATCGAAGTGGCACTCGTTTGTCCATGAAGCGGACGTACATCAATGAGATAACACAATGATGATGATGCTGATGATGATTACAAAGAAGTTTATTGCATTATGATGATAATAATAATAATAGGCCTAAAAATAATAATAATAATAATAATAATAATAATAATAATAATAATAATAATAATAATAATAATAATCGTATGGCCTCAGCTACCGTGTGCAGACATTTCAATTTGACGCCATTTGGCTGTCTGCTCGTCAATTTCGACGTTCCGTTTTACTCTAGGCCCACCATATGGCAGACCGAGTAAACCAAAACTCTCTTGGGCGTCTATGGCTGGGATTTAACGAATTTTGTCAGTTAAACACCAAATGTGTCACCAGAGATCTATTACATGCCGACATCATACGACATGGAGTGTCGAATGAACTTTTTTCCGCATTATGATTATATGCAGGCACTATGATGCACTCTGTCCGACTCGTTGGCTGAATGGTCAGCGTACTGGCCTTCGGTTCAGGAGGTCCCGGGTTCGATTCCCGGCCGGGTCAGGGATTTTAACTTTCATTGGTTAATTCCAGTGGCTCGGACGTTGGGTGTTTGTGCTGTCCCCAACATCCCTGCAACTCACACACCACATATAACACTATCCTACACCACAATAACACGCAGTTACCTACGCACGGCAGATGCTGCCCACCCTCATCGGAGGGTCTGCCTTACAAGGGCTGCACTTGGCTAGAAATAGCCACACGAAATTAAATTAAAATGATGCACTCTATTTTTCTTCTCTTCCCGCAATTCTGCCACTTTGATGGGATCGGGACATTTTATGATTTGGCCCAGTTTTGCGGCCGAATTCCCTTACTGACACCAACCCCGTATGAAGGCATGTTTCCACAATTTCATGTTTCTTGTTAGTGGCTTCTAGTGTGATTTAAGACGAACACAAACACCCAGCACCCGAGCTAGAACAATTAACTAAACGCTCTTAAAATCCATGACTTGGCCGGGAATCGAAGCCGAGACCCTCTGTAGCGAAGACCACTAAGTCAAGGAGCCGGACAAAGATGCACTCTGTTGCCTTTGCTTAATTCAGATGTTCGCAATGCCTGTCCATTGAACCCCACCTCGTCGTCTCGTCGAGTTCCAAATGCTCCGGCATTCCTAGTGAAGTACAGTCGAGTGCACGGAATGTTGCCGTTACAGATACAGTGATTTATGTTAGTCATGGAATGTTACAACAACTCTGTCCCTTCCTTATATGGCCTAATCTTACCCTTGGCTCATAGTCTAACGTGGTTAAGACAGCCAAACGATCAATTTGTAACACAGACCGGTTTAGACACACAGATTCACACCTTTTAAATGTTACTCTTCCCCTTTCACTTCATATCTTGAATTGGCCTTTGACCATAGATTAGTGTTTTTGAGCCGAAATTTACTTTAAACCAATAAGAGACTGCTCATCACAGGGCTGGTGTGGCCAACAAATATGAAAGTAGATTCTGACAACAGTACTTAAAACAAAACGCTAATGGAAACTAGATGCTTCTGTACATATTGAGGGCGATGAACAAAAAATGAAGCGATAATTGTTTTCTAGCACTATCAAAAGCTAATTAGCAAATGCTTGAAGCAAAAGCTAGAGTGTTGTAGGAAAAGAAAAACTAGGATTTTGCTTTTACGTGTTCGTGAACTGTGAGAGTTGCTAGGAATTTTAGTAGTCAGCTATTCAGTTTCTTCATTACTAGGGATGGCAGGCAACAACGCAGCTTAGAATTGTGTGTCGATTAGATCTCATTCCTCTGACTTGCTGTGTGATTTCCTCTTTCTTAAACCAATGTACTTCTGTATAGGTGCAAGTCATTCCCTTTTCTATCTTGACTGGCGCGATAATTTAATCTAACCATGAATCTAACAAGTGAATATAGTAGCAATGAAGAAGAAAGCTAATTTAATGATTATACAAAATATATTATGATGCTAAAAAGAAGTATTTAGTTTAATAAATATCAGCTTTACAGTTGAATAAAAAGATGTATGTGAATGTAATTTAGATATGACGATAACTAGCTCAGAAAGAAAGAGAATAGAAGCTTTTTAAATGTGGTGTTACAGAAGAATGCTGAAGGTGAGATGGATAGATCGGATCACGAATGACGAGATACTGAATCGAATTGGCGAGAGGAGATCGATTTAGCTAAATTTGACGAGAAGAAGAGATAGGACACATTATTCATTTTCAAATTACGCAAAGAGGTGAATGATTCATTTTATTTATTTATACGCTAAAAGCATAGAAAAGGTAAAAATAATTGGGATTTCATTGTCATTGTCTACCTGCGCCAAGGATCTATTGTTAGTTTCCAGCCGCCAGGAGCAACATTCACTTGTCAGGTGAAAACGAATCTTACAGCGAAACGACTATTCATGTTTATGGCACATTCCCCAAGGAGGGGGGATAAGCCAATAAAGGAGAAAAAAAGAAGAATTTCTGTTTGAACACGTCGGGAAAGTTCGCAACTCCATATTTTCTACAATTGTGCGCTCATTAAAAAAGTGACGTCCTATATGCCTTTTGCATAAGTAAAATAAAATAAATGAATAATATAAAAATTAAGAAAAATATTCTCCACACGGAGAATCGAACCCACGACCATCGAATTACTAGCCCAAGCTCTTACCGCTACGTCAACAACTGCTCGGCGTGCGCACTAACGTAAGTGGCTTATACGGTGCGGGAGCCGTGTTAACATTTTTATTTTTATTTTTATTTTTATTTTTATTTTTATTTTTATTTTTATTTTTATTTTTATTTTTATTTTTATTTTTATTTTTATTTTTATTTTTATCATCATCATCATCATCATCATCTGTTTACCCTCTAGGTTCTGTTTTTCCCTCGGACTTAGCGAGGGATCCCACCTCTACCGCCTCAAGGGCAGTGTCCTGGAGCTTCAGACTCTTGGGCGGGGATACAACTGGGGAGTATGACCAGTACCTCGCCCAGGCGGCCTCACCTGCTATGCTGAACAGGGGCCTTGTGGAGGGATGGAAAGATTGGAAGGGATAGGCAAGGAAGAGGGAAGGAAGCGGCCGTGGCCTTAAGTTAGGTACCATCCCAGCATTCGCCTGGAGGAGAAGTGGGAAACCACGAAAAACCACTTCCAGGATGGCTGAGGTGGGAATCGAACCCAACTCTACTCAGTTGACCTCCCGAGGCTTGAGTGGACCCCGTTCCAGCCCTCGTACCACTTTTCAAAAATTTTGTGGCAGAGCCGGGAATCGAACCCGGGCCTCCGGGGGTGGCAGCTAATCACGCTAACCACTACACCACAGAGGCGGACTTTTATTTTTATTTTTATTTTTATTTTTATTTTTATTTTTATTTTTATTTTTATTTTTATTTTTATTTTTATTTTTATTTTTATTTTTATTTTTATTTTTATTTTTATTTTTATTTTTATTTTTATTTTCTATACGCTTGGCCGTCTGGAGTTCCCACTTTGGCTACTTTCATTTCTAGCTAAGCCCTGCATGTTCTATAAATTTGAGCGAAATCGGTGGTGACGAGTAGGGATTGTCCCCTTGTTAGACCAAAATTAGCTACTGTACAAGAAATCTACTCGTCAATATAATGTCCCTTAATATTCCTTATGAGCTTCTCCACACACTATTTTCACACACTTCACTTTATAAGCCACACGTTGCTATCGACGGTGAGCGGGTCATTCCACCTCCTCAGAGAGGTTACTGAATCTCTGCCACTGACCTCAGTTTTCCTATAATGATGAGCCTTAGAAACTATCTTCATTGTTCGTGGTGAACTTGGAAGAATAATTGGTTGATGGTGTGAACTTGTCGCCGGCCCTCTATAGAGTTTCACTAACTAAAGTTCGCCTTCAAACTGGGTTATAACTTGCCCTCTCTTCCTCTCTCCCCCCAAATTAGTAATAAAGTTGGTGGCTTCGTTAATCACCATTCCATAATTCATTCTGGTACAAACTTGGTTAAGTTTTTCGAGTAATCTGCAACGATCGACTATCTAGCCATTATTTCACTCTCCAGGTATTATAACCTCGCTAACCCTCTCTCTTGGTGCTCTTAAATCGTTGCTACAAAACCACAAGGATATTTAGTTTGATTTGACGTACATATGACTGCCAGGGTTCGAATTTCCAGCAATAGCCTCTCCCTCTCCTTTTACCCTGGACAGGGTGTGGTGACACATCAGGATTAGTTGTAGAGTTTTCACCATGCAGGTCGATATTTAACCACATGCGAAATCTCGAATAGCAGAACAGGTAGAGCTACCGCAGAAATACCTGAGATAAGCTGAGAAAGTATATTATTATTATTTTTAATTTGCTTTACTTCGCACGAATACAGAGAGGTCTTACGGCGATGATGCGATAGGAAAGGCCTAGAAGTTGGAAGGAAGCGGTCGTGGCCTTAATTAAGGCCTGGTGTGAAAATGGTAAACCACGCAAAACCATCTTCAGGGCTGTCGACAGTGGGGTTCGAACCCACTATCTCCCGTATGCAAGCTCACAGCCGCGCGCCTCTAACCGCACGGCCAACTCGCCCGGTGAACAAAAATCCATCCAAGAAGTATTTGTAACTACTGTATAGTTATCTAAGCTCTAAAAATGTCTCTACGACAAGAATTCATAGGCTACTAGAAGGTATTCCCAGGCTTATGGTGGAGAAATAGCATTAAGTCCGTCATTCATGGTAGAGCCTCTCAAAGGAAGCCTGAATAAAACAGAGAAAAAGAAATGTTTGAAATGTATTCGTCATTAGTCGCACATGTGAAAGCTTGGGCTGGAACAATAACAAGTAAAAAACGCCGACCTCGAGAAGCCTGCAAGCCCACATTGTGTACATGGAAACTCATAGCTTCCATTCATCTGCTGGTTGAAGCCAGCTGGACCACCTGTTGTAACGCTGGAACATTACATAGACGGCTAAAGCTGACAAGCTCCATATTCCTCATGGGAAACAAGTAGTCAGGTCATTCATAGTGTCTACCCTGCTTTTCCTCATGCATCGTGCAAATGCAACGGGAGTGGAATTCCGCTCTTGTAACAACATAATCACCCGACGCCTTTATGAATTAATTGTCTAGCATTGATATCGCAAGAAAGTAGTTTTACCCGACTTATCTTATGGAATAATTCATACGCCCAATAGTTTTACTCATAATCCTACCACAACATTCTAAAAGTAGTTACTTGGATTCCAAACGCAGTAATTTTTATACCCACATAAAGTATGTATTACATATATGCATGCATGCATAGTGTACTGCGTTATACAGTTTTGTTCTTTTCCATTTATATTTTTTTACGTCGCTTTGACACAGACAGGTCTTATGGAAAAGATTCGATAGTAAAGGGCTTAGGGAGGAAGCGCCCGTGGCCTTGATTAAAGTACAGCCTCAATATTTGCCTGATGTGAAAATCGGAAACCATGGAAAACCATCTTTAGGGCTACCTACAGCGGGGTTCGAACGCACTATCTCTCAAATCCAAGGTGTCAGCCAGTGACCCAAAAAGCGCGGCAACTCTCTAGGTGTTATGTCTTTCAGCGTGCAGTCTGTTATCCTCTGTGAATTAACTGAGCACTCCCACAATCATCTATTTTCCAAAACGTGCTATGGTCTCCATCGCCTTGGTCTCCCTATATAATCTTACCTCCCATGACCGAGTCCATTATTCTCCCCATTCGCCTGACATATCCCAACTCCCGAAGTCGGTTTATATGATCACCTTCATCCATCGAGTATATTCCTTTTATCTCCCCATTTCGACTACCCTATTGCCATTGTCCCCACCAGTTTTTACAGCAATCATTCCCGATACCATCATGCCTCTTACTTATGAATAGGATATCCTGAATTTAACCAGCTCTCACTTTCATACACCGAAGGTGGTCTGAACACGACCGATCTAAGAAAACAAATATTACACTTTCCTTTACGTCGCACCAATACAGGTAGGTCTTATATCTATGATAGGATAAGAACGGGCTAGGAGTAGGAAATATACCAGGCGAGTTGGCCGTGCAGTTAGATGAGCGCGGCTGTAAGCTTGCATCCGGGAGACAGTGGGTTCGAATCCCATTGTCGGCAGCCCTGAAGATGGTTTTCCGTGGCTTCACATTTTCACACCAGGCAAATACAGGGGATGTACCTTAATTAAGGCCATGACCGCTTTCTTCCAACTCCTAGGCCTTTCCTATCCCATCGTCGCCGTAATACCTATCTGTGTCGGTGCGACGTCAAGCCACTAGCAAAAAAAGGAGTAAGAAATAAGCGTCCCTGGCAATTATTAAGGTACACCACCAGCTTTGCCTGTTGTGAAAATTGGAAAGCACGGAAAACCATCCTCAGGACTGCCGGCACTGGGGTTTGAACCCACTATTTCTCGAACTCAAACTCACAGCTGGATGTAAGAATAGGTTCCTCCGAGAATTCATGTCTTTCCTATAGAATTCCGTTGATCATATCTGCGAGTTCACAGCATTAGCTTTGCTGGATCTTTATTTAATTTCACTTAGCGTAGAATCATCCAGAGAGAATACACTTACCGAGTACTTGAAATGACCCATCTGTTCTAGTTTCGTATTCCCTACTTTGCATTCACTCCTCGTACGCTTCTTTTCTACTGACATCACATTAGTCTTGAAAATGCCTATGTTCACTGCACCTCTTCTTAAGCTACAAGATATTAGATTGCAGGCTTTTAACCACAGTCTGCCAGGAAGACCAAGACCTCGACATAGACCAAACTCCTTACTGTAGTTCTCCCAACCGAATCCCTCCCTGTCATTTTATGCCTTTCTGTAAAGGGTTGTAAATAAATTAGTGGCAATATTGATAGGACGCAATATTTAATGAACTAACAAGTACAATTGCACTACATTCCTTCAATGTAGTCACCCGCAAAATCTATTAACTTTTGCAAAATGCCGGGAAGCCGTTGGGGACCGTTAGCAATGCGTTCTCTGTTGACGACAGCGACGGAGCGCCCTACTGCGCGGAGTATAGATGCCACGCCAGGAAATCGGCGGCCTCGGAGGTGTTCGTTCAACGTTGGAAACAGGTCGAATTCGCAAGGACCCATGTCTGGTGAGTACGGAGGATGTTCCACGACCTGCCAATGCCACCGTTGCAATAAGAGCTTAACACTTTGACCCATCGTGCAACCGTCCTATACGGTAAGGCATTCTCACCACAGGCTTCACGTAATCCTCGACAACATCCTCGACAACCTCGATTTTAATCTTAGAACGCTCATCATCTTTTGAAAACATGCTTTAGAGCAGTGAAATCGACACTCTTCACTTCAACGCCACACAGCAACAATACTTCCAATTGGGTGCCCGTCAGATGCATACTACACATCGACAGCAGTGCCACCTGACCGCTTCCACATCCTATACGCGCATGCCTGATCTCCTCCGACTGTCTGAACTATGTTGCCAGTATAGTACGCGAACCTTTTCTTGAAACCTGAGTTCCATAGTGCTGAATCGGAACTAGGGCTCAAGAAAAGGTTCGCGTACTATACTTTATTTACATCCCTCGTAGAAAGTAAGCCTCTCTTTGACAGTGGTAATTACTACGTGTAAATATGCAGCAATGAGCATATTAATGTATCTTTAGAACAAAAGTTTCACTTAAAGTGTAAAAAAACATGTAATTGGAATAGAAAGAACAGATACATGGTTTCCTACACATGTGAAAATTAATCGCCAGAAAGTCCCTGTGCCCTGTGGTCGATAGACTACGAGCTATGCTTGTTTACGTTATTAACTGGAATGCGGAGATAGTTCGTATAGTTCGTAGAGTCAGGCATGTCGTTACGGACATTGCAGTACTTTCCCAACGTGTGGAACAACATTGCCATCGATGCCTCGAGTCTTAAAAAAAATCCCATAACCATATGGCACTACATCCCTTGAAGGGCCTTGGACTAACAAGCGACCGCTGCTAAGCCCGAAGGCCTGCAAATTACGAGGTGGCGTGTGGTCAGCACGACGAATCCTCTCGGCCGTTATTCTTGGCTTTCTAGACCGGGGGAGAGTTAGAAACCTTTTTCCGACATTCATGCAGCGTGTTCAGGTTTGCATTTAGGCGCATGGTGGACATTTTGTGTACTTTATGTGTTAGAATCCAATATCCCTACTAGCACACCAGCAATGTGATAGCTACTCCACATAGCATTTGCCAAGTAAGGCTACTACCAATACTTCCCGTACAAAGATGGAAAGTGTATAACTCGCAAACGATCATAGGAACATTTTGTAGTTTTCTTTTTTAATTGGGGGTGGGGTTACTATTCACTCATGATAACCTCTGACATGTTTGGGAACACCCTGCGTAATAAAATTTTCCTATAAACCAGACTCAGTGAAATAATTGTAGAGGGGACTTGTATTTTGACATATATAGGTCTGCGTACTCTTCAGAAAGCAGCACAACAGCTGTCCATGGTTAAACACTGGAATACCGAGCTCGATAGCTGCAGTCGCTTAAGTGCGGCCAGTATGCAGTATTCAGGAGATAGTGGGTTCGAACCCCATTGTCCGCAGCCCTGAAGGTGGTTTTCCGTGGTTTCCCAATTTCACACCAGGCAAATGCTGGGGCTGTAACTTAATAAAGGCCACAGCCGCTTCCTTCCCAGTCCTAGCCCTTTCCTTTCCCAATGTCACCATAAGAGCTGTCTGTGCCCATGCGACGTAAAGCCAATAGTAAAAAAAAAATCACTGGAGTGGAGTGATGCATCCCAACTTAATATGGAGTTTGTCTCTGCGATATATTGACAGTGACAGATGAGGGTATATTTAAAGAAAATTGCCTCTGTTTAAGAAAGAATGGTACATCAGGATAAACAGGTACCAAACCTATTCTTATAATAAGTCATTTTCTTCCTGAAGCTAAGTCAATTAAAATATTTCTCATTGAACGATATTTCTGTATAGGTTTATTACAGTAAATCTAGTTTATAAATCACTTTTGTTATTTATATTGCGGAGAAGGATACGCAACTAGCTTTTAATTCCGAGTTGTGAGGTGACATGCCAATAAAAAAAAGAGAGGGACGAAATTAATTAATTTTATCGCATTCTACCTAGCCACTGCTAATGTATGTACTTTATTTTTCCCCTTTCAAAATGTTCCAAACCTGTTGGATGATGACGTTAACTTCTTCTTTTGTTGGTCATAAAATTATGACTTAAGAAAACATCAATTATTCTTTCCCTTCTATTTTTTTCGATGGAAAGAAGAAACAAATACATCTTTTACAGTATGTTTTAAAATCTGGTTTTCTGATATCTCGATAATAACCTGTTGGCCTGGTCCTCCACTTGTGAGATTTAGAAGCTATTCGCTATGGTCCAAGTCTACAGCTCTTACACTCTTCTTCAGTTTAAACATCTTAATTTCCAGCTATAGAATTGAATATTTTAAACTTCACTGAACTGGGGTCGGGAAAAAGCATATATGTAAACTTTTATTGGCAATGACATTTAAAGTCATTAAAAACTTTTGCTGTCATTTTAAATACCTCGGCAAAACAAGGAAGATGGAATCGAAACATGAGGCAACGAAATTAGATGCCAAATGAATGGAAACAACGGATCGACACACCCAAAATATCTATAACATAAATATATTTCCCTACAAAAAAAAGGTTCTACAATACGCTTCATTTTTATAAAGTTTACGGCCAATAGAGACCATAATAAGCAACATTTACAAATTTTTAGAAGCTTTCTTTGCAACTCCGTGTTCTCCCCCTGACAGCCTGTCTCCTTTCCGCTGTTCGCCCGCTATTCTTCTGTTCTTCTTCACGAAAACTCTTGAAGTTATTGATCTGGTGTCGGTACTTGGTTCTGTTAGCAATGTCTTCACAATTTAGTCCAATTTTATTCAGATCTTTCCTGGCCTCCCTGAACTACTTACCACATGTGTTAAGTCTACTATCCAATATGGTAAAAAATTTCTTCGTCAACAGGTTGTCTTTCATTATAAAGAGGTGGCCATAGAACTTGAGTCGTCGCTTCTTGATGGATTGCGTTAGTCGTTCGGTTTTCTGATAGAGTTCCTCTCGCCCTCGCAACCTGTATTGTTCAGCCACAATCTTTGGGCCCATTATCTTTCGAAGGATCTGCTCAGCTTCTCTCAGAGCAGCCTCTCCAGTAACTCGGTGGCATTCACTTCCATAGAGACATTCGGGTTAAATCACCGTGTAGTAAAACTGAGTTCAGTTTGCATTGAAATTGCATTTTTCTTGTATATGTAGTGCGTTCTGCGAAACTCTGCGGTCATTCTATCTCGCCTACTGTTGCTAGCTTCCGTTTCATTAGATCCCATCTGCACAATCTCATCGAGAAATTTGAACCTCTTAACTCATGCAACCTTACCATACCTTGTCTTTTTGTTGGAGAGCTGTAGGGATATTAATCAAGTACTGTTTTTTCAAAGGAGATCCCAAGTTCAGCCTTTTCATCTTTTAGTTCCACAAGATTCATTTCTTCAACAGCTGTATCTGTATTTCTAGAAAGGATCGCTAAATCATCAGCAAAAGCTAGACAGTTGGATCTTGACGCCGTTTTTTGAACCTCCAATGTATACTTGGTTCAGTAAACCTTTCTTGTTAAGTTCTTTTTCCCATTCACGATTAACCTTCTCCAACACACAATTGAAGAGAGAGTCGGTGATCGTCCATCACCCTTCCTCACTCCTGTTTTAATTTCAAACTCCTTGGAAAATTCACCCATGAATTTTACTTTAGAGCGGGTGAGAGTTAGGGCATGCTTGATAAACTCTGTTGTTTTATTATCCACTCCAAATTCACTCAAGTTGTCAATTAACACTCGTGGTCGACTGAATCGTACGCTTTCCGGAAATCTACACAGACGACTACAAGATCTTTTGATGTGTAATTTTCCATGACTCTTTTCAAACTCAATATCCGCTCAATACATGATCTTCCTTTTCTGAAACCACCTTGGTATTCACCAAGTTGGTGATCTATTTATTCCACTAGTCTGATCTGAAGGGCTTTTGTATATACTATAGGTAAAACAGAGATACCACGATAACTGTTGACAAGTGGGTTTTTTCACCTTTTTGGTTTACTGGGTGAATCAGTGCCATTTTTCACTAATCAGGAATCTTTTCAGTCTCCCAAATTTTTACCAATTCGTGGATTAATGCCTGGAAGGTTATTTCTCCACTACCTTTAAGTATATCCACCGTTATTGAATCATCTCTTGCAGCTTTGTTGTTCTTCAGTTCCATGACTATCTTCCGAATTTCATCTTCTTTTTTTGGTGGGACTTAGTCTTTGTTTCTTTGTTTTGGGAGAAATTTTGGCCATTTATCCCTGAGAATAATAATCCGTAAAAAGTGGGCAGAAATAATGCTGGAGAACATGGTCATGCCGGAACCTTTAACGTGTGTTACGAATGTCGTCGCTTTTATAAACAATTCTTGATATTCCCAGATCTTATAGTGAAACACGAAATGTAACCATAAAACGCTATAACATATATGTAAAACATAGACAATTATAGATATGTTAAGGTTCAAGTAACTGTGTCGACACTAAAATAAATGGCTTTTTTCTTAACGAAAAATTCTCGGATTCTCCAGATTTTGAACCCTTTATAGCATTGCACAAAATCCGTATAATTTATTGGACAATTCAAATGGAGCAAAAAGAAAATATTATATTTCATCCAGTTTTAATTTTTATAATACCGGAAACGTCTTTTTTTCTCATATTCTTACAAGTATTAAGTTTTAAAATGGTTTATATTTACAAAATTTACTATTGAAATTTGGCCAATACAGTAAACAACACTTTGGCATTTTCTACATACTACTTTCACTTTCACCGAGATCGATAGCTGCAGTCGCTTAAGTGCGGCCAGTATCCAGTAATCGGGAGATAGTGGGTTCGAAACCCACTGTCGGCAGCCCTGAAAATGGTTTTCCGTGGTTTCCCATTTTCACACCAGGCAAATGCCGGGGCTGTACCTTAATTTAAGGCCACGGCCGCTTCCTTCCACTTCCTAGGCCTTTCCTATCCCATCGTCGCCATAAGACCTATCTGTGTCGGTGTGACGTAAAGCAAATAGCAAAAAAAAATCACTTTTATCGATAACAGTACATTGTCAGGGAAAACTATGACGAAAGAAAGAAATTATTCGAGCTAGAGCAAAGTTATGAAACGTAATATCCCCATTCAGTTGTTTTAAAACACTTTCCCTGCCCCGAGAGAAATGCGGACTTGACGTGTAGGTCACCGTGTCCTGACGTTACACGTGTCACACGTGTTGTTCTGCAAGACAAGTTGACTAGATGCCGACGCTGCTGCATAAAACATTCGTCCAACACATGTGTTGCAACAGGACACATGCAATATACCTCTGATCGCAACTCGGAAACCTTCCCTCTTGAAAGCATGATGCATGCGCTGAATGTATGAATCTCTTTCACGAGATCTCCCACATATTGTCAGCATAGGAAATTTGAACGAATTTCTTTGCTTCACAGAGCGTTTGTTTAACACAAACAAGACACAGTCATAGAATAAAAAATGTGATGTTTTCCCGATTTTTGCAAAAATGACAATTATTACCTACCGCATAAGATTCTCAGTCCAAAGTTCGTCTAACGCAAAAATCCAATAAAAACATAGCCAGCGTTGGGCATTTTGTCTGCAGATAAGTATTATGTATATATATACAGAGTGTTCGGAAACAAAGTGAACCGAGTATATGGGCATTAAAGGGTTAGTCATGCTGATAAATACATCGAGAAATTAATTCTATATCTCGCGCCGTTTTCATTTTGTCTGCAGATAAGTATATATTGAACCCTTTGGTCCACTATGAAGGATACCTACCTTCCTTACCTATCAGCAATTTTTCATGAGATCTGTCTCTTGGGTCGTATCGGGTTCTTCGTCACTTGCTGAGGTAAAGGTAGGGTTCAGTAATTCTAATCTATCTACTCAAATGAAAGGTCTGTTTAAAAAAATATTCCTATTTATTCAAGTAATCTCTAAAGAGTTAATAATTTTATCATCGGTATCATTAGAATCCAATCGTGTCCACTGGACACAAAGCAATCATTTTGCACAGAAGGTCAGAACAATGGTGTGAGCCTTTGACATAACTGCCTGATGGGCATCCTTACTAGAAACCATTGTCTCAATTATTAATTAAAGAAAAGAAAGTCTGGAAATCCTTAGATTCGGCTTCCATGTGAGACTACATGTACCATCATAGTGATTCTTTATGGTTCAGTCCTCGTAACACGAACTCTGGACTCTGGGCATAATTAAGGCAGTCCAATTGGTTTATACGGCATGAAAGTTGGTGATCTATTTATTCCACTAGTCTGATCTGAAGGGCTTTTGTATATACTATAGGTAAAACAGAGATACCACGATAACTGTATCGTTATCTTTGCCGCCAAGAAAATTTGCGTAATCTTTCTGACTTTAATGACTATGCCATGGACCGACATCTAAACTTCTAAGTTACTTTAAAGTCATTCTGATGACGACCACAAGGCAAATGATTCTACGGTGGCATATGGCCCTACTCTAAGCCACTGAGGTTGATGACCCCGTGACCATGCAAGTTGCTAAGCTGAAGGCTAAATACACTTAAGTTACATCGGTTGATGACCAAAGTTTCCACTTTACTAACCCCAGCACATTTACTGCTCAATCAATCAAAGTTAAATAATGCAACAACAACAATGCTCACAATACTTTGTGGCAGTAAAAATCCATTACCTTCGGATATGTCCCCTTAATCGTTACGTTAACATTTACATATTCCCCTGAAAAATGGACTAAGATTTCCAGAATGCATTTTCAAGTTATTCACTTGATTTAAAGTTATTTCAAAATACGTTTCCACTGAATTTAATAAATAAATTTAAATGATTTAATGAAATCTTAATGAACAACAAATTCTATCTCCGCGTACGAATGGTTTCTTTCACATGTCCCTACACAAGTCTTGTTGTAATTCATTTTTAATCATGTTGGATTTATATCGTCGGTGGCTGGAAAAAATTTATATCACTTATTTCCAGTATTTATCTTGTTTCGTGACATCACACTTTAATTTAATTTAATACCATTATTACTACTTGGATAACCCTAATAATTAAGTGCAAAACCATAACTAACTCGCCGTACAAGGTAAACCGGTTACGATGTCATATCTTGTCGTAAACTTTCCGTGAAGCTTTGTGCGCCCCTCACAAACAAAACAATCATCATTACCATCGCTCTATATTTTGGACAACCCTGAAATTGGCTAACCTTGCTCATTATACTCTATATGTTCGTGGCCCCAATGTACATTACAATCTCAATTAAACAAATTTACAGTATCTAATAACACACGCGTTATTTCAGGATGAAAATTTCAACTAGATTCCGTAATTATTGATATCCACTGCCAGGAAATGTGATCTCAATTCTAACACACTCAAATCCCGTTACCCTCGCCCTGCTGTGATATGAGACATCTGTTCGTCCTGCCTGACTGGCCTCTCAGAATGAAACCTTTAACTTTGCCGACATAATTAAACAAATACGATATTTCTGACCAACAAAATGCACATAGATTATCCTTCAAAATTCCCTACTATAATTGTACACGTCGCAAATTAATACCGGCATGGATTCTCGCATTCTACTTTCCATCCCAAACATTACACAAAATCTTCCTCGGGCTTATACATATCCCGGAACATTTATAGGCTTCCAATCACCTGATTCACAAATCCCATCTCAACTCATACGACAACTCTGAACTCTCGTCTCCAATCGACGGCTCTCACTGACAAACAAGACTGGAATAAAAATACTTGGAATCCACGACACCTAATACGTACAAATACATTAATAATGAACACTTCGCATAATGATCTCGTATTTTCCAAAACTGGATTTCACAAAATGACTGTCAAAATTCTACTACTTTTTTATTGTCAGTCCGACACAGTTTAAATGGACATAGAATCATGTTTCACTCCGTGACAAATTTCACCACTCTATATTCTCAATCCGACAGCACGCTTCCACTCGATTGAAAATGGGTAACCATGGATTTCTTACATTATTTACGTCAAAATTCAAACAGAAAAGTTTTCCATCAGATAAAATTATCTCAATTAACATCACAAAAGTATAGGCAATAAATTCACGGAAATTGACGATCTACTCTGGACGTGATATCACTTCGAAGCCCTCACTAATAACTTTTACATGTCACACGGCACTCACAATATTTTAAATTTATCCAAGCAGAAAATAAAACAAACGACCTTTCGTCAGATTTTGACATTCGCCAAAAACATAGGGGTGACCAACTGCGTCATAAAAACCCATTTCAAATGCACATAAGTTTGACATCACAAAACAAGATATAGTAGGTGGTAAGATGGCAAGGCACCTACCTGAAATCGACGCCGGATTCTATCCTTCGGATCACCAGTGACCTTCCGTCGCTTTATCTAGCCATTTTACATTTCTTGCTGTACATCATAATATTTGTTTATTTTCCTGGAAATAAAAAATTAAAAAAAAGAAATACCCTTCACACTTGTCTCCGTTGATCGCACTCGACTGATGGTAGTTACTGCCCGCACACGAATTACTTTTTACAACACAAAAATATTTTAGAGCTTTATACTTCTTCTGCAATATCTTGACCTCATTTTTACAAGACTACCTTTGCACAAACAAAATCCATTTGGATTCAAGACCCCAGCCACATCCGCCAAAATATGTTCGTCGGACAAAGTCTACTTTGTCGCTTGATTTACAGAACAGTCTAACTCTCTCGCTCAAGATTCAATAACACAATGGAGGGGTTTCATCATGGCGTCCATTCTATATTTATAGCCATTACGCCCTCTCTCCAGGCATTTTCCCTTTGCCGCAAAGAAAATTTGCTTAATCTTTCTGACTTAAATGAACCGTATTTAAAAGAGTTTTGGATGTAACCATGTATTTGTTAACTCACTAGCAGTAGTGATCCTGAACATTTAAAATTTATATTTATTAATTTAACTGGTTAAATGACCTCATTTGATAGGCACTACTTTTCTGTCGACTTCACGTGGGGACGCTGCACACACGCGCTCTTCTGAAATAATCCACCAAAATGGCTTAGAAGTCTCAAACTTTCTTCTGTATCCTTCCACGTACGACACGTGCGGATGACGTCACGTATCCCAGAGCGTGGGACGAAAAGTAGCTAGCCCCTTGCCACGTGTCACTCCCGTGATATCAAGAAATGTTCAGAAATGTAGTAACTTAAAATTCTCAGGGCACAAAGGTCATGGGTTCAATATATATACATGGTGTTCAGAAACAACGTGAGCCGGGTATATGAGCATTAGAGGGTTAATCATGCTGATAAATACATCGAAAAATTATTCGATATCTCGCGCCGTTGTCATTTTGTATGCAGGTAAGTATATATATATACAGGGTGTTCGGAAACAAGGTGAGCCGTGTATATGAGCATTAGAGGATTAGTCATGCTGATAAATACATTGAAAAATTAATTCGATTTTTCGCGCCGTTGTCATTTTGTCAGCTGCTGAAATTAGCCAATCAGATTGCTTCGCGGGCGAATTCAAATTAGCTTTGCGAGGCGGTGTTGCTAAATATGTACGTAGCTTAAGACCGGCCTTAGAGCACCAGTCGGGGAGTTTGAATGTGGACCTCTGAGCTGACAGGATCACGTCATAGCAAGTACGCTACAGTGACACTGGCTGAAACCTTCGACTGATCCAGTTTCACGTCTATTTTCCCTTATTATTTCATCAATGGAATTAGCCCTATTCAGTACATTTCAATTTATGACCCATTCTATTCATATTAACCTCGATAATTCTCCTAAAAAGAAAAAACAAGGATGTAAATCTCTGAAAATTCACAGTATCACTTCCTCACTTGTTAGATTGGCAGGTTGGTCTTTCCCGTCTGCAGTCAGAATCCTCCAGTGAATATTGACAGATCCCGTGTATGCACTCGCAGAAAAATATGGATCAACAAACGAACTATGGACCTTCTCCCAACCCACTCATACAGGAAGTACGCAATTTTGCAATAACTGTGCTAAATGTCGCTGCGACTACAAACTATTGGTCTCATAAGATGGAGTGGACTCCATTCCTTTGTTTCTAAATAATAAAACATGGAATTTTGGCTTACACCTTGTTGTTCTGAGTTTGATTCTCGAATTGCAGACTGGATTCAATATCTGGAACAGGGTGCACTCAGCCTCTGTAAGTTAAGATCCTTCTCTTGGTCCCGTTAGAAGTGTCTTTTCATTGTGTCACATCTCGACTCCAATGCTGAGATGGTACTTTATACATAAGTCATGACTGAATTCTGACAAATCCCCAATTAATTGTAGTTCTCTTAAGAATAGACATCCCAACAACACAGGTTGACCTTTTACACAAAGCCGCACCAACACCACCACCACCACCAATAATAGCAACAACAAAACTGAGAACGTAGGCACTAACCTAAATGCGTTAGGATTCGTCAACCTGTCCTGCCGTCGGGTGATCAATCAAATTTCATTATAACTGTTTCCTTATCAACCTGTTTCAGTACATCTCAATTTATGATCCAGTCTATCCATCTTAGCTTCGAAAATAATAATAATAATAATAATAATAATAATAATAATAATAATAATAATAATAATATTTGTTATGAGGTTACACGTGGACCAGCAGAGGTGAAAGAAGGTGCCGGGATGAATGGGTCTAACTACAAAGTCAAGGTTAATTTAAAATTTTAACAAAGGTTATATTTTTGAAAAATAACAAAACTTTAACAACTTTTCACTTAGTGAGATAACAATGACATATCAGGTACCATCACAAGGTTTAGACAAAGCAAGAAAACCCAAACTTTAGTGACTGTTTAGTAACCAGGGCTTCCAGCCCCTCGCTTTACATTACCTGAGCCCTCAGTTCAACTTTACCAAGATTACAATTTTACACAAGGGCAGGAATCCCCTAATACATGGAGCTCTTGCTCCCAGTTTACAATATCAAGCCTCCTAGAGGCATTCTTAGAATACTAGAAAAGAGCTGACGTGCACTCAGTACTCACAGCCTACTCAAGGTAACACCATGTGAAAGTCTAAAAATCACTGGCCTTACAAGGCACTACTTACAAATAGCCATCTTATTACACAGGGGTATCTAGTACCCCACCTACGGGGCCTTAGTGAAAAAGAACAGGTTCAATAAACGGCCCGAGTACAACCGGAATGGAGTCAAAGATTGAGCTCCCCAAAAAATTTAAAAACCTATAGGGCACTTGGCCAACGAAACAGGGGCTAATCCCAAACTACTGAGGTAGCGCGCATGGAGATAACTTCAATACATTGCAGAAACAAATGCGGTACCTCAAACCAAGATGAAGGGGAGCTCGAGAGGGTATATCACTCTCTATCCCCGGTTTACAGTTAAAGATTTCTGAAATTTTTCATGAGCCGACAGGAGATTTACACTTTAGAGAAGTTAGTTACATATTTAAGGTTTCGAACCTTTCCCTCTGGTTAAACTGCGGGGCAGAGAAATAAAGATGTTAACTGGCCATTACCTTACTGAAGAACTGCTGCCTGATTAAAGAGGCGCCTTGCGCCCCCTGTTTGACACACACATTAAGTTAGACGACGATCAAATGGCCAGGAGATGAGAAAATCTGCAGTTTATCAACCCTCGGGGAAAGTTCGAAACCTTTCACGAATAAAACAGCCACGCCCTCACAATTTTATTGGTGAATGAAAAATTTACACTCAAAATCGAAGAAGAAATACGTAATTGGTTGAAAATTAATTCCAGAAATTCTTGATTGGCTAAATTCAAAACTGGCGGAAGGAAAAGATCAATATTGCCAACCCAAAAATAAATGAACATCATTTAGTAAAATAAACTTATGAATACATAACTTCTTTAAATCAAAAGTTCTTTCACTTCGCACCAGGATGCATGATCATAGTTTTTAGCAGTGACATCTGTTGAAGAATGTCCAAACTTCTTGATGAATGGAAAACAAAACAAGTAGGAATTTTAGTGGTGCCATCTTCAGAGAAAATTTATTAGTTGGTCCAGTTTCAAGTTCACTGTTTCTCCTGTAGAAGAGTTATTTAAGGCGAAGGATTTAAATGTGCGGCGTAGAGGTGTACCTCCCGGTACAATAATAATAATAATAATAATAATAATAATAATAATAATAATAATAATAATAATCATACATGGCCTTCGCTACCGTGTGTAGGTATTTTGATTTGACGCCGTTAGGATGCCTGTGTTTTCAATATCGACGTCTTCCATTACCAGATGGATGAAAAATAAGAGCTCTTTTCGGGTGACTTATTGTCTGAGTTTTATTTAATTTTGTTGGAAAACATCAAATGTATCACCAGAAGTCTTCTATATCCCGACATCGTACTACATGGAGTGTCCAATGGACTATTTTCCTCCCTTCAAAACACCGACTAGCTCTGCCGAGTTTGAACCTGCAATCATGGGATCTGGCGACCAACACACTACCACTGACTCACAGATAGAGTTGGATATTCATCTGTAATAATATATTTCTATGACTTCTAGTTACATTTATTTCTGCAGTAGTCATAGAGCGCAGTTGAATTTCATATAGATGGCGCGACAGCTCCGAATGGCCATGGCTTACCAAGCGACCGCTGCTCAGCCCGAAGGCCTGCAGATTACGAGATGTCGTGTGGTCAGCACAACGATTCCTCTCGGCCGTTATTCTTGGCTTTCTAGACCCGGGCTGCCATTTCACCGTCAGATAGCTCCTCAATTGTAATCACGTAGGCTGAGTGGACCTCGAACCAGACATCAGATCCAGGTAAAAATCCCTGACCTGGCCGGGAATTGAACCTGGGGCCTCCGGGTAAGAGACAGGCACTCTTCCCCTACACCACGGGTCCGGAAAGCTAAAAGAAAGGAAAACAGTAAATGGCCTTCCACATTTTTTAAATTACTAGCTGATGACAACCCGCTTCTCTTGGTTTTTCTGTACATCCGTGCGGTTTTCTCTATATAATTACAGAAAACGTGCATAAAAGACCACTTTTTTGTTTCTTCGTTTGTTTTTATTCTTACTTTTTGGGGTAAATACATAACTTACATTCTAAGCCATTTCATAAAAATACATTCTCATACACTGGATTTGGATGCCTGGCGCATACACAACAGATTGTCTGCTTGTCTGACACGGATGAAAGCAACGTTGAGCAGACCATGTGTGAAACGGGAGTCCTTCAAATCAACTCCGCAACTGTGGAACGTTTGTCGCTGAGTCATATTGATAGTCATATATAGGTTAATATGACTGGAAATTATAATCGTATGAAACAAAATGACAAACCATTTCAGATCAATGGAATTCTTGGTGTGAAAACAGATTTTCCTCATTCTCTGCCGGTTAGGATTACTACCTCAATTGTATTGTTAAGGAGCTTTTTCAGCAGAAAACTGTTATGGTTCTGAGATCACCATACTCCTACGAGATCAATCAAAGATGATATATAGAATATATTCTCACTCCGATATTTCCAGTACATTCTCACACATTTTACTACATTCAGTGACGAAGTCAGCTACTTTCAAGCCCCCCACATCTCCCACACCACCACAGCTACAGGCACGCAACCCCTACAGTGAACGATGGGAGACTCCAGGCTACTAGTACACACAAACACCAGTGACCTGCAATGTATAGTTGTGGCTGTAAGGTGTATGATACTGACACAGACGTCTATTGTTTTATATAGTCGGCCACTTTCAACTCCCACATCTCCCACACCACCACAGCTGCCGACACCCTAGAACTATAGTGTACACTGGAAGACTCGAGGCTACTACCACACACAATCACCAGTGGTCTACGGTAGTTACCTGTGGCTGCAAGGTGAAATATACGAAAACACACGTCTATTTTTATATATAGTCGGTCATTTTCAATCTCCACATCTCCCACACCACCACAGCTAACGACACGCAACTACTGTAGTGTACATTGGAAGACTCGAGGCTACTATCACACACAATCACCAGTGGTCTACGGTAGGTACCTGTGGCTGCAAGGTGAAATATACGAAAACACACGTATATTTTTATATATAGTCGGTCACTTTCAATCTCCACATCTCCCACACCACCACAGCTAACGACACGCAACTACTATAGTGCACGATGGGTGACTTGAGGCTATTATTGTACATAAAAACCATTTGTCTGCGATGGATAGTTGTGGCTGCAAGTTGAAATGAACGAAACACGCGTCTATTTTTATATATAGTCGATCACTTTCAACTCCCACATCCCCCACATCACCACAACTACATACACACAACTAGTATAGTGCACGATGGGAGGGAGACTCATGGCTACCTCCACATACAAACACCAGTGGTCGGCGATGGGTAGTTATGGCTACAAGGTGAAATATACGGACACACATGTCTATTTTATGTATAGTCGGGCAATTTCAAACCTGATATTTACCACACCACCAAAGCCACCGAAACGCAATCACCATAGTGCGCGATGGGAGACTCGATACTACTACCTCTCATAATCACCAGTGGTCTGAGCCTGCTAGTTGTAGCTGCAAGGTTAAATATATGTACACACGCATCTATCTTTATATGTAGTTGGCCAATTTCAACCACCATATCTACCACACCACCACAGCTACCGACACGCAACCACCATAGTGCACGGTGAGAAACTCGAGCCTACTGCCACACACAATCACCAGTGGTCTGCGGTGGTTAGTTTTGGCTGCATGGTGAAATATACGGGCACACACGTCTATTATACATATGGAAATGGGTCAAAATATTGAGTGAAAAAATTAAACAAGAGCAGGAGTGAAATGAAATGGCATATGGATTTTAGTGCCGGGAGTGTCCGAGGACAAGTTCGGATTGCCAGGTGCAGGTCTTTTGAATTGACTCCCGAATGCTACCTGCGCGTCGTGATGAGGATGAAATGATGATGATGATGATGATGATGATGATGATGATGACACATACCCCCAGTCCCCGTGCCAGCGGAATTAACCAATTATGGTTAAAATTCCTGACCCTGCCGGGAATCGAACCCGGGACCCCTGTGACCAAAGGCCAGCACGCTATTTATCTAGCGATAGAGCCGGACAAGAGTAGGAGTATTTTTGATAAAAAGAAAACGGTGAATGAAGACATTATTCTTAAGCGACCGGAACTGAAATGAAAGGTAGAAGAGATGAGAGAAAAAATAAGTAGGATAAGCACCTGGAGGAGAAAGAGATATACACTGCAATCTTGAAAGTTTCACATGTTTCAAGCAGTCATATTTGTTATCGTCGTCGTCTTCATCATCATCATCATCATCATCATCATACACTAAAGGCTTAGCCTTGTCGCTGCAACCATTCTCCTCTCAATCCTGCTGTTCTTTTCATTTCATTGTAGTCTTTACATCACATCAAGTTTCTCATGTCCTAGAAGTATGTCCTCCTAGGTCTTCCTCTTCCTTTCTTATTATTTTTTCCTTCAAAGACGTTTACTAGGAATTCATTATGTCTAAGTTTTAACTTTCTTCTTTCCATAACCTTTATCAGTCTCCGTTGTCCATTGACTTCCTTTAGAACATCTCGATTCGTCTATTTGCTTTTTAGTCCAGCATGCCCTCCGAATGACGCTTAATGGATTTATGTGCTATTCTAGTGTTAGAAATTGTAAATGTCTTTTTTTAAAAGCGTAAATCTTGTGAATGTAGACTTGTAAATGAAGGGTATTACGCCGATAATAAATGGTGAAATACTTTGAATTCAGGTATTTCCTTTTGAGGAACTTGATGTTTGGAGGGGGTAGGGAGGAGGTTAGACGATACCGACCACTACTTAATCTGAAGTGAACTATCACTATCTCTGAGACACGGAAAGTGAGGTCGGATAAGGGTGGTTAAATGTCAGAACAAGGTTGAAAATACTTCTTTGCTATTTGTTTTACGTCACACCGGCACAAAGAGGGGTGGAGGACAGGCGTAGGACTGTGAAGGTAGCGACCGTGGCCTTGATTAAGGTACAGTCCTAGCATTTTCTTGATGAGAAAATTGGGAAACTTCGGAAAACCATCTTCAGGGCTTTTGATAGTGAGGTTGATTAACACTCTTGAGGTGAGGAAAACTCAATACAATTCCAGGCCTATGTTTTTTTTCCATTAGGGAGCTGCTCGCAATTGAATTTTTTAATCTGCATAAGGATGCGTGTCCTCTATCTTGTTTTTAGGTTGGTCTAAAGTACGTAAATGATGTAATTTTTACACTGCCAAGTCTAGAAGTTTCTTTCTACGGTTCAGTTTTGTAGCCCCTAAACCATTCCGAGCGGCGCAGACTGGGATTAGCGCCTTGTTCCGTTAAAATATTAAGTCAGGACAGCGATAACGTCTGGGATAAACCTCTACCGAGCATTAGTGGTCGAAGTTAGAATATTCTATGAGCGGACCGCCGTACTTCTTGGAGAGGGTGAATATTAAAGGTGTCAGGTTCGGATCGCACACCATCCAAACAACTTTGGCCAAACGGGAATTAAACTCGTAACTGGCACATTACATAACGCAGAAAGGCACAATAGTGGAACAGCACAAACATTATAATAATCTTAACACTAGAACGGCCAGAGTGGTCATTTTGACCGTTAGCGAATTTCAAGGTATTTCCACGCTCGTAATTTTTTACGCACGAGGTTGTTCTTTTGTGACTTTTAATCTTTTAGGGTTGTGTACATTCACGCCAAAAATTACATCCGTAGATAATAAGGGAACACCGATATTGTCCCTTATACCTAGGAAGGCCATAAGCGGTCATTTTGACCGCTTCACTTCCTTTATACGGTCTGCTCTATTCTGCTCACTGCTTGCTTCCTGTGATATATTTACAAGTGGCGCTATAGGGGCGTATCATGTAACTAAATAGTATGCCTCTAGCAGTGGTTGCGAGTGGACGAGTTAGTGCCTGTCCCTTGTGTCGTATAGTGTGTAATAATGGCTCGGCGGCAAAAACTTACTCGTGTTCAATTATTAGCAGAACTTGAAAAGCTAGGAGAAGACGAATCAGGTGACGAAGATACTTTATCAGATTAGACGCAATGAGTGACGATGAGGATTTTATACCTCAACAGTGTGATAATATGTCGGATAGTGATGGTGATTCGCCTGATGAAAATATGCACACAGTGGACTTCGCACCTACGATAGACGCAGTCACTCCTTCAACCAGCCGTGATCAATCTTGCAGCAGAGGACGATCTCTTAGCAGCGGGCAACCTGTTCGAAGAGGAAGGGGACGAGGTGGGAGAGGTCATGAACTGGTAAAGTCTTCTTCATTTGTACCAGGGGATCAGTTATGTGGTAATGATGGAACAACTATTTGGACTGTTGTCGACAGTAGTGGGAACCCCCTGGAAGGATGGCTGCTCAGAATGTACTGAAAGAGGCAGCAGGGCCTACTTCTCACGCTAAGCGTAACGTAGAGACTAACAGCAAGGTTAGTGCCTGGCGTTTATTCATTGACGCATCCATGTTGAAGCATATAAAGATGTGTACAGAGACCGAAGCTCGTAGACAGACAACGGATATTAATTGGTCTATTTCTTTGGAAGAATTACATGCTTTTATTGCTTTGTTATACGCCCGTGGAGCTTATGAACTTACTAGTCTATCTGTAGATCATATGTGGTCTTCTTTATGGGGTCCCCCTGTTTTCACTAACACTATGGCAAGAAACAGGTTCAAAGAAATTCTAAGGTATTTGCGCTTTGATCTCCGTAAAACTAGATCCACTCGTTTGCAGACAGATAAATTTGCTTTGGCTTCGGCTATTTGGAATAGATTTATTGAGAATTGTTATGCGTGCTATAAACCAGGAGCGAATGTCACAGCTGATGAACAACTCTTCCCCAGCAAAGCTCGGTGCAGGTTCACGCAGTATATGGCCAACAAGCCAGATAAATTTGGCATAAAATTCTGGCTACTGGTAGACGTTGATTCTAAGTATGTGTGCAATGGGTTTCCTTATCTTGGGAAAGACGAAATGCGACCCGCCAATGAGTCACTGCCTGAAAATGTTGTCATAAAACTTATGGATCCATACCTCATGAAAGGACGTAACGTGACCACTGACAACTTCTTTACATCGGTAAAGTTGGCTGAGAGACTGAAAGAGAAGAAAACTAGTATTGTTGGAACAACCAATCGAGTGAGGAAGGAAATCCCGGTGTCAATCAAAGCACTACGTATGAATCTGCACGAGACACCACTCTCACAGTATATCAAGGAAAAGTGAACAAGAATGTGCTTCTGCTAAGCACTCTACATCCAAGCGTTCAAGTCAGTGAAGATAACAAGAAGCTCCCTAGTACTACTGAATTTTATAACGAAACTAAGTATGGTGTGGATGTAGTTGATCAAATGGCGCGTAAATACTCCACTAGAGCTGGATGCCGAAGGTGGCCTGTACATGTATTTTACTACGTACTTGATCTAGCAGCAATAAATTCATGGATAGTCTACAAGGAAGTTACGGGACAGAGAATCTCTCGACATGATTATATTCTTGAAGTAATACAAGAACTAAGATCTGATTTTGTGAAGACAAGATCCCGATTGATTGAACTCCCTACACTTCAGCCTGAGCCTCAGATTCAGGTTCAATATGCCAGTCGAAAGCGACGACAATGTCAAGTGAACTCCAATTGTAAACAGAACAAAACCTCTGACACATGTTCTTCGTGCAACAAAGTAGTATGTGGAAAATGTTCGTGTAAGGTAATAACTTGCATGAATTGCTTGTCAAGTGCCTAAATAGGCTTGTAAACAAATAGAGACCGTTATTTTTATAATAATTTTTCACAAAGGCATTCAATAGCAAGTCCGCCGAAATATTTCATTGTTACCTATCAGAAGTGAGATAATATGAACAATTATTAATATCTAACAATGGATTGACCTGTATACAATACATCCTAATGGTTAACTATGTTTTTTAAAAATAAATAATTGAACATTCGCATGTTTCTCAGATCCTGGATCCTAGGTATATGTCAGTAAGCGGCAGCGGTCAAAATGACCGCCTGCGGCCTTTATAGGTATGAGGAATGTTCGGCCGTTCTAGTGTTAACATAACTTTACGATAAGTAATAATACTAACCGAATCCTGAAACGCTGCCAGATACCCGCTTGCGGTCTTTCCCAACATGACATAGTTTACGCAATATATTCTTTGACGTGTCCCAAATCCAAGCCAAATGAATCACTGACACACAGGGATTTTAAACACTTAAATGAAGAAGCATAGGCTATCGCTGTTCGTGATGTTTTCAGGGGAGAAATACTGACCCGCAACGCATGTGTCAGAATGGAAGTTAGTTGATATACTGTAGTTCATTCAGTACTGAACCTTAGATAACACAACTTTTCTGGTCAGAGTTCTAAGCTAAACTATTATCACTTAGCGGTTTTTCTAGGCGCAACAATGTTTGGTAGACGCTCTTAACTCACCATGGCACAACATTCAGTACATAAACGACAGTCACGAAAATATTAAACATTTTAACTAACTGCTTCTAACTTTGAACGACAGACATGCACCTCTACGTACTGCTAGGGTAAAGAGACCTTCAAATTCGCGGTTTTTCCAAGAAATGCGCGACCAGTTGAAAATCAGAGACACAGTCTATAATATTATGTGAAATATCCTACATACACAGTTTCGAAAACTATGAACAAAACGTCCGCAACAGAACAACATAGTTAATTAGAAATGCTAAAATACGGCAATTTTATGACATTTTGAACACTAACAATGTTACTTAGGTTTGGAAATCTCTCCATGAAATGGGACTGAACAGAAACAGGACAAATGGCAACAACTGTAATACACCACCGGATGACCTGAATTCTTATATTAGCTCTCGAACCACTCATATGGATGAAGAGACCAAGGCAACAATAATTGACAGTATATTCTCAAAAGTCAGACTTAATGCAGATCAGTTCTACTTTTCTCTTGTGACTCCAAGCGACGTTAGGAACGTCACCAGTGAAATAAAATGAGGCTCCACAGGCCATGATGGAATGAACCTGTCTCTTTTGAAAAGAATCCAAGATTTACTTCCAACAATCACGCATATCATTAATAACTCACTCATGACTTGTGGATTTTGCTTCGAAGTATAAGTATGTAATCATCTGACCCTTACCTAAAAATAACAACCCTAACACTCCTGAGGATTACGGTCCTATTAGTATCCTTCCTGTACTTGGAAAAAATATTGGAAAAAATAGTAAGGGACATAAGCAAACGACCGATTATCATATGCGTTACAAATTACTTGGCAAATATCAATTAGGGTTCTGACCAAACTACAATATTACCACGGCATTAGTGAAAGTGACCAACGACCCTCAACTAGAAATCGATAGAGGACAAATGACTATACTTCTTCTCTTGGATTCAAGTGAAGCATTCGACTGTGTAGACAGAGGTACACAATATTTAATAAAAGTTTAAGACCATCAGGAAAAATCATTTAATGATCTCCTGATCCTATATTTGTTGTACGAATTGGTCTGCAACTATTTTGTAGATTATTTGTGTTGATATACAACTTATAAAAATCAACCGTTGAAATAGTGACTTAAGTTTAACAGTTATGATTTTTAATGTTTGAAAACCTACAAAATAACCCACTTTTGGTGTGAAGGCCATCCTGTTCACTAAACTACAGAAGGTATATATCTACTTTCATTTTTTCTACATAACTATCAGGAAATTTTGAAATTTCCCGTTTAAATATTGAAAACTAAGACCATCTTAAGAAATGCTTGAAAAATCTATGGAATGAGCCACTGCCACCAAACTTGCACTTCTCACATAAGACAGGCTTCGTTCAACAGATCTCAGTGGTGGAAGCATGCTATAGATCCAGAATTATCACACACTGGCGTCTTATCGTTGAGATTACAGTTACCGGACATAATACGAAGTGCGTGTGGTCAAAACAGCAGAGAAATGATCCTGTGATACTTTTATCTTTCAGCTTTTACGGAAATTTACACTCTTTTGGAGAGGTAATTACAAAAGAATTAAGCATCCATATACTTGCTGTATGGTTAAGATCTGGCAGAACCGGACAATATCAAAAGCTAAGAAGATGCGCTTGGTGAAATCACTAGTGTTCGCAGTCTTTTTGTACAGCTGTGAGACCTGGACCGTGAATGATAGAGACAAAAGCCTTTGAGATGTGGTGTTGGCTGAGAATGCTACGTGTGCCCTGGACGGAAAGAAGAATCAATGTTTCCATTCTGAACGAACTGAACATCAAGAAACGTCTATCTTCCCGTGTGAGTGAGTGTTACCTCCAGTTCCTTCGCCACATTTTCAGAAGAGAAGTTGGAAAAGACCATTTTGCAAGGCAAAGTTGAAGGCAGCGGACCACAAGGAAGAACAGTAAGTAGTTGGTTAGATCAGGCGAAGAAGATTACTGGCCTACCTCTTCAGATCGTGTTGAGGAAAACTGATGGAGACATCACATCAAGGCTACAACGCAGAAACGAGAAAGTTATGAGGTCTCGGCGCTCAGCAATGAGCAAAACGACTAATGATAATGTTACTTGCTGTAAACAGGATGGCCTTTACACCCAAAAGTGGGGTACTTTTACAGATTCTAAAAATGTTTGAAAAACAATTAGGACCTATTACTCTTGAACTTCATTCGATATTCCAACGGTTGTTTCGAAAAAGTTTTATATCAACACGAATAATCCACAACATATTTGCAGACCAATTCGTACCATAAATGTAGGGCCAAGACTCCATTAAATGATTTTCCCTGGTGGTCTTAACTTCTGTTAAGGGGACAGGGGAAAGCCCTATCCTGATAATGTTAAATTGACAGAAATGATGCTCCGTTATCTCAGGAAGTATTAAGTTGAGAGCTTTGATATTTTTACTACTTGTATTTACACTCTCTCCATAAGCACTGAACCAGAATGTAATGGTTGGAGCAAGTGATTGTAAAGTTATGAATTTATTTTTTAAGTTCCAAATATTTAACAAAAAGTCATTAAAAATGTATGTAAATCAGAAACTATACATGAGAAATGCTTTTATCAGGTTCAGTAGCTGTATCATGGCACAAGGTGACTCTGCAAACAATGAACTACCTATCTAGTGTAGTTTCAGAGATAATGGGTTAAACATGTGAAAAAATGTCATTTCTCAGAATATGAGTTCAAAGTAAAACAGAATGCTCACGCACACATTTCGTTGCACAGTTTAACACTTGTGTATTGATATATTAAAATCATTCTTTAAAATACTTCCAGGTGGCGTATTAAAATAAATTACACACCATTTTAATCAGGAGAGTCAAAATTATTTAATTAGGTAAAATTTTGAAAAGTCATTTTTTAAATTTTTTGCTTTCCCACTCCCCTTAAGTACTGTATTACATGGTAAACTCAAGACGATGGGACTTTTTACAGCACTTTATCCCGGGTGCAGTCCTGTCTTAGTGGTCATTAGTAGAATTTTTGAGTGGGAAACGACATATCTTAATAGCAAAACCACTGAGATGGGCCTGGCACCCTCAATATACACGTTGTTTTTATACCTCCGCCTAGGTAAGCATTGTGATTTGCTGAGTGATGATTTCCGGCTCAAGTAAGTTGCCGCCATAGATTAGTGCAAAAACACTGCCCGTCTAAATGCGCCTTTACGTATATACAGTACATGTACTTGCCGAGTGTGGCAAAGAAATTAGAGCAGTGTTGAGCAGTATATTTCGAGAACTAGCAAGTGTTGCTGTATATTGCCGACACTGTTTCCGGGAGTTTCGTGTTGCCTTGAGAATTGGCAAGGGTTGCCTAATGTTGCGACGGAGGTGGGAAACACGGCAATATTGCCGGAGTAGTATAAATCTGCAGACGCTGTATACGTGAGTATGGTATTCCGTTTTGTGGTTTTCAAGTCAAAATGTCTTGGAATAAAGAGAAATTAATCAAATTTATCAATACTCTCAGGATACATACTGAATTGTAGGACACACCAGGAGTATGCATACGTTTTTGCCTGGTTTTGTGGCAAACAAAACACGTAATTTTCAAGGAAAGTTCATTTTTTAAAATTAAAAATATTGGCTATCAGCTTCTACACACTTCGCCCATCTTTCAGGTAAGTTATGAATACATGCCAGAAAAACTACTTGTCTTCTGCGGCAAACCATTCGTCGAGCCATTTTACAACTTCCTCGAAATTGCTGAAGTGCTGCTCTGCGAGCGCATGACCCATTGTTGCGATGAGGTGATAACTCATACGGCGCCAGGTCGGGGTAATACGGCGGGAGTGGAAGGATGTCCCATCCAAGCGATTTCAAGGTGTATTTCACTGCTTTTGCTGTGTGAGAAGGCGCATTGCCGTGTAAAACAAATTTTTGCCATGTCTTCTGGTCCATTCCGATCGGTGCAGCGATAGCGTTGTGCATTAATGGTTTCGCCGGGCTTCAAGAGTTCATAATACACAATACCGGTCTGGACCCACCTGACATAAAGTATGGGCTTCTTGCCGAAGCGATTTGGCCTTGGTGTTGAATGACCGGCTTAGTCAGGTGACAGCCACGATTTTCTCCGCTTCGGGTGTTCAAAATAAATCCGTTTCCCGTCACCCGTCACAGTTCGGTACAGAAACGATTTTCTTTCGTGGCATCGAAGCAGCATTTCACAAGTGACTTTCCCGTTCATTCAAATCGTGTGGGACCCATTTACTGAGTTTACTGATCTTCCCCATTGCTCGTAAACGTCTGCTGATTGTTTCTTGTGACACATTTAATGCTTGTGCGAATTTCTGCTGAGTTTGAGTTGGATCATCATCCAGAGCGCGCACTGTCTTTCACATTGAAATCACCACGTTTAAATCGTCGAAACCAGTCTCACGTGTTGTAAAAGATGGAGCGTATTCACCATATTATGTTTCTACTAGCAAACGATGACATTCCACAGCCTTTTTCTTTATATTAAATAAGAAAAGCAATGCGCGCTGCAAATATTCTTTTTCAGACACAAACATCGACATGATCACTGAACGATACAACACAGACGCTAATGTTTGGCGGACTCAGCTTGTGTGTATTGGTAGGTTAATGTCAGGCGAACAAACTGACGTATGTGTCAAATTCGTACGCTGCGTACTGTTCGCTGGCGCCATCTCTTAGTGAAACCGGAAAAGACTTATGCATGCACCAGGTGTTATCCGTCAAGAACAGAGACCAAAATTTAAAAACTGACAAATGGCCTGAAGTCGCAAATAAGCTTGGTGTTTCGGTAGACGTGGCTTGATCAAAGTTTAAAAATTTGAAGACATATGGTATAAGTGAGAAAAGTAAATTGTCGGCCAAGAAGAAAAGTGGCAGTAGAAGTGATGAAAAGGGAGTTCCTCGTTTCTCTACGAACACCTGTCGTCTGAACTTTATAACAATGTGGTGAAGTTTTGAAACAGATCATTGCCAAGTTTTATGTCACGGCACAAATCCGTATTCCAATGTCTTGTATACAAATACGAACTTATCCACAATCGCCTTTTCCTACATTTCAGTCGGATGGTAATTATTTGTGAATTTACACTGACTGACAGAGCAAATGCAACACCAAGAAGGAGTGGTTCGAAAGGGATGAAAGTTGGGAAAAAAACAGAGACGGCACGGACGAATAATTGATGTTTATTTCAAACCGATATGCAGGTTACACAATGCGCACGGTATCGACTCAGTAGCATGTAGGACCACCGCGAGCGGCGATGCACGCAGAAACACGTCGAGGTACAGAGTCAATAAGAGTGTGGATGGTGTCCTGAGGGATGGTTCTCCATTCTCTGTCAACCATTTGCCACAGTTGGTCGTCCGTACGAGGCTGGGGCAGAGTTTGCAAACGGCGTCCAATGAGATCCCACACGTGTTCGATTGGTGAGAGATCCGGAGAGTACGCTGGCCACGGAAGCATCTGTACACCTCGTAGAGCCTGTTGGGAGATGCGAGCAATGTGTGGGCGGGCATTATCCTGCTGAAACAGAGCATTGGGCAGCCCCTGAAGGTACGGGAGTGCCACCGGCCGCAGCACATGCTGCACGTAGCGGTGGGCATTTAACGTGCCTTGAATACGCACTAGAGGTGACGTGGAATCATACGCAATAGCGGCCCAAACCATGATGCCGCGTTGTCTAGCGGTAGGGCGCTCCACAGTTACTGCCGGATTTGACCTTTCTCCACGCCGACGCCACACTCGTCTGCGGTGACTATCACTGACAGAACAGAAGCGTGACTCATCGGAGAACACGACGTTCCCCCATTCCCTCATCCAAGTCGCTCTGGCCCGGCACCATGCCAGGCGTGCACGTCTATGCTGTGGAGTCAATGGTAGTCTTCTGAGCGGACACCGGGAGTGCAGGCCTCCTTCAACCAATCGACGGGAAATTGTTCTGGTCGATATTGGAACAGCGATATTGGCGTGCGGGGCTGCCACCGCTTGGCGGCGGATGCGCCGATCCTCGCGTGCTGACGTCACTCGGGCTGCTCCTGGACCCCTCGCACGTGCCACATGTCCCTGCGCCAACCATCTTCGCCACAGGCGCTGCACCGTGGACACATCCCTATGGGTATCGGCTGCGATTTGACGAAGCGACCAACCTGCCCTTCTCAGCCCGATCACCATACCCCTCGTAAAGTCGTCTGTCTGCTGGAAATGCCTCCGTTGACGGCGGCCTGGCATTCTTAGCTATACACGTGTCCTGTGGCACACGACAACACGTTCTACAATGACTGTCGGCTGAGAAATCACGGTACGAAGTGGGCCATTCGCCAACGCCGTGTCCCATTTATCGTTCGCTACGTGCGCAGCACAGCGGCGCATTTCACATCATGAGCATACCTCAGTGACGTCAGTCTACCCTGCAATTGGCATAAAGTTCTGACCACTCCTTCTTGGTGTTGCATTTGCTCTGTCAGTCAGTGTATTATATGCGGCATAGCTGCAACTGCGAAATCATGCTGCGAATCGGCAGGCAACATAGTGAGAATTTCTTGCTCGTCTAAATACCTTCTTGCCCATCCATTCAGTTGCTCTACATTTCCGAGCAATTTCCCGCAATCTTTCTTGGCCAGTATTGCCAGAAAATGTGTTGCGAGGAAATATTGAGGCAAGTTTAAGGGTACATATTTCCCAAGATTGCCGGACACTTTTGCCCGTGTAAGTGCTCCTTAAGGATTAAACTCTCATGAAAAATACTTTTATATCGTAGCTGTAGGACTAATTTATTTCTTATTATTTCCAAGAATATAATTTTGTTGTCATTTGGTACAGTATTGAAGGCTCGAAGGTTCACCAAGCGAATTTCCATGTAAATCCATCTTCAATGTGACACGTCTTTTGACCTGTCAGAAAGAACAGTTGCTAATGGCTGATGTAATAACGTTCTGCTATCTGGCGTCATTAACATCAATAGCGCGCCATTGAACGATAAATACGCGATCACGTAGGTAGGTACGTACGTCTATTAACACACAAGTGACATCCATCAAAGACGGCTGACACATGGAAACGTGAGGAGCATCACAAGACCAGCTCCGCGGAGACCCAGCCAGGCAATTAACCCGCTACTGCTGACTGTCGTTATGGACTTGCTTGAAGGGTTAATCAGTTCAAAGACCCCAGTATCTTCCTTTGAGAACAATGCTTGGATTTCTTATGAAAATAATGTTCTAAGTTTTATTTAGTGGATGTGCTGAAACTCAAATGTGTTAATGCTCATTGCGGCAATAAAGTGTGTGTTTAATAATAATAATAATAATAATAATAATAATAATAATAATAATAATAATAATAATAATAATAATAATAATAATATGGTTCATGTTTGTGGGTTACTGTAGTCACGTCCTAGTTCGTGAACCATGGGCAACGGCTGAGTGGCCTAGTAAGTGGTCCTGAGAGTCGGGATACCAGTTGCTATGGAATGGGAGTGGGCATCTCGGACATATTCTGAGTCGTGGCCCTCCTTGTGCTCAGGCGGCTAGGACTACACAATTCACCGGTGGTCCATAACCCGTTAGAGGAGAGATCCTCACTTGGACTATGTGCAAGTAGGGCAGCATCCTGCTTCATGAATTTACCGAGCTCAGAACACTTTAAGCAAGCCTCGGACCTATGGGAGTAATGGAGTCCCACTCCCATTTGACAGGCGAGGAACTCCTTGGAAACAACTTGGCGAACGAAATGGAATTCGATGGGGAGCTATCAATATTAATGGGGCTTATGGAAGAAAGAAGGTAGAACTTGCTGAGTCAGCAAAGAGGATGCATCTGGATGTGCTAGGAGTAAGTGATATTCGGGTAAGGGGAGATAAGGAGGAAGAGATAGGAGATTATAAAGTGTACTTGACGGGTGTTAGAAAGGGAAGGGCAGAGTCTGGGGTAGGGCTCTTTATCAGGAATACCATTGCACGCAACATAGTTTCTGTTAGGCACGTAAGTGAGCGAATGATGTGGGTAGATTTGTCTGTGGGAGGAATTAGGACAAGAATTGTGTCCGTGTATTCACCATGTGAGGGTGCAGATGAGGATGAAGTTGACAAGTTTTATGAAGCATTGAGTGACGTCGTGGTCAGGGTCAACAGCAAGGATAGAATAGTGCTAATGGGCGATTTCAATGCGAGAGTTGGGAATAGAACTGAAGGATACGAAAGGGTGATTGGTAAATGTGGGGAAGATATGGAAGCTAATGGGAATGGGAAGCGTTTGCTGGACTTCTGTGCTAGTATGGGTTTAGCTGTTACGAATACATTCTTCAAGCATAAGGCTATTCACCGCTACACATGGGAGGCTAGGGGTACCAGATCCATAATAGACTATATCTTAACAGACTTTGAATTCAGGAAATCTTTTAGGAATGTACGAGTTTTTCGGGGATTTTTAGATGATACAGACCATTATCTGATCTGTAGTGAACTAAGTATCTCTAGGCCTAGGGTAGAGAAAGTGAAATCTGTCTGCAAACGAATAAGGGTAGAAAATCTCCAGGACGAGGAAATTAGACAGAAGTACATGGATATTATTAGTGAGAAGTTTCGAACAGTAGACAGTAAGCAGGTTCAGGATATAGAAAGTGAATGGGTGGCATACAGGGATGCTGTAGTAGAAACAGCAAGGGAATGCCTAGGAACAACTGTGTGTAAAGATGGGAAAAGGCGAACATCTTGGTGGAATGATGAAGTGAGAGCAGCCTGTAAACGTAAAAAGAAGGCTTATCAGAAATGGCTCCAAACAAGGGCCGAGGCAGACAGGGATTTGTACGTAGATGAAAGAAACAGAGCGAAACAAATAGTTGTTGAATCCAAAAAGAAGTCGTGGGAAGATTTTGGTAATAACCTGGAAAGGCTAGGTCAAGCAGCAGGGAAACCTTTCTGGACAGTAATAAAGAATCTTAGGAAGGGAGGGAAAAAGGAAATGAACAGTGTTTTGAGTAATTCAGGTGAACTCATAACAGATCCCAGGGAATCACTGGAGAGGTGGAGGGAATATTTTGAACATCTTCTCAATGTAAAAGGAAATCATCATGGTGGTGTTGCAAACAGTCAAGCTCTTGGGGAGGAGGAAAATGATGTTGGTGAAATTATGCTTGAGGAAGTGGAAAGGATAGTAAATAAACTCCATTGTCATAAGGCAGCAGGAATAGATGAAATTAGACCTGAAATGGTGAAGTATAGTGGGAAGGCAGGGATGAAATGGCTTCATAGAGTAGTCAAATTAGCGTGGAGTGTTGGTAAGGTACCTTCAGATTGGACAAAAGCAGTAATTGCACCTATCTATAAGCAAGGGAACAGGAAGGATTGCAACAACTATCGAGGTATCTCATTGATTAGTATACCAGGCAAAGTATTCACAGGCATCTTGGAAGGGAGGGTGCGATCAGTCGTTGAGAGGAAGTTGGATGAAAACCAGTGTGGTTTCAGACCACAGAGAGACTGTCAGGATCAGATTTTCAGTATGCGCCAGGTAATTGAAAAATGCTACGAGAGGAATAGGCAGTTGTGTTTATGTTTCGTAGATCTAGAGAAAGCATATGACAGGGTACCGAGGGAAAATATGTTCGCTATACTGGGGGACTATGGAATTAAAGGTAGATTATTAAAATCAATCAAAGGCATTTATGTTGACAATTGGCCTTTAGTGAGAATTGATGGCAGAATGAGTTCTTGGTTCAGGGTACTTACAGGAGTTAGACAAGGCTGTAATCTTTCACCTTTGCTGTTTGTAGTTTACATGGATCATATGCTGAAAGGTATAAAATGGCAGGGAGGGATTCAGTTAGGTGGAAATGTAGTAAGCAGCCTGGCCTATGCTGACGACTTGGTCTTAATGGCAGACTGTGCCGAAAGCCTGCAGTCTAACATCTTGGAACTTGAAAATAGGTGCAATGAGTATGGTATGAAAATTAGCCTCTCGAAGACTAAATTGATGTCAGTAGGTAAGAAATTCAACAGAATTGAATGTCAGATTGGTGATACAAAGCTAGAACAGGTCGATAATTTCAAGTATTTAGGTTGTGTGTTTTCCCAGGATGGTAATATAGTAAGTGAGATTGAATCAAGGTGTAGTAAAGCTAATGCAGTGAGCTCGCAGTTGCGATCAGCAGTATTCTGTAAGAAGGAAGTCAGCTCCCAGACGAAACTATCTTTACATCGGTCTGTTTTCAGACCAACTTTGCTTTATGGGAGCGAAAGCTGGGTGGACTCAGGATATCTTATTCATAAGTTAGAAGTAACAGACATGAAAGTAGCAAGAATGATTGCTGGTACAAACAGGTGGGAACAATGGCAGGAGGGAACTCGGAATGAGGAGATAAAGGCTAATTTAGGAATGAACTCGATGGATGAAGCTGTACGCATAAACCGGCTTCGGTGGTGGGGTCATGTGAGGCGAATGGAGGAGGATAGGTTACCTAGGAGAATAATGGACTCTGTTATGGAGGGTAAGAGAAGTAGAGGGAGACCAAGACGACGATGGTTAGACTCTGTTTCTAACGATTTAAAGATAAGAGGTATAGAACTAAATGAGGCCACAACACTAGTTGCAAATCGAGGATTGTGGCGACGTTTAGTAAATTCTCAGAGGCTTGCAGACTGAACGCTGAAAGGCATAACAGTCTATAATGATAATGTATGTATGTATGTATGTAATAATAATAATAATGACAGAGAGATTTTAAGGAAGAAAGTGTTAAAAATCGAAGGATTCCAAGGTCGGGAAGGAAAGGAAACAGGCTTAAAATGGTTCGAGGAGAGAAAAAGGAGACATAGTGAGCAGATGAAGAAGTACTGGAGGGAGAAGGAACAACAAAGGTGATAATAATAATAATAAAGCTATTTGCTTTACGTCCCACTAACTACTCTTTTACGGTTTTGGGAGACGCCGAGATCACGGAATTTAGTCCCGCAGGAGTTGTTTTACGTCCCAGTAAATCTACCGACACGAGGCTGACGTATTTGCGCACCTTCAAATACCACCGGACTGAGCCAGGATCGCACCTGCCACGTTGGAGTCAGAAGGCCAGTGCCTCAACCATCTGAGCCACTCAACCCGGCTAAGAAAAACAAAGGATGAAGCATTGAAATTGTCACGTGATCCCTAGAAGACCCTAACCGAGAAAGAAGATAATAATAATAATAATAATAATCTATATAAATAAAATTGTAGGGGGTCCGCTGTCTGTAATTTCTTTTGTTTTGCCAATTTTTCAGATATTTATCCGTTTTAGGTCAACTCAAGACCGAATCGGTGGTTTTTACGTTTCGTGTCTGTTTGTTTGTCTGTTTGTCTGTTTGTCTGTCTGTTTGTCTGTCTGTTTGTTTGTCTGTTCCACCATCACGTCGAAACGGCTGGATAGATCTCAACCAAACTTCATATTTAGAGTAAACTCATCCCGGGGATGGTTTCGATATGCATATCATTTTAAAATCTTTCAATACTCGGGGGGTTTATAGGAAAACCAGAATTGTTTTTCCACCATCACGTTGAAACGGCTGGATAGATCTCAACTAAACTTCATATCTAGAGTATACTCATCTCGGGGAAGGTTTCGATATGCATATTATTTTAAAATCTTTGAATAGACCGGGGGTTTATAGGAAAACCAGAGTGGTTTTTCCACCATCACTTCGAAACGGCTGGATAGATCTCAACCAAACTTCATATTTAGAGTATACTCATCCCGGGGAAGGTTTCGATATGCATATCATTTTAAAATCGTCGAATAGACGGGTGGTTTATAGGAAAACCAGAATGGGTTTCCTCCATTTTCTCTTATACTATTGATTTTCTGTAAACTTCGTTTACCGTACGTGAAACGTCTCTTCATTATAAACAACTTTCGTTATGTTCATAATTTACCTTACTCTTCACATGACGGAGAAATTTAGAATTTTCCGCTGGTATCATGCTCTGCATTGAGTGACCGACAGACCGACAACGAAACTACAGGTTACCATGGCAACGTCTCTGACTGCATGCCAGCAGGGAAGTAACGTATTGCCATTTTCCTCATCATGCTTTTAAATTCGTGGTTGTTCCTTGGGTAGAAGGCAAGAGAGGCGTCAATCGGCCTATCTGCGGGATATTGGCGGAATATCGTTGGATATTATAACCGCCCTCGAATAGATTAAGTAATAACACCATTAGTCATCTTCTTATTATTTGTTTACCTAAGAATCACTGACCTAAATTTCTCCTCTGTTACCGCTTTATTATATCCATTACTCACACTAGCATAATTTATTGAGGGGCATTTGATTTTCCAATACATTCACTTGGCATTTACATATTTGTCGTTATCCGGCTGTCCTCAGTTATAATCCATTTTCTATTACTTTCAACTTTCTTAACTGTATTATTTCTTCCTTAATTACGCCGTATGTACGCGAGTGCTACAAACTACTGGATGTATTTCCACCAAGACTCATATTTACAATACACCTGTCCTTGATAGGTTTTGGGCAAATATTGTTTCTAAATCCCTGAACTGACTGGGGGTTTATACGAAACCGAAACAGTGATTTTGCACTTCCACAAAATATACACAACCAAACTTAATGGAAATCTACCTACCTTGGTAGATAATAATTTCTAAACCTTTTTTCTCATGTGCATCATTTCGATACGAGGATTAATAAGGGAGATATCATTAACGGACCGTTTTTCTGTACAAGTCCCATCGGACTTAACTCCCGAGCGGGTGCGTGTAAAGCGTACTCCTTACAATTTGAAAACTACTGAAGACATTCGAACCAAAATTTATATTTAGCATCCACCTGTCCAAAGGTAGGTTTTAAACGTAAATAACATTTCATGTTCCGGAATGGACTGGCGGTTTATAGGGAAACGAAATGGTGATTTTACTCTTCCGCAACATATACAGAACAAGACCAACCTGACTGGAAATCGACCAAACGTGATGGAATTCCACCTCTAAACCTTTTTTTCATGTGCATTCTTTCGTCAGGAGGATTACTAAGGGAGATATCATGAATGGTCACTTTTGCAGGTTAAGTCCAGCGGACATAGCCCAAAAGGTGTTTTACATGGAGCAGATTCCTTATCTATATAAATCAAATCGTAACGACTGTGTGCCTCTGCACTGACTATTTTGGCGAAATTTTCGTACAGCTTTCCGTTTAAGGGGTAATAATGACCATCTCCATAATTTTTGGTTTTCCTGAAAGTACTAATTTTTACCCGCCTCGCCCAAAATCCAAATTGCGCCATAATCTGCCAGAAGAAAAAGAAGATAATTGAAATTTGACAAAATTATACGTTTAAGCCTGTAACGAACGGAAAACTTCCTAGATCATTAAATTTTTCACTTTGAATCCCCGAAGAATATCGAAATACGCAGGCAATTTTAATGATGGTGCAGACCTTCGGAAATTCCTATCCTATAACGGATTGCACAATCTCCGTTCAATTTGGAATGATCTACAACCGTGGTCTTATGACTTTTTGCCGTATCTGTATCCCTTTTACGTTTGATTTTTCTCTTTAATCGATGTTAAGTCAATTTGGAATTTTCACATGCATAATTCATACTTTCAATTACTTATATGAAATACAGAATCATTAAACTCTTCACGAAAATTGGCCCACCCAGTAGCCATATGTGAGCCAAATGCTATGTATGTATCCGAAAAGTAATGTAATGTGAGATAATCTTACAAAACCTTTACCCTGTTCCACGTTTCTAACTCAATCTGACCCAAGAATAGATGACATATCATAGGACCAGCCATTTAGGCCACTAAATCCGGCGTGTCTTATGGTATAATCCTTTGTCGATATGACGTACGTTTAGTAGCAGTTGATCTGTAAATGAAGGTCTTCAATATTGTAAATACGCATATACTTTCGTATGTCGATCTATATATATTCACTGATGTCGATTTTTAGCGATCGAGAAAGGGTGGGTCTGCTATTGTAATAAGTACTCCCCACACCGACTTTGACTGGCAGTAGGAAGGGGTTCCTTCTCCAACTCCTGTGTAACTGTCATTAGTAAGGAAAGCCTACAATTATAATGAATAGTTCCCTTCTCGATTTGACTTGCAGAAGGCAAGTGAGCATGCAGTTTTGTTTAAAACTCCCCTACCCGATTGTGTTTGGCAGTAGGCAAGGGTGCCTATCATTATAAAGAAATGTCCTCATCTAAAATGTGACTGGCATTAGGCATAGTGGCCTGCTATTTTGATGGAAACTCACCAACTTGGTGTGACTGGCAGTAAGCTGGCTGGCAGTAGGAAAATGGGCCTGGCATTATAATGATAACTGCACAACTCAATTTCGAGTGATAGTAGGGTAATTGCCTGCCATTATAATAAAAACTCCTCACCTGAAATCTGTCTGGAAGTAGGAAGGGGGCTGCCATATTAACGAAAACTCCCCAAATCGATTCTGTCCGCGTAGTAGGCAATGGGGCCTGCAATTATTACGTAATCATCCCAACTCGATTGTGAATGGCAGTAGGCAAGTGAGTCTGCCGCTATATCACAAATCCGTAACAAACACTTTACATTGGAAACAACGTACGGGGAACTCCCCATGCTCTTTCTCGGATAACGCTAAGAGACATGCAATTTTAAAACAATCTTATTTACTGCATGTACACTATTTACTTCGATAACCGAATACAATGTAGAATACCGTAGCGAAGCACGGGTACATTCGCTAGTAATAATAATAATAATAATAATAATAATAATAATAATAATAATAATAATAATACAAGGGATCTATCGTTTTTAAATGGATTTTGTGAATTTTATTACCGTGTTTTTGTGGACAAGAGAGGTGTAAGAAGGCGCGGGCATGAATGGTTGGACAGAGAAAAGATCAAATCTTAATTTAAAACACTAAAATAGGAAATTGTATTTCTTTCCTTGTTTATTTCTTTTATTTTTATTTTTTTCGGATTTCAAACTTCGTTAAACAATAACAACTTACAGTTGGATAAAATGATGGGGAGCTCTACAGCCTTTATAACAATAGCTATTTGAAACCCAAGAACGATCAGGTACAATAGTCATAATAATTTTTAAGAGATGAGTCAGGTAGCTCAAATGTTACACTATTACCGAGAGCACAACTGCTCCAATCAATTACAAGCAAGGAGGAGGAGACCGGGCGAGTTAGCCGTGCGCGTAGAGGCGCGCGGCTGTGAGCTTGCATCCGGGAGATGGTAGGTTCGAATCCCACTATCGGCAGCCCTGAAAATGGTTTTCCGTGGTTTCCCATTTTCACACCAGGCAAATGCTGGGGCTGTACCTTAATTAAGGCCACGGCCGCTTCCTTCCAACTCCTAGGCCTTTCCTATCCCATCGTCGCCATAAGACCTATCTGTGTCGGCGCGACGTAAAGCCCATAGCAAAAAAAAAAAAAAACAAGCAAGGAGACTACTCTCCAAAATGTATATGATTCAAACCTCTCCAAGGGACAATCTAACATTTACATTAGGCAAATACAAACAGTTATCACTGTCTTACTCCCTCGACAATCTACGTTACATTTAAATAAGAATAGTTAAACATTAACAGATGCAATAAGTGCCCATTCTAACTGGCCTTAGTAAAAAAAAATATATATATATATATATATTATGCCGGCCGTAAGCCAAAATGTTAAGAGGTAAACACTTGCACTCCTTTGAAGTTCACTTGAAAATTCTTAAAACCCTATGTGGGTTTATGGTCCGAAGTTACAGAGGCTAAGCCTACACTACGGAGGTGACTAGATGGAGAGAAAATTTAAAATTACAAAAGGAACAGATAAATTTTAAAGTTTACGAAATCATAGTCACCCCGAAACCAAGTTGAGTGGGAAAATAAAGAGGGTTCACACGCTTTATTCTCTAAGTTTGAACAAAGTCCTTAGACTTGTTTGGAACTTTACATTGAAGGATTGAAATTTACATTACAAAAGAATTTTGAAACCTTCCCTTCAAGTCAGCTTTCTGAAAATATTACATGATTAAAAGATGTCTGCCATTACCTTGAGCTGGTAGGCCTTCCGACGATGGGCGAGGCTTGCCACCTCCTCCGACACGCTCTAAACCTCTTGGCTGGAGCGATGTAAAGACTACATGGGCAAAAATGTCCCAGCTTTTATAGCGGGCGCGCCGATGACCTCGATGTTAAGCCCTTTAAACAACAAGCATCATCATAATCATCATTTTATAGCGGAGAGGAAGGTTCCAGAACACTCTGTGCCGAAGCCCTGTACACACCCTTAATTTATATTGGTTAATTTAATAAATATGCAAAATTCCTAATTGGTGAAAAATGTTGAAGAAGGAGGAGGAGATGACAGTGCTAGTAACATAAGAACACAGAAACAAATCTACAAATATTACAGTTTTACAAACTTAGAATCTACAGATTTCTTTGAAAATTAATTGTTCATCTTCCCACCGGAGGGGGCACATAAGCCGACAGTAGAGACCTCTGAAGATAAAGTTCGAAACTTATTCCAACACACAGTTTGGAGTACACGTTACAGATGACCTACCAAAAGGCCCGGCTCCATGGCTAATTGGTTAGCGTGCTGGCCTTTGATCACAGGGGTCCCGGGTTCGATTCCAGGCAGGGTCGGGAATTTTAACCACCATTAGTTAATTTCTCTGGCACGGGGGCTGGGTGTATGTGTCGTTTTCATCACCATTTCATCCTCATCAGATCGCGCAGATCGCCTATGGACGTCAAAACGGAAGACCTGCACCTGGCGATCCGAACATGTCCTCGGACACTCCCGGCAGTAAAAGCCATACGCCAATTCAAATACCAAAAGGCGCTCAGTTTAAATGCACGGAGCGGGTGAACCTCCGGTACAAGAGGAAAGCATAAACATTTAAACTAGGTTCAGTCAGTGAACGCAATGCGACAGTTACACTCGGCCAAACATTTCATAGCTGACCGATCTTGACCCCGAGTATACCGCCGTTTAATAAACAACACCCTATTGCTGACACAATACAACCAAATCCAACAGATCAGTATCGTGTAAATAACATGGACAAATATGCATAGAAATGATTTTTCTTTTGCCTCAATATTAGTTGAGCTATTTCATCATAAAGCGTGTCCCGCGGAGTAGAGGTAGCGTGCCTGCCTCTTACCCGGAGGCGCGGTTTAATTCCCGGCCAGAAGGCCATGGCTCTTCGGGGTTATTGCGCCATGATGTTTGGTTTATTTCATTATAAGAGACCGTAATATTTTTGGACTATTTTACAGTTTTATATGTTTCCTTCCTTCTGGTAGAAACAAGTAAATGTTATAGGTACTGGTTCTTAAGCATATATACTGTATATACACGAGGTATATTGATTATTTCCGTAAGAATTTGTCATTCCTATATCCTTACTCTAATTCAGTGTTATAACCGGGGGATTTGTTCTTGTTCTTAATTATTTAAGTAACGCACATCTTTCATTCACACTCTGTTAAAAAAATAAGTATCAATATATTAATTAATGACTAGTATATAATAATTGAAAGGAGCCTCCGTGGCTCAGACGGCAGCGCGTCGGCCTCTCACCGCTGGATACCGTGGTTCAAATCCCGGTCTCTCCATGTGAGATTTGTGCTGGACAAAGCGGAGGCGGGACAGGTTTTTCTCCGGGTACTCCGGTTTTCCCTGTCTTCTTTCATTCCAGCAACACTCTCCATTATCTTTTCATAGCATTTATCAGCCATTAATAATCACTTTGGGAGTGGCGACCCCATCGTACTAATAGCCTATATCTGTTTCATTCATTACATCCCTGACCCGGTCAAAGACTGGAAAACAGGCTGTAGGTTTTCATGTATAATAATTGAAAATATATTTCCTCACTATTACTAAGAATTAAATCAGAAAAAACACCACATACTGTGATTATGGTGGTGGTGATTGCGGTGGTGGCGATGGGTGCAGTGGTGGCGGTAACGGCGTCGGTGGTGGTGTGAGTCCTTCTATACTACGTCAAATAAAATAATTACTTGTAGGGAAAGATTTAACACAGACAGAACGGACCGAATATAAGGAGATTCAGACGAATATTTCACACTCTGTTGTAATATACAACACTGCTTCACAGAAACGTTTGGTGGTTTGACGACGCTTAAAAGAAACAGTAATAACACGTCGCTGTCCCTCAGAATTAGATGTGCTTTCAGTTAAATCTACGTTGTCACCGATTCAAAATTAATGATTCCGAGGAACTGCTCAGCAGTTTGAGTGTGGGATCATGAGTAGCTTACCCACACAGAAACAAACAGCTAGTGATGAGAAATGCAAGTCAGAAGAAACGATGTGATCTGGAATGCATCCTTTCTCTTCATTTTGTCGCGTAAGAATAGTAGGCATGTACAGTAACGTTCATCAGTGCTCTATGCTAAAAATGACTTGCGGTGTGTAATTAGTCTTCCTTCTCTAACGGATAAATGAACGAGTCACTCGTTTGACTCTGGCTTGAGCTACAAAATTAATTCGACAGCGCAGGAAATGTACAGACAAACGACGTGCATTTAGTCTTCGTTCTTCTTCTAATTCTTCTTCTACTTCTACTCATTCTTCTCATTATTATTATTATTATTATTATTATTATTATTATTATTATTCCTGCCCTTGTTCCCAGTTTATTGACGTCAGCAACTGATGTGGGTTTGGCTCACTTTTACGGCTGGATGCTCATCCTGACGCCAACCCTAACTGGAGGGATATAATTAGGGCCTACTCCTGTGTGTTTCTGTGATGGTTGGCGGCCTGGTGTACTGTGTGCATATGAAGATAAATGTATTAAAACACACACAAATACCCTGTCCGCGAGCCAGAGGAATGAACCATACGTAGTTAAAATTCCCGGCCCGGCCGGAAATCGAAACCTTGGCCCTCTGGACCGAAGGTCAGTATGTTGACCATTTAGCCAAGACGTTGTATGCATATTCCTTCTTCTTCCTTATTATTATTATTATTATTATTATTATTATTATTATTATTATTATTATTATTATTATTATTATTATTATTATTATTGCTAATCCATCACCATAGGCCATCTTCAATCACTGTCCAGTATAAGGTTGTCTTCCGGGTGCATCAAGGTCGTCAATTATAAGTTCTTACTGTAGATTGCAGAAGAAATTAGTTCTAGAAACACAAGCTCTGCTGATACACTAGCAAATCAAAACTGCCAATGCTCCTTGTTGCCATAAACTGACGGTAATTTATTTTCCTGATTTTCTTGCTCATTTCTATGGCCTGTTTTACTGACCCCGTTCTTTCGTCACTGTTGTTCTGAATGTTGTGGAACTTCATAGACAATACGTCGCCAATACGTCTGTAAAGCTACAGAGTTACTGAATAGTGATGGGACATTCGATTCATTTTACTGAATCGATTCATTTGATTCCGTTCACGTTACTGAATCGATACAGTGATCCGATTCACGGCTCATTGGTCACCGCTCCTACTGCATCTGTGTAGTATGTGCTGGTAAGACAGCAGCAACAGCATTCAGTGCTCGCAGCTGCCATCTGGTCTTCATACTATGAACTCCTTTCTTAGAAAAAAATGCTAGTTACTCTAATACATCGAAGGTTTCCGGCGACGCAGGGTGGGAAAGGTTAGGATTAGGAAGGTAGCAGCCATGGCCTGAATTAAGGTACAGTCCCAGCATTTCCTGGTGTGAAAATGGGGAAACTACGAAAAACCATCTTAACGGCTGCCGGCGGTGGGATTCGAACCCACCATCCCCCGAATGCAAGCGCATAGCCACGCGATATTAACCGCACGACAACTCGCTCAGTCATTTTTGAAAATATGTATTTTTCTATCAGCTGAGGATTTTTTAAATCGTCATATTTTGTATAGGCTACCCGAGATGTACAGTAGCCCGCTGGTTTTCTGATTCAACATACTGTTATTGCGTCTGTCCACATATGATTAAGTATTGTGCAACGATGTGACATATGAACTGAGAAAATACTGAGCCGTTCTTCCCAATATAAAACAGGTACTTTTGAGTGGTCATGAGCATGACTCATAGTCATAGGGCAGGCTAAAGTCGAGTTTAATTGTCAAATGTCAACTAAGTTATAATACTAAGATTCATTAAACTAATAAATAGTATAACCTAATAGCCTACCTACTTACTAGCTACTTCAGAATTATGTTGTGACTACCTTTTTAACACTGCAAGTAAATCCATCTATTATTTAAACCTCCCTGTAAGAAGAGGACAGTGAATGCAAATGGGTATTATTTTCCAACTGAGCTCAGCTCGAGAGTCCATTATAGCATACGATTCTTTCAGTGTAGCATGGCTCACTGTATGTCTCGCTGCAGTGAGCCTATAAGGAGCCGTGCGTATCTTGTGTCTCACTGAGCCGGCTCGTTCACGATTCTTTCCGTGTGCTATGGCTCACTGTATGTCTCGCTGCAGCGGAAGCTCAGCTCTCCGCGTGTCCAGTGAGCCGATAAGGAGTCGTGTGTATATCATGTGTCTCACTGAGCCGCGCTCGTTCACGATTCTTTCGATGTGCCATGATTCACTGTCTCGCTGCAGCGGAAGCTCGGCTCTCTGCGTGTCCAGTGAGCCGATAAGGAGCCGTGTGTATCATGTGTCTCACTGAGCCGCGCTCGTTCACGATTCTTTCGATGTGCCATGATTCACTGTCTCGCTGCAGCGGAAGCTCGGCTCCCCGTCAACGTCCAGTGAGTGCGCCACTCAGCACTGTCCGCTGGGAGTAAGCTGAATCGTGTGCCGTGAGCTCGCCGTTCCTGTGGATCGATTCACTCGGACACTTGAATGAATCGATACACTGCTTCAAATCATGCATTCAGTAGCCAACACTATTACAGAAGTCACTCTGGCGCTTCTTCATATTACCCCCAGTGTATACGAAGGTATTTCGCACCACGAATTGGCAGCGTGCTGTAAGAATTACTCTGTAATAAATAGCATGCTGTTTACTCGCAACATGATTGATATTTTAGCAGGAGAAGCCAATAAAATTCGGCATATCGTAGTAACTGGAACCGCCACAGAGCTTCGGGGGACCCAAGGGTCTCTCCTGCAGCTAAATATTTCAGCACCACCTATAACTTCGGTGGTGCTGTGTAAAGTAAGGCTTGGAGGTTAATATGTTCATATAATTCGCAGTATTGCATAATTATCCTACAACGATAAAAAGGTAATAAGAGGCCATGGTAATGAGGATTATTCGAATAATAATACAGATTGCAGACTTGCACTATGCAGTGGAAGCAACGCGTGTGACTTGCACTATGCAGTGGAAGCAACGCGTGTGAGGATCAGAATAGCAGAGTATGTCGAATCAAGTGAGGAACAATATAGGTTAAGATTTCAAGATAAGAGAAAAAAAACAATAAAAATGTGATGACAAATGTATTCAAGAGAAACTAAACCAAAAATCTTTACATTTTTTCTCTGAACATCACTGACCTATACAAAGACAGTTGTTTCCCAACTAAACCCCATTATGTTTCTTTAGTTTCATTATAAGGGCATACAAAAAAGAAAGTAAGAAAGAAAGAACCAGGGAAGGGAGGGGGGAAGGGGAGGAAATGAAGTGAAACGAAAAGATACGCCTACCTAATAACAAGTTGATAAACTAAGCGGGAGATACAATATTTTACAGAATTACAATCTGATGGAATGATGAAGTGAGAGCAGCTTGTAAACGTAAAAAGAAGGCTTATCAGAAATGGCTCCAAACAAGAGCCGAGGCAGACAGGGATTTCTACGTACATGAAAGAAACAGAGCGAAACAAATAGTTGTTGAATCCAAAAAGAAGTCTTGGGAAGATTTTGGAAATAACCTGGAAAGGCTAGGTCAAGCAACGGGGAATACTTTCTGGACAGTAATAAAGAATCTTAGGAAGGGAGGGAAAAAGGAAATAAACAGTGTTTTTAGTAATTCAGGTGAACTCATAATAGATCCCAGAGAATCACTGGAGAGGTGGAAGGACTATTTTGAACATCTTCTCAACGTAGAAGGAAATCTTCCTAGTGGTGGGGAGGAGAAAAATGATGTTGGTGAAATTACGCTTGAGGAAGTGGAAAGGATGGTAAATAAACTCCATTGTCATAAAGCAGCAGGAATAGAAGAAATTAGACCTGAAATGGAGAAGTATAGTGAGAAGACAGGGATTAAATGGCTTCATAGAGCAGTAAAATTAGCATGGAGTGTTGGTAAGGTACCTTCAGATTGGACAAAAGCAGTAATTGCTCCTATCTATAAGCAAGGGAACAGGAAGGATTGCAACAGCTATCGAGGTATCTCATTGATTAGTATACCAGGCAAAGTATTCAGTGGCATTTTGGAAGGGAGGGTGCGATCAGTGGTTGAGAGGAAGTTGGATGAAAACCAGTGTGGTTTCAGACTACAGAGGGGCTGTCAGGATCAGATTTTTATAATGCGTCAGGTAATTGAAAAATGCTACGAGAGGAATAGACAGTTATGTTTATGTAGAGAAAGCATACGCCAGGGTACCGAGAGAAAAGATTGTCGCCATATTGGGGTACTATGGGATAAAAGGTAGATTATTAAAAACAATAAAAGGCAAATATGTTGACAATTGGGATGCAGTGAGAATTGATGGTGGAATGAGTTCTTGGTTCAGAGTACTTACAGGGGTTAGACAAGGCTGTAATCTTTCACCTTTGTTGTTCGTAATTTACATGGATCATCTGCTGAAAGGTATAAAATGGCAGGGAGGGATTCAGATAGGGGGGAAATGTAGAAAGCAGTCTGGCCTATGCTGAGGATTTGTTCTCAATGGCAGATTGTGTCGAAAGCTACCAGTGTAATATCTTGGAACTCGAAAATAGGTGCAATGAGTATGGTATGAAAATTAGCCTTTCCAAGACGAAATTGATGTCAGTCGGTAAGAAATTCAACAGAACTGAATGTCAGATTGGTGATGCAAAGCTGAAACAGGTCGATAATTTGAAGTATTTAGGATGTGAGTTCTCCCAGGTCGGTAACATAGTAAGTGGTATTGAATCTAGGTGCAGTAAAGCTAACGCAGTGAGCTCGCAGTTGCGATCAACAGTATTCTGTAAGAAGGAAGTCAGCTCGCAGGTGAAACTATCTTTACATCGGTCTGTTTTCAGACCAACTTTGCTTTACGGGAGCGAAAGCTGGGTGGACTCAGGATATCTTATTCATGTGTTAGAGGTAACAGACATGAAAGTAGCGAGAATGATTGCTGATACAAACACGTGGGAACAATGGCAGGAGGGTACTCGGAATGAGGAAATAAGGGCTAATTTAGGAATGAACTCGATGGATGAAGCTGTACGCGTAAACCGGCTTCGGTGGTGAGATCATGTGAGGCGAATGGAGGAGGATAGGTTGCCTAGGAGAATAATGGACTCTGTTATGGTAGGTAAGAGAAGTAGAGGGAGATCAAGACGACGATGGTTAGACTCATTTTATAACGATTTAAAGATAAGAGGTGGAGAACTAAATGTGGCCACAGCAGTAGTTGCAAATAGAGGATTGTGGCGACGTTTAGTAAATTCACAGAGGCTTGCAGACTGAACGCTGAAAGGCATAACAGTCTATAATGATAATGTATGTATGTATGTATTACAATCTGAAGAAAAACACACGTTACAACACCAAAATGGTCTTCAGAGGTGAAGTACATTGAATAATCATCGCGATCTCTCTGGCTAGGAGAGGTGACAAGAAAGTGGGATATGATAGAGGAGGAAGATGGGTAGACGGTTTGTTGAAATATGAGATGGCTACGGAGATGGAAGTAGGAGGGAAGTGTGAGGTAAAGATTAGAAGAGAGTACCTGTAGGAAGATGCATGAGGAGTACGTGGAGGGTAGATGTGAGATTATTAAGGGATGTGATGCGAAGGCGAATGATGTCTAATGTCGGAAGGAGTGGAACGAAGTAGCTAGATTGGGGAGGGAGTGGACAAACGAGTTGAGGGGGTGGAACAGGTGGAGCAGCAGGCCGGAAGCAATGGTAGATGTTGTTAGGAGAAGAGCGAGCTGGTTGAGGAGGGGAACGAGGTGGCTCCACTCTGTAGTGATGACGTTAAATGTAGACTCCGGATGCAATAAGGTTCTGGACGTCAGTTGTAGTCGGTAGATGAAGTCGCACCATGTAGGTTGGGCCAGTACTTGTCTGTATGCACGACGGGCGGGGACTCCTGCGATGTGTAGTTCTCGGAGGATGTCCTGGCTTGAAATGGATGGTTCTATGCCACGGATGACACAACTAGGCAGACTGTGGGAAGATGGTGAGGACTGTGTTGACGGTTATGACGTCGTTAATGTTGAACCATCTGCTTGAGGCAGGCTGTGTTGCTGGTGTTGAATCCAGTGGCGGGCTGGGAGGTAGTTGGGCGGAGTTCGAAAAAAGGGGAAGTGAGGATGACATGCTAGACGAGGAATGACAAGTCGAGAGCGTAGTGACTGGAACGTGGGAAGGGGTATAAGCGTACGTTATGGTGGTAGTAGTAGTGGAGGTGGGGTAAGTAGAAAATGTGGTTGTTGTGATGGGTGGAGCTGCGGAGACAACGGAATGAATAGATGGGTCTGGGAAGAGTTGATCTAGGATGGTCTAAGGAGTTGATACCACTGGGTGGAATCGGTTGTCAAGAGTCGCACCGGTGTCTTGAAGTCGAAGCGTGTCGTCTTCTCGGCGGAGATATAGTAAAACCGTCGTGGATGGCGAGGATGTAGTGATGTCCAACAGCCTGATGACATCATGGACTGCGACGCCAGTTGTGCGAAGTTCGGTGAAGACGTCATCCTCATAGAGAGCCAAATCGACGTCAGGAATGAGACAGGTGTACATTGTTGGGGAGGCCGGCTTCCAACGTGGTGCGTGCCGATATGCGTTATTGGCTCAGCGAGGTGCGGAGTTATAGTTGTAGCGTCACCCCGGCCGATCAGAAACAAGGGATATTGCTAAAGATAAGTCCTCTTGTATAGAAATGTCGACGGAAGACCCTAGAATCGGAGGAGGAGGAGGAGGAAGAGGAGGAAGGCCTGGTTTATATAGGAAAGTGTAGAGGGCGAGAATTAGGAGAGGCAAGTCGAGCACATTCTAGATGTTGCGAGAGCGTGCACTAGTAAATGGAACAATATCGGGTGACGTCATCAGGAGTGTGAGCAGGCTTGAACGCAGTCAGTCGACAGAACACGGCGAACAAGAATAGAGCTGGAATGCGTGCGGGGTATTTGATTTTCAATAAATATTGGCGATGAGGTGATTCAATAACAGTTGCAGAGAGAAATACGGCAAACTGCCGTAATAAAGGTGAGTCCATAGTAGTAGCAGAAATGATTGAGGTTATGTGCGGCGAATTTCCTATTGCAGTAGATGCCGGTGATGTGATGAGTACGTTACAGCTGGTAATGCTGATCTCATTTTTGTATCTTCCTTTTGCATAATCGAGGATATTTCTTTCGCAATAATTCATTGCAACTTCCTTCGTCCATCCGCAAATGTTTTTTGAATGAGTAAGTATCTTCAAGCTACAGTTCTTTAATTAACCTAAGCGGAGCTCCCTGCGTTTGGCGTCTAAATATCCACTTTCGTGTCCAAATTCGTTTTCATTTTGGATTCATCATTTTCAGCACTTTTTGTGTACCTATATAACTTAATAGTAACCCACTTCAATTTATTAATCAGCCCTCTACGAAGGAGATCTATTTCATCCATCTGCACCAAAACCTTTCCGTTGACTGAGAAAAGCATCATATTATGAGTGTGCAAAACACATACAGTAGCATTCTGTACACAGTGAATAAGAATCGAAAACGAACAACGTGCTTCAATAGCTTGTAGCATCGTGTACAACCTGCCTTAGAGTTACGATTGTCCTTGAATCGGTTTTATTGTCGACCTTGAATATGTTGGCCATTCTGCAGTTGAGAATTCATATATTTCTGCGCCGGGTTGAGTGACTCAGAGAGCTGAAGCACTGTCCTTTTGATCCTAACTTGGCAGGTTTGATCCTGAAGGCGCTCAAATACATCAGCTTCATGTTGGTAGATTTACTGGCATGTAAAAGGACTCTTGCGGGACTAAATTCCAGGACCTCGGCGTTTCCGTAAAGCGAAAAAGTAGTTAGTGGGACGTAAAGCAAACAACATTATCAACACTGTCTGTGAAAAACGTGTCTATTGCTCTGTAGTCACAATATTAATGTTCCTGGTTTTACGTATCACTAATTAATTGTATGGTTTTCGGAGAAGAAGGAGCGCCGGAAATTTAGTATTCTAGGAGTGCTTTACTTACCTCCCAATACCGTGCCCCTTGTCTGGGGTGTGGTGACTGCCTGCGACACATTCATTCGCCAGTTCTTTTGATCTTTAGCTGCCTGGACGGCAGTTTGAAAACCGTTACCTATTTTTCGGCAGATCTGTGTTGAAGACGTTTAATAATTCGGACTCTGGGTCTAACAAACAAACCCCATGACGCTAAAACTCTGATAGACCTTGGCCTACCAAGCGACCGTTTCTCAGCCCGTAGGCCTGCAGATTACTAGGTGATGCACGGTCAATGCAATAGATCCTCTCGGCCATTATTGTTGTCCTTCTAGACCGGGACTCTGGGTCTATTACCATTCAATTTGCCCTCTACTATCAAGAGTTCGAAGTTGTTTCTCCTTATTATGCCGCCAGAATAAGGTAAGGTCCTCACATTGATAATGTTTTGTATTCAATTCTGAATTCCCGGTTCCTTGATGATGGATGCATGGGTAAGTTTTTAGTCAGTGAGATACGCAATAATTTGCGGTAGAACCAAAATTTCAAAGGCATCAAATTTCTTACGATCGACAGTACTGTTACATGCCACTAAATCAACTGACACGTGGCTGACTTCAGTACCACCGGAATGAGCCTGTTTGGAAAACACCAACTTGGACTCAGAAAGCCAGCGCTCTACCATCTGAACTGAAGAGCCCGTTTTGTGTATTCTCATACAGAACTTTACAATGCACCCCATTGGGGGTGTTCACATGTCTCACCGAGGCACGTTTGCTAATGAGTTCCTCGCTGAGGTGGCTAGAATTAGTGCATTCCGAGATGAAACCGAAGTGAGAATCGTACATCAGGAAATCCATTAAGAGGGCGACTGCAGCGGTGGTGATCTGGGATGGGGACCTGGAGAAGTCTGTCTACGTAGTTCATGGCCAGCTGGTTTCTTTCTCAGACACCTGTGAGGCTGGGTCATATATTATTTATTTGATGCGTATCTGTAGACAGAACTTCAGATATTGTTCGCCTCGATAGTTTACAGAAATAAAATAATAAAGCAAAATAACTTATAATTTGACATGAGTGATCAGATCGTAATCATAGCCGCGAGATCTTCAGTTTTACACTCAATCCGAACCACGAAAAATTGACTTTTCAAGTATCGCATATGCATACATCGGGATCCGAAACATATCCCCCTTGGTCCGAAGCCAGAAATGAAGTCATTCAGTTCACTGCCCCCTTCCCTATCGTTACGAAATTTATCGTAGTGCATGATGATGATGATGATAATAATACTTCTTAAAAACCTTCCTTCAGCGTAGATCTGCGCCTCATGACACGTACCATACGAGAAAGGAAGTTTCAGCGGCCATATTTGATGCATATTGACTACTATTAAAATGACGGTATCAAACCTTAATGTGATAAACTGTCGTTGATGATTGCTTAAATTTGAGATCCCTGTCTTGGTAGATTTAATGTCACGTTAAATAACTTCTATTTTAGGCAAAACTTTCTGGCACACTAGCGTCTCGTAGTAATCAATTAGTTGAAAGGACGTTAAACAAATAGTAGTGGATGACGAAGAAGAAGGCGAAATTTAATTCCAATCTCATATATTCTTCTTATTTTTATTCTTATTTTCTACATTTTTGAAGACTTTTCCTTCTGTAGAAAAGTAGAAAATTTTCTATTTCTCTCCTCCTCTCTCTGATTTTCAATGCATGAATTTTGTAATATTTGGCACGCTCTCTTTCTCTATCTCTGTCCTTATTTCCTTAAGTAGAGAGTCTCTTTGCCCTTTTCATGAGAATAAGAACAAGAAACACACTCTTTTTTTTTAATTTTTATTTTACAATGTGCTTTACGTCGTACCGACACAAATAGGTCTTATGGCGACCAAAGGATAGAGCAATAGGAGTGGGAAGCAAGCGAGCGTGACCTTGATTAATGTGCAGCCTCAGCATTTGTCTGGTGTCAAAAATGGAAACCACACGGAAAACCATCATCAGCGCTGCGAAATTTAACGTAGTGCATGATAATAATACTTGATAATCCTTCCCTCAGCGTAGATCTGCGCCTCATGACATGTACCATACGAGAAAGGAAGTTTCAGCGGCCATACGTTGGGGTTCGAACCAACTATCTCCCGAATGCAAGCTGATACCTACGTGACCCAAACCGTGCAATGAATTGCTCGGTCTCTCTCTCTCTCTCTCTCTCTCTCTCTCTCTCTCTCTCTCTCTCTCTCTCTTTCAAGAATAATGTGTTTCATTTTGGAAGCTATAGGAATGGTTATCTACATCCGCCAATGATTATCTGCGGATATTGTAAATATTTAAGTACAGTATATTACACCCAAAGTATTGAAAGGATAGATCTGTTAACATAACACAATAGGGCTGATACCTGTCACCAGAACCCCTACAGTCACAGGTTTATGAGGGATTTTCTCGTGCGACAACTACCGATACGTAATTATTGACCTTCCTTCCTTCCTTCCTTCCTTCCTTCCTTCCTTCCTTCCTTCCTTCCTTCCTTCCTTCCTTCCTTCCTTCCATTAAATGCGGACAGGAGCCAGTCGGGCTTAGGTCAGATGTACGGCTTTATGGTCTCTAGGCTCTTTATATATCACCATTTTCCCATATCATTCTCAAGGGTCGCCTAACCACAGGCAAAAATAAGACTATACCTGAGAGAAAATAATAAACATCATTATTTAGATATGATCTATTCGCACTGCTATACAGTTTTCATCCTCCAAGACACTAATTTCGCGGATATCCGTAGAGGGCTCTAGTATTGGTGATTTAATTTCTACGTGATCGATATTACACTCTTAGTAACGTCATCACGAAACATCCTAGCAGCGTGATTTATCGGTCATAAGATAATTGAAAATTGCATGTTACACAGTACTGTACGAGAGGCTTAGAATGTCAGGTACATTCAAGCGAGAGACTCTCATAACTTTTTTCGACATTTTCAAAATCGCTTTTTTCGAAAAATTTTCAGAGTTGTGCGCTGCTAATTTGCCAGTGTGTTTTTGTGATGTAGTACCACCAACCTACAAAGTTTGAACAAAATCGATGATGCGGACATCGTGACCTCCCTTTGTTAGCTACAACTGTCCATGTTACATACAAGTCAATTGTACAGAATCATAATAGGTATTATGAAATTTCCTTGGTATATACTTCTCAAATAGAGGCGTCTGACAGTACTTGTGGATGACCACACGGATCCGGAAGATAAAGTAAATACTTGTTGTCCATATTGTACTTCTCTTGGAATAAAACACGTTATACCTGAAGTCGAGCCCATAAGACGCATGGAACATATTTTTGTCTAGCTTTACCTCAGTCAATGTCACTCCGTTAAAAAATCCAGCATCATTATTTAGATAGGAAAGAAGATTATTATGGCGCATCGAATTCTTATGTTAACTTGTGAGGCGGAATGCCTGAATGATGAAGAAATTTCAGAAATTCAATAGTATAATATACTTCTTCATAAACATGATCACCGGGCGAGTTAGTCGTGCGGTTAGGGGCGCGCAGCTGTGAGCTCGCATAAACATGATCGTATTCTACAGATTCAATTCTAACGTATAGTCGCACTCCCACCCCCCTCCTTCTTCCCCCACAAAAAAAAACAATGAATGCATGGTATCGTATGCTCCTCGCATTTGATATTCGTTTAATATTTTATCAGATTTAATTATTATCAAAACCTAATTCACCTCTCACCCTGTTGATACCGATAACAAACAAAAGATTGTAAATGGGGTTTCTTTTTAAGAAAATGGAATACAACAATAGTAACCTTCTTCAGTCCCCACATGTCTATCTTGAATTCAAAAGTCAGCACTATATAGAGCTCAGTCTGATGGTCACTAGACAGTATAGATAGGCAGTTGTGCTGCCCTAACCGTACACTACCTATGCTGTACCGAGAGTAAATTTTCCCGCAGTGTACACGCACCAGGAGACTAGCTTGCCTAGACAGGGAGAGAAGAGACTTTCAAGGGTACACAGGCGCCTTTTGAGTACAAATCTGCTCGAAGAGATTTGACGAAATGTTATGTGTCCTGGTTCCCCGTACATGGGTGTCTATGCGTGATGTTTGTGAGTAGTGTGTGTGTGTGTGTGATGAACTATGTTGTATACTTCGTGTTCCCCTTATGTCATTCCACTCTCGTATGTTAGTTCCGAACTGTAGTAAACAGGTAGTTGCAAATAAACAAGCGTGCAATATACATATGAGAAATAAAAGCGGAATGGATAAGATATCACAAGAAGAAACTGCCGAAGTGCCCACAAATAGAATTTATTTTTTTATTACTTTTGAAAGTTCCATGGGTCACAGTTTTTGTGCTTTGATTTTAAATATCTCAATAATAATAATAATAATAATAATAATAATAATAATAATAATAATAATAATAATAATAATAATAGTAATAACAATAAAACCAAACCCCATGGCACTACAGCCCTTGAAGGGCCTTGGACTACCATGCGACCGCTGCACAGTCTGAAGGCCTGCAGATTACGAGGTGTCGTGTGGTCAGCACGACGAATCCCCTCGGCCGTTATTCTTGGCTTTCGAGACCGGGGCCGCTATCTCACCGTCAGATAGCTCCTCAATTCTAATCACATAGGCTGAGTGGACCTCGAACCAGCCCTCAGGTCCAGGTAAAAATCCCTGACCTGGCCGGGAATCGAACCCGGGGCCTCCGGGTAAGAGGCAAGCACGCTACCCCTACACCACGGGGCCGGCATAATAATAATAATAATAATAATAATAATAATAATAATAATAATAATAATAATAATAATAACTCACTACCTTTACGGTTTTTTTTTGCTAATTGCTTTACGTTGCACCGACACAGATAAGCCTTATTGCGACGATGGGATAGGAAAGGCTTACGAAGTGGAATGAAGCGGCCGTGGCCTTAATTAAGGTACAGCCCGACATTTGCCTGGTGTGAAAATGGGAAACCACGGAAAATCATATTCAGGGCTGCCGACAGCGGGGATCGAACCCACTATCTCCCGATTACTGGATACTGGCCGCACGTAAGCGACTGCAGCTATCGAGCTCGGTGCCTTTACGGTTTACGGGGACGCCTATATGACGGAATTTTGTACCACAGGAGTTCTTTTACGGGGTAATAAATGTGCCGACACGAGACACGACACTGACTTACACGGATCTGCTCGAAGAGTTTGGACGAAATACCACCGGAATATATCAGGATCAAACCTGCCAACTTGGGCTCAGAAAGCCAGTGCTTTACCAAGTGAGACACTCAGCCCGCCTCTGATGCTGGAATTTTGCACAGGTTGCTATGTATCGAAGTGTCAGTTGAGTACATGGGTGCGTTTATTTAATTGTGTATAATATTGGTGTCTTGCGTGAAGGAACAACAAAACTATATTAATTATTTTAACATAAAATTACAATAACTTTAATCTAGAAGGTGATTGCAAGTTATGAAGTGGAATGGATTATGAAACGAGGGGCTAAATATCACTAAATTATGATGGAAAATTTATTGTGCACAAGGAACTTTCTGTAGAGTAGGTAATAATTTCGTAAAATATTTATTAACTCAGAAAGTATAAGAGTAATTAACTTTGAGTTTTGAGTGTATTCCCATGAAATTGATAGCAATTAGTAGTAAACTTTCATAATCCTAAGGTAAATAGCTTCAGAGATTTAAATTTTAATCGCGGCTAATCTTAACAGGGAATTGTTTCAGGAAATTCAGAAGGACTGGAGCAGTACTCAAGACAATCGGTCAGGGTTGTTATGCAGTAAACTGATGTTTCATTTGCTTCTTTGCAGAGGAAAATAAGAAAATAAAGGAACTGAAATTCAAGTCGTGCGAAGTAACTGTAGTACATTAAGTCCAAGAGATCAAACTGCGAGAGTTCGTTATTGCATTTGATATCTCACTTGGTAAACATTGGTGAATTACGATCTGAATTAACCTTATTAGTTGTAGCTTGCGTTCGGGAGTTGGTGGTTTCGAACTCCGCCACCAGCAGCCCTGAAAAGGGTTTTCCGTGATTTTCAATTTTCACACCGGTAAATACTGAGCCTCTACTTTAATTAAGGGCACACAGCTTCCTTGCCAGTGCCGTATCCTATCCCGTCGTCGGCAAAAACCTCTATGTGTTAATGCGACGTTAAATCTCCAGCAAAAAGAGAAAGAAATCGTATTTACTGATGAAGAGGTGTTAGTCATACACGAATGCACAAATTCATAAAATAGTCGCTATTATAAACACATGAACTCAAGACTTATTCATATATATACATTCTATAAAACCAGGATTTGGTGTTTGCTGCGCTATTGCAGTAAAATGAATTAATACGATCGATTTTTTTCAACGTACTACTAATTCCAAATGACGTGTTGTGTTACGTTTTGTAGTGATTTTAAAGCTATGGATTGAAGAGGAAACGATATTTCGATTTTTTCAACAAGACGTTTAATCGTATGTAGAACGTAATTCAAATACTGCAGTGCGTAAGTTTTCAAAGGCAGCGTAACATTAGTTTAATTTTGTCGCAAGTTTGTTCTCCCGATTTAACACAATTTATTACAAAAATGTACCCAAGCTTCAGAGTTAAACTAGAACGGCTGAATTTACTGAGAAAAATAATCGCTTTTTGTCATGGTATTATTTTTCTCCGTGGCTGCCTACATTTCGTGTAGATAAAATTTAAAAATAAAATAAACTACTTTAAATCCTAGAATATTTTAAATTTTGATGTTCCAGATGTAATGCTCCCATAGCAGAAGAACTGAAAAATGCCGGTCTCGGTGAAATATTGTAATATCTGACGCCGGATTGTTGAGGATAAAATGGCATATCATCTATGCTATAACATTAAGTCTGTAGGCATTCCCTAGCATGTGTTCTTTACCTTCTCTATTATTTTACTTTTTTAATTTGCTTTATGTCGCGCCGACACAGATCGGTCTTTTGGCAACAGTGGGTTAGGAAAGGGCTAGGAGTGGAAAGGAAGTGACCGTGAAATTAAGGTACGGCCCCCAGCATTTGTCTGGTGTGAAAATGGGAAACCACGGAAAACCATCTTCAGGGCTACCGACAGTGGGGTTCGAACCTACTATCTCTGAAATGCAAGCTCATAGCTGCGCGAGCTTAACCGCACGGCCAACACGCTCGTTCTCAGCAACTGTTTAATATAATAAGCTTATTTATTTATTTATTTATTTATTTATTTATTTATTTATTTATTTATTTATTTATTTATTTATTTATTTGATGCTTTTTCCTTCCGGCTCACCCTCAGTTAGTGTATTGTCTATAGCGCTGGAAATTCAGTAAGGACGATTCATCCTATAACTAACCATGATATCTGTTTCATCTACTGTTATATATAGACCCTTCTTAACCCTAAATTATTGAACAGTTCCATAACGATCCGCGAGTCGGTACACAAGAACCCGACGAATATTATATTTATAATATCTGTAATATCGTTCTCCCTTAAACGAATCACTCATGTTAGGTTTTCGAGACCCATCAGAGGATATACTTATCTTAACGCGCTCGGTTGTGAAAGATCCACACTGTGTAGTGTTTAAATGTTGAGTCTAGGCGTTGTGTAAATCGGCAAACGTACTGCATTATTATAGATGTACGATGTTTTCTAGGGCTGATCCTGTATCCAGCAGAGTGACTTCTTAACGTAAATGATGCACTCGTTGCACTGTGGTGTGCTTGTTCGCCGGCCATTCAGGCTGTCGACCGCGGGAGACGGCAGTATATATACTACTGGACACAGGTTCTCGTTGGCATCCTACCATATTCTTTAGCTTTTGACTAGACCAGCCTGCGTCAACTCAGTGCGAAACAACTTCGGAGCCAGTTTGCTCTCCGATGTTGAGGAACGAGAGCAGCTGAGCGAGCATGGAGGGGAAGTGCATGATGTAGTACGTACCCGTGGGGATGCAGCTTATTCTCACACAACATGACGTTCCAGCCTATGTTTACTTTCAATAAATGCACGTATTCCGAAACCTTAGTTACTTGGTAATCGTGAAAGTGTATTTATTGCTTCAGCCTCAGGCATTATATATTTTTAGATTAACATATTTTAAAAAGGAATTCCGTGTTTGTTAAAAATATTGAATGAAATGTTTTTCCACCTAGAATTAATTCATCGAACTCGCAATGGACATCCTGGAGGGAAAAAAACTGAAATTAGCATAACTGGAATCATATTTAGCTCAACCACAGTAGGGTTACAGAAACTGGAATGCGGAAACCTTATCTCAGTTGGCTTTTCAGTATATCACAAAAGTCATGTCCAGGATCTTAGGTGTAAAGGATCGGTCGGTTTCAGACAACACTGCAAAACATCGAAAAAGTTCTCTCCACATCAAAAGATTCACGCTTGAAGCAAGTAAGTAAATATTCTTCCTTAAAAACACTCGCATCAGAATTTTCCCCTTTTAATATTTCACTTATCTTGCACATAATTTGATACCCCTGGTATTTTTCAAGCTTTATTTTCAGTTTTTATTTCATTTTTATTTCATTTTCTCTCCTACAACAAAAAATATGTTTAAGAGGTGATGGATGAACTGATGATGATTCGAATTGAGAATGGGCGGTACAAATATAGTAGAAAGTATACGACGTTGCAAAAAAATCCGTTAACACCTAGAAAAGTCTGGCAAAAGGACCTATAAACCAAAAAACGCCGAAAAGGGCAAAAACCACCATTTTCTTTATCCCAGTGACTCAGAATGAACATATACATTGCTTGGCAAAAAAGTTAAATACCCAGAAGAAGTGGTCCAATATTATCCCATTTCTTTATACATGTATACCATTGATGTGTGAGTAAATTATTATATTTATAAGGATCTGTAATGTGTAGAAGCCCACCAGAGTACATTCGTGATGGCACTGTCCTGTTGTTGATAAGCTGTTACCAGCCAACTGCTGTGAGTCAGACAGTTAGGCAAGACGTGCAGAGAGGACTGCGTACAGTACGAAGAACCCACGATGCCTATCCACCAATTGACAGCATCTGACAGAGGCTGCATTGTGGGACTGCATGAGGCTGTTTGGTCGTATCGTCCAATTGCCAGGCATCTGGGCCATTCAGAAGTCACAGTGGCCCGATGTTGGTCTCAATGGGTACATAAGGGCAACCAATCACATTGTGCAGGTTGGAGTCGACCAAAAATCACCACCCCGATGGAGGACCATCGTATGTTGCGCCAAGCATTACGGGATCCCGTAACTTCGGCTCCCGCCATCCGCGAACTGGTACTGGAGACTCTATAACATCCTGTGAGTTCCCGCAAAGTGTCTTGACGACTCGCATCTGTCGGATTGTGGTCCTACCGCTCCATGGGTAGGTTGTCATTGACACCACAACAATAACGCCTACGTTTGGAGTGGTGCCTTGCCCGGGAGGCATGGACAGAGGACGACTGGCATCGCATCATCTTCAGTGATGACTACCGCTTGTCCATAACCTCAGATGACCATCGTGTGTGGGTTTAGTGGCGTCGAGGGTAGAGGGCAGATCCTGCCCATATTGTGGAAGGACGCACAGGCATAATCCCTATCATCATGGTGTCTCGAGCCATAGGATATGCGTTCAGGTCACCTGTAATAGTGCTTCGGCAGATATCACAGACATTCTGCGTCCGTACATCCTATCCCGTACGGCACAGCACCCTGGGACAGTGTTCGAACAAGATAATTCAAGTCCACACACAGTGCGTGTGTCTGTGGACTGCCTTGAGCATGTTGAGGTCCTCCCGTGGCCAGCAAGATCCCCGGAACTCTTCATCATCGAACACGCGTGGGATAACGTTGGAAGGGAAGTCCGTCCCCGTACGAACCTGCGGGATCTGGAGGGACAGTTGCAACGACTGTAGACGAACTTGCCTCAGGAGAGGATCCAAAAGCTGTTTGACACCATTCCGAACCGCATTAGGGCATGGATTCCGGCTAGTCGGGGTGCGACGCCCTACTGACCTGGTGCCAACGTTCCACCTGTAACCACCAACGGCCCTCTCTCCTTCATCCCATATTGTAATCAGTTTAATAAAGGCACATGGTCTTTAAGCATATGTAGTTTCATTCACGAACAACCACTCCTTCTGGGTGCTTAACATTTTTTGTCAGGCAGTGTATTAAATTGGGTCTCGTCTTAGGACACTCGAGAAAAATGAATTTTTCCTCAACTTCCGAGCCTTAGTAAATACATTATTCTTGCAACTCAGAGGGAAATGTTCTGTTCTTTACTTTTGCACAATTATTCAATCCAGGGTAGAATTGCAACCAAGCACACCCGCTGGTGTATGTCTCAATGGGTACATTATGTTTTTAATGCACAGGAATAAATCTCTTATCATATTTTGACATTGGCCAGTGCCAAAAATCCCTGTTGGCGCATGTAGGTTGTGAAAACTGAAGTAATGTAGACAGTGTATGAATAATAGCCATGTTTCTCGAGCGTTCCAGTGACTTGTGTACTTTCCGCTGGGATTAGTGATCTATCGGAACTGCTCCCTACCGTCTGAAATTCTTCCGAAGCAGGCCGGTTGTGCCACACTATTCTAAAGTTCTAAAGTGTGTGTCGCGAACAAAAAAAAAAGAAGACGACGACGAACTGGGCTGTGTCGGGGTAACGATCACACGCTCAGACGGAGAACACGTACTGCGTGAAAGACATTCTCAAAATACAGTATCTACTCAGGATGGATTTATAATTGCATTCGACATTTTAATTTTAAAGAAATTTGGGGCAGTAGATATGCTCTGTTACTGAGCGAGTTGGCCGTGCGGTTAGGGTGGCGCAGCTGAAAGCTTGCATTCGGGAGATAGTGGATTCGAGCCCTATTGTCGGCAGCTCTGAATATGGTTTTACGTGGTTTCCCATTTTCACACCAGGAAAATTCTGGGGCTGTACCTTAATGAAGACCAGGGCGCTTTTTTCCCACTCCTACCCTTTTCTTATACCATCGTTGCCATAAGACCTCTCTGTGTCGGTGTAAAGCAAATTGTAAAAAAAAAAAATGTAAGTACGCATTATTATTATTATTCTGTGGAAAGATGTTTTCTCTTCCATGTTCGACTGATTTAACACATTCCCGTGCAATGACGGTTATAGTCGTTTGTCAAAATTGCAACTCACCAACTGCGAAGTAATTAAATTTAAATAAAATTAATTTCTGAAATATACTCTCCTTTTCCTTCGCGTTTTCCCACATCTGTGGGGTCGCGGGTGCGAACTGAGTCGCACATGTGGATTTGGCTCTGTTGTACTACGGCCGAGTACCCTTCCTGACGCCAACCCTGTATGGAGAGATGTAATCACTATTGCTTGTTTCTGTGGTGGGTTGGTAGTGTGGTATGTTGTCTGAATATGAAGAGAAGAGTGTTGGGACTGAGTGCCGGGATTCCCGACCGGGAATCCAACCCAGGACCCTCTGAACCGAAGGTCAGTACGCTGACCATTCAGCCAAAGAAAATCTGAAATATACTGTGACCATTTATTTCGATTTTGATTTTCAAGATGTTAACACGTCAGCGATTTATACTACAGTATTTATGGATCGTGTTATTGTATGAAAGCCATTTCTTCAAGATATACACCGCTCTACAAAACTGGGGATCTAATTCATGCATTGCCCATTTACTCTTCTATCAAGATGTTAGCACATAATGCTGATGACAATGTTGATGATATGTGCTAGTAAACGAGATATGTTATCACTGAGTGAAGGAGGGAATAATTTTCCATTTGCTCTTGATGATACGGAGGATGCCGTGGCTGTGAAAAATCTGATGTCATGTTGAATAATAGTAGTGATTATATTTATATAAGAAAGATGATTTTAAAAACTAGTCTTTCTCCGGAATCGAACAGGTTAGTTTCACTGAAGATCACCAACGTTATGTGCCATAACACTTATACTTCTGTTTAAGGTAGGATTCTAAAACTTAAATCGAATGTTTTTGGTTGCAACATTCATAACTTAAAATGTACAGAAACAGCACTTTTCCAAAGGAAATAATCGTATGTTTGTGGGTTGATAGAGACTGATTATCATGGTATTTTTCTCCTTTACGGGCCGATTACCTAGATGTTACACCTCTTTAAGTTTCTCCTTTAAAACCACAACTACCCACTGTAAAAACACCTACACGTATAAAGCAACGCGAATGCTTTCTTACATATTCCTCATAAACCGTCCACTGTCTTACGGCACATGCTTTACCTCCCATATTCAACTCTTTCTCAGTCTCATTTGGGCTCTGGTGTTTGTCTTTCTGGGACCGTGCTTCTTTCTGCTTCAATGCTTCACTTTATAGGGCCGTAGAGATTCTCCTTTCATTCCTTCGTCCAGCTATATTGCACTCCGCGTTCTTCATCTTTTCCACACCATTTGATCAATAAATCAGTATATGTATTTTCCAACATATTTTTCGATTTGATCCATTGTAACCTTTCATCCGACCGTACTAAGACAATATTACTGAGCTGCCGTCTACGAACTCTGGTGGCTTTGTTAGTCCCTTCATGTAAGAAACTTATGACTGATAACTTCGTTAATTTTGTACATCTAGGAACTTCAGACAGGTTGGTTAATGCATACATTATTTTCTGTGTAGTTTTTTATGTGATCTGCTAGGCTTTGGTGCATACAGGCCTATAATTGCGAGTATTTGAAGTTTTATTGGATTAGGTTTGAAAAGGAAGTAGTTGTCGCCTATATCTTAGAAAAATTCCGACTTTAACTGACGCGAGAAGTAGCCGAAGGCCACTTGCAGAATGGTCAGAAGTAGCGTATTTACCTTGTTCCGAACTCATCAGCTCAAGGCATCTCCGAACAGGCACAGGAGGTCCCCAGTGGACACATTTCAAATCCCCGATCCGGCCGGGAATCCAACCTGGGGCTCTTCGAACCGAAGGCCAATACCCTGACCATTCATCCAAGGAACCAGGCATTATCATCAACATTATTATTATTATTATTATTATTATTATTATTATTATTAATTTATTATTATTATTATTATTATTAATTATTATTATTATTATTATTATTATTATTAATAATTGTACCGGGCGGTACACCTCCACGCCGCTAATTTAAAATGTGCGCCAGTTGAAACTCCTCTGCTGGAGGAAGTCTGAACTTTATTGACGGTATTAATTTTCAAGTTTCTCAGAAGATGTCACAACCTGGAAATTTTAGAGATTTGAACTGTGTCATTTTCGACGTATTTTTGTTTTGCTTGTAGTAAGAAGTGTGAACTTTCTCTTCTAGAGGACACTACTGAAGATCAACAATAGTGCACCCTAGTGCGGAGTGAAAGAACTGTCTTTTGGAGAAATTTTTATTTCAAAAGTTTGTTTCTTGTTAAATTTCTTTCTGTTATTGTTTAAGTTGGCTGTATACCCCTCTCTCTCCCCCCTTGTTTTGTATTTAGCCTATCCCTAATTTCCTTTATTAATTTCCGACCAATCCGATGTATCTTCCCCCCAACTTGAATATGTTGCTGTATCCTACCCAATAAAGAGTTTGTGGGAGGGTGTTCTCATTCCCCTAACGCCTCGAACCTTCCGCGAGAGGATATAAACTGCTGATTTTAGGGTCTCCGGGCCACTTCTGTTCCATCTTTCTGTGTGTAAAGTACATAGCAGGGGGCGGGAAGCGCCTCTTTCTCCGGCAGCGGTCAACAACCAGGTAATGGCCGATTAATTACTTCTTTTCTTGCTTGCTCAGCAGTTTAACTCTCGGGGCGGGTCCGAAGCTTTTCCATTATGTAACCTTCCTTAAAATGTAAAGGAACTTGTATCCATTCCATCTTTTAAACTGTATATCGGGATAGAGAGTGCTTAACCCTCTCGAGCTCCCAATCATATTGTTTTGAGGTGAACTTATTTTTCTCAACCTATTCTTCGTTAACGTAAAACAAATTGTTTCTTTCCTAAAGTCACCTCCGTAGTATGGGATTAGCCCTTGCATCCGTGGCCTAGAGCCAAATTAGGTTTTGAAACAAGTGTATTAGGAGTGCAGTTCGCCTCCTCTCAAATTGTTATTTTAGAGGTCATGTAATTACCCCCTTTCATTTAATAGACCTCAGTAGGTTGGGTATTTTACCCCTGTGTCTATGTCCAGTGAGGACAACTTGAAGGTGGAGTTTGGTGTGGCCTTTGAAGGGCTTAAAGTTGAGAGCGAGGGGCTCTTTTTTCGAAAACTGAGTGTTGTATGCCTCGTGGAGGCTTTTCAGTATAATTTGGAGCAAGTGCTCTTAAGCATGAATGGGGTTTTCTGCCCCTCTGTTAATACTTATTTTGAAGTAAGGTTGGGCTGATTGCCCAAACAATGTGAAGTCGGGGCGCGAAGCCCAAACCCTGTAAATATTGTAACTACCCTTTTGACTTGCTACTTTGTACCTGCCATGCTTGTTATTTCTTTATTTTGAAAAGAAAATATAACCTTGTTAAATTTTAAATTAATTTTACTTTCGTAGCTTGAGACCTATTCACCACCCCACACCTTCTTTCACGCATAACTACCACCAAAACTCCGGTAACAAGTGGTAGCAGAGCGTGGTTGAATGGGTCTCATTTTAGCCCCTTTTGACGGCTAAACATTGCTTTGATTACAAATTTAACTATTTTCTCAGTTGCTGGAATTTTTTGATTTTTTCAAAATTGTTCTGTCATCATGCCCGGCCCTCGCGATGTTCTCCATCTTAACTATTTGCGCAAAGAGGAGTTAATCTACGAATTAACTATTAGAAATGTGCAATCTGGATGCACGGTTGCAGTAGTCACAAACAAGCTTAGAGAGTCCCTTGATTTGCCCATTTCCATCCCCACCTTGGGAGAGAAAGAAGTTGACGACTCTCTTTCCACGATCGTCGAGAATATTACTGGGCTAGCTTCTGTAGTTAGTTTTTTTGATGAAAATGATCCTTCTCCTAATCAAATTAAGCGTGTGCAAGCCAGGCTATATCACTTTTCAAATAGAGTTAACGATCTGTTGTCTCTGAAGTTGAATGACGTTCAGAGGAAGGAAGCTAGTACGCTGCTTGAAAATATTTCTGAATTATCTAGCAAGGTCACTCAATTGTTAACTGGGGAGGTTCCTCCCAAAAGCGATCTACCCACCACAGTGAATGTAGGTAGCGAGGAAGAGCCTCCTAAAGGAGAAGTAAATAGGAAAACCATCGCTGCTCAAACAACCTCTGCCCCATTGGACGAGTCTGAACGCCATGCATCGTTGAATAATATACGTTCTGAATTAACTTCCTTGCCATTGAAACCTTTACCTACTATGTCACCCGGGTTTAGCAGCTTGCCTCATCCATTGGCAATGTTGCTTAGAGGTATCTCTAAGTTTTCCGTTAATACCACCAGTGAAGTAATTTCCTTTTTAAGATTTTTAGTTGAATTTCAGGATCATGCCCTTGTTTTTTCTCTTTCTCCGTGTCAAATTTTGCAAATAATTTATCCTTATGCAACTGGTATTCTCTCAGACAAAATAGTAAGAGCCATAGCCGAACAGTCATCTATCGAAGATTTTCATGCACACTTGCTTGCAAATTTTATTCCTGCTCGCGCGAGGTCATCTCTGATTCAGAAGTACTATTACCGTGTACAACGCTTGGAGGAAAACTTGGCTGATTTCATACAGGACATTAAGTTTTATACTAGGGTGTTTGCTCTTCACTTCCCTGAGGATCAGATTGTACAAGCCATTGTGGAAGGTATCTCACCATCCTATAGGTCGTATTTGTGTTTCGCGGCGTGCCCGCAAACTTTCTCTGAACTTGAAGCATTGGCCGCCTCAGCGGAAGGAGTTAGATACGCCGATTCTTTGCGTGTCGCGAAAGAACCCCCTCCTTCTTTTAGTAATCCTCGGCCCCCACCTCTCCGACCAGTCAATCCCCGTAAATGTTATGCTTGCGGGTCGCCTGACCATCTTCGCAATAAGTGTCCACTGATCAAGTCGAGTAGGACAAGGAATGGGGCTGGTTCATCACAAGGCTGTTTTAAATGTGGGGCTTTCTCACATATTGCCAAGAATTGCCCAAATTCAAATAGCACCCCCTCCTGCTCAAATTCTGGTGCAACTTACAACAACAATCAAAAGTGACTAGTGTCTTCGGCTGAGTCAACTAATCCATCTTCCCGAGACTCAGCCCCTGGTAAACAGGTCGTAAATTCAGAGAACGATCAGTCTTCAAATTCATCTTTTGAATGCCCTAAAGAATGTCTTAGGATTGCGGCGGATACCCCCGCACCTGTTCCTTTTCTTAAGATTGAGTTAAATAACGAGCCTATAACCGCCCTATTAGATTCAGGCAGTGTTTGTTCTATTATTTCGGACTAATGGTATTCTAAATTGAAATCTGCTTGTAAACTACCTGACTATGGCTCATCTACTGTTCAATATGTTTCGGCTAATTCATCCCCATTAGAAATTTTAGGTTTCTTACTGGTCAAAATTCGTATTTTTAAATTTACATGGAAAATCAAATTGTTTGTGGCCAAGCACTTGTCTTGCCCCATTATATTGGGAGCTGACTTCATTTCTTACACTGGTCTGGTGCTCGATCTCCAGAGTAGGTCGTGCACATTCAAATTTGCGTCCAATTGTAAAATTCCCTTATTAAAGTGTAATTCTGTATCATGTTCATCTATTTCGCCTACCCAGGATGAGATGTTGTTAGACCTTAGACATCTACCTGAGGAGCAGGCTGATAGTATTCGTAAGTTGTGTCAGTCGTTTCCAGAGGTGTTCTCTGATACTCTTGGTGTTACTGACCTTATTGAATACAAAATTGAGGTCACGGATTCGATTCCTGTCCGTTTTCCACCATATAGGCTATCTCCACCTAAAATGAAGGCTCTGAAAGAAGTCATCGATCAGATGTTGAAGGAGGGTATTATTAGGCCCTCTAAGTCGGCGTATTCTTCGCCTATTTTTCTAGTCCCGAAACCCCAAGGGGGCTTCAGGCCTGTCATTGATTATAGGGCTCTCAATCGGAAGGTGGTGTTACAATCTGTGCCCCTTCCTGACCTTCATTCTTGTTTTTCATGGTTTCATAAGGCCAAGTTCTTTACTATCTTGGACTTGAATCAGGCCTATAATCAAATTCCCCTTGCCGAAGAGTCTAAACATCTTACAGCGTTTGCCACGGACTGGAATTTATACGAATACAACCGCGTGGCTTTCGGGCTCCCCACGGAAGCAGCTGTACTCACTAGGCTGCTAGATAGGGTCTTCTCCGACATCAAATTTGAGTACTTGTACCACTACTTGGATGATGTCGTCGTATTTTCAGAGACTTTTGAAGAACATCTAGATCATCTGCGAGAAGTTCTCGATCGCCTTCGTAAGGCTGGGTTAACTGTCAAGTTGTCCAAGGTTGCCTTTGCTAAGCCCTCTATGTCATTCCTAGGGCATATTGTGTCACCTGATGGTGTAGCAGTCGATCATTCTAGAACACAGGCCATCCGTGATTTTAAACCTCCCAAGGACATTAAAGGTATTGCCAGGTTCATTGGTATGGTGAATTTCTTCAGGAAGTTTATTCCTAACTTCGCTAATAGAGCGGCGTCCTTAAACCTTCTTCGTAGGAAAGGCATCAAATTCGAGTGGGGACCTTCTCAACAAGCCGCCTTTGAAGATCTTAAATTAGCTCTCTGTAATGCCCCTGTCCTTGCTATGCCTGATTTCTCAAAGAAATTCATCGTCCAAACCGACGCGTCGTCGTCAGCAGTAGCTGCAGTCCTTCTTCAAGAGACTGAACTAGGGAGGCGACCCATCGCCTATGCATCTAGGACCTTGTCGGCTCAAGAAGCCAAGTATTCCATCTATGAGCTCGAAGGGTTGGCAGTCTTATTTGCCTTAGAAAAGTTCCGTCTCTATCTGGAACACGTCATATTCGACCTGGAGACAGATAATCAAGCTTTAAGCTGGGTCTTAGGTAGGCCGCGTCGTACTGGTCGTATAGCCCGTTGGGCCATCCGTATTTCTGCCTTCCAATTCGATGTCCGGCATATCAGAGGTACCGAAAATGTTGTTGCTGATGGACTCAGCCGTATGTTTTCCAACGACGTCGAGACCCATGAACCGGTAGACAGTTCATCACCTTCCGAGTCCATACTATCTGATGTTAATGCCATCTTAACAGATGCTCCCATGCTCTTCAGGGATATCGAGAAATACCAACGTGAAGATCCGACGCTGGCTCCGATAATGGAAACCCTTTCTTCTGGGGAACATGTTGTCCCTTATGTTCTGAGGAATGGTGTTCTATGTTGCCCATCGAGGCATGATAAGATGATGAAAGTTGTCGTTCCAGCTGTTCTTGTACCTATGATCTTCAAGTATTATCATGAGACCCCATTAGGAGGGCATCTTGGTATCTTTAAAACTCGTGAAAAGATTCGTGAAATGTTCATCTGGAAAGGTATGGACGGTGAAATCCGTGAACTAGTGAAGGCTTGCAAATCCTGTTTGCTTAGTAAACCAACCATGTCCACCAAGGTAGGCCTTTTGTCTTCTCATCAAGCGTCGCGCCCCATGGAACGCCTGTATATTTATTATGTAGGACCCTTCCCCCAGTCAAAGGGAAATGCCAACAAGTTCATCTTTGTGTGCGTAGATGGCTTTACTAGATTTTCCTGGTTATTTCCGACTAAGCTGGCTACCGCTCAGTATACCATTACTTGCTTAAATTCTATTTTTGCCTCTTTTGGTCCGTGCCAATACATCGTGTCTGATAATGCTAAGGCGTTCACATCAAATCTTTTTCGTAAATTCTGTTTTGACTTGTCCATCTCTCATGTAACTACTTCTGCTTATTACCCTCAACCATCTCTGGCTGAACGGGTTAACCGTAATCTCAGGTCCGCGCTTATTGCCTATCATCATGAAGATCATTCCAGGTGGGACACGTGCCTGCATTGGTTAGCTTTTGCTTTGAATTCGGCGATTCATGAATCACATAAATTTACTCCAGCCTCTTTGATGTTCAAGTTTGTTCCCAACACGCCGCTCTCTAACCTTTGGTCTCTGAGTGACATTCTACCCGAGACAATAGATCCGAACAACATTAAAGATCTTTGGAAGAAGGCTAAAGCCAATCTTAAAGTGTCTTATGAAAAGGTTAGGGAAAGGTATGATCGTGGACGCAGACCCACCCCTTTGAAGGTAGGTGACCAAGTAATGGTCAAGAATTTTGTTCCCGCGGGCAAGCTTGCCCCCAGATTCCATGGGCCGTGTGTCATTCTCGATTTCCTTACGCCGGTTACCTTGTTATTGAGCAATCCAGCCACCGAGAGGATATTTAGGGTTCACTTGTCACAGGTGAAACCTGTATAATTTCTGTGTTAACTTGCTTCATATTATTTTGAAAGGAATATAAAGGTTATATTTTTTTTTTGAGTTTTCACTTTTAAGGCATTCTGCCCCTTCTATAATATTTTGTTTCATATGTAAGTATTTTTGTAAACCCTCCCCGCACCGTTAAACTGCCATTCTGTCCTTACCACGGCCATTACCACGCTCCCGTCTCCTGCTATACACACTGTGGCTTGCTTATATTATATGCCATGGATATCTGCACGCCGCTGGCCCCTCAACCTCTCCACAAAGCCTGTGCCCTCAAGAAAGATGATGGTCCAACACATTCTGCCGCCTAGCTTTAATGTTTCAGTGCCCCCGCAGCCGCGCGGCGCCGTGCGGCGACTGGGTTAGAGGATGGGCCCCCTCTTCCCCAGCGAGGACCACATGTGCACGGCGAGCCGGAGCTCTCCTCCCGGCCAAGGCTGATGTGCGGCGCACGACCTGCTACTTGCCCGCAGCCTGTATATGTTCACCGCGGGCGCGGCGTGCTTCAACACCTCTGCTCCCCTCATAGTGCGGGCGAGCGGTATCTCAGGGTACTTGAGGGGTCCGAGCGGCCTCCTCTGGACGCAAGCTGCAACGGCCGGTCTGGCCATCCAACTTAATCAACAGTTACTACATGGACAGTTACTATCAGCAATTACTATACCTGAGAATTCAACAACTCTATCTGGTGGACTTAGAAAATTTTTCCTCAACTTTAACACTAAAGTTTCCCTTCTCAATTCTACCTTCTACAAACATTAAGACAGTACTTCCGCTGTTACTACAAGATTTTTTGAAACTGAATCAAACCAAATTAAGAAAACCTCATAAATGCTTCTGCTATCAATCTTCATATCCACATCATAACTTGGACCTTGGTTGAAAAGATTTCATGTGTCACCCCTGGAGGAACTTTTGGGGGGGGGAGGTCTGTACCGGGCGGTACACCTCCACGCCGCTAATTTAAAATGTGCGCCAGTTGAAACTCCTCTGCTGGAGGAAGTCTGAACTTTATTGACGGTATTAATTTTCAAGTTTCTCAGAAGATGTCACTAGCTGGAAATTTTAGAGTTTTTGAACTGTGTCATTTTCGACGTATTTTTGTTTTGCTTGTAGTAAGAAGTGTGAACTTTCTCTTCTAGAGGACACTACTGAAGATCAACAATAGTGCACCCTAGTGCGGAGTGAAAGAACTGTCTTTTGGAGAAATTTTTATTTCAAAAGTTTGTTTCTTGTTAAATTTCTTTCTGTTATTGTTTAAGTTGGCTGTATACCCCTCTCTCTCCCCCCTTGTTTTGTATTTAGCCTATCCCTAATTTCCTTTATTAATTTCCGACCAATCCGATGTATCTTCCCCCCAACTTGAATATGTTGCTGTATCCTACCCAATAAAGAGTTTGTGGGAGGGTGTTCTCATTCCCCTAACGCCTCGAACCTTCCGCGAGAGGATATAAACTGCTGATTTTAGGGTCTCCGGGCCACTTCTGTTCCATCTTTCTGTGTGTAAAGTACATAGCAGGGGGCGGGAAGTGCCTCTTTCTCCGGCAGCGGTCAACAACCAGGTAATGGCCGATTAATTACTTCTTTTCTTGCTTGCTCAGCAGTTTAACTCTCGGGGCGGGTCCGAAGCTTTTCCATTATGTAACCTTCCTTAAAATGTAAAGGAACTTGTATCCATTCCATATTTTAAACTGTATATCGGGATAGAGAGTGCTTAACCCTCTCGAGCTCCCAATCATATTGTTTTGAGGTGAACTTATTTTTCTCAACCTATTCTTCGTTAACGTAAAACAAATTGTTTCTTTCCTAAAGTCACCTCCGTAGTATGGGATTAGCCCTTGCATCCGTGGCCTAGAGCCAAATTAGGTTTTGAAACAAGTGTATTAGGAGTGCAGTTCGCCTCCTCTCAAATTGTTATTTTAGAGGTCATGTAATTACCCCCTTTCATTTAATAGACCTCAGTAGGTTGGGTATTTTACCCCTGTGTCTATGTCCAGTGAGGACAACTTGAAGGTGGAGTTTGGTGTGGCCTTTGAAGGGCTTAAAGTTGAGAGCGAGGGGCTCTTTTTTCGAAAACTGAGTGTTGTATGCCTCGTGGAGGCTTTTCAGTGTAATTTGGAGCAAGTGCTCTTAAGCATGAATGGGGTTTTCTGCCCCTCTGTTAATACTTATTTTGAAGTAAGGTTGGGCTGATTGCCCAAACAATGTGAAGTCGGGGCGCGAAGCCCAAACCCTGTAAATATTGTAACTACCCTTTTGACTTGCTACTTTGTACCTGCCATGCTTGTTATTTCTTTATTTTGAAAAGAAAATATAACCTTGTTAAATTTTAAATTAATTTTACTTTCGTAGCTTGAGACCTATTCACCACCCCGCACCTTCTTTCACGCATAACTACCACCAAAACTCCGGTAACAATAATAATAATAATAATAATAATAATAATAATAATAATAATAATAATACAGTAATAATAATAATATGGATTTCTCTTAACGTGCCGCCCAACGCACTGACATACCTACACGGATTCTTCCCAATTTACCCACTCTTAAATAACAACCACCTTGGGAGAGAACCGATTCTCCAATCCTAGAAGCCAACCACAACCAACTACGCTACTAAAAAAAAAAAAAAACCCAAACCCCACGGCACATAACGCCCTTGAAAGGGCTTTGGTCTGCCCAACGACCGCTGATCAGCCCAAAGGCCTGCAGATTACGAGGGGCCGTGTAGTCAGCACGACGCATCCTCTCGGCCATTATTCTGAGCTTTCGAGACCGGGGCCGTCATCTCACCGTCAGATAGCTCCTCATTCTAATCACGTAGGCTGAGTGGACCTCGAACCAGCCCTCAGGTCGAGATAAAAATCCCTGACCTGGCCGAGAATCGAACCCGGGGTCTCCGGCCGAGAGGCAGACACGCTACCCCTACACAACGGAACTACGATACTAAGCCAGAAAGTAAATAATTAAATCGAAATAACAGAAAGTAAATGTTCAACTATTATAAAACAATTAGCTCAAGCCTACTGCTAAGCCAGACGACCCGCAGATATTGCTCAGTCACGTGATCAGTTTGACCTTAACCTCAGCGGTATTTCTTCGCGTTGGTGACAGAGTGGTCCACTGCCTCTTATATTAGACAACTCCTCAGTTGATCTCACGACGTCGAGTGAACCCCTTTCCAGCCCTTAGTCCAGAATTAAAATATTGGGTTGCCAGGGAATCGAAGTTGGGGCTGAAGGTATACCATGGGGTGGCAGATGAGATAGGACGAATTGTTGGAAAGTATGTACAGTATATTGCTGATACCTTGAAAAAAGTTCTGGATTGGATCCAATAGAGTGGATATGATAAAATATATCCAATGCCCAAGTGTAATACCGGGTGTCCACAATTAAAAT